>NC_073739.1:36109612-37309612 GCF_023634155.1 Falco peregrinus
GAGCCCTGCCCCTTCTCCTGAAGGATTCACGTCCTTAGCATGTATTTCTGAGTACATGTCACTGAAGTTTCTCACTGCTGATTTGAGCACAGTGGAATGTCAGTATTTGGGCGGTCCCTTTGCCAACACAGAGTCCTTGTAAACCCTGGGTGGTCAACTCTGAGCCAGATTTCTCACCTATGATCAAAATGCTGATTTTCTCCAGTGAAATGCATAACTCAGAACTCATATGAAAGGAAGCTGCTGGGAACAATTTTGCTCAAAGTTGAGGTCCTATAAAATGCTTTTTCCTAATACATAAATCTCCTAAGCATACATCAAGATTTTCCCCCACTGTTTTTCTAAGTACGTTTTGTCCATTTACAAACAACAGCAACACAAAAATTAAATTTCCCACAGCAGAGACAAACCCAGTACTGTTGCATTTCACTCATAGTGGAGGACTTAAAAAAAAAAAAAACAAAAAAAACCCAACAACCTAAACAAACAAACTAAACTCTAGCACTGGAAACAATGTACTGACCAGACTCACTTATTGGCCCGATCAAGAGGAAGATTCCTTTTTCCCAGTGCAGACATTACCCTTTACGATGGCAGGAAGGATAGTCACATTCCCTAACTTCTCCACCAAATTGCATAAGCAATGACCCAACCAAAATACTAGCATTCCTGATTATGTGCTGGGTGCACACCCACACACCACCATGCCAATCACGTTCTCACTAGCTGTGGAGAAGCAGCACACGTGTCCCTGTTTCATGGTGGGATGCTCACATAGCCCTCACCCCACAGCCAGCCAAATACCCTGCACCTCCTCGTGGCTACTTGGCAGGCTGCAGGTTGTGAAGATGTGGGTGGGAAAATGCAAAGCAAGAAAAATTACCCCTTGTAGAGAGGATCAGGCTAGGGAACATTCCAGCCATCTGGACATACACAAGCCCATGGGACCTGATAGGATACACCAGTGGGTGCTGAGGGAACTGGCCAACACCACTGTGAGACTCCCTCAATCATCTTTGAAAGATCATGGCAGTTAGGGGGGCAAAGGTCATTCTTAAGGACTGAAAGAAAGCTGATGTTGTTCCTATCTACAAGAAGAGGAAGAAAGAGGATCCGGAGAACTACATGCTGGTCAGCCTCACCTTTACTCCTGGGAAGGTGATGGACAAAACAATCCAGACATATAAAGGACAAGAAGCATATCTGGAGTAGTCAGCATGGATTTATGAAGGGGAAATCATTCCTGAACAACTGATACACTTCTGTGATGAGGTCAGTGGCCTGGTGCATGACAGGAGAGCAGATGTTGTTTTATCTTAACTTCAGCAGGGCTTTCCAAACTGATTCCCACCACAGCCTCCTAGACAAACTGAGAAATACAGCCTAAGCAAGTGGACAGTGAGGTGGATTGAAAACTGGCAGAACTGCCAGGCTCAAGGGCTGTCAGTACTCTACACCAAGTGTTGCTACTGGGGCCAAATTGTTTAAACTTACCATTAATGATGGGAATGTGCACTCTCAGCAAATTTGCAGGTCACACAAAACTGGGAGGAATAGTTAGTATACTAGATGTGTGCTGCCATTCAGAGGACTTCACAAGCTGGAGGAATGGGCAAACTGAAACTTCATGAAGTTCAACAATGGGAAATTCAAAAGTCCTGCCCCTCAGCAGGAGTACCTGCAGGAACCAGTACAGGTTGGAGGCTGGCCAGCTGGAAAGCACCTCTGCAGAGAAGGATCTTGGGGTCCTAGTGAACAAGCTGAACACAAGTCAGCAAGGCACCCTTATAGCAAAGGGCAGCAGCTTCCTGAGCTGCACTAAGAGAAGCTTTGCTACCAGGTCAAGCAAGAGATCCCTCCTCTCTTCTCCGAACTGGTGAGATCTGTAGTGCTGGGTCCAGTTCTGGGCACCCCAGTACAAGAGAGACATAGAAATACTGGAATAAGTCCAGTGCAGGGCCACAAAAGTGTTGAGGGTACTAGAATATTTTTTGTAGAAAGTGAGGCTGAGAGATCTGGGTCTTTTTTAGCATGAAGAAGAGAAAGCTCAGGAGGATCTTGTAAATTTGTAAAAATACTTGACAGGAGGGTGTGACGATGATAAAGCCAAACTCTTCCTATCAGTGCCCAGTGACAGGAAAAGAAGCAATGAGAACAACCTGAAATACAGGAAATTACACATAAATGTAAGAAAAAAACTTGTATGGTAAGGGTGGTCAAACACTGGCATAGGCTGCCCAGAGAGGGTGTGTCCACAAGTCTTGAAGGTATTCAAAACTCAACTGGACATGGCCTGAGCAACCTGCCTCAGTTGACCCTTTCCTTGTGCTGGAGGGTTGTAGCAGACAATCTTCAGAGGTGCCTTTCAATCTCAGTGACTCTGCATTTCTATTCTGTGCTTCTTACACCTGTTCAGGGGGGGACTCACAGGAATACACAAGCAGGTGACAGGAAAAGGGGTTGGAGCTGAGGAGAAAGAAAGTGGTAGGATAGACACTGCATTTCCAGTCTGATAATCCCTCATGAAAAAAAAAACGTGTCAGGCTGGAGGCCCAGGAGTAGCAAAGGTTCTGCTAGACCAGAACTTCTTCACCTTTCTCTAAGCCCAGCTTTAAAGTGTCATGGTAAACAAAGATGAAAATATACAGTATTTTTATCCGGTTGAACAGTTCAAAGTTATTTTCACATGTGAATAAATATGTTCTTTTAAACTGCGTAATTTTCTGCTTTTCTTGCTTTCTTGACCATTACAATTTTCTGCTTTCTTGACCATTACAAAGTCACTTTTACCATTCACAAAACTTACAAAAGTGGATCAAAAAAGCTGCCTGATCTAAGCAGTACATTTTATACATACTTTTCTCTAAAAGCTAAGCCCTTTCCCTTTTAAAAGCAAGAGCCCCTTACAGGAATTATGCAAGGATACAGAAGATGAAAATTAGTCCCAAGAATTACATGAATTGAGGTGTATTGTTTTTGAGAATTTCTGCAAATCCAACATTATGGTCAGATTTTACTTATTAATAATATGATACTACTTGAGACTTTCCCATTGGTTTTATGCATAATTCTGTACAGGGCTAAAAAATATGGAAGGATTACTTTGAAAGGAGTATTTGGTAAGGATTGGTGCACAGCAGAGCAGAGCGGGGATGCAGTTCTGTATCTCTGAATTGTTCTGAGCATGAAAGGAGAGCTCAGGGTCTTCTAACTGAGATAAAATACTAAAAAGCTCAGAAAACCATTTCTTGTCAATGCTACATAAGTTGCAGAGGTGTCTCTAATGTCATGCAGACTTCAGAAATAAAAGGCAGTTCACACAGATATGAGACAAGCGAAAAAAACCTCAAAGGAAGAGATTTTTTGATCAGGCAACAGCCAGACCCTACTTCATTTTTACTCTATTTTTCTGTTTCTGAATGAGTGCATATTTTTGAGTGACCTTTCATAAATTTTAAGTGATACTCATTTCAAGTTATGCTGTAGGTACAGTTTGCTCAAGTGTCATCATAGTTTAAGGGATTCTTCACTGGCTTAACTTCACACACAGAAACAAACCCATTTTACATGTGCATAAAATTACTCAATATGTGAACATTCACAGGATAGCGCCTAAGTTGGTAGAAGGCTTCTTATAACAAAATTACTTTGATATCTCTCTTCAGTTCTAATGTGTTCTGTTACAGAACAAACTATTACATTTAGAAATCATAAAGTATTTCTGTGTAACAATCTACATTTTATACAACAAAAATGAAGCATGGTTTGGTAGTTCATTCTCATTATCTGAAATATCAGCTGGATGAAGGATGAAACTTTTCTGTTGTTAAGATGAACTTGATAACACATACATACACACAATTATTTACCAGAGAAAGCTTATTGAGACAGAACAAGAAACATATTCTGGAAAAAACATGGTATTCGAGATACAACCAGCATCCCAGTACAGCACAGCTATTCACAATAAAAGAGATCTTTACACAAACTCAGCTCAAGTACTAAAAGCAATATCCACCTCTACAGTACCTCCAACATATTTCTGTATCCCATCATGAAATCATAATTCCTTTTTGGAATGAACTGCAAGTCTCTATTTAATACACCAGGAGAACGTTCTGCAAATCTTACTTCCCACACCTGACATTGGGGCTACAGTTCAAACTCAAACCTCTTCCCACTTCCCTTGCCTTTACATAAGCAAGGAATGATTTAACCTTCTCTCACATTCATTGCTTTTCTATCTCACACTATTACATCACACACAAAATGTTCTTATACCATATCTATAATACACAAACAAACAGAATTCAGAACATCTGTTCATGCAATAGCCGAGTCATACCAGAGACTTACACCTACCTAGCCCTTCATGAGTGCCTAGGAGCTTGCCTAGATTAGAGATAACAACTGCTGATCACAAAGTGCTATCATAGTTTTTATCTGTGGTCCTGAAGGGCTCTGTTACCTTAGCTATTCACTTTGCAGATCATATGGACACATACACATGACTCCTGTCTATAGCAATGTTGGAGGACGGTATGATTAGTTGTTTTTCTGCTCTCTTTTATCCCTTCGGAGGCTGCTGCTAATTGACTTGCATGACAGAAATTTCCATACAGGTCCCAAAGTTGGAAAGTTATCCAGGATATATAGGCAGATTAGCCCTGTTTATGAATTCTGAAAACATTCCCATTAATATTTTTTCATCTTCTGTCACGTAAAAACTCAGATTAAAAATAGTTGTATTTTTAAATCGTAACATTATTTTTCTTTTTTTAAAGTAAGTTGCACTTACATTCATATCTATCATTTACCTAAGCTGTAATCTGGAAGGAACACTGTAACTTTGCAAGATATGTTAACTAAAAATTAGAGCATTTAAGGTATGACACGTCCTCCCTAAGAGGCAAGAAAATGTAAAAGCAAACTGGGTATGCTATACACCAAATTACGTTGTTGCTATTTCCTGTAGTATAGACAATATCACCATCAGATGCAAGGAAATATAAATTGGAACAGAGATTGCCTCTGGCCTGAGAGGTCTCAAGGGTCTACACAACCTCTTAAATCATAATGACTGAAAGTATTAGAGACTCAGGTCCATGCATTTTGCTGTTTCAGTACTTGTACAGGGATAATATTCTGTTCACTGAATGACGCACATTTCACAAAGAGTAAGCATTAAGTATTGGAGCATCCTGGTTAAAGTTTCTGTGATCTGTCCAAATGGTATTCTTAATACTTGTCCTGGACCCAGCATAATTTGCTTAGTCTGCTTCCTGTAACAACATGGGGAGATCTCAGCTGGAAAATGTTGCTGCTAATACTGTGAATTGATCTTTTCACTGGGCAGCAGAATTTGAGATAGAAAGTCTTTGTTTCATCTTTTATAGTAAAATATCTATTCAGTAATCAGGTGAGGTACTCCTAATTTCTTTCAAATCACTTCAAAAGATTATTAGGACCTAAAGCAATCACACTACAACTGTGGCACAATCAGTGCCTCAGCATCTTAAAGTAGGTAAGAACCACTGGAAGAAGCCAAGGCCATGGTATGACAAAGGCACCTAGAAATTGTTGATTTCTATACCCTGTATTTCCAAGGGTGCTGGTAGTACATGCTATTAAGAGCAAAAAGGGAAAACAAGATAGCAGAGTTCTTTATCCATTTTGGATATCCAACTGGGAAATTTGTGCAGGATGGAGGTTCATGTGAACAACCTGAACATGAAGGACACGATGAAAGAATGCTGGATGCATGTGTGGGGGATGAGCCAGGTCAGTGGCTGCAGTTGGCATCCCTACGTGCAAGCATTGCCCCACTCCTGAGGCTGCTGCCACACTGCAGCAGTGGCAGAACAGTTCACACCTCAGTCTCTGAGCTATGCAGCCCGGTGCTCAGCGGGTTCATAGCAACTGAGATCAAAGCCAGCATCCTGTAACATGCTGTGTTATAAGTGCAGCACTTCCAAAGCTTACTTGTGTCATTCATCCATCTCTTTTCTGGAGGTGGTCAGAGGAGAGCAGGGAGATGGAATTTATCTGAAACTCCAACAATGGTTCAAATTGCTGTGATTCCAGATAGTGTCAAGGGCCACACACAAATACATATAGAGGCATTAAGGCATCATCAGCATGTACAAACCAACATCCTAAAAGAGTTCTGAAAAACAACCCCTCCATGTGCACAAAGCTATTTCAAGCATATTATTAAGGAAATGTCTGAGATGCCAGCCAGCTGACTGATAGTTAGATCAGAAAACCCTCCAGTTAGAATAGAAATGCTTATATCTAAAAAGGCTGAAAATTAGTAGTACTTGAGATGGGATGAAATACATACAGAAGGCTAAAACAGAAAAAAGACTAAACCTAAAGTGGCAGACATGGGCTTTTTGTTCTCCTTTATGCACTTAAATATAACAAATCAATTACAGTCACGCTCACTTTGGGGTTGAAGTAATATAATGTGGCCTAATGCAATGGTGATTCTCAAACCTTACACATCATCCTGTTTAATCCCTCAAGAGCTGAATACTAGTTTTCCCACTCAGGAAAGTGATTTTTGAGGTAGCTTGAATTTTCTAGTCTGACTACACACATGAAGCAGGCAATGGTATGAGTTAGAAATCCTTGACAGTTTTTCATTGCAATGATGGCCCTGGCAACGTTTGCTACTGTTTCTTTCATTCTTCAAAGTGATTCAGAGAGATATGAGGAAATACTCACATCCTCATATGAACACAGAAATTGTATCTTTTCCTAACCCCTAATACGTCCAGTCTGTGAATGACAAAGAACATCATAGACTGTGACTTTTGGCTGGAGGGAAGGATGTTTTTGAGGCTCAGTCCTTGCTCATTATCCACCAACTGAATCCACCTTCTGTAAGCTAGATTACTGAACACGGTCTTTCATGAACATAACATTTACGGTATTTCAATGTATGCTCAGAAAAAGGAATTTACATGCCCACACCAAAATCTGCTTTGATGCAGTTCTCTGCCAACTCTGCCTACATACAGGCTGCTGCTGCAACTGCACAGCTGTAGTATTTAGAGCTTCTGGCATAACATACCATAGAGCTAACATAGCTGCACCATTATTTTATTATGCATAACATCATCAATGCTCTATTAACTTTCAAATGTCCTAAATGGGCTCCTTAACACTAGTGTCACAAAACAATTTTCATCTGAGCCATTACTAAGTGCAGACACGCTTCAGGAATTTTTGAAAGAGGATGCCAACAATTTAAAAGAGCTGGTTCCTGTATTTGCTAAGCTGCAGCAGAGCTGCAAAATACCCTTAGGCACCGGCAAATAAAACTATTACAGACTGCTTCAATGCATTTCTTTAAGATCTAACTACCCCTTTGCCTACCTCAGCCAACTAGATTTTTGTCTTACGTAGCACAACTAGCCAACATATGCTGCGCTTAGCCTCATTATCTGCTTCCTACATGCACAGCTAAATACAGAGGGCTTGGTTATAGCTGCTGCTGCAACCTCTACATTCATGAGGAGGATCAAGCTGGATGAGATCAGTCTCTGTCAGATCCAGGAGCTGGCTTTCACAACCTCTTCAGTGGCATCAGAAGCAGGAAGCCCAGTTGAGTTCTCAGCTGAACATTTGTCCAGATACTTGTTTTGAGATAATTTTGGGGTTTGTTTGGCCTTCATTCTTGGTTTGTCCAGGTTCACTTTCATATTGCTGAGAAGCCTGTAATCAGACCAGCAAGGTCAAAGCAGGATGGAACAGAGAACAGAATAACCACACAGCTGCAGCCCGTCAAGTGAGCAAGGGCACACTGAGTGCCCTGAGCGCTGCTTGCAGAGGACAGAAGGGCAAAAGGCAGCCATGACCTTTCCATCTTTCCTCTGTCATTCAATGCCTTTATATTTTTCCCAAGCAGTTGCCCTTTGGTGCAGGTATTAGTACTATCCGCATTTAGCAAGTAAGCATCCAGCACAGAAAACTGAGTAAGTATAAAGTTACTCATATGAGCAATGTCTACACCCCCAGCAGATTCAATGAAGGTATTCAGGCATTTAAGATATTAATGTGACTATTTGTCAAATGAAAATTAAATGGAAATTGGTTTGAAATTTGATGCAGCAGTGCCTCAGCATTTAGAGAAAAATTTAGAGAAAAAAACAGCAAGAGTCAGTTAAGAAGTGCCAACACCTTCACGTTCCCAAATAAATACCTTTTAAACAGCTCTTTGCTCACAAAACATATGCTTAAAATGTATATAGATTTACGGTATCTTTGTATAGCCTTTAAAAAAATATTTTCTTTTGTTGTGCTTTAACCCTGTCCAGCAACCAAGCCCCACGCAGCCCCTCACTCACTCCCTCTCACCCAGAGGGATGGGGAGGAGAATCAAAAAAGAATGTAAAACTTGAGGGTTCAGATAAAAACAATTTAATAGGTAAAGCTAAAGCTGCCCATGGAAGCAAAGCAACACAAGGAATTAATTCACTCTTTCCCATCGGCAGGCAGGTGCTCAGCCATCCCCAGGAAAGCCGGGCTCCATCACACGTAGCGGTTACTCAGGAAGACAAATGCCGTAATGCCAGATGTCCCCACCTTCCTTCTTTTTACCCCAGTTTACATACTCAACATGATCTCACATGTTATGGAATATCCCTTTGGCTAGTTCAGGCCAGCTGTCCTGGCTGTGTCCCCTCCCAATGTCCTGTGCCCCTCCAGCCCTCTCGCTGGCACGGCCTGAGAAACTGAAGAGTCCTTGTCTCAGTATAAACACTACTCAGCTACAACCAGAACCATTCATGTGCTATTAACATTGTTCTCCCACCAAATCCAAAACACAGCACTGCACCAGCCAAGAACAAAATTAACTCTGTCCCAGCTGAAACCAGGACATCTCTTTACCAAACAAAACACAGCAGTTTGTTTTCTTGGTGTAATGTAATCCCACAACAGAAAGAATACCTTGTCAAGGCTAATACACTCATGATCACCTTATTCATAAATCTGAAAGGAATATTCTGCCTAAAATCAAGATTCAGACCAGCACAAGGCTGCCAGCTGTACAGATAATTAATTACAGGCTGTGCAAAAATTGCACAAGGTAGCTGTCAGAGGAATTACACCAGCAGGAATGCACATGGGCAGACATTTCTGTTAGGGCTTTCACTACTTGAGTATTTTTTCTACAGAGTAAGTTCTTACTGCAACACTCCTGGCATAACAAAGGAAAATCTGCTAGCTCTTATCCTAGTAAATTCTTCTCCAACCTGCTATTACCATTACACTATTCTTTTATGCTCCTGTAATGTTTTTAAATTCCAAAACCCTTCAAAATGTTAATACACACTCTGCCCAATGAAAAATCATGTATGCCCAAAATATTTTGGGACAAACCTAGAAATGAATACCACCAAAAGCTGGCAAAAATAAAGAAGGAAGAGTAAAATTCTCCAAACAAGTAAGAAAAAATGACTTGCTCTTTTACAGCTACATGGAGAATAGTACACATTTTGCAAAAAATAAGGGGACGTTCTGGCCACACAAAAGCCTGTGAACTCCACTGGGATGAAGAATTTATCTAGCAGTGGTAAACTGGCTGTTTTCTTCATTGAATCCAATGGCATCACCCTGCCTACAGCACTGCTTAAGTACTGATCCAAACTCATTGTCTTCACCTCCTTTTGCAGCACTAAGCCATGCAAGTTTGCAAGCTCTGCCATGCAACTTTTTCAATGCCTCAGCACCACTTAGTCGATTTGAGTAGATGTCATCATCATCAGGCAGTACTTTACAGTTTTTTCCATGGCAAATTGCTCCAGCCTGGTCCAAGAGCCATCTGGAGGGTTATTTGTAAACTGCATGCCTTTTCATGTGGCAGCGCATCATGGAATGAACAAAGGTTCACTCTTTGCTGCATGTCCCTTAAATGTTTAAATAACACTTGTGATATTATTTGTCTTGTGATACATATCACCAGAGCAGTCTAACTACCTAACAATAGTCTGCGAATATTTTAAGAAATTAGTCTTTCTAACTGTATTAATGAAACTTTTTGTAGGTGCATCAGAGATTCTGCTTTTCTGGGAAGGCACGCACACTTTCCATTACGTATCTGAGTTTTTAAGTCATTATTTATTTAGATGTTCTGTAAAATTCCATTTTGTAATTGTAACCTTGTTACAGCTTTCATCAGAGACCATACAGATTACAGCTGCAGTTTACTAATATTGATTGTTGCATGGAAAGGGAAGGACTGAAATCAGGATGCTCTGTGTAGCTCCAGTAGAGATCTAGGAAGAGAAAAAAAGTGTAACTGTGATTTTAAAACCTCCCTGACACCAGGTATTGGACTGAATTAAGATCTACCATAGCACCCGGAAAGCATTCTTCATTCTGGTTTTCTCTATGTAAGAACAGCAAAGCTATGCTTTAAAGAAAATAAAAAATAAATAAGACACAATCTCTCTGTAACTATTTTCCTAGCCAAATTTGTTTAAAGTAATTCAATTCACAGCTTATCAGGGAAACAAATCCGTTCACTTGTTTAAGCTTCTTTGCATTATTGAAGAGAAGGAGTTCTTAATGGAAAGATTCCCTGGTGACTGCTTCCCTTCCTTTTCAGAGCTGGAGAACCCCTGCACACAAACGCCATCCAACCAATTGCAGGATTTGTATGTTAGAAAGTGGTGTTAGGGAAAGTATTTAATGCCGTTAGCTCCTTCTGTAGGCATTTGGCAGCCAGAAAGTAAAAAAGGCAGTGATCAAATCAGTCCTCCACAGACCACCAGAAAACATCACTTTTCAGCAATTCTGATATCCCCCTTCTGGTTAATGGTGTGCTAACAGTGGAGTCCCATTCATCAAAAACGGGAAACTCTGGGCAGCACTCAAGTTTTATTCCAGTGACAGCAGTAGGAAGAAGAAAATTTAGTTTCATAAATGATCCCATTTCAGTTTTGTATCAATTCAAAAGGCAGAGCTATCTTTCTGAAAGTTTAGTTCCGTTTGCAGGATCTTCATGAAGGCTGATGTTGCTTGATCCACCACCCAAAAAAGCCAGCATCCCTTTTGCAAGAGTCTCTCACAACTGCCAAGTAAAGGAGCACATCCACCCTTCCTCTGCCATTTGGGACCTCTGATACATCAGCTTCTGACTTTCTTAGTCCTCTTTCATAAAGCAAGGTTCTTCCTCTATCCTTTGCAGCCTTTCCTTCCTTAGTCACCTGAAACTTTTTTTATACTTGAAAATCTGACATTTTCTGGACTTCCTAAAGTCCCTTTTAGCCAAAGAAAAACCACCAAAAAAACCCAAAACCAACAAAAAACCCCACAGTTATGCTGAGTTTACAAGAAGCAGATGCTGACTTGCAGCTATTTTCAGCAGTAAAATATATTTCCTTTTATTCTTTCAGGGCCTTTCATTGAAGAGAAATCTCTGAGACATGTCTGTTTTCCAAGTCAGTCAAGACCAACACACGCTGGCCTGATTAGCTACTTCACTGCAAAACCATAAAGGCAATTTATTCTCACTTACGTATCATCATGATCACATCTCACTGCTGTATCATTACCAGTCTAAGTTCAAGAAGTATCAGTTCAAAAGTGCTGGCAGCAGCTCTATCACCTGTCAAGTGGAAGTGGCCAAGAAAGTCTCAGAGATGTTTCTCATGATAAATCTTGCAAAAAGTCAGCATTTTACAGTAATTTTGAAGTAAGTCTAGAGCAGTATTTCCAGTTCACTGAATTTGCAGTCACAGAGGAAAAATGACTACCTTGAAAAATGCACCCTTACCAACTGCAGTCAGAAATTCCTCTCTTTCTTCAGCCAATGCTATTTCAGACGCTCAAACCCCTATGTTTGTGCATTTCCCTAGGTCATGCTGCTAATGCTCTTTTAAAATTTGCTTTGATAGTGTGTGAAGATAACACATATTAAAGCACTCTTAATAGAAAATTTAAAGGAAGAGGTAGGTAGTCCAGTTGTGAGTCAGTGAGGAAGCTCTTATGCAGTATGTTCGTCTCCAGGTCTGGAGGCTTCCTCACGTCAAAGCCATACAACTCACCTGAAGGATAGGGGGAGGGATGTTCATAATGCCTTCCAGCTCCTGTTAAGTGCATGCTTGCAGGTATTGGGAGTGGGCTTTTGTCCTGTTCAGTACAGAGGCTGATTCAGCCTTTCCCTGATGTGGCCACACTTACAGGAATGGATACCAGACTTGCTTCCCAGCTCCGGGACAGATGTGGTCAGTAAGCACAGGGAAGATTTGCATGGGAATGAAGGGTAAGGTGTAAAAGTGGAGGAAGGAAACATAGATCCTATCTTAGTTTGGTAAGATAATGTGTGTCATAAGAGGGTGGGGAGGCTGTTGGAAATATTGGTTGTGACTTTGATATAAGAAAACTGCTACAGTAAAGTTTGTTGCCCAACTGACGAATATGTTGTATGTTTTGAAGTCACAGACTCTCAGCTTTTGTAATATACAAAATCAATGTAGCCTTGGTTTTCCCTGTGATTACATATGGAATTTCAGCTGCATATTGCATTAAAATTCTATGGTGAATGAGTAGTTACAAATGAAACATATAGATGGAAGAAAATCTCTTTGGTGAGCCGGTCAACAGAGTGCCTGAAGAGTCAAGTTACAGAAAATGTGAGATTTCAGACTGCTGTAAACTTTTTTCCTCATTTTGTTAATTTCAAGATTACATGAAAGTATGATTCTATTTGCCATTTCATTCAGTTTTTTACAGTTTGTTGTGAAAAGATAAACAAACCCAATATAGTAGTTTGGTACATCATTGCTGTATAAATACATAAGGCACATAAGCTTTCCTGTTTCATCATACCCTGCTGAAAATACTGTTATTTAAAAAATAAGTCTCTCCAGTTGTTTTAGTCAGCTTTTTTAAGAAGAAACTATGCAAAGTGAAAAAACAGAAGAGACAATAGTATTCCTGTGGGGTTTTCAAATGGCACTATCAGAGCGATAGTAACTTGCAAATGGGATGTGATTGTTCTGACCAGGAATTCCGTACAAATGGGGACTCTCACAATATCTTTCACTGCAAGTCTATTCTTGGGCATACAGCTGAAGGATGGGTTGACAGGGCTTCTTTATTTGATAATTAAGTGTCAAAACACTTGAAAACATTGTCCAAAAATAAAGGAAAAAAATTTATAAGAGGACAAAGACAAGTTCCGTTTTTCTACCCAATAGGTGAAACTACTGCCACAAATAAAAACATTCTTCTCCTTGAGAATGCATGAGCTGAATAAGATGGCATCTTATTTTGCAAAATTTTGTCATAATGTACAAAATATGGTCATCAAGAAACAGGATGAACTTAACCTTCTAAGAAGGTAAAATGGCAAAAGCTTACTCCTGCATTTATAGATGGATCTTTGTGTTTGCAGTGGAAAATCTGATGGGTAAAATTTAGCTCTTATATTTTCTGAGTCATCATCAGTAAGTACTATATTCCAAAAACGACTGTGAAAGTGAGACATACCATATACTGTGTCTATTGTTACAGCATGACAAAGAAACCACTGTGATTCATAATTCTTTGTATTAAAAATAAGGAGTAATCATAAAAATATATTCTACAAATAAATATGAGGCTTTCTGAGGGAAAAGAAGAGCTTTGTCTCCTTGTATTCTATTCAGAGATGAGTATTCTTCTGAACAATTTTAATTTTAATTTTTAATTTTATTATTGATTTGTGGAACAGTTGTGCTTGCCAAAATCATGCTTTACAGCTGATACTTTCATACAGCTTAAAGTGCTGAATTATTTTACAGTGTTAAAGAACCATGCTTTTTTCATGTTTCTAGTAAAGCTAAGGCATATTAAAAAAAAAAAAAAAGTTTTAGTTCCTAGCTAAAGGTTTAGAAAAAGAAAATATTTAGTGCTGTTCAAAGACTGGATTACATGTACAGTTTCATTGGAATAAAGTGCTAAATGAGATAACCTATCAGGCATGGGAGATGACTTGTCAATACTGTCAATGATGCAATGGAGCTTTTCGACTTCAATTCAAAGGGAGGTCAACTAAGCAATTTTTGGCTGTGCTGGAGAGCTGAATATACACTAATTTTGGATTGAACCTGATGTTTTTATTCCATCTAGCACAAAATCTCTGTGCAAGGTTGTTTCTTATTAGACCCACAGCAGAACAAAAGCCTCAAAATTGACCAAAACAACAGATACCACATTTATCTGCTTTCTATTACTATCTTTTGTTTATATTTTTTTTCAATAAGAGCTTTCCCACCATTTTTCAAAATGTTTACATTGCAATTTAATTTCCATTATTCTTAGTTTGTATTCTTCTTCTAAAATGCATGTCTTTTGGCAGCAATGAGCACTTCTACAGCATGGTAGAGGTCACAGTTCTCTCTATTTTGCACTACCTTTCCCTAGACACCCCATTATGGACCAGAAAAAAATGCCATTTTACTGACCTAACACTGGTAATACACAGAGAAGAATGTCAGCCTTTACAGCATGTTCACCTCAGTGGACCATGCCTTTCCTTAAAAGAAAACAAAAACAGAAACAAATTTCAATGTCAAAACCATTAGCTTTTTCATAACTCCATGGCCAAATCAGTTCAAATAATAATTTACCAATGAATGATGTCTGCCTCACAGAGAGTAGACTCCTCCTATCAGTTGTTCATGCTATGTTCTGATAGCATGTAATGTGGCATGTCTTGTTATTTGAAAAAAACAAATTCCAGTTTGATTCCTATAGGGCACAATAAAGATCAAATGGAGTTTGGACTTTCAGAGTACAGCAATTACTCTGTTTTTTATTCCCTGGGAAGTAGGCTCAATGACACCAAGACTCTGAGGATTGCATACTTTTTCCAGAAATCACCTTTCACATTCTTGAACTTCAGCCATTCACACACTTCTGCTCTTGCTTTTCTTAATGCATTTATCCTTACATGCATTAGTGTAAAATCTATTTTAAAATAGGCTTTAAAACTAATCTCCTGTAAACAAATGTTTAATCAGCTCTGTTCAGAAATAAAATACCTGTACCTCTATTTTCCTATGAACAAAACACTAGATAATTTAGTTTTCATATATTATAGGTCTTCTGCCAAGAGAAGCTGTGAAGCTTCTTACACCTCACCAAATACAACTCTAATTTTGATTCTGAATGAAGGGTTTTTTAAACAAGCAGTAAAGGCCAATGGCCCATTTTTAATGGGCTTTATTATCAAGGCTAGAGAAAAAGAAGCAAGTGTAATTGCCATAAACTCCAATCTCTTCTCTGTATCAGAGACATTTTAATTCAGGGATATTCAGGGAGGTTTTGTTTTAAAAAAAAATGTGTTGAGGCAAGTCAGTCCTCCTCTGTAGACCACTAAGTGTTGGCCAAATGTTTATTACTAATCTATAAAGACTTGGCTGATCACATGGTTCTAACTCTTTTCCCTGTCAATAGTTGTAAAAGCCAAAACAAATGGGTGGAGGCACTTGACAGAAAAGAAGTAGACAATAAGATGTATAATTTTCAGAAAAGACTGAAGTAATAGACGACTTAAGCATGCCAAGAATATATTAAGTAGTAGTCTAACATCATTCTCTCTGAATAATTGTTACACACTGAATAGTTGCACAGGGCTGTCTTGCAAAAAAAATGATGATGAATGAAGTAATATGATCCACAGAGTTATCAAAATTTGCTTAGAAGTACCTTGCAGTTCATATGAAGAGATAATTAAAATTAGACAGGATAAATCCAAGCCTAAATGCCACATTTCTTTCTTCCCAGGATTTTTCATAATTACTACATGAATGTGATCCTTGTCTTAAGCACATTCCAGTATAATGTGGAAAGAGGCTCAATTTACAAAGGAGTTAGTCCAATTTTAATTATAGGCCAATGAACCAAGAGGTTAGATAGTAAATTAACTCACAACTCTGTGAATTCTTCTGTCTTATATACTTTGTGAAAAATACAATAAATTATATTTAACTGTCTCCAGGTGAAATATCACTTTGGGCTTGATACCTGCTCAGACTGTGACATAAAACATTGAGAAAATGTATTCTTCCTCATTCCCATATGCTTTTAAAGATATTGGGAATTTCACAAATTTGTTTAATGCTTACCATTTCACCCTACAGATACCTTGCCTAAAATGACATATCTGTATCAAAAATAGCTGTGGTTTGATATTTTCCAGTATGATCAAGCAATACTGTCCACCCAATTATCCTACTAAATCTTGTTCTAGAAAATGGTATCTTAATAAAACCAGCATGCACTTGGTTTTGAAACATATACAGAAAAGCTGTCATGATCAGTAACAAGAGAAAAGTCATATTTCATAATGAAGATGATGTTAGAAACCTGTATTTCATGGATTTAGTTTACGTGTATGAAATATTACTTGTTTGGTGCGAAGGAAAATTTAGGCTGTTTCAAATAACAAAGTAACAATGTGGTACTCATTCTACAATATATTTTAAATGCCTTAACTCATCATTACCCTTTGTATCTCTTGGCATGCTTTCATCTGACCTTTAATCTTCTAGAACCAAGCACCTAAAGACAAACCCCAGCTCCATGTCTCTTGTGACAGACCTTAATGAAATTACTAAAATTAATACTTATATATATACAAATATCAAATACCTCTTGAAGTATCTGTATTGTCTGTAGTTTCACTGCCCAACATGCATTGATCCAGTGATCTCAGCATGAAGGTAGAATTAAAATGTTAGCCTAAGGACAGCCAAAGTTTGCCAGACATCTGTAGATAACTCCAATAAACTTCAGCAAGATTTGTTTCCTATCTGCCAAGATAACACAACAGTAAAAAAAAAAAAACCCTAACATTAAGGCAAAAGTATGCCACTAGTTAGCAGACAAATCTTAGTTTACAGCCAACATTACAATTATTCTCTTCAGTACAAAATTAGCTGAAAAATGTTTGCAAGCACAAGCATGGGTAAAAATTCTAAGAGTGTGGGTAATCTTCCATTCACACAGGTTTTCTCTGTTGTTCAGCTCATTCACAGCTCCTGTTTTTATGACATTAGATACTAAATACTAAAGGCTAATAGAGCAGGCCAAGTCCATAGACTTGTCTGTTCAAGACTGCATTGAGTTACAGTCTTTTAAGGACAAGCCAGAAATCTCTCTATAACTGGTCTGACATAGTGAGCTAAAGAAACCTGCTAGGAAATTCCTTTTTTCTCCTTCTCAGTTTTGGGGTGGTTGCCCCATCTCTTTATTGTTTGTCTTTGTCTCAATACATGCATGCTGCAGTTCTTTATGCATTTGAGACAAAAAGTTTTCACGCATGTATTCGCATGGAAAAAATTTTCATGTCGTAATCATAGTGATAATAGACACCCCAAATTAGAAGGCATCTGAGACAGGATCTTTTTTTCCTGGATGATTTTTCTACTCATGCTGGTATAGTTTATCATCTTCCTGAAGAAGCCAGTCATCATCTTTTCCCTGGTACACTCACTTCCACTCATGTGTTCCTCCAGCTCTGGGAATGGTATCTTTCGCTTATTTACACAAAGACAGATTTACCACTTACTCTCTCTCAGACCCTCATCTCTCACTCCCCCTGCAGTGTCAGGGGTCTTTCCAGTTCCTAAAGCCTGAATACTGAATACCACAGTCAGAAAGCTCTTGTGAAAACATAGTGCAGATTACCAACCCATGAGAGGTGGTGACAGAGAGCCTGGGGATAGGAGGTGAAAGCCTCCTCTGGGCAGCATTTTGCCCCACAAAAACATGTCCATGCCTCACACTCCTTGCTTCCAATACCCAGCCCATGATTTCTTTCTGGGCTCTCCTAACCACACCACCAGTCTCTGTAAATTCAAACATCAAGAAACCTAAGCCACAGGAGAGCACAGGTTTGCGAGTCTACACATAGTCTTATCCAGTAGAAGGAATGGGAATACTATTACATACAAAGGCAATAAATGCAATTTCAGTTGATATTTATAGGCTAACATTTCTGACTAAGAGAAGAGATGGCTTAAGCCTGTGAAAGTTGATCAGGATCTTTTCCTTTCTGTTGCAATCACACTGTTCACCAATCAACCCCTAAAACAACACAGTTTGTAGCCAACTGTTCAAAGGCAACCAAAAATCTGTGAAGTTTATGCTGAAACAAACATCATGCTGTATACACTGCAGCAGTTCAAAAGCTTATTAACAGTGTCTCGGACTCAGAGCAGAGTCTGTGGGACACAAGCATTTGTCTCTTGTAAACCTGAGATCCAAGTGTGGACCAATGATGTGCTTAATATCTTCGGCAGACAACACCAGGTTGGGTGAGAGCGTTGATCTATTTGATGGCAGGCAGAATCTGCAGAGGGTCTATCTAGAGATGCCTAAAAAGGCTGACAATGCACAAGCAGAAGAGACACAATCCTTTTTTCACACTAACAGGAGGCAGAGAACATGCTGTGCTCTTTCTGACATAGGGAAGTGCTGCCTGTGATCCCCACACAGGAAGTCACTTTTGGTTTGGAGCTCTTCCTGCTGCAACATCTTACCATTTCCAAGTCTCATATATCTGATGATCCCTAGGAAACAAAGCAATCCCTTAACAAACAAGAATCCAAGAAGCTATATAATGTATTAATAACCAGAGAAGACAGGTGGGTTTTGACCAAAACCCCATGTAAGAACACCCCACAGGATCTGCAGAAGTTCTGATGCAGATCAAACACATTGCTGAGCTCCACAGAAGCAGGAGGAATTGTAAGTATAAGTGAAATCAGTAGGAAAGTTGGTGCTGTAATACAGGATGCGTACAAACTTTTGTCTGTTACTAAAAAAAAGAACTACCAACAGTTCTTCATTTACACTTTAATGGCTGAGATTCACGTACTGATCCACAGGGACCTTTCAACTTGCAGCCTCATCCTGGGCTTCATAGACAGTAGTAGTTAACTCACTGCCACTTGAAAGCAAGAAAAGCAAATACAAAAGTTCTAAACAAGTTCATGTTTTGTTTTGTGTTATTTCTAAAGATACTTTGTTTTATTATGTCAGTTGGTATTCACCATCAACAACTAGGTTTTGATATAATCCATCACTTCTGAATAACTAAAATCCAGGCTCTCCCAAAACACTGCCCTATTGAGGTTATCACAAAGGGACTTAACTTACCAACATCAAGGTCAATGAAAGTTTTGCCACCAAAGCCACTAGATGCATATATAATTACATGCTAGTAATACTGTGTTCACTGTTACATAAGGGATTCTTTTAGTAGGGAGAATTTTCTGCTTTGCAAATTGTAAGCCTGAAAATTTAGTATACATGGAACAGAGGAGAGACAGTGTTTACAGACTAAATGCAAGTGGAAAATATATTAGAAGGTATTTCAGTTTTGGCTACCAAAAAAACAGCACCACTGAGGTCAAAGGCAGCCTAAATAAATGTCTTCCCCCATATGACATTATGTCTACAGAGTTGTGTTGAAACGCAGAGTCTTCCAACAGAGTATTTTTTAACCTACTATACATACTTCTGTGGCACACCTACATACCTCGGAAAAGACAACTGGTCTGTTTTATAAAGAGATCTCTCAGTATACTTGAAAGAGTATTGTTCTTTACTATTTTGCAATGGCTCTAGTCCCCAGATGTTTACAGTCAATCCCAAAGACAACCACATATGTCTAGGGCACAAGCATGCTGGCAACTTACTTCTTCCACATGCCCAAACAAAAAGAAATTATTTTTCTGGTAGAGAGAAACCCATTTTTGGAAGACCAGATTTCACAGCATTTCCTAAAGCCCTTTCTAAAGGACTTCTACAGGAAGGTGTAATCAACCCAACAGTAAAGCAGATTGTGCATTTCATGAGCCTCTCATAATTTATATCTAGCTCCAGCATGTTGTATTTTCTCCAGTAGAAGCACCTTTCCTTGGAAGACAAGGAGAGGGGAAGAGCAGCCTGCCTTGGACTGGAGAAGCATGCACCTGTTAAGCACAGTAAAGCTTTAGCTAATTATAGAGTTTCAAAGTATACAGCTGCTTGTTTACGATTAGAATATACTGTAAGGTCATTAAAAAGCTAGTCCCTTCGTAGCAGGCCAATGTCATCTTTGCAGTTGTAAAAAGAAACATGTTAAACAGAGAGAATGAAACTGATCCATAGACACCTATAAATAGATCTATTTATATCTGTAAAATTGTTTTTGAGATATTTAAAACCTTGCTTGAAACAAAAAACAAACAAAAAAAGTCTTTCAATCCCCAAAGATTATTTGGATATATTATCCAAAAATTTTTTGGAATGGGAACACTGGAAAATATTAGTTGAATTGCATATTGGTAAGAACATTAACTCTAGACATTAGAAATGTTAATGCACTTGAGAAATTTCAGGAATCTGCATAGATTTAGTGCTTCCAGGTGCACAGATCTTCTCATGGCCCTTTTTTACAGTTTCCTTTTTCATTGAGAATAGGAATTCCTGCATCACTGTGAATATACATGAGGATTTATAAAATGTAGGATAACACAGGCTCCACTCCAAAGATCTAACATTTAGCAAAACAAAATTGAACACAGGATTATAACATCTACTTTCTGTATTGCAGGTGTTGGATCCTACTAAATACATGCATTCACACACGCTAAAAAAAAAACAAAACTAGAAAAAGCAGCAGCATATCCTATTGCTTCTTCTGTTTTCACACTACCCACACAACAATAGAAAAAATCTCCAACACACAGAGTTGACCTAAAGCCAATCTCAGTAGCAAACACAGAACTGGACCATCATGCTTGCAGGAGGGAAGCACAATTTAGCAGCTTGAATGCACACTATCCTTTCTTGCTGAGATAAAAGTTTCTAGGACTAAGGATTTGCAGCAAGAAGGTCCTAGTCCACTGGAAATTTTTGGCTTCTGCAGCAGTGGTTTGCAGCACTGGAACATGTTAAAACCTGCAGTGGCTTCATGTAAATGCATGCAAAGTGATCTAGATTCTGCCTAAAGATGATACTTTGCAGTGACCCCAGGATCTTGTGCCTCTAAGGCATGTTTTATATTTTCTAACCGGTTATGGTTATCTTTCAGCTGCAGGTTGCAACTTTAAAAATTCACAGTTGGAAGGTCTAAAAGCAAATGAGTCAATAGAAAAACTGTGACTCATCACAAGCAGTGAAATGAATAGACAAGGCATATACAGGCCAAACTCAAAAGAACTTTGGGATATAGTTTAGATACTAGTGGTAGCATCCCCAGGGACAAGAAGATTGGGAATTTTACAAAATCATTCAGTTGAATATTTAACCTCTTTCATTTAGGGGAGGAAAAGCTAATCTCAAACAAATGCAACAGGCTTCAGGACCATTCCTAAAGCTGCCTCAATAGTTTGACTACTGCACTTGAATGCTTGCAAAGCCTTACTCAGACATTGCTTCATTCTTTTGCGAATCTTGAATGCAAAAGTCTGTGTGATCAGAAGTGGTGACACCTTATTTATAGCCTTTTATATATATATAACCTTTCCTAAAGTTAAGATACAAAGATACAAGTCTGTTAGGTAAGTAGTAAAATACCTCTAATAAACAATTCAAAAAAGCTTTTTAAACTTGACACTGTTGTTTAATTTGATGCCCATAGGGTTCTGTATTATGCAGAATAGGGAATATTCACCTTTTCTATGGTAACTCATGATTGTACTGGCCTCTCTCTTATCCCCACCAGCTTTTCACTTTCTTCTTGTACAGAAGCAATTCCTTGCCTTTGTTCAACATTGACTTTTTTAAGCTGTTGTCCAAATGTTCCCTTTTGTCTGAACTTAACACAGTACTCATGATATGGAATCATGATAACAGTATACATGGACATAGTGGGTTTTGTGGTGTCCTTAACTAGAAATTAGAGAAACAATTATTTCTGTTTAAAAACTACTAAACAATAAACTAACAACTCCTATACAGAGAGAAAATATAAGTTCAGGAAAAAAAATCATTGCAGAAAATAGGGGGAAAGGAGAGGGTGGGAAGACAAATGTCATGGTTAATTTAAGTGTAATTATGAAGATTTACAATAACTCTGAAGAGACATTAAATTCTGTTAAACAAAACGCCTTAATTCAAATTTATAGCCTAGATATGCAAGAGGAATTTAGGCACTGAAATATCCAGCTCACAGATGGCTGCTGCCCAGTCTCTTTTACGTTCCTTTCATGTCATATATAGGGAGAATTCATAGCCTAAAAAATGAGCTTTATGGAAATCAATATATTGATTCAATCTGCTGCTTAAATCTGTTGGAAGAAAGTGTCAGGAAAGGAATGAGACACTAATCCCATTCAGAAAGAAATGTTAAAGGTCAACCATAGACTAGAGAGAGGTAGTGTCTTCTGTTTGGTATTCATGGCTGCAAATCCACGTGTCTGTGACAAGTTGGATGGTCTCTTTAATCTCTGAGGAATTTACTGCTGCAAAATGCTGTGGATAACAAAGACATACTAAAATTCAAAAAGAAATGAGACAAATCCATTGGTAAAATAATAAACGTTTAAATAGACTCATAAAACCCCAAGCCATATACTTCTAGGCCAGAAAGTCTTTCAGCATCAATCAGACTGCTGGAAAAGCATATTGAGGAAGTATCATACACTCCTCCCTGCCTTTCTTAACTTTTTCATAAGCATTGGCCACTTTCAGGAACAGAGTACACAGGCAGCTGAGTAACAGCCTATTCCAATACCTGAAACTATAAAGGTAAATTGAAAAGTTTTAAAGTCATCCTGTCTGAAGAAATGGCACTACAAAAGAAAAATCTCAAGGAGCATGGAAGAAAGATGACCTTACACACTTGGTTCTTAGATTCATTCAGGATACCTAGACAGATTGTTTAGGAAAGGTTAATGCAGTTTCCAAAAAAGTTGGGCAAGACTATTGGAGAGGATATTCTGAAAAGCTGCTGAAATATTCAAAGAAAATATTTATAGGAGTGAGCAGCAGAAAACTGTCAATGAGATCATAAATTATCTATTTGATATAAAGCAAGACACACACAGCCTGGCTCACATTTAAGTCAGAGGCTTCAGAGCACTGAGGTCAAGTTGGTTTTATTCACATCTTTGCATAATAACAAGTTGTGTAACTATACAAATCTGCACTTGTGAAGCATCCTTTCAGAAAAACAGGCACAGAGACCAGAAAACCCACAAAACCACAGAGATAGAACAGTTAGGGTTTTTTATGTCACTTCTCTTTCCTGTTTGATGCCTGCTATACTCCCTAAAGGACTAGACTGAGTCCTCTGCAAGACTGTATTAAATATTTTTTTTTCTGAACACTTGGAATTCACGCTTATTTGCTGCAACAACTGCACAAGTCTTATTAAAACTAGCAAAGAATATTGAACTATTGAGTGTCATAGCAATAAGCATCAGCTTAAATGGGTTTGTAAATGCCATCATGCCAATTAACATCAGAACCTGGTAATGACAGGGGTGTAATAATCCCATGTTCTTTTTTTAATACCCAAAATTTCTGGAAAATGAGCCTAAGACCAGGGCAAAAGACTGAAACTTCATTTCTTACTTGAGGTGCACTCTGATGTGACTTGCTGGCTGCAAAGCAGTTAGTGTGTAAGCCAGCACATCAGCAGCATAGATGGGAAGGGCATACTGACCTGAGCTGCAAGCCAGCATCATCATACAGACATGTTCAGAGAGACAAAGCCCAGATCTTCTACCTGCTGTAAAATCAACACCCTTTGTCTCTGTCCACAGAAAGTCTTGCCTATTCCATGAGGGCAGAGAGGAGAGTTAACAGGCATCTTATTCTCCCTCATTTTGCATTTCTGTCAATACACAGGACTCAGTAATTGCATGATTCATTAGTGAGACAGAATTGTCTCAACAGTAAGCAGGCAAATCCACCGCGGTTCTGTCCCTGCCCAATTCTCTCTGTGGGAGAGGCAAACCTCTAATATATTCCCTTTCTCCTCTTGATCTGGTCCCAAAAGAAGCTGCAGAGCACCAGTCTGAATTTATAGCTTCCTAGGTAAGTTACAATGGATATTATACAGTACTAGGAACAACTTGCACAGCTGTGCCAAATTACTGTGACTTTTACAGCCTTATTTTTTACAGTTTGATGTCAGGAATAGTAACAATATAGTATATCACTAGAAATAGAAAAATTATAATTAAAATTTGTGGGTGACCATTTGTCCATAAATATAGCTATGGTGCACATGGAAACACTATTAGCTTCATCGCAAGATGTATTGCTCTACCTACATGTAACACAAATATGGTATTTCCTTTACTGTACAAATACATGTAAAATGTGTCCATTATCAGACCTGAAAACAAAACCCTAAAACCCACCTTTCTCTTTGTGCCTTTATTAACATATTTGAAAGACAACATGTGGATGTCACTTCAAGGGGCCAGACATTAGTTCTCAAACAGAAATCAGAGAATCAATCAATCCCTTCAGTATTTGCTTTGTTAAACTTGTCCATGCAAAAACACTTCTCTGAAAGTCAAATTTTTCTGCAGGTGTAGAGACATCAGTGCACGTCAGATTACCTCTGTGCTCTGTCCCATGAAATAAGGATGCCCAGAAGCCAGAAAGAAGAATTAGGGCTTCCTTACACATATCCAGCAGCTCTCACCTTCAGTGAGGAACTACAGCAAGCATGTCTCCAGTATTATGTTCTTTAACAAATATTTTAATTTCGTTTCCTTCCTTCCCAGCACCTAAAAACTTTAGTTTCTGTGTTTCCCTCTGTAGTTGACCAATAGGGACAACTATGAAAGACAGCCAGATCATTTCAAACAGCTGAGGGCACAAGAGCTAATTCTAAAGTTGCTCCATGCGTCAAATGAAAACTAGAATTATTCTTTTATGTAATGTACTTTAAAAAAGGTTTGTCTTCATTCAGAGATTATGTATGATGAGCTATAAAAATATTAAGAATCAACCTTGATTTAACACCTTTCTTTCCTATTGAACTTTAACTTTATTACTGCACCTGGCAGCTGAGACACTTTTCACTTATTTGTGGTTTGACCCCATCAAAATCAGGCAGACTAGTGATCTAGAACGAATTCTGACAGGAAAGACATAACCTCAAGATGTACAGTATATTACATTATTGCTCCCCAAGGCAAAGAAGGAAAAAAGGATAAATGACATGTTCTTACCTACTGACAAAATGCTAGCACAAAATGTTCACAAGGACTGAGTTAACCAAAGAAATCTGCATAGTCTAAGCACTATAGATCTACTGAGAAGTTCCTAGAGATCTTCCTTGGAAAATAAAATTACCTTTTTCTTTTTTAAGCTGTCCCAGTTTCAGCTGGGACAGAGTTCATTTTCTTCTTAGTAGCTGGTGCTGTGCTGTGTTTTGGATTTGGTGTGAGAACAATGTTGATAGGATTCTGATGGTTTTGGTTGTTGCTGGGTGATGTTTACACTAAATCAAGGACTCTTCAGTTTCTCAGGCCCTGCCAGCGAGAGGGCTGGGGGGGCACAGGACATATGGAGGGGACACAGCCAGGACAGCTGGCCTGAACTAGCCAAAGGAGTATTCCAGAGTGTATAAACTGGGATAAAAAGAAGGAAGGTGGGGACATCTGGCATTACGGCATTTGTCTTCCTGAGTAACCGCTACGTGTGATGGAGCCCGGCTTTCCTGGGGATGGCTGAGCACCTGCCTGCCGATGGGAAAGAGTGAATTAATTCCTTGTGTTGCTTTGCTTCCATGGGCAGCTTTAGCTTTACCTATTAAATTGTTTTTATCTGAACCCTCAAGTTTTACATTCTTTTTTGATTCTCCTCCCCATCCCTCTGGGTGAGAGGGAGTGAGCAAGCAGCTGCGTGGGGCTTGGTTGCTGGCCAGGTTAAACCATGACATGAAGCATAAGGGTCTCTGAGGTAAAATCACTCTGACATTTAAAACTTCAGTACAGTAAGGCATGTGATCACTTTAGGTGCATTTCACCTAAAGGTTACCCTCAATTTAGGAAGAACACATTTAACTGGATCAGAACTAGCACACCGATTTCACAAGGCACAGCCAGCTGAAACCTCACTGCAGTTGTTCTCAACAGAAAGCAGAGTTGACCAGTTTTTCCAGATCTCAGAAAGGACAAGATCAATTAAAGAACTTACATCTTAAATAAGGGAAGTAAGAGCAGATGGAGCTTGAGAAAAATATCGAAGTTTGACAACCAAAGGTATTTAACTGAAAAAATCAATTAGGTATGTTAGAGAACTACCCAAATGTACTCCCTATGACTGTTCTTGCATCAAAATAGTTTGCAAGGGATTAAAGGTTCATTCTAACCTGAACACTAGCACTACTTTACCAGTAGCATCTAGTCAGGTAGTGACTGAGTTTCCAGGAAACAATCAGGTATTAATTATGGCAACATGTAGAGACAGATAAATACCATCACCCTCTTGCGCTTCACACTGTACAAATGTATGAAGAGAGGCAGCCTGGCTAACACAGAGCAAAGAACCTCAGTATGGTCTACATAAAGGATGGTGCAAATCACTCAAAATCACATTGAAAACAAAAGGAGACTATTAGGTTATTTCTGGTTTACCAGACCACGTGCCCTGTCCCATCAGACAGCAGCGCTTCTGTTCTGACTCTTTTCAGATCAAAGTTGTCACTTTCTTTAGAGTAAAAACAAGGAAGCAGGAACTTGATGTCATTTTTCCCCCTCCCCCTCTGTCATCACCCAAAAGATAACTCATTCAATGACAATGGGACAATGAGCATACAAATTGAAAAAAAGACCCTGTGAGGAATCTGCAGTTTATGAATAGCCCAGCTATCCACAGTGCACCTGGCATTGTGAAAACACAATAGATTCAAAACCGTAAAATCTGTTCATGAACAACTAGAGAACAGAAGAAAAATGAGAAGCTACAATTTGTCATCTGCACTTTACCAGTAACATGGTTTGTAGTGGGTCTTAATGCCCATATCATACTCCAGTATTTCCAGTTTTTACAGAAATAGGAAATTAGACAGGCTTACATGACATGTCATTTATAGTCTACGCCTCAGGCAAAGGTGGCAGTATGGTGTCTTAGCAGCCTCAGGCATTTTAAATCCTGCAAGTGATGGTCCTGCACTCCTCTCCTGGACTGTCTTATGACCTCCTCTTCTGCACTGGCTCTGTGTGGTAAGCCACTGCAGGAAGCAAACTTGGGAAAAACATATATATTTTAGTGGTGACAGTAGTACCACTTTTTAGCCTACTCACCTCCCAGTTCATCATGCAATGGCACCAGTGTGGGCACTGACAAAAGAAGAGGGACCAGAAAGCACAAAGAGGAGCTGGTGAGAAATGTCACAGCCCACATGTGGACAGACTGAAACTGCTCTGGACTTGTACTCAGCTTTATCAGCACAACTGAGAAGGTGACTGGCATGGGACACATGAATTGTTGATTTTGGCCAAAAAATCCCATAGCTTCACCTCTAGAAGTCCTGTGATTTTTCCAAAGTAACATGAAATCTGAGTCAAAGTCAGAATGGACATCACAGTGCATAGACACTAGCTCATTACACCTTTTTTTACAAAACAAGCAAACAAAACAAAACAAAAAAAAAAAAACCAAACCACAAACAAAAAAACCCAACAAACAAAAGTCCCAAACCCAAACATCCCTTGCTTTCTTCTGCATGATTCTCTTGTTTAAAAGATTAATACAGCAATGCTACTCCAGACACTAAGTTATACGCTGAAAAGATCAGTGGACTATGGACATGGCAAACCCACGAAGAAATGGGTGTTAATGGAATGCAAACACTGCTGTCTTGGAAAATACCTGGAAGAAACATATATGACTGTAGGACTGAATATCAGGAACAAATAGAATGCTTCCAACAATTGCAACATTACAAATTGAATTCTGAAGTGTGTCTCATTGAGTTCCCCAAATCTCATCACATGAAGATGATGCCTTTCTTGAACTTTCTTAGAAGATTTGACTGGACAGAGTTTTAGCTCCCTGTTAAATCGTATTTGTCTACAGGAACATTTAAAACACAAGCTGCAGTTTCATTGACTTTGATGGGATGAATATTATCTTGAAAAAGGCTAGACTGAAAGCTTTTTTGGCCTCCAGTAGTAAAAACAAAGTCCTAATATTCTACCACTCCTTCTGCAGAAAGCCAGCCTTACCATGTTGTTTCCTGTGTTGCAACACTATGTTGGAGTAAGCATGAACATTACCTTGCCCAAACTCCTCACATTTCTGACTGATATTTTTCAAAAATAAGCCACACCCCTACATTTGACTGGAGGATCACAGAGCAGAAGTATGCTCATTGAACAGATACGGAAGAGTAACACAAAAGCTTATTCCTAAAGTGATGGTGTTCTGAGTGAGAATTCATTTCTGCTTGTGTGAAAAAGCTGCTGGATATTAAAGATGCACCTCAAAATCTCATTAATTTGAGTAGAACCAGACTAATTGTAAAAAGAGTCACTCCTCAACACAATTCTCCAGCACCCCTTGCTTTCTTCTGCATAATTCTATTGCCTAAAAGACTCTCATTTACATTTTGTGTTGACCGGATAATCATACAACTTTTCATGACACACCAATTTTCCTAAATTGGAAAAAAAGTGCAACAGTTAACAAAAAGAATATAATTTTTAAAAAAAATCTAAACACACATTTAGAACTCAGTTTATACATAGGTACAGGAGACACATTCAAATCTTAGTAAGATATTCTATTATTTATGCCCATTTTAGGGTGTTCCATGTTAAGAGGATTTAAAACAATATAAAATGTGTCACTGTGTGTTGGACCACTGTTGACGATGTAAAAAAAAACAACAGTAACCGAAAAAAAAAATTACTTTTGGATTTGGTCTCCTAATGGAAAGCAGAAAGACTGTCTCCACAGAAGTAAAATAGAGATACCAAAAATGGAATTAATTTAAACTCTTGTGTTTATAAAAAGAATAATCCACTGAAAGGAAGATCTGACAGTTTGGATAGGTGAGTTATGGTAACATTTAGCCCCTTGGCAAGATGCTTACATAACCCAATTAAATTCTACCTATCCTAATCACTTGTTTTCATTTTAAAAGTACTTTAAAGATGCAAACTATAGAACTCAGCTTAAGGTTATCACTTGTCTGGAAAGGATGCAAAATTTTCCTTAGAAGAAACCTAGGATGGGAGCTGAAATTACCTTCTGTCAGTGGAGGCTGTCTCTATTTCTGGTGCTGAGATAATGATACTCAGCCTTACAAAGAAACAGTAGATCCCAGCTAACAAAACAACAGTCAGAGCATCAAATATATTTTGCACAATAAACACAATTCTTTCTTACATCACAAGCCAGATGGATAGCTTCAGTGGCTTAACCAACAGAAGGAAACAATACCAAAAAAATGTTTGGCGAAGTCCAATATATATTGTTTGCAGCACTGGATCACAAAAACAAGGCAGTTCATTACAGTGGGTTCAATACAAACAAACAAACACTGTGGTCCAAGCAGCTCTTATGCTAGGAACTATTCAAGGCTTACAGCACACCCCAATCAAATACCATGTTAGAGGGATGAGATCAGCTCTTGTTGAACAGTGAATTTCAGTCGCAGCACAGTAGTATAGCTGAAATACAGTAAACAAATGTTAGTCCCATTCCTGTAACACTGAAGCTTGTTTAATTATTTTGTTTATTTCCACCTTGACGATTGCACTATGTATGAGTGATCAGGAATCAGCTGTGCTTCCTGTGCGTTAATTAATTTTCAGGAAATACTATGAACAAATTTTCATATCACAACCATACAATAAATCTTAGCTTTAGTGTTTTATTTATCATCCTCACTTAGAGCTTTCAATGTGTCTGTAGAAAAGCACCGGCCACAGTCTATCATACAGACTGTAAAAAAGAATATTTCCTTACATTATGAAATTCCTTCATTTCTGCTAGCATAACAAGGGGGTAAGTTCTTCCCCAGATTAGAAAATGTAGTTCCCATTAGTCTTACTGGGAGAATCTCAGCCACAGTTTCTTTCCTCACTACCACTGGTCTTCATTTACAGAAACTTGCTATCAGAAAGTTACTGTCAAAACAAGTGGTGATAACACAGGCAGATATAGAGATACAGGCCTTAGAAACTGAGAAAGATGCAGCGCAGCTCCTTTATCAGGCATGATGCAGAATGAGCTGCCCAAAAGCAACAAATACCCTGGGAAAAGATGTTAAAATGACTTGAGAGAATTTTGCAACCTTCTGATTCTCTGCTGTTCTCCAGGGACTAACAATGACTTGTTGTACATTAGGCAGTCCTGCTTATCTAATCACAGCAACACCCCCAAGCTGCTCTAACTGAAGGCTGTCAGATCAGAGCACAGCCTGCTTTTGACATACCTTCCCAGCTTCCAACACCACCTCTGGCTCACCCCAAATACTGCTGGATGGGGTCCCCCCATAAACTGCCTTTCAAGGACATCTGACAGTCTGACACAGGCTCCTCCATGCTGCCCTGAGCCTTCTGATAAGCACATTCAAGCCCAGAAGAATCTTTCTTTCCATACTTTTTTAGTGACCATATCCCTGAACAGATAGCCAAAAATAATTCACCTATATCAAACAGACTGGTAAACTCTATCATTGACACTACATTGCCAGTGGTGGCAGAGAGGTCAATAACTGAAGCATTCATTAACGATTCACTCTTAATGATCAGGTATATTGGGAAGCAGGGTAGGGAAGCCTACACTAACATACTTCTTTACATATAGCTAACCAAAATCTTTCAGTAGGCTCAGCATTCTGGCCAGCGTCTTTGAAATACTCCAAACTAATTCCAATTACATAAAAAGAAATTAGCAGAGAAACACCTACTACTAAATCACACACTTTCATAGTAACCTCACTTTCGTAGTAACACCTGATACTTTCATGGATACAGATATATCAATGCCCACATTAAAAGTGGCATAAAATAAACAGAAAATAACCTGTAGCTTTCATGTGTGTGTAGAAGTCCTGTTTACAATAGCTACCTGCTGTTTTCTGGAAAAAGCAGCAATAGCTGTAAGATGTAAAATGCTGTTAACCCTGCTTACAGCCTCTTTATTGCAAGTGCTCTAGCTTCCACTTAGAAGCAAGACAAGGTAATTGTCTCCTTTCTGATCTCAAGTAGTGCTCTGCTCATTTCCCTGCCAGGATCTGGTATTAATAGCATGCTGGTTATTTTCATTTATTAGCAGAGCTGCATCCTGAATATCTTAAAAAGAATTCTTGTAAGCTCAACTCGCTTCTTACCTATAAGTGCATTTTTTTTTTTACACTCCTAAAAATGTAGCCCCATGAAAGCTGGCAACAGGATACAAAGAAGAATAAATCCTGTTTTCCCACACAGGCAATCTGCTGTATCCAAATACAAAACTTAGGAGACAGCTAATAGCTTAGTATCAAAATAACCTCAAGTGAGGATAAGAAAAATATTTTGTATTTCACAAGATAAACTGAATGCAAAGACTATACAAAGGCTGCCTAGTGGACAATTGATTCCTGAAGTTCTCAGTCAGTGGTAAGAGCCCACCAAAAGTACCTCCACTATAAAATAGTTTTAGCCAGCTGGGCTACTCCAAAACCCATTTCCTATAAGAGAGTAATGCTTGGTACAGTCCAAGCTCCTGTTTGATTCAGAGCATACCTAAAAGAACGGCAAGTGGTGGTAGCAGTCTGGCTCAGACCCACATCACTGGGGGAAGAAAAGGGAGTGCATTATCTTTAAGTATTTAAATATGAGCACTTAGAACCACTGTAGCACAAAGTCAGTGCTTTTCAAAAATGAGGCAGAAAGGAGCAACAATGTGGAAACTCACACCTTCCAGAAAGATGTGAAATAGAGCTGTGGCTTTCTGACTAAATTTTTCATGGGAGAGAAGCCAGAAGTTTGAGCAATCCTTCTTCAGGTCAGCATACAGAGGCACAGCTTCTCACAGCTATCCTCCTTCCTGGATTGCCAGGCATTTCAAGGCTGCGTTGTATTCACCCTAGGGGTCCAGTGCCTTCATAATGCATTTAGAGTTCTAGGCAAATGAAAAGTGACTGTTCCAAAATTAATTTTCCACTTTCCATCCCTCATCCATATCTATTCTCTGTGAAAACATAAAAATAAACTTAGCTGCAGCTGAACACTAATTTTCCCTATTGTAGTGGTCAAAAGTGTCAAAGCTAAACCAGTGGGGAGTTTTTTTGTTCTGCAGCTTGCATTTAGTCAATCTAGAGAAGAAAATACAACCATTTTGTATTTGCAGTTCATTAAACAGCTTATTTCAAAATATGTTCTTTAGTCACAGCCACAGAGAGTACTTAAAATACATTCACTTCCTGCTAGTGCTATTACAAAGCTGAGAAAACCTCAGAGTCTACACTCTTCCAGCTAAGGCAATCACAGCCCAGATGTACCGAGCAAAATGGTGGGAATATGACTCAGTTAACATTTTTGCTAATTCTGACTCATGTTCTATTCTGTCATGTTTACTTTTCACATATATTAATTCAGGGATTAAACTCTGCTCCCATAAATGTACATAGAATGCAGATCCTTGGTGTATGGGTGAGATAAAATCATGCTAGCAAGCAACCCATGAAAAAACTGCACTTATCTGCTGAAGCCCAGTCACCAGCTTGCTTATTCCAACCAGAAAAAGCAAGCACAATACTGTACATTTTCAGCTGGCTAGTCACGAAGTACAAGTAGGAAACCGGAGTTGCTCCCAGAAAATAACACAGAATCATAGAACGGGTTGCATTAGAAGGGATCTGAAAAGATCATCTAGTCCAGCCTCCCTGCCATGGGCAGGGACACCTTCCACTAGACCAGGTTGCTCAAAGCCTCATCCAACCTGCCCTTGAACACTTCCAGGGATGGGGCATCCACAGCTTCTCTGGGCAACCTGTTCCTGTGTCTCACTACCCTCATCATAAAAAAATGTCTTCCTTATAGCCAATCTAAACCTAACCTCTTTCAGTTTCAGAAAGTCTCCTTCCATCTTGCTGGTAAATTGCTCCCCTTGTATACTAAAAGGCTGTAAAAAGGTCTCCTTGGAGCCTTCTCTTCTCCAGGCTGATCAGCTCCAACCCTCAGCTTTTCCCCATAGGAGAGGTGTTCCATCCCTCTGATCATTGTCCTGGCCCTCCTCTGGACACAATCCAACAGGTCCATGTCTCTCTTGCACTGGGAACCCCAGATCTGGATGCAGTACTGCAGGTAGGGTCACACAAGAGCAGAGTAGAGGACGGTAAGTCACCTCCCTTGACCTGCTGGCCATGCTTCTTTTAAGGTAGCCCTGGATATGATTAACTTTCTGGGTTGCAAGCACAAATTGCTAGCTCATATCTAATTTTTAATGAACTAATATCGCCAAGTGTCTCTCTACAGGGCTGCTCTCAATCCATTCACCACTCAACCTGTACTGATACTGGTGACTGTGCCAACCCAGGTGCAGGACCTTGCACCTAGCCTTGTTGAACTTCACAGTGTTCACATTGGCCCACTTCTCCAGCCTGTCAAGGTCCTTCTGGATGGCATCTCTTCTGTCTAGCATATAATCTGCACCACTTAGCTTGGTGTCATCTGCAAACCTGCTGAGGCTGCGCTCCCTCCTACTGTGTTATTAACAAAGATAATGAACAGTACTGGTCCCAGTATGGACCCCTGAAGAACACCACTCATTACTCATTTCCATTTGGACATTGAGCCATCGAACTAGCAACTACCATCATCTGCCAATTCCCTCAGGACCCTGGGATGCATCTCACTGGGTTCTATGGGCATGTGTATACATTCAGTTTCCTCAGACAGTCTTGACGCTGATCTTCTCCCGCAGTAGGTGGGACTTCATTCCCCTGTTCCATGCCTTGACATGCAGGGATGCAAGAGCTGTAGGAAGAGCAACTGACAGTAAAAACTCAGGCAAAGAAGTTGCTGAATACCTCAGCCTTCTACATGTCAGTTGTCATGAGATCTCGTCTCATTTATCAGGGGGAGGGCAGGAAAGTGGGAGGGGGAGTTTACAATTTCTTTGTCTTCTTTTTCTGGCTAACATACCTGCATAAGCCCTTATTATTCTTCACATCCCTTGCCAAACTTAGTTTCAGCTGTGCCTTTGGTTTCCTGATCCCATCCCTACACTCCCAGCAGTATCCCTGTAATTCTTCCTAGGATGTACATCCCTGCTTCCACTGCCTATGTATTTCTCTTGTGGTTCAGTTTGACCAGGAGGTCCTTGTTCAGCCATGACGGTCTCCTGCCTTCCTTGCCTGATTTGTTGCACATAGGAATTGACACTTCTTGTGCTCTAAGAACAAAAGTCTTTAAATAGGTGACAGCAATCTTCTGTTCCTTTATTCCTGAGGATATGCAGTTTCTCAGGGGCCCCAGACACTAGTTCCTTAAACAACTTAAAATCCACTTTCCTAAGGTGTAGGGTCTTGACTATACTTTTCACCTGGCCCATATACCTTGAGATCATGAATTCCACCAAGGCACAATCACTGCAGCTCAGGCTACCACCAGTCTAGACCCCTCCAACAAGTTCCTCTGCATTGGTGAGCAACAGATCCAATAATGCATCTCCTCTGGTTGGGTTTTCTATCATCTGGATTAGGTTGTTAATGCAAGTAATTACATAGCAGAACATGCACGTTTCTACAGCTTTTACACCAAACATGAAGAGACCTTCTGGGAACAAAAGCTGGTCTGTGTCTTCCCCATATCAGCTGCTTTAAATAAATACTAAAATTTCCATACAACTCTTCGTATTCTATTAACTACACTACTTTGTAAAGAGGCACAGGCTATTTTTTAATAAGTTGGTAAAATTAATATTGTAAGATCTTTGAGGCCCAAATACAATTAAGATTTCACCTTTAGTTCCTACTGCACCAGTCATGCACAAGTAGGAAATGCAACTGCAATCAGATGTGAGCTTCATCACCAACAGCTTGTAATGGTTTACAAGAATTATAAAACCTAACTGGAAATATTTTTCCTCAGCTGCTGTTACACCTAAAAATTAAACGTCTTCCAATTCACCTGTTTCCCAAGTCTTCCTTGCTTGTCACCTACCACTTTCTGACATTCTGAAAGCACCTGGACTACAGAGAATGGAGTGAATTAGGGTATTTAAAGCAATATATTTTCTTTCAAACTGTTAGGAGTTTTGTCAAGTGCAGGACACATACATAAAGCAAACAGAAATCCCTGAAGACCTCTGCAATTCAGTTTCTGAAAGAGTCTCAAGGAGTCAACAGATTCCCACAGTGAGGGAGGGGAGGCCACAGGAGAAGTCAGTCCTGATTTTATAGAGCCAAACTGTACCTATCAGGCTTCACTACATTTTTTTCTTTTTTTTTTTTTTAATAACAAAACCCTTAAACCAATTTACATGTTGAAAGGAGAATTCCTAAGGTATTTTGAATTGAATATTAAGATTCAGAAAATATATCCTTCTCTGCTTCATTCTTACCTTTTCAAATCATTGGCATCCTAAAGCCAGAAGTGAGATACGTGTTGTGTTAAAAGTCTCATCCAGTTTATGATCCCATTAATAAGTATTTTGTTGTTGGTTTTGCTGTTTTAACAGCAGCAATGTACAGACATGCACACGTATGCGGCAACTAGGAAAAAGCACAAAGAAAACAGAATATATTTTTCTTATAGACTGAGAAGGACATTTACAGGTGATGAAGCAGTGTAGGCCGAAATACCAATCTTTCACTAGTTTCCATTACTTATTTTTATAGCTTTCAACTTTAGAATTACACATTTACCATGCTTTCTACTCGAACACAGGTCTGCAGCTAACCTAAAGATAGCACTCCTGCATTATTTTCTTTCCCTTAATCGGGAATAATTTAGCACCACATATACTCATGATGCTTTGGCAAACAAGCAGGTTTCTCTGCTTAGAAGAATATACAACTCGAGGACCTCATCTTGCGAGCTGCCCCATACTTGCAGATCTCAACACAAACATGAAACTTACTGAGAAGAGCAGACTGTTAGCTCCAAAACTTCACTGGCCAGCAAGAGGTGGGTAGGTAGGTAGGTAGCAAATGATCATCACCAATAGTCACAATAAAGCTCCTACCCAGCTGGGTCAGATAGGATCTGACAGTATTCAGGCAGACGTTTATCCCATTCACCGAAGTTAAGGCCCAGCCCATGCACCACAGAGTTCAGGGAACAATTTTATTTAACATTTATATCTTAGAAAGTTAGTTAGTTATAGTGTAATTTTAGAAGCGAGGAGCCAGAATATGGTCTGTTTTACTCTAAGCCATAGTACCCCAAGACAATCAAACTTCTTAAGAGATAAAATAGTCGCTGCTTATTTGAAAGTCACTAAACCCTAGTAACATGGCAAAATAACAGGAATTTCAGTCAAACCCAACCCTCATCTTGTTCTAGAGTCATATTCCTAATCCTGCTTTAGACTACAAGATTTATTTGTTTTCACTTTCTCATTCTCTCTCAAAATCAAAACTACTTTCAAGCAGCAGCTTTCTAAAGTTTTTTCATGTTCAAACCTTGTAATCCAAGGCCTTTCCATACAGTCATCACTGCTTAGCAGATACTGTAAGTTAAATTATTTCTTTCCTGAGTTAATTGCAGGGTTTGCCCATGAAATACACAGGGTTGGTTCCTGCTTCAGTAAGGTACTGAGGCATGCATGGAACCACAAGCAGTTTAAATCAAAACATATGGAAGCAGCTAGTGAATCAGATACAAGAAGCCCACTTACCGGGGGGGGGGGGGGCGGTGTGTGAAATTAAAAGAGCCAGTGAAATTCAGAATTCCCTTGGCATTATGTGGCGTTCAGTCCCTCGTCTTATATTTTAATGCTGCTCCTAATTGAAATGCAACCCTCCACCTAAAAAGCACTTTGAATAAACTTGATCAATGTTAAGCAACCGACAGCATTATTCAGTAGGACATTTTACAATATTATGCATAATTCCAAAGCATTTCTGAAAGAAAGATTACATTGATACACCATTACAGTTAAGAAGAAAACTACAGTTAAGTGGTTGTTAGTCTACTTCTATTTATTACTCAAAGATTTTTTATGACCCTTTCCTTCTGAATGTTCTGAATACTGTTTTAGGAATATAATGATAGACTGCAATAATCCAGTACTTCTCTGAACAGTAAGGCAGCAATGGCAGGGTTTCTATGGGAAAGTGCTACGTAATCACCTATGTTTCATGTGTCCGCAGTGGCAATTTATTAGATGTGAAGATAAGGTTCTACACATTCCACCTCCAAAACATGAACCTAAGTATATAATGTTGGTACCACTTGCACTGATAATTCTTGGAAACAACCTCCAGAAGACCAAGTTCATAAAAACATAAGTGTATGTAATAAGTTCTCAAGGACAACCAATGCATGATGCACAACCACACGAGCAAGATTTTCTTCTGAACAATCATACAACAGCTCTTAAGATTATATCACTAAAAGCTGAAACTCTGAAAAAGCCTATCTACCCATATTAACCATCCTGAAAAAAAAATGAAATGCTGTGCATCAGTGAAGCAGCCATTTTGAAAGTTGAACCACTTACCTTTACAACTATTGGTATTAGCATTCACATTTTGTTACAACGAAGTGCAAAGCCAAGACACCCCGGCTGAAACCCAGAGGCTGATTTAACAACAGTCTTCAGCTGCCCTCTCGTGGCCGGGCCTCAGAAGTACATTTAGGAAAACTCGTTCAGAAATTTTATCTGCCGTTCTAAGGGATGATTCTTTAGCTGAAAAGACAGAATACTGATTTGTAACAAGGAGACCAGAACATCTCACCGTGGATACCTGGGTGTGGCATTTTTCACTTTACCCACTTATAAAGTACATGTGATTTCAGTTAGAGCACACATGCTAGAATCGGGATGTCCTTCATGGGGTACCAGTATGTTTTTCACTGCCACAAGAATTTTGTATTTTAATATGCCCTGGTGTGGCCAGGCAATTGCCAGAAGTGCTCAGGGAGGGCTGAATGGGGTTCCCGCTGAAACCAGTGTGAGGTTCAAAGGCAAAAATTTGAAAAACATTTGAAAAATATATGGTAAGATATATGTAAAAATTGTATTTAATGCAATACTTTAACATCTGGACTGGAAGTGAAGTTTAGTAAGCCATATTTGTTTAATCTCCTATCTCTCGGTCTCAAATTACCACCATCCCATTATCTGTCTTGAAATTCACCTTCTTCCTTTTTGTTACATACATGATTATTAACTTGTGATTATCCTAGTCTGTCTTTTTCTATTTTGTTCAGTTATACTTTGTTCCATTTACAATGAATCATTTTTTTCTAATTTATTTTTTTTACCTTATTTTATCATAACATTACTTTTGAAAAAATCTGATGCAGTTCATGTCAGAAGTGCTAGCAGCTCAAGATAAACAAGCTGCTCTCCATCATTTATCAACAATCCTGGCTAACTGGGAAGGTCCCAGAAGACTGGAGGTTAGCCAGTGTGACTCCCATCTACAAGAAGGGCAGCAAGGAGGATCCGGGAACCTACAGACATGTCACCCTGACCTTGGTACTGGGGAAGGTCATGGAGCAGATCATCCTGAACATCATCACACAGCACATACAGGACAAGCATGTGCTCAGGCCCAGCCAGCATGGTTTCACAAAAGACAGGTCCTGCTTCACTAACCTGATCTCCTTCTGTGACAAGGTGACCCACCTAGCGGATGAGGGAAAGGCCATGGATTCTGTCTATCTAGACTTTAGTAAAGCCTTTGACACCATCTCCCACAGCATCCTCCTGGAGAAACTGGCTGCCCATGGCTTGGACAGGTGTACTCTTCATGGAGTTATAAGCTGGCTGGACAGCCAGGCCTAAAGAGTTGTGGTGAATGGAGTCACATATAGTTGGCAGCCATTTACAAGTGGTGTTCCCTGGGCTCAGTATCAGGGCCTGTCCTGTTTAATATCTTTATCAACGATCTGGACAGGAAGATCGAGTGTGCCCTCAGTAAGTTTGCAGATGACACCAAGCTGGGTGGGAGTGTTGATCTGCCTGAGAGCAGGAAGGCTCTGCAGAGGGGTCTGGACAGGGTGGACCGATGGGCCAAGGCCAACAGTATGAGGTTCAACGAGGAGCAGTGTCAGTGCTGGGTCCTGCCCTTGGGCCACAGCAACCCCACACAGAGCTACAGGCTTGGGGGAGAGTGGCTGGAAAGTTGGAAAGTGCCTGGTGGAAAAAGGACCTGGGGGTGCTGGTCAACACCCAGCTGAACACGAGCCAGCAGTGTGCCCAGGTGGCCAAGAAGCCCAACAGCATCCTGGCTTGTATCCAAAACAGTGTGGCCAGCAGGATTAATGAAGGGATGGTCCCCCTGTGCTTGGCACTGGTGAGGCCGCACCTCAAATCCTGGGTTCAGTTTGGGCCCCTCACTGCAAGAAAGACACTGAGGTGCTGGAGCATGTCCAGGGAAGGGCAAAGAAGCTGGTGAAGGGTCTAGAGAACAAGTCTTCTGAGAATTGGCTGCGGGAGCTGGGGTTGTTCAGTCTGGAGAGGAGGAGGCTCAGGGGGGACCTTACTGCTCTCTACAGCTGCCTGACAGGAGGCTGTGGGCAGGTGGGGGTCGGTCTCTTCTCCCAGATAACAGGCAACAGGACAAAAGAAAATTACCTCAAATTAATGCCAGAAGAAGTTTAGATTAGGTATTAGGAAAAATTTCTTCACTGAAAGGTTATCAAGCATTGGAACAGGTTGCCCAGGGAGGTTGGAGGAATCACCATCCCTGGAGGTGTTTAACAAGCTCATAGGTGCGGTGCTAAGGGACAGGGTTTAGTGATGGATTTGGCAGTCCTGGGTTAACAGTTGCTCTTGATCTCAAAGGTCTTTTCCAACTTAAATGATTCTGTGATTCTATGAACTAATAAAGTATTCCCTCAGGAAAGGTTGATTTAAAATTACTTTTAATCTATCCCAATTTTTTTTTCAAAATGGGAACTGCAAGAAAGTTCAGATTGATCACAATGAGTTAGAAAAATGTAGTGGTAGCCAACAATAACTTATTTTTTGGGGGGAACAAAAGAGGATGAATTTTAACAGCTGGCCACAAGTGTCTGGAGTAGCCAAGGAACTGCCACAGGTCAGTTCCTTCAGGGCAGCGAAAAAAGTTTTAAACACCTGCACCCACCAAATATTATCAGTTTTTAACTCCTTAATGCAGGTAAACTATGTGGTCTCCTGAATCAGAACTTCAAAAGACAGAAAAATACAGGTGACAGAGGAAACAGTACTTTTTAATGTTTGATTGCATCACAATACCAACTAATCAAATTGTATATTTTTTGTATATCTTTGTAGCATGATTTACAATATTGGCAAGTATATTTACATCACATGTACACCTTTGTTTCCACTTTTTCCTAAATATAAGTAAAATAGGAGCTAGCTTTTCTAAATAATCTAGATTTAAGACAACACAAGAGGACTAAGGTTCAACCTGAAGTTTGGGGGTTGGACTTTCAGACTCCAATACCAATAGAACAGCTTTTTGATCAGCTGTAACCAATCCCAGACAGCTTATCATTAATACAACATCAAATTAATCTGCTTTGTATCTTTTAACAGTCAAATTAAGTATACATACTGACATCTCATCATGCATATTTTGTGGAAGTTTATTATAGAAGAAACAAAACTATGTAAGACTCTACCCTCTTAACTCCATGTAGCCATTCGCTCATTTTTTCCAATTAAAAAAAAATACCATTTTGATAAGTCATAATGTTGAAATATGTGCAGCTATATAAAATGAGAGGCTGAAAAAAACACAACAAATGAGAACACCACGTAGAACATCCCAAAAATCAAACACATAAATCTGACTAAAAGCTTTTCCTTCAAGATCTGCTTCTCATGTCAGCCAGAAAATTTGACCTGACTTGGCAGCAGGAACATTTAGGTTCTCTTCAATGCAGGCAATCTGGCAGCAGCACAGTACTGGCCTCTTGCTATCTAAACAGGTGGGACTGCTGTGCAGCAGTTGAAAGTCCAGACACTACTGTATAAAGGCAAACAAGAACTCATATACATTACATTCTGCTTTACTTCTTAAGTCAAGTAACACATGTACATTTTACACATAATTTTAAACCAGGCAACCATCTGAGACAGGCACCAGCTCACACAAGTCTCAGAATTAAACTTCCTCTATAAACACTCTCCTATAAAATTAAAACTTTAGGTATACTACATGTTGCACCATTTTAGGTTTGGGTTTTGTTTTTTCATTAGGTATACTACATGTTGCACCATTTTAGGTTTGGGTTTTGTTTTTTCAGTCACCATCACTAATTTATCTGAGCCCATGAACATTATTAGTGTCAAAATTTTCACATATCAAGGTCTATCAGCTGAGAAAATGGAAGCAAGCTCACTTCCATGTAACAAGGTTGAAAATTGTGCAACTGTCTTGAGTTTACGCAAGGATTAAAAGTGGCTGACCAACACCCTAAGACAGTTGTAGTCCATCAGGGGATAAAAAGGGGGCAGAGGACATCATCCACACTTCTCTTACCATTTATATTCTGTAAAGCAAGAACCAATCATGCATTTTTCAGGGCTGAAAATTCAGTCTGTTCATAACAGCTCTGATTCTCTTTTGTTGCATTTCTTTTACTTTGGTGTTTGAAAGAAATGTGTTCCACATTCTGATTAACAGTTTCCAGCCACTGATTTCTAATTAATGGTGGTTAACAATGAGCAGCTTAATATGGCTTTTCTGCCACTCTCAAAACAAAGAGTAAGATATGTCATAATTTCTACACAAATATACAAAGTCTTATAAATGCAAATTCATACTTTCAGTATTACAGGATTTCAAATGCACCCAACTCTTCTCTCACATGTTTTTTGAGTTCAGCAATTTGGGCTTTTTGCTTTTTTGCCTTGTGACTTTCTTGTTGTTTCCATCACTTCATTTTGCATTTTCTTTGAAGATGTTTATGCTGCTGTTAATGGAACCACAGAGCAATGCTGGAAGGGACCTTTGGAGACTGTCTAGTCCACTTTTCAGCTCAGATGACAGCCAGCTTTGAAGTCAAATCCACATTGCTCAGGACCTTGATTAGTCAAGCTTTGAGCATCTCCAAGGATGAAGATGCCACAGCCTCTCAACAACCTGCTCCAGCATTTGCTTTTCCTCACTGTGACATTTTTTTCACTAATATCTGTTCAGAATTTCTCTTGCTGCAACATCAGCCCCTTGCTTCTCACCTTTTCCTTCTGTACCTCCAGAGGTCTGTCTTCTCTACAATCACCCATTAGATAGCTGAAAACAGAAAGCCCCCTCCAAGCCACTCCTTCTTCAAAACAGAACCCAGTTCTCAGATTCTTTTTGTATATTGTGGGCTCCAGCCCTTCTCAGTGGCCTACTACTAGTAGCATGTCTGCATCTTCCTTGTACTGGTGATCCCAAAACTGCACACAACACTCTGGACACCATCTCACAGATGTTGAATTGATGATATTAATAAATTCCCTCAATTAAGCTGCTGCCAATGCTACCCAGGGTGGGCTTGGCCTTCATTGCTGCAAAGGCATGCCATTGATTTTTGTTCAACTTGTCCACCAAAATTCCCAGACCCTGCTTCGCAAGGCAGCTTTCTAGCCAGTCAGTCCCCAGTGTACCTGTTGCCTGAGGCTGGTCTCTTCCAAGCACAGAACTCTGCACCCGACTCCGCTGAGCTTCAAAAGGTCCCCATCAGTCCACTTCTCCAACCTGTTGATGTGCCTCTGAATACCAGCCCCGACCTCCAGTTTATCAGTCATTCCCCTCCCCAATATGGTGTCACCTGTGCACTTCCCAAGGGTATACTCCATCCCATTTTCTACGTGACTGATAAAGACATTAAATGTTTAGCACCCTTAACATGAACCCCTGAGGAATGCCATGCCACTATTTAAACCCCTACATTTTGAGCCCACCGGTCCAGCCAGTTTTCCACTTATCTGGTAGTCTGCCAATCCCGTGCGTGTTTCTCCATTTCAGATAAAAAGAGGCTATGTCAAAAGTTTTGCTGGCCCCACACCCTCACTGTAATCACACCATTATACAGGGCAATCAGATTGGTCAGGCACGACTTGCCTAGGTAATTCTGTGCTTGCTGTTACCCATCACCTTATCCTGATGGGCACCTGGGAATGGCTTCCAGGAAAACTGGCTCCATGATCTTCCCAGAGACATTGATTAGGCTGTCTGGCTTGAAGTTCCTCAAATCCACCATATCTTCCTTCAGGATAGCTGTGATCACCCAGTCCTCATGCCCTTTCAAATACCACAGAAAGGCTTCCCAATGACACTGACTAGTTCCCTCAGCCGCACATCCCACTCAGGCCCATCAACATCTGTGTATGTCTAGATTGCTTCAGAAGTCCCTAACTCAATCTTCCCTTACCCTGGCCTCCAGGCACACAGAACTAAACCTGACAGCAGACCTTGCCAGTAAAGAGCAAAAAAAGCTGTTGAGTAACTCAGCCTCTTCTACTTCCTTTGTCATTAGGCCTACCACCCTGTTCTTCAGCAAGTCTACACATTTTAGTCCACTCTTGTTGCTCAGGCAGCTATAACAGCCCTTCTTTTTTCCCTCCTCACCCACCACAAATTTCTGTTCCAGCTAAGCTTGGCTCTTCTACTCCACCTGAGCAACATTTATTTCTTCCATGAAACCATCCCCACTTCCACCTATGCACAAGTGCTTTCTGCACTTCAGTCCAGCCAGAGCTCCCTGTCCAGCCACATGGATTTCCAGCCACAACCCACATTCCGTGAACTTCAGGATGTGCAGCCCCTATGCCTAAAGGAGGCTGCTCTTGACAATCAAAAACCTGTCTAGGGCCTCCTTACTCCCCACAGCTGCCTCCCATGGGTTCTCACCTGAAAGCTCACCCAAGAAGCTGAAGTCCATTCTTCCGAAGATGAGGGTTATTGCTCTGCTACACACTTTCTCCTTCCCCGCAGTGATACATGGGATGAACTCAGGAAATCACTTTCCTAATATACTGATGAAGTGCTACTACTAGTCATCAATACAGCCCAAACCAAAACCTCTTACAAAGGTAAACATACCCATGTGAAGGTCTTAGTTTCATAATGTCCCTGCAACAGATATGACATTCTTCAAATTCTGCAGATGGTTTCTGTAACACACATGGCCTTTCATTCAACTCTGAAGATAACGACACTAAAGATGATACAGATACATAGCTTACCAATGTCCAAAATAAACCATCCTTACACTGAAAGTGCTTAAACGTGCAAGGAACCCATTTGTTTTACCAGGTTATCTCCAGAAAGCTCTGCTTTTATCCACAATTTTTGAAAGAGGCTAAGTGTGTACACAAATATAATTCTACGCTTTTGTTGTTCCCAGGTTCCTCTGCAAAATCACCACATCAGCCTGACCCTCACACTGGTGTGCAGCATCTCTTCCAGGACCAGGATGACAGTGTTTTCCACAATTCTCCATGATAAGTTTCACTGGATATAAACAGGTGTCCTCATCACTGGACTATAGTCATGACACATCTTGTCTGGCCACAAAGCTGAAATTGTTCTGTTTGCACAGAAATAACAGAGGAAGGCCCTAGGCTAGCCTATGACTTAATGATAACCAGAGTCTCCACGGAGGCAGAGATGTAATCCACAGAGGTGCCTCAGGGTGAAGAATTGTACCATGCCTCCCACTTAATACGCATCTTTTGATCCAAAACTATGTGACAGCTGGAAAAGCAAATGCATGTTGTCTGCTCTACTGTGAATAAAATCAGAAGCTATTTTGTGGATACTGCTGAGCTGTTAAACAGTAAAAAACCCACAACAGTAAGAATCAAATGAGGGGTTTGTAACTACAAAAAAGGCAGCAATGAGCCAATTTATTGTATCCAGCATAAAACCAAGTGTCCTCACTAAGCTAAGATCCAATTTATGGGATATGTAATTTATGGGGTAAAGGCTTTGGACTAAAAATTAAATCAAGTTAAATCCTTTTGCAGAAATTATTGTAAAGAAAAAAGGAGGCACACTATCAATAAAAAGCAGTGTAATTTTCAACCTAATCATTGAATGCATTCTAATCAACAGACTACAGAAAGGAAGACCTACACAAGTGCTGTGATGCTATTTGTCACCACAGCTTATTGGACAGACATACACACACACACACACCCCTGCGTTATGGAAACGCTACAGAGAGGTGGATGAGCTCTGATGCAAATCAAGGCACTAAGCCTCCCTTGGCTTGCACTGGGATATTTCACAGAGATGGGCACCTAGCACTTGAAAACTCAAAGACTTTTCAAGTCTCCCATGCTCTACCACTGAGGAGGTGCAAAGAAGCCAGGAGGGAGCACAGCCAGGACAGCTAACCTGAACTAGCCAAGCAGATATTCCATGCCACAGAATGTCATGCTCAGTGTATAAACTGGGGGGAGGTGGCCAGAAGCTGCCAAGTGCTGCTCAGGAACTGGCTGGGCATCAGTCAGCAGTTGGCAAGCAATTGTATTGTGTATCACTTGGGTCTTTCGCATTTTTTTGCCCTCCTTGGATTTTATCCATTTCTCTCCCTTCCCTCTTCATTACAATTATTATTACTGTTATCATTATTATTATTTACTTTATTAAACTGTTCTTAACTCAAACTGTGGGTTTTACCTTTTTATGATTCTCCTCCCCCATCCCACAAGAGGGTGAGGGTGGGTGGTATCTGTGTGTACACACACAAGGAGCCGCATCATACTTCGTTGCTGGTGTTAAATGACAACACACAACTACCATTACAACAAAATAAAAATACCTAACTGTTCTGGAGTACAGCTCCAGCTGTGAGTCTCCTCTGTTACTGAAATCTCAGTTATAGAAGACTAATTGGCACTTGACCTTGCACTGTATTGACACAGCCCTTGCACAGGATGGTCAGAATTTCACATACACTTTTTTAAAAAGTGGACCCTTCAAAGTCTTCCATGTCTCTTTCAAACACATCCTTGTTAATCATTCCTGAAGATATCAAGCTTTTTACCTCGTTTAATTCTTAAGGAACATGCAGCAGATACAAACAGAACCTAAATACACAGAGGGTTTGAACACAGCCATGCTCTTGTTCGAGTAACCATTACTTCAAGCCAAACAAAAACAAACATTGCATAACATTTCACTGTCTTGAATGCTCAAGTATTCCATGTTGCTGGAGACATCCTTTTAAGTAGTCAGTTTACTCTTCGCATTTTTCAACCGTGCTGAGGACAGTGAAGTATTCTTAGACCAAGCTCATCCTCTATGTGCAATTCCCTCATAAAACCTGAGTCCAGTGTCTTCCTAGTTTCATACCGTACCTTCTGTGTAAGCTTTGCCTTTTTTTCATACCCTCAATTGCCATCACTGTGGATGTACCTTTACTAGAAAAACATTAGTAAGCAGTACAGATCAGTAGGAGTCCATCTGTAAAGTTAATGTGAGAATCCTAATGCAGCCATACTACACACGTTTCAGCATTTTGGTCAAGCTCTAGTTTGGACACACAGACCAAATGCCTATTTGTGGCTGGAGTAATTTGGTCTGTCCTGGCATGCATCTTCCAGCTCATTCAAGAAGAATCCAATCCACACAGCCCAAGACAACATCAAAAACACAGCCAAATTCACTTTGAAAGAACAGTTCTGATCCAAATTAAAATACTGAATTGTACATACCTCTTCATTACTGCTTTTTAAATCCTTAAAAATTAAATAAATAAATACAGGATCCATAACATTTCTCTAGCAGTAATTTTCCATGCTTTCTCAGTGGATTATTGTTTAATACCCATTTGTTGTCCAAGTTGAGTATCAGTGGTATTATTCGCAAGACATAATCCCGAGGCCACTAAAACTTAAGAGTAACAATCCAGTCTTCCTGAATTTATAAGCCTTATCTAGTTTCTTCAAAATTCCCCTTATTGCTTCCCAACATACTTCCCACACCATCCCTACCTGTGCAAAGCAGAAACATCTTCCAGATACATCAGGGAGTTTAGAGACACAACAGATGTTGTCTAGCTCAATCATTCAGTTAGGCAGACACAAACACTAGAGCATTCCAGTTTGTATCTACTTCAGGCAAATCATTTCCACCTTCTGCCCATGAAGATTAAATAAAGGTGAAGTCCTTGGGTTGCTTACAGGCTTTTGTCATCTACCTACCTTTGATTACTTGGTCAAATAGAATTGACTAAGACATCTTCCCGTTGGTGTCTCAGATCTATCAGTAACGTAGAGTTGAAGGGCTACATAGGATAGCCCTACTTTCCCATATCCATCTCCCTGAGGTTTTTTTATATCTAAGATGAAGTTTGCCATCTCCCCGTGATGCAGCTAACATACCTCACTTTGTAACTGGTCTTAGAAATTATAGGACAGAGCAGCTGTACAGTAACGGACTGTAACTCAAGCAGAAGGAAATTGATGGCAGGGAGCCTGAAGTCCACCTTTTAGCAACTGACAGTGCTCTTCTTAAGAGCTAGAAGAGTAGAAGAGGGCAACTAATATCCAGTTCTCCCATTTCCTGAAGGTTCAGTGATCTCCCAAGAGCCACAAATTTGGGAAAAGTTTTCCTTCAATTATATTTTTCCCCACATTGGGTTCACCATTGTCTGACAGGTGTCTTAAGCTCAGTACTACTTCTCCTCTCATGGTTTTCAAGGTACTGCAGAAGTCATCTGAAACTGAACCACAATTAACTGGTTAGCAAGCTCACCTCGTGGATACCCTTACAAAAATTCCATAGTTCCCCCCTCACTGGGAAGTCTTCTTACCTTCCTGGAACATGTACATCTGCAAGTCAGATTCCAAGTAAAACAACAAAAGCTTTACCACGTTACTTTCATACAGGGTTCAGCAGTGATGCAATTAACTTCACCAGTCAAGCTTTAATTCACAAATGGCAGTGTTGGTACAAAGCATACACACAGGAAGAAAAGAAATCAGAAGAGTGGTAGTACACACATCACATGCCCTCTGCCACATTGGGTGCCAACGGGTAATCTCAATATCCTGAAGTGCCTTTCATGAACTTGTTCTAATAGCACATTTCCCAGCCATAAACCTTTATTGTAGCCCCGCTGTACCTGCTAGTGCTACCTCATTCTTGTGATACACGTTCAGCTGTCTACTCAGGGATGCTGTACCTCTGAGGCTTGGGTGGTTTTCTTCTTCAATTCTGTGCAGGCCACCCGGGACAGCTGTCATGTTATCACTACAAGGCCACCTTTTTATTCTAAACTCAGTGGCCAGCCGCCTTCAGAAGCACTAGCTTTTCCAGTTGAAGTCATGTCTTAGGGTAAAAGGTTCGGAACCTTCTGACAGACTTATAAAATACTTTCAAGTTAAATGAATTCAAGTGTCTTCACCAAATGCCCAAGTTTTTATCTGAATAGAAATTGCAACCCCCACATTTCTTCTCTAAGCTCCTCTGGTGCACACAAATAACCTGTTTTTCTTCAGGCATTGGCCTAAAGACTTCCAAGTATCTTCCATCATAAAAACTGATTAGCTGAGACTTCTCAATTTTAAGAGAAAAAACAGTTGCTTTACATTTACACTGGCAGACACATCTGTAACCCTAACTTGAGGAAAATTCATTGTCTTGGAGATTTGATGACAAGTGTTGCATAAACAACTGTATACAGCAACGTAAAGAAACTACTAGTCACTGAAGGACGAAGTCTGCCCAATAAAATCTGGAATCTAAAATGTATACGTATTACATCATGCTGCTTATAGGCCAAGATGAAATGCCCTGAGCACCTTACAAGGCCCTACAGCCACAGTTCAGTAATTTCAAGTCTTCAATTCCATCAAAATGGCAATGTAGAAGTAAATAGACCAGTGTTCTATGAAACTACCACAGATGCCATTAAGCCTATTGTTCTATCTCTTCTCTCAGAAAGATGGGGCCTTGTAATGCAGCCACTGACAGAGGACTCCATCAGGAGCTGTATGCTTCCAACACACCACACTATATTGACACAACGTTTGCATAACACATTCAGAACTTCACTTACAACACTTCTGGAAAAAGTTTTAGCAGCAGCCTACCGGCTTTATGAATATTTACATATCACATTCAAAAAGCTTGTAAGTTTTCTTCCCAAAAGACATGAAAGACTGCTAAGCAGCTGCCTCTTCAGGTTTAAAATGCCTCAGCAAATCACTATCTACAGAAGATAATTAACAGCAGACTGAAACACACTACATACTTAAACTCTGGAGAACACCATTTTAATGTGCAGAATTGTTTTCATTAGTAAAGCACACCAGACAGAGACAATTCCTGCATGCTAAATCTTTATTGTGCGAAATGTTGTTCAGAGTGTTTATTACCCTTCATAGACACACATTCAAAAAAAACCAACATTAACAGTGGCTAGATTGATGGACAACATCTTACATCTATTTGGTGGTAATTTGAATGCATGCAGTTAACTCCTGTGGTGTAAAAATCTTAGCCAGGAGGCCAGCCCAACTGACGACCACCCAGAACATGGAGATGTACGTGATAGACAGACTGCCCACCCTCAGGCCCTTCATTCACAACCATCCGGAATCCATTGGTCAGGCCCAGGTTAGCAGCACACTTCTTGCCAACAATCATTAAATGCCCAAGAAGCTGGAGGTGAAAAGAAAAAAACAAAAAACAAAACAGAAAACACAAAAAAGGGGAAAGGGCAGGAAGGGAAGGAATGAGAGCAGAAAACCATTCAGATAAGCCAGCAGTAAGCTAATTCTTAGAAATTCAGTCACTGCTCTTCAAATTTTTGTCTGCCTGCAACTGACACTTTCCAAGAAAATTATATTGACTATACATAATATTGGGGGGGGGGGGGGGGGGGGGAGGGGCGGGAGGGGAAGCTATAGATTTTTTTCAAGCTAGACAGTAAGAAACTACAAAAGTGTCAGAGAAGCTAAATTTCTCTTTGTTAATGCCCTGTTACTTCTTCAGACATCATTCTGGTAGGAAAGAAACTTTATCATGTAAAGGTTTAAGAAAAAGTATCTTTGAACCTGATGCTTAAAGTTACAAATGAAATAACCTAGTACCTCTCAGCTAACCTTCACTTTCTTCATCTCTGACCCGCCAAAAACCCCCAAGCCCGGATCAGAGTAAGTATTACTGCTGTAAACCATGAAAACAAGCATGAAGATTGTACTGCAAAGTAACAGTGCATTCTGCACTGCAGTTACATTTTGCTTTATATCACTACCTTTGCTGGAAAACCTTAACTCCACTCCCATTCTGAGCTACAGGAAAAGGATTATAGTATCGGAAAACTACTTTGCCACTTTGAAATGTCAAGAGGAAGAGGGGGAGAATCTAGTAAATTATGATTAGAGGTACAGTTTGGTGTACAGAAAGCTTTTAGAGTACTTACAGATTCATCAGAATCTTCTGCTTCAGATAACCTCACAATTGGCTTCTTAGGAATCACTAGGAAATGTGTTGGAGCTTGGGGTGAAATATCATGGAACGCAAGGCACTGGAGGAAGAGCAAACAATTAAAACATAATTTACTTCAGAGAAAGGCAAGAGTTTAAGCAAATCAATATGCCCCTCAACACATACTTAAGCAGATTATTAGATACCCCAAACATAAACCGAGATGCTTATTTTTCTTGAGTGACATGTTTTTCCAATTTCTTTAATTTCTAAACAGAAAACACCTACTTACCAAGACCTGCTGGTATAAAAAAAAATATTCTGTGTTACATATTATTTAAAAGCTACAGCCTTCTCAGCAAGTTAATATGCAATTTGGTTCACGATTACTTTTTCCACATATGCATAACAACTAAGAGAGCTGATGCAACACGTGTCTATAAAATGTACATTTATGCTTATTTCACTTTTTTATTAACACTTTCTTAACAAATCAAATAGCAAACAGTTGCTAATCATCTTCCAGTTACGTCTGGGAGTTGCTTTGGTCAAAGATAACAAGGCAACTTCAAAGAACATGAAGTTACGCAATTGAGGCCGAATTACATTTCCATTCTCACTAGCACCAAGTATTTCAGAACAAGATTATTTCAAAATAATGTATTACGGCTGGCTCTACTTCAGCCATTCTCAAACAAGCATCACTTCTGAAATATGAACACCTACCTGCACTAAGTAGTTGACTCCCAACTAATTTTATGCAAGTACCGAAATTATTATCAATGAGAAACTGTATGCAGCACCTAACTACATTAAATAAATCTCAAATCAGGCACTTTGAATAAATGAGGGAAATAGATGACAATGCAAAGGAAGAGAAAAGGAAGCTATGCCTCTTCCTGCAAATGGCCAACGACAAACCAGGACTTGCTACTGCAACCACCACAATCTGCAGATGCCCATGCTGAGCATGCACTCTGACATTGCTAACCGAAGGGCATCTCTGACTTACCCATCACATTTAACAACAAAACGTCTGGTAGTTACTGGCTGAGTTATGTCACAAAGAGTATGTACTTACAAACATATACCTTACATATTTTGAAGAATGTATTTCCTAGACGCTTTCAGTAACTTGTGAGTCAATAAAGTCATTTTTCTATGCGAATATACTGCTTTTTAATTCTACTAAGAACAACCGAGGCCTTTGTCAAAAGTAAAGGTAGTGAAAAGCCCGAACTTTACACATACTAGCAATGTCTTATCTTGTACTCCTCCAATCTGTCCTATTTCAAAGAAGGTAACGTCCAGTTTGCGATCTCTGATGAACTGCTTGTTTCTCCCAGATAAGGGCGGTAAGCAAAGAATGGATGAATAAAAACTAATTTGCAGCCAAGTAAGTCTTGCTTTCAGTTGATCATTTTGTAAACAGTTTCTCTATTCTATGTGGTCCAAATAAATGCAGAATGCAAACGGGAGCAGAAACTGGTAGCAAACATTTTTCTATGGGACAGAGAGGAGAAGTAGTATTGAACAAAAGCACAGCCACAGAAAGCCCATGACTATATAGTAAAACAATCTTAATTTCAGGAAGTTTAGATTCAACTAGAACAAGGTCGATAAGACTTAATTCCAAAGACCTTGTACTTTTCAGTATCTCCTTTTCTCTGCAAGTCCATTAATGATTAAAAGCCCTCCTCACATTTCTCCTTGTAACATTTCCAGTCACCTCAAAGAAGACCTTCATAGAGTCAACAAAATTAATTAAACGATCATCCACTGTAGTCAACTAAACTCTAAAAGCAGTTCTACATTTCTTCAAAGTTTACGGTAAAAATCAACTGAGATACTGCAGTTAACTAGTCTCCTAGAAAATACTGTGAACTAACGCAGTCAGAGTAGGTTGCATGTTCTTAAGTCACTCAAAGTCAATGGTCTGATTCTCAACCAAGTGCAGTGCTCCGGTTACATTGCTGTAGCCCTTAGAGCTGAGGAAAAAGCTCTTGTAGCCTTGACCCTAGTAAAGAAAGGATGCACACGCTCACATAAATACAGAGCAGTAACGTAAGTATGATTATTTGGAAAGCGGTGAAAATTCCTAAGATTCTTGAAAGCAGACGGCAGCTGCAACATTTCTATATTGATTAAAAAAACACTGCTCCAAGCTATGCCTAATTTTTAAGTGGACAAATCAGACAAACACCATCTTTAGTCTGTATTGTACACTGCAGATAATCCTATTTCAAAAGCAAAAGCCCCTGTTAATGTTCAGTATTTCAATTACACCAAAAAAAAGGCTTATACTGAATACTACTTTAGCTTACATCTTGGAAACAGGAGCTGCATTTTTTCATAAGCAAAACCATTTCACTTAGCTCCTAGCATGCTGTGGTGCACCAACATCACTGAACGCTACTAGTCTCACCTCACCACAGAAACCAGTTTTGGCAGCCTGCAAGATTACTTTTGTGAAGAGCAGAAAAAGCTGGAACTCTAATTTTTTGCTTTAAAAATCCCCTCAGAGGTTCATAACCAAAGCCTAGCAGGCACAGCTGTATCACCTCCATAATGTTCGAGAGGAACATTTAAGACCTGCATTTCTGAAGTGCAAAAGCACATAATTATGGTGCACTGTTTAGCCATACATGCCCGGAATCCACACGGAGACTTCCCTGCGCGTGGCTAATCTAATGTTTCACGACTGCCCTCCCACACCAGACGCGAGAGCCCCCATCCCTCGGCAATGAAGTCTGGACGGGCGACCATGCCGCACCACTGCGACACGCCGAACGCCAGAGGCCCTCCTCCACCCGCTAGCCGGTGACACAACGACGCTGAGGCCGAGGCCGGCCGGGCAGCACCCGCCGCCCTGTACCCGCCCCGGCGCCCGCCGCGCCGCGCACCGGAGGAGACGGACGCCAGGGAGGCCGCAGCCGGTAGCGGGGAGGCCCCGTCCGTTCCGCCAGCCCCACTCCCGACCACCCTCGCCCCGGGCAGCTGCGGGCTGGAGACAGCTGCGGGCAGGGGGCGGCCGCACGCCGCCCGCACCTGCTCGTCCTCATAGATGATGTTGGCGGGGATCTCCTTGCGGATGATCTTCCCGAAGATGGTGTCGCCTCCGGGGCGGGCAGCCTGCGCCTTGCTGATCTCATCAGCCATGGCGGCCGTCAGCGCGCGCCGCTCGCCTCCCGTCACCCCCCGCGCTTCCTCCCGCGGCCACGCCCCCCCGGCGCTCATTGGGTCCACAGGACACGCCCGGCAGTGCCCACCTCGCGATTGGTATTTTTTCCCTGTCTTTTTCGTTTGTCCCCGCCCACTCAGCTGTCGCGACCTCGCTGACCCGGTGTGCTGTGGTTCAGGCCGGCGCGGAGGGCCGCGATGGGCGGTGCGGTGCCGTGATCCCCGCAGGGATTAACAGTGCTGGTGGGGCGCTGCGGTATGCTGTGCTGATGTAACTAATGGCGGGTTCTCAGGAGGGACTGTTGCAGCCAGAAATGCTATATATTGCCGCATCAAATCCAATGCAAATATCAGCGTGACTTCTTGGTAGCCAAATGACTGCTTCTGGCAGGGTTGCCTTAGCTGTTCCGTGTAACACAAGCTGCTGTGAATACTGCCCTGGCGGCCCTACTGCCTTGGCTGGGGGCTGCAGGTTGGCAGCTACTTGGCCTCTGGCACAGAGCACATGACAGACAGACTGCACCAGTGTCAAGGCCTTTTGGAACCGCAGGGGACCATCAAGATAGGGCTTGGGCTGTCGCCAGGCAGGGGTCTTTATAAACATCAGCACTGCCCCCAAACCTGGGGGAGTAAAGTCATAAAATACACAAATACACAACCCTTTGATCAAGGTTAGGCTCTTCCAGAGAGGGAAATTATGAGCTGTTTAATGTATCAGCCCTTCTACACATAAGTAATTTCCTAACTATAAAATGGATCAATCAATGTGACCAGGCAATAATTCACTGAGGGCAACACTGTATTACAAGTATACATATCTAGTCATAAATGTGTTGGGGTTTTTTTCTGTGTGTGACACCAGTCATGAAATGAGAGTGATTTGAAGAATCAGTCAGCAATATGCAAGCGAGCAGAGGTTATCTTTATTCAGCAGCACTGGGTGCATGGGGGATCGCTCCACCAAAGTCATGCACACCAAGGGGACTTTTCAGTCCCCCCTTTATACAAGCTACTCATACCTATTCATTAGTTTTCCAGGAAATTGTTTACATATTCATTACAATTCTGAGAATTCATTTACATACCTTGAGCCTGCGCAATGTCCTTGAGGAGTTGTCTCTACGCAGACTCTATTCCTTAGTGGCCATGTTTAAAGCCTCCATCTTCACCATGTTGCATGTACAACAGGAATCTAAGACAAAATGTCCCTTCTAAAGATTATCAACCCAAGGACTTAGCAACCTGTGCATCCGTCATGTGGCAATAAGGGTCCTTGGACATTTCCTGACTTTTAACTAAACATAGGTGTGTCGTCCTTTAGATAAGTGGTACAGCATTCACTATTCAAGATAAATGAAAAAGCAGAAAACCAAAACAAAACCCAAAGAAGTAACAATGAGGCTTCATTTTCTAAATGTCACAGTTAAAATACATTGACCCCAATTTCCCTCAAGCTTTGTCTAGGAACATTTTAATGTAGACATTTATATATATTTGGCTTATGACAAAAATCTCATGGGAAAGATAATTCTGGAGGGAGGCAGGGAATACTGCTAAGTGGTTTAAACCCAAAATGGTTCCATATTTGGTTACCTGAACTTGTTACAGAAGAGCAGAATTTGTCGTACACATCTGGTAATAACTCTGAAATTATGTATCTTGAGATACCCTAAACAAAGCTCTGATGAAGCATGTTCCTTACTTGATGGTAGTGTATGCAAGTATTTGACATCTACATGTCTACATCTGGCTGAAGCAAGGATGGAATCGGTGCTTCAAATAATAATGTATATATATATATATATAACATATAGCAAAGAATTTATGTCTAACTGGGATTATTAAGCAAAGATACGGATTACTTTATTCTCCTTTTTTCTCAGGAATTAAACATATTTTGTGAAAGAGTTGAAGAGTTGATACTACTAGCTAGACAGACTCAGAAACAATTTAACATAAAAGTACATATTCAGGATCCATTCGTACATGTTTGTGTACTTCAAGTTGTTCCATGGGTTGCTGTGGAGTCAGTCTAGATAACATATCTCTATGTTAAGAGAAAACATAAAGAGACAATTTAAGAAGTTTCTCTGAAAAGGTAAAAGCATTTTTTTTTCATATATTTGACTTCAATATGTATTTTTGTCACACCATGTAAATGGCAAGTATTATATTATTTTGAATATAACAAGGCCTTTTCAACCGATTTAATTCATTCATTCACAGCTACAATAAAATAGATCTATGAATAAGGATCATTTCCTCTGCCAAAGGATCAAGTTTCTTTATGAGGTACATAGCCTAAAATAAGTGCATTAAGGAAACATGAAATATTAAAAATATTTAATAATAGTTTAGTGTTCCCAGACTTCAGTTAGCTTTGCACGTAATTGCAATGAAACAATGACATAGGCTATATATTGAAGCTAGAGGCAGAAGCAGTAAATGATTACATTTAAAATCCTTATGCTGCCTTTAGCTAGTGCTGGATGGTGTGTTACTGAAGTATAAGCTTGTTTGTTTGGTTTTTCTAGAAAATGGCAATTGAGTTTTAAAGTACCAGATACAGCTGTGGGATGGCCACGCTGAGTCTGGGCTGGTGAGTCAGGCTGTGGGCAAGGCAAGGCAGGGCTGTGGGGAGCTTGATGTGAGCAGCCAAAAAGGTGACTTGATTAGAAAGGGAAAATGACTGAATAGAAGAAAATACCGGTTGAAAAACACCAGCAGAGAAAATACCTGCCAGCCTGGGAACCAGAAGCATCCTTGAGAAAAAGTACAGCTGGCCTTTTTTAAGTACAGCTGGGTACCTACAAACTGGAGATAACCTGAGATACCATCAGTAAGTGCAGGAACAAGGAACTGCAACAGAACTTTTCATCTGAAAAGGTGAAAAGAGGAAAATACCCTGAGAAAGTAAGAATTCCTGACTACCATTGGCTGTTCTAACTGCAAGAGCAGGAAAACAGTCTGGCAAAATAAAAATTGGTCTGAAAGAACAGCAGACATTGTTATTTCTTGGCTGTTCTAGGCAGAAAACAGAAATTAGCAGCACCCATTGGCTGCTCACAGTGGTGGTGGTGTCCTATGCCCTTTTATGCCTCAGTGACTTAATTTTTTTCCAGAATTGAGCCTGTCTTTCTGACAACATCCCATCTCCTTTCCTAAACAGGCTGAATTCCCTGCACAGAGTTTCTGTGAGATCTTGGACTCCCACAAGGGATGTCTGGCTGACTCCAGATGCCGTGCCACGGATCATCTTTGAAGTGAGACTGTTATTTCATGTTCTCCTGCTGAGGCCACTGTGGGGTTTGGCTCAATCTGTCCTCCTGTCTCTGGATGGTCCTCTGGGATTGGTGTGTCCTCTGCTCTGGGATGGTTTGGCCCCTTCTGAAATCTGATTCACTTGATGCTGATATTATATATCCAAATAAGTAGTTCATCATAATTTATCTGTTCTTGTATTGTTAATAAGTTGCTTCACTAATGGTAAGTTTGTAGTAACCTGCAATAGTATTGTTGCTGTTACTGGTTGATACTGTAATGTTGATTGTTGCTGTACAATTGTTTGCTGCTATTATTGATCACTGATAGTAATTTGCAATAGCTTGAGATAGATACATATTTGCTTTATTAACCATAGGTACACTTGCTAGTGGTGATTATTTTGTGGTAATCCATAACAGAGTAGAGAAATTTAGAGGATGAAGCCTCCCATGTCCTTATGTATTGCAGAATCCTGTGAACCTTTGGTTGCAATCTCCGTCACCTGCAGGCCAGGTCTCCCTTCACGCCATGGCAGGGCTGGAGACTGGCCCTGGTGCAGCATTGCAGGTTGGGGGGGTTGACATGGGGTCCTGGGCCATGGGCTGGTCAGGCCATTAAGGCATGTTAGTGCACTTAGGTCCCTGGCATCTGCCATCAAAGGCGATTCTGGTGTCAAAACCTGTAATTTCTCCCTAGGTCACCTAAAGGACCATGTCTGGTTTTTTTTCCCAAAGTTAGGCTGGATTCATGTCTACCAGCCTTAGTAGGGGTAAAAATAGAGTGACTGTCTCAATTTTGTAGTTGTTTTTTAGCTCTAATCAAAATATTCTCTGTAACAGAAAAGATGTTCAAACAAAATATGAAAGATCAGTTCTGATAAGTAATCCTTGATTACCTCAGTATCAGCACTTGAAAAAAATATGGAATTAAGAGCTTAAATGCGATAAAGCACTCCTGGAAAGCAGCCAGCAGCAGTGTAAAATAATGCATTGGGCACAAATGGATGGCTTTCCCATTACTTGTTTGAAACAGTGAGATTTTCCTTCAGAAGAAAATGGGCAAGATGCATCAGTTTTTACGCCATGCTGTGGTGACAATTTATTAAATTGATTACTGCTTATGGAAAAGTCTTTGTCTTTAATTAGGAATTGTTTAACTTGGGACAGGGAGCTCAGGGAGCTCGAGGACAACTTTAATGAGCAGGTAGTGTTTGTTCTGAGCTCCCTGAACAAGCAAGATACGAGCAGGAACCTCCAGACTATAATACTGCGTGCAGCTGTGTGGTGACAGTAACTACCACACTTGGGTGTCCGGCCAATGTCCCTGATGTATGTGAACTTACATACCCAACGTATGTAGATTACTTTTGTTTTTCATGGAGTATAAAGGCAGGCAAACTCAGGGACTGGGCCAGCTCACCTAGGTGGATGCACCATGTAGGAATTCTCCCAGTTACTGAGAGACTCCTGGCACTGGCTGCAGTAGGGGTTCCTAGCCAAAGTGTGGGCCTGGGTGATGTTAAGGTGGTAATTGGTGATGTTTCTTAGTCTCTGTAATGCTTTACCGTTACGATTTGATGCTTCACTCCTATTGCTCTCTTACCCTATTGTGTGTAACTGGTACTGTTTCCTTTTATCATATTGCATGCTATTTCCATTTATTATAGTGTAATATAATAAACTGCACTTATAATTGATTTGGAATTCATTTTTGCTTGGTATCCAGTCCGTCAGCAAAACACCGGCACAGCTCGCCAGCAGCGCTGCGGCGCGGCGATCCCGCCTGGCAGGGTGCTGGGGGTGAAGCTGCCCCTCACCACATCACGGCTCCCCTCGGCAAGCCCAGGCCGGCGCCGGAGGGCACGGCAGGGCCGCCCGCCCCGCTGTTTGCGGACCCCTGCCGCTCCGCCGGAGGTTAACAGGAGTCGGCTCGGTCTCGGCATCCTGAGGGGCGGCGCTGTCCGGACGGCTGGCGTCGGCCACGCCAGTGAAGGCAGCAGCGGTTCGGCTGGCCGACCCGGAGCGGCCCCGGGGGGCACCCCGCGGGAGGCCGCACGCCGCTCACGGGCCGGCAGGGGCGGAGGGGGAGCAAAGGCTGCCCGGAACAACCGGCCACGGCGAGTCCCGCTCGGCGGGGCAACATTGCCGAGCGCACCCCGCAGCACCGTGCAGGCGGCGAGGGCGCGGACCGCTTCCCGTCGTCACTTCCGCCTCCGCCACTACCCCCCTCCGCCGGACCGGAAAAGGACGGCGGTCGCCATGGCGAGCCGCGCGCGGGTGAGCGCCGGTAGGGAGAGGACGCCAGCGGCCGCCGCTGCCTCCGAGGGGGCGCTTGGCTGCTGCGGCCCCATCCTGGCCTGAGGCTGGCGCGGCGGGGTGGGGGTCTCCCCCGTACCCGGGGGTAGCCTCGAGTGAACTGGAGCCGGGGCTGGTGGGAAGGGTCGGGGAGGGCCCGTGGGGTCGGGCCGGTGTGAGGCGGCGGCGGCGGAGGGAGAGGCCTCCCTGTCCTTCCCCCGGTTGGCCTGCGCCCCGCTTAAGGCCGGGAGTCGCTGGTGCGCTACTGGAGCCCCGCAGGCGGCGAGGGAAAGGCCGCCGGCTCTGGGCCGTTACCGCCGTGCCCGCCGCCGCGGGGTTCGCGGTCCCTCGTGCCGCTCGGTGCCCGGCGCGCTAGCATCGGTGGCACCAAGGGAGCGTGCCGTGTGCCCCCATCGGTTTGCGGCCTTCGGCTGTAAATAGCAGGCAGACACAAATTACAGACTTAAAAGTGAGTTTTCCCGTATATGTCGCTGGAGGGTAGGAGCTTTTTTCCTAGGTAGCCTGTATAGCATCAGCAGGCAGAGGCTTTCAGGGCAGGAAGGACACAAAACTAGCTAACAGAAAGTGGGGGTTTGCATGCAAAGGCCATTGTGGAAAAAGGAAAGAAACTGAGAGTTGACAGTCAGAGATTAAATCAAGATGGTGGATTGTGATGGAAAGATGAAGACAAGCAAAGACAAAAGAATTATTTAAACCTTTCATCATTACAGCCCTGTTTCAGAAGTGTTCTGAAGCCTGGTGTTGGGGGTACTAGTACTCTGAGGTATTAAGGGAGTTCTGTGTTTTATTAGGTGACTGTAGAGCTCAAAGAAATCTGTGCATTAATGTATCTTGCTTCAAAGTCATCTAATCAGTGGTTAGTGTAGTGAAGCACTTTCCAGGAGGGCTTTTAGAAGTAGGCAAATAGCAGGGGAAGATGCCTGAAAATTGTTGATCAAAGAGTTCAGAAGAACTGTAAAACACTTCTTCAAGTTTCACGATACATGTCTGATTCAAAACCATTTATAATATTAACTCTACTATTTGCCAAGATGGCAAAAAATATTACAGGATAGACATATTTCAGGATGCCCCATCCAAATAATTTAGTCAAATCCTTTAAAATACATCTGCAGAAAACATTTTTTTGCTAGTCTTCAGTTCTGTCTGTTAACTTCCCACAGATTCAGCCATCTGGAGAATACAGCAGTTGAAGGCAACAGGGTTCTGTTCAGTTGCTAATTATTAAGGACACAGACACTCCAAAGGAGTTACCGTAGTCCATGTTCTCTTTTATATGTCTCTGCTTAGATTGATCTAACTGTCAAGTTGCATACGAATTCTTGTAAAAGTGACAGAAGTTTTTTAGTTGAACAATATGAGCCTCTTACACAGTCAGGAATGCATTAGTTTGTCCTCTGTTGAGAAAGATCTGTAATGCAGTAACATATACTCAACAGGATGCTGGATTATAGATTACATTAGAAATTATGATGTGGTCTAATCCATGTGATGAAGTGAGATTTCAATTTTTTTATGTTTGTAAGTTGTCCTTTAAAGAAGCAGTACTGAACTGGAAAGTTGCCTGTTCCTACTGTTCTATGTCTTATTCCTCATCCTAAAAACTGTCTTTTTGTGTGTGTGCACTTCTAGATGAATTATCTCAAGGTGTGGCCAGATGACCAGCTGAATGGAGGTTGAGAGTTCAGCTTGAAAATCTAAAATTGTGTTGACAACTGTTGGAAGTAATACCTTTCAGAGAAGCTTGCTGTTTGTCTCTCTCTACCACCGTCAGATTTAAAGCAAAGGCAACATTTTTTTCAGGGCCCTGCCAGGACATTTTTAATGGTCTTTTGCTTCTAGGGGACAGCCTTGTTTATATCTCTAGCTCACAGATGCAGAGCATGCTGATAAAGAAGGTGGTTATCTCTCAGGTACAGCCTTCTGTTTCCTCTGTGTCCAAGAATTTTATTATTAACTATGAGAAAACAATTTACAGTTATCATGGAGTACCTGGACTTGTGCCTTCCAGAGATGCCAAAACACACTAGAAAGTACTAGAAATAACTTGAAAAGGTCTCTTGTTTCCAAGATTATTTTTTTTTGGTGCTTCTCAGATATTGTTGTCGCTTTCTGACAAACACCAAAGAAATGTGATAAGGACTTGAGGATTTTTGTAATTCATTATAGTCTGTATGAATAAACAGCCAAAACCATATGACTGTGAGTTGTGATTCTTAGGAGTTTTGCTTCACGTACATCCTTGGGTGTGTCATCGCTACACTGTAAATCTTAATTTTTTGAATGTTGGGCTTTACTGAAGTTTTTATTTGCTGATCTGGCAGTTATATTTAGGGAAGGACTTTACTTTGTGTTGGTTTTGCCACATTGCCTGTAGAAGGTTATGCCCAGGTATTATACAGAGACATGAAAAATAATTGTTGAATTAGCTAATACACAGTCTGAGATCCTTCTGAAATTAACTTTTCTCACACTGGCTTACACACATTCTTACACAAACATAAGAATATTTTAGCCATTTATATTTCCATGTTTTTTTCATAATTGGAGAACATCCAGTGATCTACCCTTGAATAGTCCCTTCAGTTGGCTTGACTTGTAGAGTGATTCCTGTTCTATTGGGTTTATTTGGTATTGGCAGAATAAGTATGTTTGCATCAATATGTTTTTCAGGATTATATTCCTGTCATGCCAAATGATGATTTAGGAGTGTAGTGCTAGTACTCTCTAGCATCTTAGATTAATTTTAAACATCTAGAACTGTCTAGGATTTTGATTTCCTTACACCTGATTTGGTTGCAGGTTACTTGACTGGGAATTGAGGTAGCGTAGCTTAGATACTGATTCTGTACCAAGTTCTGTACTGAATGGAAAGAACATGAAAGATCAACCAGAACATTTTTAATTGTAACACGTTCATTTTAACTAAGAATCCTGGTAGCAAACAAGGTAATTCTATTGATGTTGTATTGACAGGTTTTGAAGCTTTTTAAATTACTACACAGGACCCGGCAAGAAGTTTTTAAACATGATACCAGAGCTCTTGAAGGTGAGATACTTTTCTGTGTAATGCATGCTTACCTATCTTTCTGTGGGACTTTCTTCTCTGAATACACAGAAGGAGAATTCTTAACATAATCTTCCTTTAAATTATTCTTTTCCACATTTTAAAAATAGTCATTGGGAAAACTTGTGTGTCCATAAACAGACATCCTTTAATTTGAAAGAAAAAAATGGTTGTTGGACTCAAGGAGATTCAAGACATATTTCATAAGAAAACATCTCTTCTGGGAATTTTTTTGTCCCGCCTCCTGCTTTTTTTTTAACTTCAGTCCAGCCAAAGCATGTTTAACTGTACTGAGCACGTGAGTTGATTCTCTTCATGTACAGCTGCTCCTCAGGGAGTAAATACTGCTTTTTTAGTAAACAAACTTTTAATAGTGGCCTCTGTATGTTATTTTTAAAGCTCAGACTGCTAGGTAGGTAATTACATTTTATTCCTGTATCAGTCAACTTAAAATATGACATCACCTGAATTCCATAGAAATCTTATATTAAAATACTTCAGACAGCGTGAACTAGGAGGGTGCTATAAAGGACTTAGAATTCTGAGCTTTAAGGCAGTGACAAAGACATGCAGGTTTTTTGTCCACACTTTTTTTTTTTTATTTAGCTGCAAGGCAAAAGATAAACGAAGAATTCAAAAATAACCAAGATGAGATGTCTGAAGAGAAGATAAAAGAGGTACTTCTTGTTTTCATTGTTTTTTTCCCACTTTGCATAAGAAAACTTGTATAGGAGCTTTTTTACTTAAAGGATTCGTAAACCAATGTAAGTACTTATTGAGACATTGTGAGGGCCAGGTGAGTTTGAAAAGGCTTTTAAATGGATCTTTCTTTATAAATATATTGATACTTTCATTGGTATTAATAGTATGCTATAGAATTTTGCATGTACAAAAATACACAGGGAGGGAGTGTCTTCTGTTAGTTCAGTGTGCTTATGTTGAAACATAACAAAATTACGGGAAAATAAGTTTTATGTTGCTATTCTTATGTAAATATTTTGTGTACTTTGCACATAATGCCTGTCTTAGCTGTGGTTAAGTTTACCTGGTCTTTGTTGTATAGATGAGCACAGAAAGATACAGAGAAATTAAACAATCTGCTCAGTAACTCGCAGACTTGAGAAGTTATTTTGATTCCTGATGGCAAATGAAGCAGCATCTTTTGCGGGAGGCAAAAAACAGTCAAATGATCATGACTATTGGATTATAGAGATATGAATTGTACTACTGGGTTTTTTTGCTGCTTCTTCCCTCGTGCTGCATTAAAAGGAGTAGAAACACTCTGTTAACTCATTGTGTTAAGTTACCTTTGCTCAGTTGTCATTTTAAGACTTTTTACTGAGACATTTTTCTAAAACTTACTGAGGCCTGAAGTGAAACTTCTGTATTTTTGGTGGTTTTAGTTCTTAACATCCATACAGAGTTAATAATTCAGTCCTTGTCATTCAGCCTTTTAACAGACTGTCTTTATGTTGTCATTGGGCACTAGTTGGAAGAAAGTGCCTCCATCTGTCCTTTATAGAAATACATCTAAACCTTTGCATCATACCTTTCACTGGACAGTGAAATAAATAGTTCTGAGCCTTTAGTTAGGACTTTCTAGCATTTCTGCTTGTTATCAGGCCCCTATAGTAATATTTCTGTGTTTGTGTTTCCAGTGTCTGATCTGTTAAATTGTATGTTCTTTTTGTTATAGAGATGTACAGGAAGAATACTTGTCATATATTTTTAAATCTACACTTGTTTGGAAATGGCAACCTACAAAATACACATACAGCTTTTTAATCCTGGTTAGTTGATATCTTGATGAAATGTGTCAGTGGAAGAAATTCTAGACTTCCATCACAACTACAGAATCCTAGAACACCATAGAAGCTGTCATATTTATTATATTACACATATACATATACTGAAAAGTCTTGTATGCAGGGGAACTGAATCATGTGATATGCAGGACCTGTGAGAATTCAGGTACTTGCTTGCATAAACGTGGGGTTGTTAGTGTTCTGCTTTGGACAGCAGCTAAAAGATGGATATTCACCAACCAAATGTGCATTACTTTGTCAGAATAGAAAGCTGCAGTGTCTTCTAATATGACATCAAGTAACTTAGTTACGTAGTAACCTAAGGAGGTAGGAGTGACTATCTGCAGTATTATAATACACGATGTGGCACGTAAATCTACTGTGGCATTTTGGTTCAGATCAGGAGTGCGCTTGTGAAGTTACCTTGGTTATCTTCACTTCTGTAGTCTGGCTTGTTTTGTGAAGCAACCTCAGAGCAAACGGCAGATTCCTATAAGATGAATATGAAGTGGAACGTGTGCTTCAGGAGCGTGCAGCCTAGATGCTAGTGGGAATTCAGTAGGGGAAACTGGAGAATACCTAGTCCAGATTCTTAAAAGGGAAAGGGAGGAGAAATCCAGTGTAGATGTCAAGTCTTGAGCTTTAACTCTTGCAAAGATCCACTTCTGCTTGTACACACTATTTCCTAGTGTAAGCCTGTCTCCTGAAGTGTCTCACTTGTGCAATTTAATTTATTTCTGACACAGGTATTGTTATCCCTAATCTAGGTTCTTCACCAGTATGTGAGAGACAATCGATGCACAGACTCGAGATACTTGTTTATGGCATGTCTGTGCGGAATAGGTGCTTGGTGGGAAATCCACAGAGCTACCACACCTCTTTATATATAGTTGAACATTTTATATGCTTTGAACAATTTTTTACAATTAGGTTTATTCACAAATTCATATTCTTTGGTTCTTATGAGCCTCCTCTCCATTTAAAGGTACAGCATTTTTATTTTTTTTTTACTGGCATTTGCTGTGAGGAGGGGGCTTTGTTAGTAGGGGGCTTTCTTTGCTCTGGGATGGATCTTTTAGTATGCTAATTAGGATAGTTCACACATAGCTCTTGTGATTTTCTGTTTGGTCTCATTAACCATTTGGTTCTTCTTGAGCTTACTTTGTTAATTCTTAGTTTGACATAGATTATTTTTCCCAAGGCCATGTCTTGTTAACTGTTTGCAAGGATTAACTAACATCCTCTGTTTATCAAATTCTTTCTTGTTTTTCATTATAGATATTTACATATTTTTTTTCTTTCTTTAAAGTAATTAATTCTTAGATCAGTATCACGCAAAGAAGTATTAGGCTTCTCTTAACTGCTCAGCAAAACTAGCAATGGGTGCTTCTGCTTATCCTCTTAATGAGGGAAGGAATTCTAGGCCTTTTCCAAATATTAATACCTCTGCTAATCTTCAGGTAGTGCCTTCTTCCTGTACTGCTGTTCTGTAATACCTCAGTATTCTATATTCTTGTCATGTTTTGCCTTCATTTTTATCTTCTTATTTCAAGAGCAGGAATGTGAAAACAACCAGATTGCCCTTTTCCTAAGGCTTGTCAGATGTTACGGATGCATTCACCAGTGTCTGATCATTGGGAACTAGTTACTTGTTTTGCTAGTTGCATTTTACCTCATTTGTTTACAGTTTTAATTGGGTTTATAATTGGGTTTATAGACTTCACATTGCTGTGTGTTATGAGCAGAAGTTTCCTTCCTCATGCTGTATGTCAAGGTAGCTTATATATCAACCTGTAACTTACACCAGGATCCCCCAAAGAAAAGGTATGTATAGATAGCGCGTTACTAACTGAATAATAGAACTGACTGACCTTGTTATTTGAATGCCTGTCTAGTATGGAGAATACTTTCAGGAATAATTACATATAATTTGAATTACTCTGTGTTGTTGGTGTTTTTTTTTACCCCTTTTACTAGCTTCTGAAAATAGCTTCAGATGTTGAAGTGATTCTCAGAACTTCTGTTATTCAGGCAGTTCACACGGATTCTGACAGAATAGGTGAGTAAAGCTGCATGCTAAAAGACGTTTAAAAATGTTGTAGTTCAGTAAATAAATGTAGGACTTGAAACTACGTAAAGGAGTAGAGAGGCCAAAAGTCTATGTGTCATTTCTCTGCCCAGACACTTAATTTAAGCCTGTTGACTAATGTCACTGCCTAGGAGAGGTGGAGGTTTCAAAGGTACAAAGTTTCTGTGTAAATATTTTGAAATATGGAGGCTGGTAGGAAAGAGGCAGCACCTGCATTTAGTGCCCTCGTTGAGAGAAAGAAGTTACAATTTGATACCGTAACTATTAGAACTAACAGCAATTTGGTAGCAAATCAGCATGCACTACTGGCTAGTCAGTCAGTGTATGTCTAAATGTAATAGTCAACAGTATCTGTACATGCTTGCTCTACCAAATAGGTAGAGGAGAACCAGCAAATGCAGTATGTGTGCTGTCCGTAGAATAGCTTTTTCTTTGCGAATTGAATGTTCTTTTCCAAAACCTTGTTCTGACAATTTTAAGTTTCAGATTATGCCTTGGAAGATTTGTGACACAATGATGACCTTGATGCAAAGCCTATCAAATTCTGGAATTTTGGTTCTCGATTTAGAAGTGTTTTTGTCTTACAGTCTAACACAAGAGCTATAGTAAGTTCAGCATACAACTGTGTGGTAGAGGATAGGAGAAATCTTCAGCAACGTATATTATTTCCTTTCGCTTCTGTTTATTGGTGTCTGTAAAGTTTTGTAGCTGTTTTCAGTTTTAGATTAGGTAAAGCACTTAACTTTAGAACAGCTGTTATAATCAAGGCCAAAGATAGGTCTAGACTAGTGTCAAGTCTTCCACAGTGATCCTGGGCAGATGACAGCAGAAGGGTAGGAATAGAACAAGTGAACTTTCACACCTTCCAGCTGTTCACACCTGCTTCGTGTGCTAGGGAAAGTTTCTGGTTTTGTTGTCCTCAGTGTGTTTCTCTTTCATGAAATTGTTCCTGTCAAGCAGTACAAATGCCTTGCATCTAAAAACCTTTGACAAATAATTTATTCTGTTTTTTATGAAGAATCACATACTGTAGTTTTGAATCTAGTTCTACTCTTCAATTACTATCCATTTTCACCAAGCTCTTGATGAGTTTTTAAGTCCCTTATTTGCACCATCCCCCCCCTTATGGAACAGCTTTTCTGTGAAACAACACGTGAGTGCCTGTGATCATTCTGTTGCTATTCTTTACATCTTTTTCAGTTCTACTATTATCTCTTTTAAGGTGATTAAGAACTTGCTCAATCAGAGCTGATAGAAGTCACCAACCTATGGGCAGCCAGGCATTTATACGCAAAATAATGGCACAGCGATGGTTTCTGTCGCGACGGAGGGAAGACACAGTCACTCAATATGAGTGATCAGCAGACTTCGTTTATTGTCCCTTACAGTCACCTTTTATGCCTTCTTATAATTAGCTCATACATATTACAAAAGTTAAGCTCATTATTGGTTAGTTGCCTAAATACCAAGCCCGCCCCTAGTTTCTCTTCTGTAGTTATCTGTTCCCACCTGCAACATTCTTTTCCCACCGCGATCTTCCTGATATTGTGTAACAAGAACAGCCAAGGACAGTGTATTTTTGCTTTACTTCATATAAGCTGAGAGTGATGTGCATTTTTGTCCAGCCAGCTGGACTATGTCTGTGTGACCCTTTTCAGCTAGCCAGTTATCCACAGTTTTCTTTTTCATTCTCCATTGATTTCCTTGTCATTCCTCATTCTAAATTTCATTTTTGACTGCTGTGTGTACATACATTTATTTTTACAAAATTGTGTTGTATTCATTAAACTCATCTGAATGGTCCTAGTCAGTTTAGAACCTGTCACATTCTTTGTGAAGCTTGTGAAGTATTTTTTTTGACTTATGTGTATTGCACATCTCTACATGTAATTTTACTGGTTACTTAGTCAAATCTTAAGCTTGTCCTACAATTTTGATAGTAAGCTGTTTTCTTAAAGAACCTGTTCAGGATGGTATCATTAAAAAAATGTTCTTTTCTGGGTTACTTATAAGTATGTTGAACAACACAGATGCCAACAAAAATACCTGTAGAGCTCTACTTTTGACATCCCTCCGTTGGGAGACCTGTTCATTCATTTTTCACTTCCTTCATTTTAACCAGTGACTTACCCACGCAAGAACTTCTGTCATAATAAGGTTGTTATTTTCTTAAAAGCTTTTGCTGAGGGGCTTTTGGGAATGTAAGCATGTTGTGGCAGCCCCTCCAGGAGCTATTCAGAGAGCTCCAGCAGGGACTGTGAGTCAGAACGTCCCTTGCAAAGGCCATGTGAATTCATGTTCAAATACTAATTTGTACTCTGTTATTCTGTGGGTGTGTAGGGATGGGTTTAGGACAGCCAAAGCCCACCTGGAGTTGATCTTGGCAAGGAATGTGAAGGACAGCAAGAACTATTTCTATAGGCATATCAGCAGCTGAAGGAAGAGGAGGGAAAATGTGGGCCCACAGCTGAGTAGGGCAGTGGACCTGGTAACAAAGGACTCCGAAGAGTCTGAGGCACTTGGTACTTTCTTCTTGGTACCTCAGTCTTCACTGCTAAGGTTTGCCTTCAGGAGTTCTGGGTCTCAAACCATTGGGAATGTCTGGAGCGAGGATGACAGACTTGGTAGAGGAGAAAAAAAGGCTAGGGAACATTTGAACAGATGTTCAAATGGGGGGTTGATGATGGGGAATACACAAATCATTGGGACCTGATGTGATGCACTTGTGGGTGGTGAGGAAGCTGGCTGATGTCATTGCAAGGCCACTCTCAATTATCTTTGAAATGTCATGTTGATTAGGGGAGTTGTGTGAGGACTGGAAGAAAGCAAATGTCACTCCTCTTTTCAAGAAGGGCAAGAGAGCCTCACTGTGATCCATGGGAAGATGGGTGACCCAATGCTGGAAGCTGTTTCCAAATGTTGTAAGAACAGAATGGGGACTGAGAACAGTCAGCAAGGATTTGTGAAGGGGAGATCTTCTCTGACCAATCTGCTACTCTTAGTGAAGTGACTTGACTCAGCGAACAAGGGGAGAGTAGTAGTGATTGTTTTGACTGTAGCAGAGCTTTAGTGCTTTAAAATATCCATAAACAAAAAGTGATAGAATTGCCCTCACCTAATTTTACAGACTTCTAAGAGAAGTGGTGTCTGTGAGGTTTGTGTATCTAGAGTCTAGTATTGGCCAGGAAAACTTTTGTCCTGCGGCAAAAATCTGGAGTGTATTCAGGGCGCGTTTGAATGCTTTTGAATGCAAAGGATGTCATTACACAGTCTTTTGCCCATTCTTTGTTTTTCTTTTTTTTTTCTGCATCTGCTGTGGATAGGTCTAAGCCTTGCTTCTCACTCTGATTTTACTGCAGTAAGAATAACACAATAATCTTGAAACAGCCATGACAGTTAAGAGCCGTCTGTTTTGTGTATGTATTTGGAATATATATTGAAGTGAGAAACACTTAGTTTTGATAATGTAGGGAATCACCAGTTAAAAGATAAGGAATTATTAGAAAAGAAAACCAGAGCATCATGATAGAAGTTCACAGAATAAGAAAGAGCAGTATAAAAAACATATAGAATGGATAGATATTCTTACTTGTACTGATATAATGAAAATATAAGGAACATTTAGTGAAGTTGGAATTTTTACTCAAAGCTAGCACCAAAAAAATGCACTTTTATTTTACACAATAAGTAATCCTTAAAGGTCATGGCAATGAATAATCTTTGTGGCTGGGAGCATGGTCTTACTCAAAATACAAAAAAGCAGAACAAACTTAATGCTTAGCCTGAAAGAGTAAAAGCAAATCTCCGTACAGAAGGAATATACAGACCTTTATACCATGGTAAATTGATTAGTAACAGAACATTATTCCTAAGTGCTATTGTTTGAGCAGGCTTCTAGTGTATGTGTCTTCCTGAGAATCCAGCTTTGTTTAGTCAGATGGCACTCTGAATAGGCAAATCTGATATAGCTCTTACTGTATTATTGTCACTGGTAGCACAGGGTATGCCATTCAAAAATTCCTGAAACCAGAAATAAAGTTTTTAGGGAATTGAAATAATTGTCACCGTGTTTTGATAGTAGCTTGTGCTGAATAGCATGGTCAGTGCACCGTGTGAAATTGTACCTATATATGGGTGTGGTTTCCACTGCTGCTCCATTTTGTTGAGTCTTGCCCTACTGTTTCCATCTTACCTTGTTGTACAGAAAAGTTGTCTGAGATTGTAAAGGGGAAAAATGTTGGAAGTGGGACTTCAACTTGAGTTGAATGAATCTATGGCTAGGTGGTGTTGTGATTTAGCCCTAGCTGGCGACAGCCTCACACAGCCCACTTGCTCACTCCCACCACAGTGAGATGGAGAAAGTGGGAAGGGTAAAAGAGAGAAAACTCATGGGTTGAGATAAAACCAGTTTAACAATAAAGCAAAAGCTGTGTGTGCAGGCAAAGCAAAGTAAGGAATTCCTTCATTACTCCCTGTTGGCAGGCAGGTGTTAGAGCCATCCTCAGGAAAGCAGGGCTCCATCACACCTAACAGTTACTTGGGAAGATAAATACCACCCCTGCAAATGTCCCCCCTTCTTTCTCCTAGCTTTTATTGCTGAGCACCATGTCAAATGGTATGGAATATCCTTTTGGTCAGTTGGGGTCAGCTGTCCCATCTGTGTCCCCTCCAAACGTCTTATGCATGTATATGATTAGCACCTAGCAGCCAGTTTCTGGTGGGAAGCGTGTTGCAGGAAATACCTGTATAGGTATATGATCTGCTTAGGTAGCACATTGAATGGGTATTCAATTCCAGTACAGCTTTGATTAAGGAAGTTTAGCAGAATAAATCAACCTTTTTGATCCTTAATTTTTATGCTCTGTGGTAATTTACAGTGCTAATAGAATTACCATTAGCTCCCTTGTTACTTTTATGGTATCATCTTACGTTAAATGAGAGGCTTAGGACAGATCTATTTAAAAAAAAAAAAAAAAAAGTGGCAGTGGAAGTGCAGCCCTAAGGTGGCTGCTTGAGTTGCTGTTTGTTGGCAAATAAAAAATAAGCACCTCAAGTTGAAGAGTTTACTTTTCATAGTGCTTCATCTTAGGTGCTATGTGTTTGTTTTGGAAACTTTGTTAGGTAAAGGTTTTCTTTGCTTTCATAGAAGGTATACTGACCTATTTTGAAAAGAGTTGTAAAATACTTACATTGGCCTGTATTTAAATTTTCATTCCAAGCCATTGCCCCACTCCTCTGCCCCTCCATTCCCCCCCCCAAAAAAAAAAAAAAAAAAAAAAATTGATGTGATGGGTTGCTTGGTTGTATGAAAGAAGAGCAAGGGTGGGGTGAGGAGAAACTATGTGAAATGTTTCAGAAACATATTGCTGCAGCTAGTTTCCTAAGTGAGTTAGTATCAGAATCTTTTGACTCTTAACTTTTTGTATTATAGCTGACTATACAATGTAGCTACACCTGGTGTGTTTTTCTTTTTTCTCAATCCTGAATCTCTAAAATAACTATTTAGTAACTGAAAAGAAAAAGCCAAAGACTTGTCTTAGTGAGAACAGATATTGGTGAGGGGGACATTTTCCCTAATCAAATGAAATTATTCTGTGCTGTTATAGAAACACTGCACAGGGCAATGTTATTCTCTAAAAGGAATTTGAGATTCAGTGGTGTATAGTCATGTTGGGATTCACTGGTAAATATTTAAAAAAAGAAATTAGGCAGAGGGTTTCTTACTAAAGAGAAGATGATTTCAATTAGGAGCTTGTTAGTCACATTAGACAGTCTTTCTGATTTTTTTTTATTTCCATAAATGTTTCAGTCTGAGGTACGTTACTCAGTAGTATACAAATATCTTGGTTCTTTTCTCTTTAATTTCAGATTAAGCTGGTAGAAGTAGAGCCTACATTTCAGTAATAAACCACACATGCAGTTATGTTCTGATTATTTTGATTTGGTGTGTTGGCAGTGTATGTTAAAAACTTCGCTTTGAAAAGGAAGGTTAAAAATTCTTTCAATCTTTCTTTGTTTGGACTTCTGATTTTTAATAGTTTATATCCAGTTTTGTTTTTCTTTGGTATTTCTATTTCGTGTACCTATTACAGGTGTGTAGATTAACATGTTCTGCCATAAATTTACTCCCAAGTATTTTATCTAAGAGAAATGCAATTGAAATTTCACTTAAAGCCCTTAGAAATTTACTAAATTCATCAGTATCAGTACCCAGATGCAGAAGGAACACACCTAGAAAGAAATGCATTTTCTTTATTATAAGATATGGGGTATCAGTGCACTTTGGACAGAATGTTACTCATTGCACACATATGCACACAAACACACAGTTTTACAGGTTTACCTCAACTTTTGCAGCTATCTGACCTAGTCAGAGTGCAGCATTATGATTTCAGGTGTTGTGCTTTAGTTTTTGCAGCTGGACCAAATCCACCACATTGCAGCTTCTTCCTTTCATGAAGAAAAGACAAGCTGATTTCTGAAGAGCTAGATGGCAAGAACTTAAGAGTTAAGAATAGGTTAAAATGGTGTATAATTAGACAAACCCCAACACATTGCACTTCTGTATGATAATAGCAGCTACCAATTTCATTCGATAGTTTCTTTTCCTGCTGGCCTTTAAAATAGAATTGACAAGATGAATCTAACAGATCATATTCCAGGATGCTGGGGGAGAGGACTAAGTCACATTTAATATTTATTGTTGTAAGTTGAAGTAAACGTAATCTGACTCGGGCATGATAAAATTGGCATTCTCTCCCTTGCTAGAAGTTACTGCAACACTTTACTATTTTTGATGGATTCTTAATGCTATTAAAGTATTTTCAGTGCTCTTAAAAGGAAAAAGTAGAAGGCAATATTCTGACAAACAGAAAGTTAAAATCTTAAGATAATGTTGTCTTGGGTAGGTATCATACTGCTGCTTGTATGCTTACCAGAAATTCAGATTCTCATTTTAGTAACCTGACTTTTTTGTTTGTAGATGTAAGAACAACTTTAGAATTTTAAATACTGTTTTCCATAACATTATATTCCTTCAGGTTTTTTTTTCTTTTACAGTGCTCGTACCCAGGAAAGACCTGCTACAAGACAACACTCCTTATTTTGATAAACCAACAAAAAAGCATGAATCCTGAGGAAAATATGCCATTCTCCCCAGAAGGTTAATATCCTGTAATGAGATCTCTGAAAACCAATAGTGAATACCTGTTTTAAAGCTAAATTTAAGAACAGTTTAATATTGTTACCAGAAAAACGGAGACTGAAACCAAGTCACCTATTTTACTGTATGCTGTGATACCATCGTGCACTTCTGTCAAAGAAACTAACACTTCCATGGAAACTCAAGACACACAGTCTTAAAAATAAGTTCTTTTAAAAATACACTGCTGAATTGTGTTACTTCAGCCAGAAATGTTTTTAATTTTGGCAGACATCAGACAGAGCTTGTTTCCTAGTGTCCTGGATAGAGTTAATTTTCTTAGTAGCTGGTGCAGTTTGGTGTTTTGGATCTGATGTGAGAACAATGTTGATGGCACAGGGATGGTTTTGGTTGTTGCTGGGTGATGTTTATACCAAGTCAATGACTTTTCAGTTTCTCAGGCCCTGCCAGCCAGAGGGCTGGAGCAGCACAGGACATATGGAGGGGACACAGCCAGGACAGCTGGCCTGAAGTAGCCAAAGGAATATTCCATACCATATGATGTCATGCTGAGTGTATAAACTGGAGGAAAAAGAAGGAACGGGGGGATGTTCAGAGTGATGCCGTTTGTCTTCCCAAATAACTGTTAAATGTGATGGAGCCCGGCTTTCCTGGAGATGGCTGAACACCTGCCTGCCAATAGAAAGAAGTGAATGGATTCCTTGTTTTGCTTTGCTTGTGTGCGTGGCTTTTGCTTTACCTATTAAACTGTCTTTACCTCAACCCAAGGATTTTCTTCCTTTTACTCTTCTGATCCTCTCTTCCACCCCACTGTGGGGGCAGTGAGAGAGCGGCTGTGTGGTGCTTATTCGTCAGCTGGGGTTAAACGGTGAAACCTAGCAGTCTGGAGTTTTTCAGAACTATGCAAATTAAAATGCAGTTCTTAATCCTGTTAATATTTATTTATAATTTTTTGTGTTGTCAATCATATGCTGCTTTGAAGTAATTAAAAAACATCTTGTGGCACCTACCATTAAATTTAAGCTTTGCATCAAAAGCATGATATCTGAAGTTTTCATAATTGTACACTAATATACTGTGATTGAGAGAGTTCTTAAGGTTTATATGAATAAATTATTCAGGTTTTAATGATGGTAGAGTGAGTGTAGTGTTTTTCTTCTCCACACCTTTGAACAAACAGGAATGGCAGGGTTTGAGTTCTTAGATGACAGCAGAATAAGACAACCCAGCCATAACCTAACCTAAAGACACTGGTTTAGATCGTATGGTTTATGAATTTAAGGTTTTAGTTTTATCTTGTGATTATACGAGTGACTTACTGAGGCATTCTCCAAAGAAAAGAGGCATGTTGCTTAGTTACAAGTGATCTGACTTGCCTGGGGTAAATTTGTGGTAAGTTTAGTTACTAAGCCCTTATCACTTGCATTGTTTTAAAGGACACTTACTTGTCTCTTGAGGAATTCATCACAATGATCTGTTCACTTCCATTTTAATGGGAACCAGATACAGTGACAGTGATAACATAGAATCTTCTCAGTGAGATCAGTTACAGGCACCATACAAGGATCTAAATAGCTCACACAGGAGTGAGGTAGCCCAGTCGTACCTTTCAGCTCTACTCGAGGTCCCAGTGATCCTGTTTAACAAGCCTCTGAGATACCAATATTGCATATCTGTGTAGGTTTTGACATGGCGTCACTGATTAAAATGGAAAACTAGTGCCTGCGTCCAGTTTTCGTCACACAACAAGTCAGTGCAGCCAGTACTGCTTTAAAACTGTTGCTCCTGGCCGCCATGGGCAGGGCAGCCAGCAGCAAGTCCATGGTCGGTAAGCCTCTTTCAATCGCAGTCATTCTCTGTGTTGTAGCTAGAAGGCAGCCAGCCGGTGGTGAGAAACGGAATGAAATAAGTACTGCTCTTGCTATTTGTTGCGCTCTTAGTAGCTCCACTACAGAACAAACGTGTAGGGGTTGGGCTGTTCTAGGCCTTTTGTGTTGGTTACTTCCCCAAGGACAAGGCATATTCTGTGCCTGGTTTCCCATCCCTCTGCAGTCTGCCTACATTGACTTCTTTCCCATAAGGAGCATAAGACAGGGGTGTGCAAGGGCGAGAAAGTAGAATGTAGTTGCAGCTGTAAAGAGAAAACATTACCTCAAGCAAAATGATTCATTATTTTTGCTTTAAACAGAGGTCTGGCAATGACAAATTGTACGGCTAGTAAGGTATTCCCATGGCACGCTGGAACTGGGGGCAATGCATCTCCGTAGACCCATTGCCTTAGGCAGTGGGATTAGGGTATTAGTGATGTTATCCTTCAGATGTTTTTTGTAGAACTGAGGCCGAGTGGGTCTCCACTCTTGGTAGTGATGTAAAATAGTATTGCCTGTTACTGTGCAAAATACATACTGAAAGGTACAGTAATGTCAACAGTAGGTGGCGGTCTTTTGTGTGATGTTTGAGGAAACCACAAGTGGAGGAATATTTTCATGTGACTATTGCTTTGGTATCCTGCTGTCATGTGTTTTAGGTTTTTATTTTTAACAAGGATTAACATGTTAATAGACAGATAGTGTGGAAATGTCAATTTACAGGATTAGGCTTGGGATTTGTCAGGCATTTTGTGAGCTTCATCTTACCTATAACTTAGAATAATCAGATAATATAGAATGAGTCACCTGAATAGCATACACAACTGCTGAAAATAAAGGACCTGATAAAAATATGTTGGTAGAATTTAACAGCCTTCCAAACAATTCCTGTTACACTCCTGTGCAGTATGTTTGTGGTCTGTGCACTAACATTCTATGTCCCAGCTGTGTGCATTCCAGGGCAGCAAAGACAAACTGAATTTTGCAGGGCTGAGATGAGGAAAATGAAGTTGATAGGCAAAAGACTACTAATGTAGGAGACTGACAGGCATGTTCATTGCTCTTGTTTCAATGTGTTCTTCAGTAGAAATCCAGGAGGGTATCCAGGATAAACAGGAATCCAAATAGGGAATTGAGCCTAAAAGTATCTCAGAGTTGGTACTGTCTGGGCCCAGCAGGTGTTTGCTTTCTGTAAATTTAATTTGCCAGCCTTGAAAGACTCTCATAAAACTGCTTAGTGAGCAGCTGGTAATTAAAGATTTCTCAGAACGCTGTGCTAGTTGATGGTAGTGGCTGTTCTTCTTCCCCCTATTCCATGTATACCTGTTGGTTTGTGTTCCAGTACCGACTCATCTCCTCAGCTTCCATTTCCATTTTACTCTGAGTATGAATCTGTTCTGGATACTGATGGCTTTGTGCTTATATATATATATCTTTAATTAATTAATAATAAATAGTGTTAAAATGACAGGAACTGTTGTTGCATTCCTTCTGCAAAGTTTGAAGTGTTAGCTGAAACTGTTGAAAACATTACAGGAGCTTTCACAAAATTATTTGGGAGGTGAAAATGTTGATTACAGAAAGGGTAATTTAATAGGCTTACAGTAACATGATTCAATCACCTTAAACTTTTCAGGTTTACTGAAACTGCAGAATTTTAGAGCAGACAAGTATGCCTTTCTTCCAGAGTACACATCATCAGTCTCAAAAGATAAACCTTAAAGGTAATAGTTCTCTGAACTGTAGTTTGACTATGTCTTCCATCAAAAAAATCTGTTGAAATCTTCTGTGGGCAGGCAGGAAATTCTGTTGAAAAGGGCTCACTGATTGCTTAGATGTACTACAATTCAGCTGCTATAGCTGAGATCAGTATGCTGTAACCACTGAGTGTTGCTCTCTGGAGGTGTCTTCTTGATCTGTACAGATACAGATACAGAAACAGCTAGTAGTTTGGTATTTAAAAGACAAGTTCCAGGTCTACTTGAGGTAGTTATATGCTTACACAGAACTTGGTAGAACAGATGTTAAGTCTGTGATTACACATAAGAAAACTCTAAACACTTCAGCTTTTGACAGCGTCTACCGGGGATGAAGTGTTAACTTTGTGTACACTGTGGCTTTAATGAAAGCATTAAATACAGCCAAGGAATATTTCCTGTTTAAATACTAAGTTTGGGGTTTGTTCTAAACACCTTTCCCTCTTCCTGATTTAATGGTTTCAAATACAAGGTTTCTTCAGGGTTTTTATGTAAATAATAGGTGAGGAGAAGATTGAAGCATGGTACCTTTGCAATAGGCATACATAAACCAGAAGTGATAGATTTCATCTATTAGTTGATTTTCTTTGCGTGGGTAGGATTTGTGTTGAAATCTTTGGTCTTCAGGTGAAACAAAGTGGCTTTTCTAATTTAGCAGGGCCAAATTAATCCTCTTTGCTGTTCCTGTGCACTTTGTTAAAGGAAGCATTTAGTTGCTATATTTATAGGAAGTGCTGTTGTACACCACAAAGTGACTCCACAAGAGTTGGTCTGGAAGTGGCATTAAAAGTTTAATTTGGAAAAGTGGTTGGTACCTTCCCCAAGGTGCCGAGTTCTCAGGCAGGTTTTATGGTAATACGAGATCAACAAACCTGTGGCAACTTCAGTGACTAAATGTAGTATTAGCATTTATTCTTTCTCTTAGAGGTCATGCCAGCTGAAGGAGCTGAACTAGTCTGAATGCTGCGTAGCATCAGCAGGCCTGTTTGTATGATACTGGATCTGTACATAAAGTAATTGAGCTTCCAGTACTGGCAGTTCTTTACACTTCCTTTACAAAAGGGGAAAAAAAATATTGACAATTGAAAACTAAAAATAAAGGCTGACCAGCTTACAGGAAGAGCTGAATCCTAGTACTTCCTTACCTTAGATAACTCTTTCCAAACAACTTGCAACAATTTAATCCTAAACTCTGGAGTTTGGTGGGCTGTCAATTCTTTGATCTTTAGCTTTATGGGAAATTAATTATTGAACACAAAGCACAAATTGCAACATGATTTCAGTATTAAGGCTGGTATTTTACAGCTACAAAGGAACTCTACTAGAAGTCCAGTTAATCTTTGCAGGTACAGTGTATGTTGTTTGTACGGGGTCAATCTGTGGTGTAGACATACAGATCTCTCTAATTCTGTTGAAAGACTTCACTATTGAAGCTTTTCTGATAGCTTTATTCAGTTTTTTAAAAATTTAGCTTTCCTGTGACTTTTTATTTCTGCTAGCAGGAATAAACCAGAGGGGAGGAAAAGAGAGGAAGGATGCATCTTTATACTTTGATAAATAGCAGTAAGTTTAAATAATTTCCTTTTTTTATAAGTAAGTATTTCCATTTAGTTATCACTTCACTAATCCGGTTTCCATCAAACACAGAAGTAAAAGCATCTACTTTTCAAATTATGTTTTCCTTTTTCTTGCAGTATGTGCTTCAGCTTTCCTTCTCATCTACCCAGAAGGCTATGGCTTGATGTCAAAATTAGTCAGGATTAAATAAATGGTCTGTAGAACTGGGAGGGAGGATGGCATTCTCTGCATCATGCCGTAAAATCTGGAACAGTTCTACTGTTCTACTGTTTCACCTGCTGCTGTAGTAGCAGCAGCCCTGCTCTCCGAGGTCAGAAGCTATGTGCAAATGTTGATCTAGTTACTCCTGAACTGCCCTTTACAGCTGAAAGACATCTCCGTAGCTGAGCATGGGAATTTTGTTACTGTGTTCTCTGTGCGGTACAGCTATAGTAGTGGAAACAGGCAGGGACCCATAAGTGCAGTTCTGCACTTTTCCCAGTCAGTTTGTAAAGGAAAAAATTAAAAGGTCATTGCAAAGCTTCCTTCCCTTTCCAAGTGTGTATTTAAGATCTTTGGTCCATTGCTGTCCACCTGCAGATGAGCCAGCACTGATGTTTCTGTGTAGATCTTTATCAGTCCATTCACACACTTTCTGTTTGGAAGGGCTGCTTCAGATTTCCTCCTGACATTTGCAGAGGTACAGCCTGAAGTCAGTTTTCTTGGAGGATTTTTGGACACTCAGCACAAACTTGGCCCATGTTTTTAAAAGCCACAAGTGCTTTTACTGAGAAGGAGCAAAACTGCACTTTTCACAGTTAGCTGTGTCTAGCTATGTCACAACACAAAGAATATGGCTTTCAGACTGTGATCCCTTCGGATATGATTTCAAAGGCTACATACATAGTAAAATTTCCATAGCAGTTTGGCCAACATGTTATACTGGATCATCAGGGAAGAATCTCCTATATAACACCATAGCACTGCGAAAGGGCAAAGGAGTCGTTACCTAGCTGGAAATAGTCCCTGAAGGAATTTCCCTTTAATTTTAAGAACATGGCAGATTTTTTTGGTCACTAGTATTTAATTGTGCCTGTGGTTTTCTCAATAAATTTCCTCTGAACATGCTTTGTGGAAATAAAAGCAGACAAGTGGTCTCACTGGACCCTGCAGTGTTGTCCAGTAGTAGCTGAGGTGAGGCTGGCTCCTGTCAAACTGATAAATGAAATTAAATGAATGAGCATATGAATGAGGAGGAAAGCATTTAAATTCATAGAAGGAAGAGTGAATCGAATAAAGGACAACTTCTGCACTAGTGGAACAAAAATGTCAATGTACTTAATGGTTATTGAAACATTTTCCCAGTATAAATAAATGTCAGATTTTCATTATTTATAGTCTGCAGTGCAGACTGAAGGCGAAAGGAAGACTGATGATATGTGGACTGAAGAGGAACAGAAAATTGAATACAGATATAATAAAGGCAAATATTTTTTTTTAATTTGCAGTTGATTATGCTTCATTGTAGTTATAATTAGGACTGCAGCATGTGCAAAAATAACTTCTTTGAACAGGAAGATTTATCAGTTATCTGATTTGCAGCCATTTTTCTGTATAATTCTGCCTAAGTTTTTGCTTTATTTCAGTGTATTCAGTGGGACTTAAATAAGTACTCAGCTGCAATGACTTGCAGAGATTTCTGTCTGTATTTTTATCCCTTACAGAGAATGAAGGAAGATAATTGCCCCTATAAGGAAACTGTAAAACTATGAAATGTTATAGTGAGGATTATATAAGAACTTCAAATATACCCATACTACTTTCTGATAATGTTGTAGATATGCCCACGTGAGGTGTTAAGCTCACAGTTTGTCACAATTTAATCAAAATACGGAATTAAACAGATTATAAGCATGTTAGGTACGAGAAAATGAAACATAGCGATTCAAGGTAACAATACAAATACTTTTTTTAAAAGAACAGAAAAAAGGTCTCTAGAAATAGTGAGGTTCATTTTGCAATGCCTCTGGTGTGTGTTTAGAGAAGAAACCATGGAGGAAGGCCTCAGGCAGGTGGAACTGTGGCAAGTACATTCCTCAGCACTGATTTGCTTTAGCTACTATGTGAAAGACAAAATTTTGGGAATTTATGACTCCCACAAACAAAATACCTGGGACAGAGTTGGAAAGGGTGCATTACCTGCCTTTGTCAGATGGGAAACATGTTGCAAGGCACCAGTTACATCCAACGGTGAATCCCACTTCACAGCATGCTGTTTACTGTACTTTCCTTTACAACAGATTTGTAGTTTGAATTTCTGCTTTAAGATGCAAGCTGGGATTTTTTTCACTGTCCTTTAACCACATATCAATGAATGTTTGAAACTAGAAACACTTAAAATGGAGGAAAACCATGCAAATGCTGGCACACACATTCTGTCATCATTTCAGGGCAGACGACCCCAAATATGCAAGGGAAAAGGAGTGCAAAAAAACCCCAACCCCAAATCAGGGAATGAAGTACGCAACATTATTTCTGTGACCAAGACATCCAGTAAATCTTGCTACATATTTCATCACCTTGCTTTTATACAGTTCCATTTATTTAAAACATAATTTTCTAACAGATTAGGTAGTTACCTAGAATAATGTATTCAAATAGACAGTAATTCAAACCACAGAAGCTGTCAGATGATCTCTCAGGGACTTCTCCTAAGTGCTATTCCCTCTGCTCCATGTCAAAGAAAGAAAATAAATACGGAAAACTGAAATAGTAAAAAAAAAAAAAAAGCACAAAAGCGTCTGAACTAAACTGCCTGCAACATCTGGCACAGCTTTGAAACTGAAATCCTGTTGAATCCTAGAAGAGCAAACTCTGTGGAAGTAACGAGACAGTACATTTTAGCAATAGGAAAAGAAGTGTTACGAATTCTGTTCTTTTATCGATTATTTAGAGGACAGTTTCATATCTGGAAATCACTAGGCATTACTAAAAAGAGGTGGAAAAAGTTAGAGTAATATCCATTGAAACAGATAAAGAAAGAATGTTTTGTATTCATTCCAGTGTGAAGTTAGGAGAAACTAAGATTAGCTAAATGGTAATCTCCAAGGAAGTACCTATATACATAAGGAAATTAAGAGGAATGAGCTGTAGTTCTGGCTGGTGTAAAATAGTGTACTTTAACAATATGGCTATCTTTCAAATGTATGCCCCCAGGAGTTAAGGTAAGGCTGGGATGGTTTGACAGCCTGTAACGGGCTAAGAGGAAGTGGAGAAAATACAGGCAGAGTATCAAGAAGAGCATGAAGTGCCACTTTCACTGATGTCATTTAGGGCCTGCTCAGTATCCTCTCTTAGCAAAGTATTGCCTCCAGAAAAGGACACCCTTTTTATTAGATGTTTGAAGTCTCACCTCTGACAATACTAAAGCATGTGCAGTAGACACATGAGAATGAGTAGGAATGAGGACTCAGCTGGGTGCTGGGAAAACAATGAGTTGTACCAGCTGTATTATATGTATGTTAAAGTAATTTAGAAACAATGTGCTCAACCACACCGAAGGCAGCGGAAGCTGAAAGGGAACGAGATTCTTACACTTAACAGAAAATTAGGAGACAAGGTGAGAGTACAAAAAAAGATGTGTTGTGCTTGGTTCGGTGGTCTGTACAGCAGAAAGTCTTCCTGCTAGATGACTTAAGATGAAAATTGTGTGAGCAGCTAGTTGGGGTTTTTTTGTCTTAATAGTTTATGTATGAACATTGTGCATTTGACTTCTCCTGCCTGTGTGTGGTACATTGACTCTGGCCACAGCTGGGTGCCCACAAGAGCTGCTCTGTCTCTCCTCTTCAGCTGGACAGGGAAGAGAAAATATAACAGAAGGCTTATGGATTAAGATAAGGACAGGGAGATCACTCACCAGTTACCATCATGGGCAAAACAGACTCAACCTGGGGAAATTAGTGTTTTTACTGGTCAAATCAGAGTGAGATAATGAGAAATAAACCCAAACCTCAAAACACTTTCCCCCTGTCTCTCTCTTCCTGGGCTCAACTTCACTCCCCATTTCTCTACCTCCTCCCCTCCAGCAGCAACAGGGAATGGGGGCTGTGGTCAGTTCATCACACACTGTCTCTGCTGCTTCTTTCTCCTCAGAGGCTGGGTTCCTCCCACATGGGTCCCTCCCACGAGGTGCAGCCCTTCAGGAACAGAGTGCTCCAATGTGGGTTCTCAACAGGGTCACACGTCCTGCCAGCAAACCTGCTCCTGCCTGGGCTCCCCTCTCCATGGATCCACAGGTCCTGACAGGAGCCTGCTCCAGCGTGGGATCTCCACCAGGTCACAGCTTCCTTCAGGCACATCCACCTGCTCCATTCCTGCTCCATCCAGGGATCCTGCATGGGCTGCAGGGGGTATCTGTTCCACCATTAACCTCCATGGGCTGCAGGGGGACAGCCTGCCTCACCATGGTCTTTGTCACAGGCTGCAGGGGAATCTCTGCTCCAGCACATGGAGCACCTCCTTCCCCTCCTTCTGCACTGACCTGGATGTGTGGAGTAGTTTACTCACACATTCTGATTCCTCTCCTCCAGCTGCAGTTGTGCAGCAGCAGTTTTTCCTCCTTCTTCAATACGTTGTCCCAGAGGCGCTACCACCATCGCTGATGGGCTCGGCCTTGGCCAGCGGTGGGTCCATCTTGGAGCCAGCTGGCACTGGCTCTGTCAGACATGGGGGAAGCTTCTGGCATCTCCTCACAGAAGCCACCCCTGTAGCCCCTTGCTATTAAAACTGTGCCACACGAACCAAATACGATGTGCCCTTCAGGAAGTCTCTGCAGAGCCAATTTGACAGATGTTGTCAAGTACTAACTGTTAACACTGTATTAGCACGGGTATTATTTAATGCTTACCCAGCAGATGGATTCTGAATATTCTACTCCTGAAAAGAATCATCTATAAATCATTTGAAGGGACTCTGCTGACATTTCCACCAAGTTAAATGTGCAGAAACTCAATCCCACTTGAGTCAGTGGAAATGCTCCGCATGTTTTGGGTTCTTTTAACAGCTATTCCAGGATTGTGGGCAGTGTCTAGTAAGTGTGAAGTTCTGGTTCTGTTTACCTGCACAGTGTTGGCTCAAGCAAACTCTGACTTGGCTACAATAATCAGAGCAGTCTCAGCCAAGGTGCAGAAAATGTCTTTTTCTCAGTCTTTTCTTTCTGTTGGCCATCTCTGTCTTGATTGTCTTCCCTCAAGACTTTTGTCATTATCTTGCTGGCTGAGAAACAAAATGTTCCTTTTTTGCCCATATACAGGGACTGATGCCAATCATAGGCCAGATATCTCAGATGATTCTTTTTGAGAGGTTCATGGTTTTTTCTGCTCCTGCTGAACTGCAAGAAGAGTTGACAGCAGCAGCCTGTTATGTGCCAGATATCTGTATATGCAACATGTAAATCACTGTAGATATCCCGAGTCCCTTAAAACCAGAAAGGCCAGCGCTTCTTGTTGCCTTATCTTTAACCATCAGTCTCACAACAAGGCGCTGTATGGAAATACATGTTTAAAGCCCCTGGGTGTGTAGCTCTCACCCACACCATTACTGCTGCAGCAATGGGAAGGCACTTTCTATAAGGAGTGCCTTACCTCCTTAAAGCATGACTTTATATAAAAATTCCAGCTATGGCATAGAATTTGATCTGGTCAGTGTTTGAGTAAATACATGCCCCTGCTTATATAAACAGCCCAATTAAATGCAGTGTTTAAATGCTTGCAGAACTGGCAGCGTGTTTTATAACCACAGTTTGCCAAGGTAATAAGGAACTTGGGAGTAAATCTTTCCTGCCTTGTGCACAGAAACAATCTCATTGAATTCACCTCGACGTGTAAAGCAAGCAGGATGTGGCATAATCTTCAAAGTGTGCCAAGCTTTTGTTTGCACTGGGTGCCTTTCAGTAAGTATTAGCCTAAACGCAACACAGAAATCAATAGAAAGACTGTTTAACCACTCATTTAATTTCTGGAGCCATTTTAAATTTTAACCCTGGAGAATATCTGCATAGATCTTCACCGTGGTGGTGGATTTCTTTTCAAAGAAAGTAGCTTTGTGGCTCATACCTTGCATGTTCTATCTCCACTGACAATGTGGCTGTTATCTCAGAAGCATATCTAGTACAGTTAATTTCATACATATATATTTATAGGAGGGTAATAGTCAAAAAAGATACAGTCAAAGAATCAGCTGCAGAGAGCTCCAGCAAAGCCTTCTTCAGGCCTTGTAACCTGCACTTTCACATGGCATTTTGGTATGGAGCAACAAAATTGCTAAAGAAAACAAAGCTTCACACTACTGGATGCCTGCACAGCTGGGCAGCTGTGAACATGCTACTTCAAAAAGTCAAGTTACATGCTGCATCTAGCATTTTAGTTTGCTTGGTTTATAATGCTCATCTCTATGCCTTTACCTATGGTACATTGATGCTTTAACAGATACTGCCTGACTTAAGGAATAATTTGAACAATGTGTTTAATTTTTTGAACAGTACGTTTGACATAATAAAGTATTCTAGTTTTCTGTCCATCTGTGTAACTGAACATCTTCAGATAACCTTAGGTGAACACAAACACCAACATGCAGGTGTTCTATGACTTTCCTATGTGCTCTGGCTCGTTTATTGTGTGTAGTAGTGTGTCCTTGCAGGAAAGACTGGAAAACCAGAGATGCAAATGGAGAATAGATTCTTGGCATTCTAATTAAAAACCTGATCTGATATTTTAGAATTGCTTTTTCAGAGCTCCAAATGACAGACAGTATTCTGGCTAATTTCCAGCCCAGTCTCCTGTCCGGTGGATGAAACTGGGTGAGGATAGGTCCTGCAAGTGGGACAGTCCCTGGAACACTGCTGGGAGGAGTACATGGCATGGGAGTGGGGAATGCTAGTTGTACCCGTGCTCAGCCCACAGCTGCTATTACTGGCATTTCGGAGTGTGCTGTGCTGGAACTGGCAGTGCTGCGCTTTTCACAGTGTCCAACCCCCTTGCACAGCCATCCTCAGCCCCCACACTAGTCACAGTTCAATATCCCGAATATTGCAGCTGCCTCGATAGCCTGTCACATAATCTAACAGGCGGGACAGGAGACTCCCAGCCTCATCTTGGACATCAGAGCACTGTAGGGGTAAGGGGGCTGCAGGCTGGCCCCTAGCCCAGTTAAACAGGGGTAGTTAGCAATGACTAGCCCTGGATGTGGCTGTTCTCAGTGTCTGAGCACAAGCAGAGGCAGAGAGGTACTGGGGAAGGCATGGGAGATGACAGGGGGGTTGTGGGAGACAGACGTCACCCCAAGATGAAGAGTTGGGTAAGGTGAAATTGCAGAGGGTTTCTGAAAAGATCAGAATTCTTCTCAACAGCTCCCTCCATACACAATGCACAGTGGATTTGTAGTTACCTTCAGTCACGCAAGAGCTTCCTGCTTGGATTTTCTTTGTCCGTTAAGCCAAGTGAGTTCAGCAACCTGAGGATCAGTTAGGAAAAGAGTATTACATGATGATACTGACCACAGAAACTCTTCCTTGTTTCTTTTCTCCTTTAGCCAAGGAACTCGGTGTGATCCAACAGCCTCTGGGCCCGTGCAGCCCCATCTCATTGCACTATCTATTAGCAGCAGGTACTGCCCAGAGCTGGACTGTTTGCAAGCCACATGCAATTCAGGAAGCCCAGATTTATCTTTGCATTTCGAAGCCAGTTTACAGGCTGAGGATGAGGTACAGATTTCCCTGAAGATTTCTTTATTATTCCTTCCTGATAGAAGCAGTACTCCAGGCTAGAAATTATTTTAGGGAAGTGGACATGGGTTTGGGTTTGCGTTTGGGTTTGGGGTGTGTGTGTGTGTGTGGGGGTTCATTTTCAGGATTTTTTTTTTTGCTGGAGGCAAACTCCTTCCTGAAGGAGTTCTCTGTATTGTACTTTGAATGTAAACACCAATAAGTGAAGGAAAAGCAAGTGTGTGTCTGTTAGTCCTTATGCATGTCACAGTTGCAAAACTAATTAAACTGGGTACTTCAAAGAAGGATTTTTATCCTAGTCTCAGTTTGGTAGGCCAGGTGTTGAGGGTAGAGCTATAGTTATGAAATGGACAAATTAAGTAACAAGAAACTGTGTAATGTCTCCAAAATGGTAGTCTGCTGAAATTAATTTCTCAGTGAGATTTGACTGCTTCTTCACAAACTCCAAAAAGATTAATTTAGCGGTTTAGACCAAACTTGGCAAAGTCAAAAGTTGCAATATAAATTAATAAAAATTACAATTATTTATTATTTTTAACAGTAGTAAAAACAAATGCCAGGGGGAGGAGGCCTTAAAATGCAAATAAGAGATTATAAATTACTTTAAAACGTGATGCAACAAAGGGAGAAATCGAGCTGGGTACAACAAAAACTTGACCTAGCTGCTCAGCCTATCACCAGAAAATTTTATTTCAGGACATACACATAAACTGAGGTTGAGGTTTGACAGAAACAGGAACTAAGGAGAGATTTTCATGGAGTAAAAGCCCAGAGACAGTCAGAAAGAGGTCAGCTGAGGGCAGCTGCAGGAAGAGAAAACTGCGACATGAGGGCAGCAGCCCAGCGTCGTGGAGGGTGAGATGCAGCAGAGGCTGAATTGCTGGAGTGGAGCTGGCTTGCACTTGTCTGGAAGGTCAGAACACCAGCCTTGAGCTAAAGGTAATGAAGAGGGTTGACAAGGTCAAGATTATAGCCAAGGAGAACAGTTTTAAGATCTGCATTATAGATTAAATGGCAGTGGGAAACCAAAGGGAAAGAAGTTTCAGTAATCATGGTAGTAGGTTGTGGGAATTTATACTTACAGTTTGGATACCAGAACAACAGAAAGAGAGCAGGTCGTCGAATATTTTACAGAAAAAATACTTTGTATATTGTTATTTCTTCCTATTCTGCTTATAGCAATGGGTAAGTGTTTAGGACAAAATCTCTCTGGCCATGCTAGGGTGGAAATACTGCACTGGTTGTGGCATTGGACTATTTTGAATAGAAAACAGGAAATTAATCTTTGATTGAGATCTCTTTCTTACCACCCTTATCCTACTTTGAAGTTCTTATATTCAAAGTATTTTCCCTGCAAGCACAAAACTGTTTTCATAGCAGTAACTCCCCTCCCTCCCTTCTTGAAATTAGCTGTTGATTCTGTTGCATGTACTGTCTGAAGAAAATGTCTGGAGCCAAGAGGGGAGTGAGGTATCCACGTCAGGATCTGGAGGGTCCATCTGTGTGGCAGTGTGGGGAGTGTAATGAACTCTGCCCACGCTGCCTGGTCCAGAACGAAGGAGAGGTCAGATGCCGCTGAGCTACCAGATGGGATGAATGTTGGCTATGTATCCACAGCCCGTTAATGACCCATGCATTAATGACAGCTGAGGGTAAAAAATTGATGCTATCAGCAGAAAGGACTAGGGCACATTATAGTTCCCAAAGGCAGAGGAAGCCGGGTTGGTAGCCAGAGAACCACAGTCAGGTTTTGCTGGCAGGGTGATACCACAGCTGCATACATTTTAGAGTGACTACCTCTCTCTTCTGTCTTCTGCGTTTAGCTGCAGGAATGGGACCACTATAAAACTTGGTGGTGACGGGAGCGCATTTGCATCCACAGCACATGAGCAGGATGATGAGTGTGCACTTAGTACAGTGACTGCACAGAGTAAGAGGAGATTGCTCTGTTATTTGCCAGAGTACCCTGCACAATGTCAGGGCAAAGGGGTGAGGTGGGAATAGGTCCATGGAAGAAGTGAATATGAGTGATCAGCAGCTGTGCACATAACCACAACACACAAGAGGACACTTAAACTGGAACAGAATATGCAGCATGGGTAGCCAAAGAAGCAGGATAGCACCTGCTCACAGCTGGCCACAAGCAGACCTGTGACAGTGGACCAGGAGAAAGAAAACGATTATGGTGGCATTACAGACTTTCCTTAGGAGGGAGTATCTCTTCCTCATTAAAGTAATCAAGAGCTCGGCCCTCAGGTGGAGTGGGTTAAGGCTACCTGTTTAAAACCCCTGGTTTTCAGTAGGCACTGTAGGAGTTGCTCATGCATCTGGATGGCCTGCTCCTCACAGCTGATGGGGACAGAGGCAGTTCTCATTTCTCATCTTTAAATTATTTTGCCCACAAAGAGAAAGCTGCATGAAATGTGGGGTTTTCCCACTGGTTCAGTGAGAAGAAAATGCCTGCCTTTGTCTCTTTATCTGGTATTCCTCTGATATGTCAGCAGATCTAAGACCTGGATGAAAGGTCTTGCAGGAAAGGCACAGGTCTGGGACTCAGGACAATGGGATAGAGGTCAAGTCCTTTTTCACAGTGTGTATATGAGAAGGATGTAACAATATTGTTGGGAGAGAAATGTCCTACTCGTACTTCTCATTAGGCTTCAGTGCTTGACGTCATGTCCCTGTTGGTTTTGTCCAGTTTTGTACAAAACCTGTACCTTGTCTTGTAATCCCCAGTTTTAGTACCCTCCTCATGTGAGGAGACTGATAACCATGTATGTGATTTGCATGTGTGTGTATGTACTCACAAACATATGCGTAAAAAGTCTTGATATTAGCAGTATTGTCATCTTGTCATATATTAGGCTTGACAAGGTTATTTTCAAGGGGTTTTTAGCAGTGAAGCAGTAGTATTTTTAGGGCTTTGTATCTGGAATAGCAAATCTGGGAGCTGAAGAATACATCTGCAGGGACCCAACAGTTCTAATTTTTCTGCTTTTCACAGCAGGAATTTTTGTTAGCAATCACTCGTTAAATTTGATTCAGTGAGATATGGTGCAGTACCACAATTCTCTGGTGAATTACACACATCTTTACCATGCTACAAAATAAATATTTCACATGGAAATTACTTTCTGAGCAATAACCATTTGGCAGACATGCACTATCCAGAATAAAGCTGGGGACAATTTGCTGGTGCCCACAACAGGATAGCAATGACTATATGAAAAACTTCATGCTGGAAGTTTGTAAATTACTTTAATAGGTTTGGGGTGTGCTGTTTGATTCTTTTGCATGTACTGTCTGAAGAAAATGTCGTCTTCTACAACATAGACATAAAGAAGAAACACAGCATGTTCGTTGTTGGCTTTTCCAAGAAGCAGCCCTGAAAGTTATGGTTCTGTTGTTAATAAAATGCCTAGGTTATGGTACATGCTCTGTGTGTGCTTGCGTATTCATATAGGGGTAATTCTTGAATGACTTGAGCCATCAGGTGAGACTTAGAGGAGCTGATCACAAAATAACAGCTTATGATGCTTTGGCACTGTGTAGCTGCACTTGTCAGCGTGGATCTCGGGTCAGGATCTGAACTCTGTCTCCATGGGCTTCTTTCTCCATAGCACAAGCTAGCCCCTACCTCAGCTGTGTAGAACTAACTGGTGCTTTTGCTGGGGCATAAGGACAGACCCAAAGGCTTCCTGCTGCTACATGCAAGTTTCTCATGTCAGTGTAATGGTGTTTGAAGCTGGCTTAACCACATACTGATGCTATCAAGCTGTGTTTGACAAAAAATGTATTTCAACAAATGTAATGCTAATGGAAGTTAAACAAGGGAACACTGAAGGCATAAACCCAGGTGGCTCTGGTGGAGCAAAGCATGTGTTCAAGACTTTTTTTCAGCATAATATAATTGTTGGGTTAAGCTGGTCTGAGATGGAGTTGCTACTGTAAAGGGTAATTACACCTGGCTCCCAGATACATGTTCTTGCTACATTTTTCCTACTGAAGCTAGGAATTGTTTGGCAAGTCAGATCAGTTTGTTGATCTGGTTGAAAACTGTGCCTTCAAGAAAGAAATATTGGCCTTCAATGAGATCAGAGAGCTGACATATCTCATGGCTGAGGGATCGCTACAACTGGTGCAAACACATAGCAAGCTTGAGCAACTGGATGTCATGGAAGGAGCAGGACTGCTCCTTTAAACAGCAACATGGGCTAACACTGGCTCAGGGTGACAGTGAAACCATACCCTCATACATCATACATCTCCCCCTGCTTCAGCTCAGTGCTGCTGCTCTCTCTTGGGGTGATAACAGAGCTCCTGGCAAAACCAGCTCCTGACCTGTCTCAGGAGGGACCTGTCTTTTAGGATGCAAAAGTCTTAAGAAGCCACAGGTAAAACAATATGCCTCTGCGTTTCCTAAGTGAATTGGATGTGACTCTTCTTGATTGAATCTCACTTGTTTTTCTTTCAGCTACAGCTAAGGACATTTGCCAGCTGGCTTCAAGTCCTCTGAAGGTGCTAGTAGTCTTTATGGAAAATTTGGCTAAACTGGTACCACCACAGACAGAGTTAAATCCTCATTATTGAGGGAAAATGAATAAGGGAAAACAAATGAACATTAGATCTAACCCCTCCTAGCAGCCCTCACAGCCTACACCTCCATTTAAAGTTGTCTTAGCACCTATTTTTGTGAAGCTGGTGTCTTGCTCTGTGACTTGTGCCTCCCTGGTCCCAGTGAGTTATTATGGACATCTATCATGTATAGATTTCTTTAGTTATCCTGTGGTGAAGTGAACGCCATCAGACAAAAATAACTCTGCCTTGGCTACAGTATGAAGCAGTTTCACTTTGTTCGCTATAGCTGAGCTTGTAGAAAACATTAAGTTTTGTATTATTAGCTTTTCTTTATGCCTGAAACACCTTGGGAAAGAAGGGATTTCATGGCCTTCTAAAAGCTGCACTCAGAATAGTTGTCAGAAGTAAACTGATTCATAATCAATACTGCCAGGACTTGATTGATGAGAAGGAAGTATGTGGGCAGAGGAGTGAAATAAGCCCATTAAAGGAACTAGAGGCAGCCTCCAGATATAGAAGTTGGTGGTAATAAATATCAATAAAATAAATAGATTATAAAAATGAAAGCTATTATTCTAGTGACTGATACCTGATTCTCTTTCTTTTCCTAACTTGCCTCCCTTCCTTACCGTGAGGTACCTAAAGAAGACCTAAGTTGTGTGATGGAAATGTTCCAGCTGTTGTCACTTGAGAAAAGACTAGAAGGCATCTCCACAGAAGGAGAAAGTCATTACACTGCTGAATGTTGTATCCCCTATATTTCTGATACCTAATTTAGTAGTGTAACAGAGTTTGTACCCTCGGCTTTTTCTTCAGTGCTTGAGATGAGCTGTGTGCTAAGGAATGGGTCTTATAAAGGCCATCATTAGAAAGTTCTCAGTACGGGACTACATAAGTGAGAAGCAGGGAAAAGTACCAAGGTTAATCTGTTCTCTCAGGTAGATGGGTTTCTGTCTTTCACTGGATCTCTAAGAACTCCAGAGAGTTCTGCCTTTCCTGACCCCTTTTCATAAAACAGCCCTGATATAAACCAACATTGGGTTTTTGTTTTAAAATATTGGTGAAATTTAAGACTATCCTTTGTCCAACAAGCTGTTTAACCCCTAGCGTTACAACAGAGTGGTATAATACAGCACATGAACAACTGAAACCCATTCTCTGCTAGTGCCAGAAGGCTGGCAGTGCTTTAGCAGAAGCATGGGAACAGAGACATCAATTGGATGGCTCTTGGGAAAGAGGTTGGGGAGGGAAAGGGAAAGGAAAGACAAGAGTAAGCCAAGGAAGCCAGGGGGACAGGGGAGATTGGCAGAGTGACAAGTACTTCTTCTCAGCATCAGTATCCACTTTTAATCCTAAACTTTCCCCAAAATCTCTATATGTTTCTCAAATCCAGAAAATCTTCAAATTGATAGTCAAATTGCATATGTCCTAAAAATGATGTTCATTATCAAGATGCACCAAAAAATGAGTTTAAGGCAATTTTCACAGATTAAATCCTAGGGGTGGGGGTGGGGGGTTGGACATTGCTTATATTTTGACTTTGGGGTTTTGAACTGTTCTCTGCCAGGTTAGTATATGACATCTGCTAACAAAATTACGTTTTAAATAACCTCCAGGTCTACAAACCTACAAAGCAAGCTCTACAATAAAGTGATGATAGGCCTCTACTATTACCAACACGCAAAGCAGTCATGGCCAGCCAGCTATGTAATCACCCAGGTCAGCCCAGGGCTGTGTCCGTCCCTTCTACCGTGCCGAGGTTGTCGCAACCTGAGGAGTAACACCAGGTTCTTGCAAGATATCCTGTCCTCACAAGTTGTGAAGGTACTTGTAAAATGTTAGTGAGCTTGGAAAGTACTGCCATTTTCATTTTAGAGGTGGAGAAATGGATGCAGAGAGGTGAAGTGTTTTATCAAAGATCTTAGAGGAAGTAGGTGGCAGAGCTGAGAGTGTAGTTCAAGAAGACTAAGTCTCATGACCTTGACCTGAGTGACACTTTCTTTGGAAGGCATCCTATTACTCACATCTGCTTTTTTTATATAATAGAGATACTTAATCCCTATTACAGGAAAGGAGAACTATAAAGAAATGGTCAATTGTGAGTATAAGGCTAAAATCACTAATAAAAGAGGAGGATGTTTACTGCCCAGAGGAGTATGATGTTGAGTAAGTTGGGAGCATGAATACTATTAGTTCTGAGTTTTGCAAACAGACATTGTTAAATTGGCAATTAGCACAAGGGATCCTCTGCTGCATTTCCAGATATGGGCGTAGCTTCCCCAGGGCTGTCTTCCATGCATTCATGTTTTAAACCGTATAAACTATGACTTCCTGAAAATAAAAATAGCTTTGTTAAACTTAGACTGTCAATAAACTATATCAGATTACATGAGGCAGGAAAGGTATTTCTTTGCTTAATGAAAGTTTCTGGCTAGAAATAAGACATTTTAAGACTTAAAACATATGCAATGTCCTGAGCCTCCTGTCTTGTCCACTAGTTTAACTCTGAATGGAATGAATGCTCCATCTTTCCACACTTTCTTCTTGCACTGAAGCTTTTAACAACAGAAACCTAAACCATACATCTGAATTCTTCTATCAGACAGGGAAGTGAAACAACTTAGAGCGGTATCAGCATGTCACATTTTCTCCCCCATGCACAGCAGGACCTCAGTCTACATGCAACTTTGTGAATAGTCTCACTGAAGGCAATTGGATTGTTGCAATACAAGGGGATAAAGAAGAAGAATCTGTCTTTTTTACTGGTGTGGCAGATTGCCATTCTGGAGATATCCACAGGTCATATATTTGGTGAAATTGTATCTCTGGAGGCTGACTGCCCAGTCATGTAGACAGGGTTTAACTGCTGGGTACCTGCACTCCCGGCAGAACAGGCACCCAGCAGAGCAAGCAGCACAAGGCAGAGCACTGTGACAGGCAGTGTCAGATACCAGTAGCTTTGCAGTTTCAAACATGCTAAAGGAATAACACAACTTGTCCGTGTGAAGTTTGACATGGGTGTGTGGAGGGCTAAGGCCTTAATAATGTATTAGAGTTATTGCAGTGGTATCTTCAGGGGAAAATTAAAAAGAAAGCTAAATCCTACGGAAGTCTCCTGAGATCCAAACATAAGCAATGTGCTATGCCATCTTCTTGAGGTTACTTGCAGACCTGAATCACAGGAGAGTGCTTGGTGGGCGTTTTGTTTGTCCACCACCATGTGTGTTTCAAATGAGTTAGGGAATGTGTCTTTATTCCCTTTTTGTGATTAACAGGGACCCTTTCTGTTGTCAAAGAACAGGTATTCATTCAGTCTAGCCCAGCCAAAAGCACAAGCCAAGGAGATTACTTCCTTGCTGGAAGAGGACACCGAAGAAGGGTCCCCTTCTTCTATGGGTACGTTCACTCATCCTTGTCAGTAGCTCTTTTCCTTTCAGTTCTGCATGCCTGCAGGAGGTCTGTAACTGTTCATGATTGCAAACCCACTTCACCATTGGCAGCGGAGCGAAGAGACAACTGAGAGAGTTGTGTAGGAGTAGCAAGCAGCTAAGAATACAGTTTTCTGCAGCCTGAGGAGAAATTATAGACCTATGCACAACATTTTCTGCAATAGTTATTTATCTGGGATAACAGAAGCATGAAATAAAAGACACTCAGCTTGCAGAATTAGCAGCCTTGCAGTATTAGCGTCTTGTGGCCATATAAAGACAGCAGTCTCTAAAGCTGCTTCAGTTGTTTCTGTCCAGATAGCACCATTGGCAATGACTCAAGAATACAAAACAAATTACAGCAGAACCACCGATACAAAAGGGAATAAGGAAAAATGATGGTGAAGTTTTTAATGAACCACTTGCCCTGTTATAGGCAGTTTTCAAAAGTTATTTTTATGATTAGTTTATATTTATACACTGTTATTTGCAAATCTGCCCTTGCTAGTACACACCAGTGACTCAGTTTGTAAGGCACTTCTCAATTTATTCCAGCCCCACAGGAGTTTACAGTTGTTGGAGCCTCATGGAACTGGTTGTCTCTCTCTGTCAACCATGCATGCACGTGCATTTTATGTAAATATTAATTAATTCCCTGTAGAGAATACAAGCACAACAATCAAACTGTCCTTGAGTGGCCAGGGTCCAACAGTCTAATTTTTGAACAATATGGGAGTGAAACATTCTATGCCCAGCTGTTCAGTTTACATCTTTTGTTGTACATCAGTGAATTCAGATGGCCTAAGTTTATTTTTAAGGCATTTCTACATTTTGATGTCTCTGTCACTATAGATTTACCTGAAACTTAAACAAGTACATACAAATGCAGTTTTCTTTTCTGTATTTCCAACTGAGGATCCAGCAGTTATCTTGCTGAAATGAGTAAAATAGAAAATAAATAAATATCCCACGTGCAGGGTGGGATCATAAGATGTGCTGAGTATAGGTTGGGAAGCCAAAGGTCCTGAGTTTTGAGCCAGATTAGAAGTCACTTTCAAATTCTGATGACAAAGTTACATCTGTAAATCCATACTGAGGCATTATAACAGCATACACACTATGTCCGCATTGCTTAAAAGAGACAGAAAGCCTAACACGCTCCAGCCAAGTTTTGTCCATGGGTTGCAACAGTCTGCTGCGTGATGTGCTTACTCTAAATCTGAAACAGTTCAGAAAGGCAGTTTCAGTGTGAGCAAGTAGCACAGTGCAGCAGCAGCAGTGCAGTAGACCAAAGCACTCGGTGCACAGGACCCAGTGTCTACACTGCACACATTTTTGAGGCTTTGGAAGACAAATACAGGTGTGAAGTAATTTTAAATTCCTGAATCCTCAGTATTTTAAAAGAAAAATAATTATAAACGAAAGAGACAGTTGGAAAAAAGAAACTTCTGGAAAATATACCTGTGGCCAAATTTTTTTTCCTTTGGATTATAGTTCTGCATGAACTGAGCACCAGCAGAGGCATTTTTATTTCAGTGTCAAATTGCATTGAAACAGACCATTCTGATAAAAACACGGGGGGAAAGATTTGTCTTTTAGTGGATAGGCCTGGAACTGTCAGAGTGGTACCATAGCCACCCAACTGGTCATTTAACCATCCTCATCTTCTCCTTCATGATTGTTTCTTATTTGTTCTTTCTTGATTTTCATCTTGCCTGTGAGCTCCTCAAGGTAAAATCTATTTCCACATAGGTGAGAACTTTCTTGTCTTCATTTTAAATAGGACATAGGGGGGGCTTTTGGATGCTGGCCCAAGGCAAACAGTAAATAAAACCAAAACTAACAGTAATCTCATTTAATATCCTGAGCTTCTGTTACATTTTCAGCCTGCTCCTGCTCCCTGTTTTCAAAGCAGTTGTCCACCTTGGGAAATGCATGAATACATACCTGTTTCCTGCTTCTGTAGATTTGGTTTGCTGTGCTTGTAAACATTGTAGCAGTCATACATGGGTGAGCTCCAAATGGACAGAAAAGCTAGAGAAGCTAGTATCTTATTCAGGCACATTGATATCAGTAGTTAAAAATTTTGAACTGAAATTTGACAGTTGTGAGATTTTCTAACATTAGTACGGGACAAATAGGCTGTGTCTTTACTGTGGGGTGTGTGCTTTGTGGCACATCCCATGTTGTGGTCCACCAACACACTGAACATAGGACCTGCTGGGGCGCATTGCAAATGCCCAGTAGAATGCTAATCCTGGTTAGCTCTGTGTAACAAGCAAGCCACGAGCAAGGGGCAAGTATGGTGTGTTCCCATATCCCTGTCTGTATCCCAACTCTATCCTGGCATAAGTGTGCACTCCTAGATTGGGACGCTGTAAAGACAGTCACGATTTGATTAATAATATATAGTGAAATGCATGTGATTTGATGGTACCAGGTAAAGATGATGTTTTCAGCAAAGCTGAGTTCTGAGACAGAATGTGGCCTGTTCCTGAGTTATAAATTTGCATGCTTGGAAGAACTGTTTGATACAGAGGGAGTTTTGGGGGGGAGGGATGAATTTTATAGCTTCAAGAGGAGGGTTTGGGTTTTGTCTGTGTGTGTAGTTTTCGAGTCTCATTTGAGAGAAGTAGTAGTAGGAAATCTGTAAAGGAAGACCAGAGCATATTTAGTTGTTCTGTTCCCACACTATATTGTCTGGACATAATAAATGGAACATGAGTCTCATGTCTCTAATTTGATACTTTGAAAGTCCCTCATTCTCTTTTTGCCCAAGGCAGGCATCTATTCTCCTACTAAAGTTCCTTTAAAACTAACTAAGCTTAATCCAGCTTCCATTCAAGTCAGTTGGAATTTTTAAATGAATTTCACTGCAAACATGAATAGGCCTGTAGGATACATCCTTGCATTATTATTTAGTTGGTTGGGCTCTGTGTGTGTGTTTGGTCAGATTATGTCATCTTAAGTACCTCTGCATTCGTAAGGGAGTGGCATTGGATATAGATAGAGTTTCACTGCCCAGAAAATCTCTTTTTTTCCCAGATCTAGAATAGATTGGGGAAAGAACATGGATGACCACTCCAGATCTGTCCTATGACCCAAATGACTTAGTAAATTTTTTTATTTAAATCCCTGTTGACATATGCCTACATATTAAAACCAGTTTGCCATTACAAATACCTTGTAGATTAAGTATTTTATGATACCAATCTGTAAACTTTTGCTAGAGGCTACCAAAAGTTTTTTGTCAAAAATTTCCAACTGTTCCTGAGTGTTGGGAATCTACTGGTGAAGCATTACAGGGAAAACTCTGACAGCTATGTGGAACAGGTTTGAGCAGCATTGGTTGCCAGCAGCGTGTCTTTGCTGTTGTTCCCTCTGTTATTAACATCACTGAAGTTGTCCTAGCACTGGCAAATGTGTAGGTTAAAAAATACCTTTAAACAAAAGCTTAGTGCTTGTGTGGATTTGAATGTTTTTAAACACGATCCCACATTGCGTAAGTTCTGCTAGCTGTTTTCCAGCAAGATTTTGGTTTAAGCCCAGATCTGGCTATCAGCACTGGAAGTGCCTTAGGGACAGGGTGTCAACATAGAACTACTGTATACATCCAGATGATGACAAAACTGTAAACATTTGGGGCAATCATGAAGCAGAATGTTGTTCCCAATCCTCTGCATGCCAAAGCAAGTCACTTGCTTTTGCTGTCCTGCAGACCCTCCTCTACCCAATAAAGCTACTGAAATTAAATGAACAATGGCCTGTGTGATACACTTAACGTTACTCCCTGTTTTGAATTCCTCACTCCCTGATTAGGGCAATGCAGTGTTTTGACAACCAGGACGTCTCAGCTGGTTCTGGTTTTGTCACGCAGGTAGGCTGCACATGGTCCCAGTGAAACTAGTGGTGATTGACCTGCTTCCAAATGTGTATTTGGACCAGCAGGGCTAAAAATAGAGAAACCGAAAGGGAAGCAGTCATGTGGTGGACACAAAGCACTGAAGTACCTACTGACTTTTCAAAATTATACATCCTTTTACCCTCCAGGGCACAGTCCTATTTAGGACGTGGCATACCATTACCAGGTACTGCTCAGCTGTGGGTTGTTTCAGGAAAAGACCCTTTAGAGTTTCAGTGAGGTATTCAGCATACAAATCCTTAGAATGTTTTCCTAAATGTATAAATGGGCAGAACATTTTATCTAGTTGTTCCCTGCTGCCATCCTCCACGTTTTCACTATATATTTTATTTAAAAAAAAAATTTATGCATGCTGTAATCAGGCTCTTTGTCAGGCATTTTCAAAGTGGAAAACAATTCATTGACATTTTGCTTGGACTACTTTTGGGATGTTAGAAAAGTAAGAGTTATATTATTTAGCAAGGGCTATCCTGTCAAACTCCTGAACCTGGTCTGGTAACATGCTTGCTTTGCTTATTAATACTACCTACACTAGAGTATTTACAGAATAAACTGTTCTGGAATGAATAGCTGAAATCGACTCAGGTACAATGAAAGTCCTATGGCATTTTAATAGGAGAATAGCTGAAATCTACTCAGGTACAATGAAAGTCCTATGGCATTTTAATAGGAGATATTGCTGAAGTTGCTGTAAATTTCAATGGGAGTTCAGTATCAGGAGCACCTCCAAGACCTGGCTCCTAATCTGGAACCTGAATTATATTTAGTATCCATTTAAAGCCTGGATTGTTTTTAAGTTTGTCCACTTGGTTTTGTCATGCAGTGCCAGCTTTTCCTTTGCCATTACTCAGAATCCATCAAACTGTACTAAAATTGCAGGACATGGGTATGCCATTTAGCAGCGGTGTATGCTTCTATTTACAGAGGAAAATCAGGTGTATACTCCTGCAATTTTTCATGGAACTTACTTGTATGAACTAGTGTGGTTGTTTAATTACTTTTACCTCAAATATTTCCCTTAAACAGTTCCCTAACATGATGGAGGCAAGACTTGAGTACAAGTGGTGAATTCTGAATGGCCCAAGATTTCTCTGAATGATTGCAAAGGAAGATGTTTAGATGATTCTCTGCACTGCAGTCGCCTCCTGCTGTGCTACTGTGGCTGTCCCACAAAAATGGAGGTCCTAGGAATATGTGAAGTACAACACAGAGCGATAAACCTTAGTTAAATATTCTTTCGGTGCCACTCAAAGTGTTGTTTATCATAGAGGCCTGATACAAATGCTACTGTGGTGGAAACGAAGCTTTGTCCATCTCACCCTCATTACACTAGTACCAACCTACTACACTGCTCCTGATGCTGGCTGCCAGGTAAAACCCTGAAGGTGTGGCAGCAAGCTACTTCCACTGAGGGCTCATACCTCTAAAACCACTTCTTCTGACACTTCTCAGAAAGTCATACTTGATAATCTTTTAGAATGCAATTTACCAATTAATTTATACAGGCGAACTCAAACACACACCCACACACCCACCACCCCAGCATGATTTCCAAGGCATTATTTTAGTGATGCCGTAAAATTCGTTCATGGAGGAAGACTCTCAAGACTAGTTTTGAAGTTTGAGAAGGCAGGCATTTGTTATTACAGTGCTGAGAGCATGGGGAAATGTTTCCTCCAAGTGTGCTCACCAAGTTACTCAAGGATACACATTATATACAGCAGAGTACTTGTACATTCATAGTGTATTACATATTCATTTTCATTCGTGTATAGGACTGGTTACAAGTTTCTTGCTTCTAACGCAGGCTAGTATGCATCCTCCAACAGCACTGCTGAAGCTTTTTACTAACCACTCATGCTCCCCAAGAGAAGGTTTGCCCTCTTTCAGGGGGGCTATTTGAGTCAAAGACCATGATTTCCCACTGCCACAATTACCTTTGTCTATTCTCAACCAACTTTCTGGGGATTGCAACACTTCATCAACTTGTCTCCTCTTGCGGACAGAACTTCCTCACTTGGAAGCTTCTTTCTGCATAACTTAAGATAACAGTGTTCTTTTCACCATCTTTGTTTCATCATTCTTTGTTTCCTGTCCTTCCCAAGACTGACTGCCTTGATTAGAAGTCCATTTGTCACTTCTGGCAACTTTAGAGTCTGCTTGGCCTAAACTTTGTGCACAGATTTCTTTAACGTATAGCTAAATACCAAATCAGAGTTTGGTAATTCAGGTCTTGTCCCTTTGCTTTCCCTTAACAAAATACTTTGACATAAATGTATATGCAGTGGCATCTATACAGTGGCATCAGTAGAGATATATGTATATTTACTTTTGTCTTTGGACATAGCAGAATTGTATTTAATTCAGCTTAGATATCCTGATGCTCTGACATGTTAGACAGCAATGTTGCTAGGGAGAGTTCGCCAGTTACATCTGAGGAAAGTTTCCCACGTTTCAAATGGTTTCATGAGGAAAGAAAATAAATTAAGATTAAATATAGACCAGAAAAGGGAAAGAAAATGGTTGATCAAATGCTGCTTTCTCAATCTCATGCCATAGGGGAGAAAAGGCAGTCACCCAAGACAGACAGGAAATAGAGTTTCAGAGAATATTTGGATTTACAGTGCGATTAGCTGGCAGAACTTATTGCCACCATATATTGTTAAAGGCATAAATCTGGAAAAAATATTTCCTGGCTGCTTGTGGCAGCTATGATTTTAATCATGTCAATTGAGTAATTGGATAGTCCCATTTTCAAGGCCAATTCTCTACATAAATGTGCAAATCTGAGATTTCTCTAAAGCTATTTTTCTGTTACTCTATTTGCTCTCTTTTTCAGTTTTGTGCTAGGCTTTTTCTGTGTCTGTGTAAGGTTTCTCTTACCTTAGCTAGGTAAGAGAATGCTGTATATGTCTGTGTGTTTGTCAGAAAAAGGTGAAGTCCCAGCTTTGTAAGTCCCTACAAGTTTCATTAAAAGAGTTAGCCCAAGAGATAAGAGAAACCCTGCCAGGAGATGGAAAACTAAGAATGTTACTTATTAGACTGTGGAGAAATCACATGGTAGCAACTTTGTGAATGTCTCCACTGCAAGAAAAGCTTCAGTCATTTGACTTTTTGCAAGACACCGGGGAATCAATCATAGGATAGAAACCCTAAGGAACTGGAATTTATGGGTTCCAGCACTCATGGAATGTCATACTGTTCTCTTATTGTTAGTGCATCTTAGTTGTATTTGAACCTATATGCATAATTCTGTTCTTTTCTTTTGTACTTTTGGTGCAGAGAGTTTCACTTCCCTTTGCAAATTTGAGGCTAGCATTCAGAACGGGTGTTATCATCCATTTACACTTCAGAAAAACATTCTCCTACCAAATACTATGGGCAACATCCACGTGACTTGTACCGCATTGTGAATGCTATTTGCTACTTCAGTGGGTTTGTTCAATTCAGGACTAAAGAAGGGCAGGTGTTTGTGCCCAGCCCTGTGCAGGCACCCATACCCTGTTGTGGCAAAGTCTACCTGGCAGTGCAGCTGGACGTGCAAAACTGCACCTTCTGCAAGAATGAATCAGTGAGGCTGATGGCATGGTGATAAAAAAACCAACTGTGTAAACTCATATATGGGTTTTCTGTGGCGCGGATAGCATTTGAGTTTAATTTTTGAGGCAACTTCATATATATCCTGCCTCTGGCTTGACCTGAGAGTTTTCTGAAATTCTCCCAACACAGCTAGCAGTTAGTGGGATTCCTGTTCTAGGAAAAGCTCGGCACATTTTTTCTAGCACACCAGCTAGTTCTTTTGTGAGCCCCACCTCTTTTGACCAGTACTATGGACATGAAACAAACACTCGTACTTAATGATAATGCTGTCTGAAATCCCAGTTGCAAGCTCAAAGAGCATAAGTGTCACGACGGAGGGAAGACACAGTCACTCAATATGAGTGATCAGCAGACTTCATTTATTGTCTCTTACAGTCACCTTTTATGCCTTGTTATAATTAGCTCATACATATTACAAAAGTTAAGCTCATTATTGGTTAGTTGCCTAAATATCAAGCCCGCCCCTAGTTTCTCTTCTGTAGTTGTCTGTTCCCACCTGTAACATTCTTTTCCCACCGCGATCTTCCTGATATTGTGTAACAAGGACAGCCAAGGACAGTGTATTTTTGCTTTACTTCACATAAGCTGAGAGTGATGTGCATTTTTGTCCAGCCAGCTGGACTATGTCTATGTGACCCTTTTCAGCTAGCCAGTTATCCACACATAAGCTTCAGGCCATACAGTCACTGCTGAGAGGCTGAGGGCGGTTGTTTTTCTCATGAATATGAATGTTCTGTTCAAAACAAATGCCATCAGTCTTCAGTGGCCTAGGAAGACAATTCCAAATCAATTTAGCAGGTTGGCAAGAGATCAAAAATACCAACAATATATGAGTTGATGCAGCTTACTGCCAGTTACATAAACAAGGGAGGCATCGTAATGGAGTGGCTGATGGCACAGTCAAATACTGCTGCAAGCAGGCTTTTAGTACTACCTGTCCATCAGCTGGGTAAGATTCTGTTCACTTGCTTATAATTAAAGAGCTAAATTAGACTATCCACAATAAAGACTGTACAGTGTAGGGTAAAGAAACTCAACAAACCCAAAATAAAAACAATGGAAAAGATACACTGAAATTTATAAGGTGGAACTTAATTTGAAAGCTACTGGTACAAATTAAAAAGACACACAAGGCACTGCATTAGGAAGCTGAGCATACAATGTAAAAAACTGGTCTCACTGAAGACAGCAGCATGTCTTCCACTAAGTGATTCAAGTTCTAAGGCCAGCATCAGATCGGCATACTTCCCTGTATTTAGGAAGCAGAGAATATTTCATGGAGAGGACAGAATTCACCTTAGAAGCACAAAATACCCCCAATACAAGATACAGCATCCTATTGTATTTTTCTGAAGTCAGACAGAGAATTACTCAGAAAGTATTAGGAATGCTGGCTTCCTTTTCGTATTCCTTTTTTTTTCTTTTTTTTTTTTTTTTCTGGCAGGGAGGGGGAACGGGGGCAGGGCAAAATGGCTTGAAGTAAGGAAAAGCTTGAAGTAGGAAAAAGCAATGAGGATTTATACTGTTACGAGATGAAGAGTTGCCATCCTGTCACCATTTTTCAGTTACACTGAGCTGGTTCTGCTGCAGGAACAGGCAGGTTAATAGCAGTGAGAATGTAAGTCCACCTGATTTGCAGTTCAGCATAGGGCTGGTACAGTCACATTCAAAAAACGGTGAGTATAAAACTTTATAGAAGTGGCAATTAGAAATTCAGAAAGAAAAAAGACTTGAAGAACAAAAACAAGGGAGCAATGCCAGCTTTCAGAGTGCTGGCTGGGTGCTATGAAGGATAATTGCAAATGGTTCAGGGACCTAGTAAGTCACTTACCCACAACTCCTGTTGACTTCAGAGGATTTTTTCCCAGATGGATAAAAGCTTCCTTGGAAAATACTTGAACCTAGCCAGCAGTACTCATGAGATAAGTCTGTAAAACTCTCCATGCCATTAGCAAGGCACCTAGGAATACTAACAGCAAAGGTGAGAAAAATTATACATCACAGAGAATTCCAAGGGGTTTTGTCCCATTCCCAGACCATTCTACACAGTTTCATAGTAGCATGCTGCAAAGCTTGTAAAACACAAAGCCTGCCTTTTTACAGTGGCTAATGGAATGCCCCTGATCACTGGTTAAACCAATAAAACTGTATTTTCATAAAGAGGAAAACAAAGTTAATCCGTAGAGTTTCTGAAATAATAATGAATTTTAAAAGTGTAGAATTATTTATTATTTGTATCACAACAGCTAGTAGAGATGCCAAACAAATTGGGAGCTGCTTAATACCGGGCAATGTGCAAACAGCATAAACATAACAGAAACATGCAACCTATACAGACTACATGGCCAGAGGGTAAGAGAGAGAACAGAGATGCATGTTAAATAATCACAACTTTCCAAAGCCATGTACCTGCATAGAATGAAAACTAAGGGAAATTACAGGAAATATATTAGAAACCTAATCACCAGGCCTGGTCCCTGCAAGTGCAAAAACCGCTGCTGTTTGTGGGGTTGCATTTTTGTCAGAAAAGAGGACGATGAATGAAGGTATCATCCAGAGATTTCATTGCAGGCTCATGATGAAGCAACTGCATCACTGCAGCTATTTAGCAAAGTTCCTTTCTTAGAGGAACAGTAGTTATCTAAGGCAATTTCTTTGGAATTTCACTTAGATCTTCTTATTATGCAGAAAAGCTCTGAGCTGCTTTGCCAAGTTCAGGTCTTTACATGTTGAGTGAGAAGTGACTAAGTCAGGAGGACGCACATTCTTTTACATTCTCCCGACACTTTCATGATGAATGGTAACTCTGCCTCACGCTTCTTGGTGAAAGAGCACTTCAGCTTCTACTTCAAGTCTCTGGATCTCATTCAGGAAAAGGACATATGCAACCTATAAAGCCATAAAAGAGCAGGCGTGGTGCATCAGCTTCCACACGGACAGCCATCAGGCCAGGTAGAGGGGCTTGCATAAAAAATGCATGCAGATTCAGAGAGTTTGCTGGGACTTCCAGGTGAAACTTCTGCCTCTTCTGGAAAAAGCATTTTTTCCCCTTACCTGCACTTGTTCACAGGGAAGAACCCTTTAGAGAAAACACTGGAAGTTTTCTCTCTCCTGGAAGTAGCTCTCTCTTTTAGCAGGAGAGAGGTAAGAAGCTAGCCTTTCTTCTCCAGCCCCACCACCCCCACAAATTGAGCTGAGCTCCTCTTAAAGCTGGTGGTTATGACTGGACTCACCTTCAGCACGCGTCATGAACGGACCCTTGCAACCAACTGAACAAGCAGACCATAACAAGTTGCCTCTTGTTAGCTGAAACACATGAACAGACCATGCTCCTGGTTCTTTGCCTGGGGCAACTGCAAAACAAAATACACTTGCCTAGGCTGCTGTGAGGAACAGACAAGATGTCACAGCTAAGGAGTACAGGTATTGCAGCTAACACAGCTCAGTGAATAGCTATGATAAACCATTTGTAATTGCTGGTCCACACCTTCACTGACTTGTATATGGCTACACAAGAAACAGAGGAATCCTGTGGTGTTTATGAGTGTTGTAACCACACACTGCTATTTAGTCACAGCTAACATGTTCTTTTTATTGTTCATTTAAAAAAAGGGAACAACGCATTGTCAAATTTGGATTTATAAAGTAATTTTCCCTTTTAAAATGCAATCTTTTTTTTCACAGGCACCATCAAAGCCAGCAATGATGGATTTCTATTTGTTGTGCCTGGTATGCCAAGTAGCAAGCACTCAGGCCCACAGGGTGGAAAGAATGTCAGCAAAGGTTTATATAAATATTGAGTTATTTCTGCCTGACCATTTTTTCATGCTCTGGCATGAGGCCTTGAGACAGCAGGAGAGGAAAAAAGTTTTCGAAAGATAAAGTTCCTGCCTAACTTTGGATATTGAAGAGGTAATCAGCAAAAGTAGTCAGTGATATGGGCAAGACTGTCATCACTGGGGAAAGAAATCAGGAGAATGGTCAGTATTTAGTCAGAAGAACACAAGAGAGATACTTGGAAACTGGTAAAGACAGCATGATTGCGCTTTTGAGGAACTAACTGTAATGAAGCAGAGTACTGTTGGTCAGAGCACATTTGTCCAACTGAGTTCAATGTATGGAAGGCATAATTGAGTCCGTTTACAAGGATGGCTAGCACTATACACAGTTTTTTCTCACACACAACATGATTAGTACTTTGTTAGTAACTATGGCAGCTGAATAGGTACCATTGCTGCCAGAAGCAGTCCAGCACATGACTGTCTTCTGACAAGTATTTGGCAGATGCTTTCACAATGTAGATGGATCTCCTGACTCTGCTGCTGGACCTGGTCTGGAGAGGTTGGCTTCTTACAGGTTTATGCCACTGGGCTACACAGTGTGTCTTTGGGCACTCTAGTGTCTGTTGAGACATGTGTCAGGGGAGATGCCTGAAACTGAAGGTTTCTAACCACCATTCAGAACCATCTAACACAGATGACTGTGGAAGCACACACTTGACACCTCTCCCTTCTTTGAGAGGAACTGCTGCAGGGAACAGTTCAAACCACAGGGTCTGATGAAAATGACACAAGTCTTTAGAATACATTGGTACTCCTAATGTAGACAGTCCTTCATTGAAGTTGTTAATGTATTTGCAGCTTTGGCTGAAGATTCTTGTGATGTTCCTGTGATTCACCTGGTCTGGCATTAAATTTGGCCAATAAAATCCCAAAGTTCTTACTTATATCATGTCCTAAATGCACAATATCGAAGCAACATGTTACATGGTGTTCCCCTTGGTTTGTACCCTTACCAAACCAGGATAATAATACTGCAGAAGTTGTCTGTGTCAATATGCCTACTTGCAACATTTCCACTGAACTACATGTTTTTTTGCACGAGCTCAACAGAATTTCTGTTAACATGTCTTCTTCGATATTGCTTTGCTCCTTCTCCCAAGAATTTCTCAGGATTGAATTCCTGAGAAGTAGAGCTTGAGAAAGAAAACGAACTTGTGGTTAGACTGACTGGATCTGCACCAAAACTCTAGAACAAGTTTCTGGTTTTACCAAATACAGTATATATGACCTGAGGCAAGCTATACTGCCTCTTTATGCTGGAATTTGTGATCTTGAAAGTGGGGATAATAATACTTTTTCTACATCATGGGATTCTTGAGAAGTAAAGTCCATTAACAGTAATGAGAACCTTAGTTAGAATGGAAGCAACCATCACACCTGTTTTCTGCAGGCATCAGATAAGGGTGTTGATCATCTAAACAACCTGCAGCTGAAACACCACCGCTGGGGCACTGGGACTGGTTTTCACTGCCCCTGTCTGTGCAAGCCTGATGCAGACATCGCTCACACTGTGTCCTTCTGAAGGCAAATTAGACGTAACCACACCTGGTACCTCAGTGGGCACAGATAAAGACCTCTTAGAAAAATGTTCAAAATCATTACAAAAAAAAAAAAGAGAGTCAGGAAAAATAACAAAAAGCAACCATGCCGTCAGTTGTTGCAGGCCTTATTAATGACAGTAAATCTGTGCTGTTAGCAAGTGTAAATGTCAGGGATTCATACAGACTAAAAACAGAGATGAAGAGGTTTTGGATGATTTTTTTATATGCTTGATACCCTTTTCAGACTGTTTTATAACAGTTTGCAGGTATAGACCAGGTAATGTTCCATTCTACAGCTGGTCTTTCCAGTATCTTTCCCTGTGATACTGTCCAGTAACAGCTTACTGGCCACTTGTTAGCACTGCTGCATTTTCCGTCCTATCCTGTGCTGGTGAACCCACAGATGACACGGAAGACCAGGGCAAGCAGTGCATGGACGAGGTGGAGGAGGGTGGCAGCCTGTCTCTATGCGGAGAGCAGCAGCTCACAGCACCAAGGCATCCCTGGGTAAAGCTGCCAGCCGTACCCTGCCAGCAAGGAACGCCTGATCTTGTGCGTTCATCGTGTTTCTTATCTGGGTTGTTTGCCACCTTTAGCTTCGCCCCCGCCCCTTTTTTTCCTTCTTAAAAGACAGTATATGGTCCAGTGGAACAGAGTGGGGCGAGTTCCCTTCAGTGGAGAGCTGCAGTGATGCCATGCCTGTTCTGAATCAGTGAAGGGGTTATGGGCGTGGGGCGCCCATGATTAGCCATCACCCCTCCGCCAAGGTCAGGTTCACGTCGCTGTCACGGACTGAAGCGACTGCCGGGGGGGACGTAGGATGGGCATGAGGCTTGCTGCTCTCAGCAGATGGGGGTCAGGAGCCAGAGCCCCTCCTCTTCTCCTGGAGGCCTGGCTTTCCTGACCTGCGCTCCGCACCGCTTCGGGGCCTCTGCAACGCCGGCGCGACGCCGTGGCCAGCGGGCTGACAGCCGGTGAGCTGCGGGTGCTGCCTGCCGCCGGGCGCGCCCGCTCCTCACCGGCGGCCGCAGCAAAGCCATCGGAGGGGCGAGGCGCCGCCGGCGCCGTGCGGGCGCTGCCAGCCCGGGGCCCGGTCCCCGCGGGGGGCGCGGCGCGGTGCGGGCCGGGGGGTCGGGGCGCGGCGGGCAGGGGGCGCTGCGGGGCCGGCCCCTGACGGCGGTTCAAAGCGCGGCGGCGGAGGAGGAGCGGGCGGCACATCGATAGGGCTGACGGGCAGCGGCAGCCGTCCCCGCCACCGCCCGGCCTCCTTTATCCCCTCCCCTCCCCGGCGCGCCCAGCCCAGCCGGCAGCGCGGAGCCGAGCGGGCCGGCCCGGGGATTCCCAGCCCGCGCCGCCGAGGTCGCCATCTTCACCCCCGACCTCGCCTCGGACCCCGCCGGCCGGGCTGCCGCCAGCCGGCCGGGACCGCGGGAGGGGGCCTGCGCCGCGCCGCGCCCGCCGCATGTGACCGCCGGGCGGTAGCGGCCTCCTCCGCGGATCTCGCCTGCCTTCTCCGCCCCCGGCGCGGCGGGGAGGGGGCGCGGGGCGCCCGGTGGCGGGGGACGGAGGTGCCGCGGCGCGGCGGGCAGACAAAGGAGCGGGCGCCGCCGTGGGCAGCGGTGAGTGGCGGGGGCAGGGGCGCGGGGGCCCTGGCTCCCACCGCCCCTCTCCCCCGGCGCGCCCGCGGAGCAGGTACCTGCCGGCGGGCCGGGCTTCGCCGCGGCCACTCCCTTCCCCGGGGGGGGCGCCGGCGCTCGGGCTGCCCCGGCGGAGGCGGGGGTGCTGCCCCTCCGCCGCCGCCCGACAGCGCCGGTGTCCCCCGCACCGCCCTCCCTGCGGCCGGGCAGCGGCGAGCGAGGCCCGAGCGAGGTGCCCGGGGGCGGTGCGGGCCGGGCCGCGGGGCGGTGTGGCGGGCGAGCCTCCGGCCGCGGAGCCGCCGCCGCGGGAGCGGGCAGCGGGGCTGGCCAGCCGCGGGCGCGGCGAGCGATGCTGAGCGGCAATCCCGCCTGGGGCTGGGCAAAACGGGGCGAGCGACACATTTTCCTGGTGGGCGGCAAAAAAAAGATGGGGGGTGTGGGTGTGGGGCGGGCAGGTTTGAGGGCGGTGGGGTCTCGCTTTTTTCCCCTGGCGGGCGAAGCCTGCGGCGGCGGGGCAGGTGCTGCCGTGAGCAGGTGGGCGGGCGGCGGGAGCAGCGGGGCCGGGCCCGCCCGTGCCGGGGATGCCGCGGCGCCTCCCCGTCCGCCGTCCGCCGCCACCCCGCGTCCCTGCAGCGGCGGGAGGGCGGACCCCCGGCCCGCTGGGGAAGGGGGCGCCGGGCATCGCCGCCCGGGCTTCGTGGCGCAGCCAGAGCGGTGTGGGGTTTAACGCGTTTTTTTGGAATATGGCGCTTGTCTTGTGGGTTAAGCGTTGGGTTTTCAGGCAGTTACTCAAGTGTGTGCGTAACCTTGTGCGCTTACCGAAACCTTAAATCTTGCTTTCACAGGCCAAGAGAACATCAAGGCCGGCGACTTTTAACTGTGAAGTTGGATGTGCATTAAACTGTAAGTCTTGTGGTTTTGGTTTTGATCTTGGATGGATGAATGGAGTAATTCATGTGTGTGAGGCAGAAACTTCAGGAATAATTTGAATGAAACACTAAGCAAACTTCTCCCTCGCCCATTGCAAATATGGCCCTCCTGGACTGTGATAACTGGTTAAAAAATAGAAGAGTAAAGAAAATCCATAGAGCCTGAGGGGAGGGGTTGCCTTAAGCTCTTTTTTAAGGTATTTTTTTCTGGTGATCAGCCTTAATCCTCAAGGGCAGAGAGTCACCTTTTTAAGCTTAAATCAATGTATAAGAAACACCTGTAAGTATAATATTAGTATGTTTCTTTATATTTAACTGAAGTAATTGAGATTAGATGGTGCTCTTTTCCTCACTCATGAGGAATGTTTAGTCAATTAATTTGCTTAGGTAATCTGATAGTAATAGCTCAGTGAAGGTACAGATGCACCTCTGAAAGTTCTTTTATACCTTGTTGAAATAGAGATGCAGTTTTGAAAGATGTAATAAAATACTATATTTCTACTGTAACTTTTGTTGAAGGGCGAAAGGGACTGTTGTAGATTAAATTGTAGAAAGTGATAAAGCAAATGATTATACCTACTAATGAACTAAGTAGCAGCTCAAATAAGCTAATGAGGTAATTCACTGTATAAATTTTATTATGTACCTAAACTTAATTGTGTGTCAATAGTTGCATCACTCGTCTTTTAAATTTAATGTCTCCCATTAGCTTGGGTGAGAAGCTGGAATCTGAAGTAGTTTTTCTAATGGGTAATACTTTATATGCTCTTTCTGCTTTGAGGAAAGGCTGTTATCATTTCCACAGCAGAAGATCAGTTATTCTATGTTTAAGAAACTTCCTGGTGAAGTTTCTGTATATCTAGACCAAAGTTGCATAGATCAGAAATGTCAGTGTACATACAGTCTATAAGACATTATATTACGTTTGTACACCAGCGGAGTGATGAACTCTGGAACTATATTTGTTAGGTATAGGTTGTCCAAAAATTGACAGTTTACTTACGGTGCCATAAAAAAGAAATCGTTTTGAAGCTTGCTAGTAGTTCTGACCTTATGAGCATGTCAGAAGTTCTGTGGTGGCTTGCAGTGTGGTGGTCCGTGGGAAGCCTTGTGGACATGGTGACTTGTTGTGATAGGGAAAAGACAGAAATGTTTTGAACATCCCATCATAGTTTCTGTTGTCCAAAAAATGAGTTGAGTTGATTTAGAAACGGGAAGGGGAGAAGAGAAATGGGGGGGGTGTTCCAAATGGCTTTTGAAGTATGTGATGACTTTTACCTAGATATCAGAGCTTTCATTGCAGTGATAAAACATTAACCCTGGAGTAGTGTTGAGAAATCAGATCACATCCTATAGAGGCATTACAGTAAACAAGGAGTGTTAAATGTCTCATTTCATATTTTTTCCCCAACAAGAAGCATAATCACAACCTTTTACATTGCTAAGATTAATGGTTTGCGGTGGTAGAATAGTGTTAATCAGCATATACTGCTATAACTTATTGTCCACTTGGGAGGAGTTCATTTAACACCCAGGTAACTTGAGCAAGCTTTTTAGAGCAAACTTGCACAAATCCTTTAGATATTTGTGAGACGTTTTAACCCTTATAGGTGGGATGCGAAGGGGTTTATTTTTTTGTCTTTTCAGTTAAGATTTATTGCTAGAATTACAATACACAATTAGAAAAATACATTTTCTTTACACTATTGATGCATAATTACAAGGAAAACATATTTCATTCTGTAGTATGTGACTGAGGTGACAGTTTCTTGGAGTTCAAGAATTTTTTTTAAACTGTTAAGAGTAGTATTGAAGTGTTGAGACATTTGCTTTACTTAACGTGATTTTTAGACCAACCTTTAGGCATGAAGCGTAATGTGGAATTAAATTACTCAGTGTTTAAAAAAAAACAACAAAAAAATCCCAGTAAAATACTTCTTTTGCAGGTAGTTTGGGGTTTGGGTTTTTCTTATTATTTATTTCTTTTTTGGTAGACTTGGCTCATTGTGGAGTAGCAAATTATATGTAAGCTTAGCATGCTGTATTGCTGAAGTGAATTTCTTGCCAGTCTGTTTTGCAAACACTCTCATGCTGTGTGTTAGCATTATGTTCAGAAACCCACTGTGTTCTGGTCAGCGTAACTGAGTATTTGTGTAGAATTAAAATACCACTGACTTTGCACTTACTTTTGATGATACTTTGACTATTCAAATTAGCTTTCAGCAACTTAGTTGCAGCTCTTGATTATACTTGACAACCTGACTCCAGGACCTGAGCAGCAATTTCCCATGATATTCATTGCTCAACACATGTTTTTACTAGATATGGTTCTAGCTAGTGTTAAAGACTGTTGCTTCACATAAACATACTTCTGAAAGACCCTGTTATCTTTGTTTACCACCTTTTCTCTGGGTGTCTGTCTCTGTACACCTCTGTGTGTGCTCAGATAGAAAGCAAGGGTGAAGACTAGTGTGGCCCTTTGTAAAGGTTTGTACCTTGCTGTGTTGTATTCATTAAAATGTGTTTGCTAGTAACTACCATGTGTTTAATATTAGTCTTGTATCTCCTAATCGTAATATTGGCCTGTAAAGCAAAATAACTGAGTTTTAAAAGAACTGAGGGTGTTGTGAAAGTGTTAGTCGCTATTTTGATACAATATTTTGTCAGATAAATGCTTCCTTATATATGCTGAAGGACTGTAGGGAATTGGCTGCTGTTTACTCCACAAATGTAGCTGGTACATGTATGCCTGTATTCTAACGCAATTTTCTCAGTAAAGTATACTTAGCAGGGTTAATGTGAAGGAGGTTAATATTATAGCTGTCTCACTTTATTACTGTTGCGTTAGCTACATGATGATGACTGCAAAACTAAATGTTTTTTTTTCTTCCCCCCCCCCCCCCCCCCCCCCCAAGAATACATTTTTGAGTAGACTAGATAGAGTTGGAGATGCATTAGAAATGCAGGGACCTGGCATTCTTTCCTATAGTCGATCCTGGGAGGGAAATGAAGGAGGGAGGGGGAGGAGGAATGTATCTCTGAAGGGTGTTAGCCCTGAGATGGATAGATTAGATTCCTTTTTTAAAAAAAACCAAACAGTAAATCTGAAGAGAGGCTTTTGAGCATTCACAATCACTTAAAGGTTTCAAGATATTTTGATGAAGCAAGTCTGTCTTGCATGATTAGTGACTCCTGTTTTGTTGCATGACTAATGATGATGGCAAGAAATAATGACAAATCCAAGGAACAAGCAACCTTGAACAAATGAAAGTGGGTAAGAGAGCATGTTGAAGCAGGGGCTTCATATAAAGAGCAGACTGAAGAGGAAGTTTAGTAGTGAGAAAGCTGGCCTTTATTAACAAACAGAATGTAGGAAGTTTAGGCTGGTGAGTGTCTTCCAAGAGGGTCTGTTCTCCAGTACCTGTTACATAGCTGGGTAACTCTGCCTGAAAAGTGCTTTGGTCTCTTCAGTTCAGTGTTTTGTGTGTGGTTAGAGGTGAATGTGAGATGAAATTACTAGTCCAAGGGTAATTATTGCCCCAAGGGGAACCAAGGTTTCTCTTGATCGCTTCTCGTCAGCTCCAAGAGGAAGAGGAACTCTTTTGCCTGTAATGAAGGCACAGTTAAGGGAGTGCACTACTTCAGCGTGCTCTTCCATCTTTGTCAGTCTCACATTAACAGAAGGGTTTAGAAGGGAGGTGTGGGGAGGAAGATTTAAAGTATCAATGCGATCTTCAGCAGGTTTTGCAGGCTTCCTCCTAGAAACATAACTGTCTGTATTAACTTCCTTCTCTAGTTTAGTTAGGTTTCTGTCCAATCAGATTGGTGATATTTGTCGTAAGGTGTCAGGGAGAACTGGTACCTTCTCTTTGCATGTGCAGTAGTGCTTCAGAGTGGTCCAGGGGAGAAAGCAAGCTGCGGACAGTTGCACTGCCTCAAGAGCTAGGAACTTTTTTCAACTTGCTTCAAAGTTACAGTATATTCAACATACAAGTGAAATGATCTCTGTGGGCTGTGTTCAAAGGATAACTTGTTATACAAAGTATGGATCGTGATATAGGCCAATATCTAGTAATGTCAAAGGTCTATTGGGTTGCAGTTACCTGGGCACTTCATCTGATCCTGTGGTTATTGGAAAAATGTCAGCTTAGTCCTTCACTGCACAGAATTTGAATTCTCTCCCCACAATATGTAAATTGTAGCAGAAGTGTCATGACCCATCACGAGGTTTGTTTGCACTGTATAAACCATCGCCTGTATGTTGGAGGAGAGGTGCTGGAGGAGAAATTGCAGTTCATCTTTATAGTAAAAGAGAAACCTCCATCTAAACAATAAGGGGCCTCTGATGCTGTGAGAAGATTACACATGGTGATGCCCACTCTGATCCAATAATTTTTCACAGCAAAACACTTACAGTACTTACAGTTGCACTTTAGGCAAGTAGAGATAAAATGTTGTAAGTATCCTTAACCGTTTAGGCTAAAACAGATAGCTGTTTGTTTTATCAGTATATAAAACACAGTACAAGGGCAAAATGATGCATGAATCAAGTAGCTGATTAGAGACTGCATCATTGTTTGCTGGGTATTTTGGTGTCTTTTGCTTCTTTACAACTTACTGTATAACTCAACATGCTTTTTTTCTAACTATACATGGCTTGAACTTTATCACTTATTACACAAAGTCTAGAAATGTATTCTTAGGAAAACTTTCTTTCCATAGAATAGAAAGTGTGTTGTCACCAAAGCCTTCCCAGTCAAAATCCCAATTGTTCTCATAGAAAAAATAAGCGTGTCTGGTTTCTGAATGAAGTTGGTGATTTCTGTGTTAAACTTAGTGCCTTTTCTGTCATAAAGTAAAGTCTTATCTTTGTATGAGCTTCATATACTTTTCCTTCACTTCCTTTTTGGAAGAGGATCTTTTGTATTGGAAGGAGGATCTTGTACTCACCCATGGAATGTGGAGACTTGGGCAGAAATAGGACTTTCATAAATTGCAGTTGGCTGCTTTGTCAGAACAGTCATACTAATAAGTGCTGAAATATCACATGGAGAAAACTGTTACACCTATTGGTTGCTCTTATCTTATGGGTCATGTTCAATAACTCTTGTGCTGATTGATAACATCTTTTAGTCGGCCCCATAAGATGCAGCTATTGTCATCAAACACCATTTGCTAAAGGAATTCCACCTGCTCCTTTAAAGCTTCCTGAGAACAATTTTTCATCTGAACTCAGCTACCTATTTCTTCTTAGCCCTTCAAGTGAATGGTATTTTGCCTTGATTTTCCACACTGAAGTTCTTTTCTAATAAGCTGAATTTTATAAGGTTTTTTCTGCGTTAAGATAATAAAAATAAACTAAAACTGATGTAAGAAAGCAGTTTGAAGTTAGCAGTAGTCCTGTTCACCTGAACTTTATAAAGAAATTGTGAGATATGATAGGAAGTGTTTTTGTAGCCAAAAGTATGTGTATTTCAGAAACAGTTTACCTGTTTTATTTAGTGGTGACATATCCAAGAAGTCAATCTACAGTAGACTGAAGTAAAGGTTTAGAAATACCAGTTTTAAGTAACCTTTAATTTTTAAGGGGGGGGGGGGGGGGAGCTAGGAATGATCTTCAAATAACTGCTTTAGTTTCAGTATTTCATGCACTCCTTGCTCATCAGTGGGGTTTTTTTGTGTATTTGTTTGGAATTTTTATTGTCCTCAAGCATATAGGGGGAATAATTTGTGGAGCTAATGGAAGACTAAGGCAGTAGCTCTGTGGCATTCCTTTGTTTTCTTTTTTTGTTGTTGTCCAATCAAAAATTCATCTTACCTGAGATCTCACACGGGGAGCCTGCCACTGATCACATCATTGTTACAGCCAGGGCTTGTTGCATTTCAAGTCCGTTTTATTTCAGTGTTGAAATAGTGACTTATTCTGAAAGATAAATCTAGGTATGTCCAGCTTTGTTACTTGATGCAGTTTTAACTTGGTTTCTGCTGAGCTGTCATGATGCTCTTGAAAAGTGTTAATTGGACTTAAGACTGTGTTGAGGTGAGTTTGAAGGGGCACTGTGTCAGTACAGCTACTCTGTCATGAAAAGTGATTGATTATAACTCATTCTTTTTCCTCCATGGACTGTCCCCCAGGGTCCACCATTGCCAAGCTTCCTGTGAGGGCTCTAAAGAGTAGTCTGTAAATCCTTCCATCAGCATCTCTTCTTCACCAAGCGGTGCTTCCACTTAGCACCGGCCTTTCCTGCAAAGTCAGTGGGAGTGGTGAGGCATGCCTTTCAGTTGTGTTTCAAGTTGAACCCTGACTATGATGAATTTAAGTGAACCTTTCATTGAGATCCTAAATATGTTACAGTTGTGTTGGTGAAGAAAGTCAACTGCATCTCTGCAAGAATGCATTTGCAAGGGTATAGTCATTACCTGCAGGTAGCAGTTATGGTCTTGTCTTGTCCCTGCTGTTTCTTCATTAGAATTGCAATATAGTTGTATCCCAAGGTGCTTACAAACTAAAGTATGAAACATTATTGCTGTATATACAAGAAAACACAGATACCAGAGGTTGTGGTGGAATTGTTTAATCTGTTGTTTGGTTGGGGCACAAACAACCAAGAATTGTTGCCTTTGCTCCCAGTCCTATGCCCCCTATGATGTCAGGGTATGTACGTGTTCCCAGTAACATGATCCTCATTTCTTCAGACATATAATTAAGTTCCTCATTTCAACAGAAATATAAATAAGAAATAAATAATATTTCTTATTTATATTTCTGTTGGAAATTATAATAAATAAAAGGAAAATGCATCAAGAGTGATTCCACTTGTGGGAAACTCACAACAGGCATGAACCTGTTGTAGTCCAAACAAGTGTGCATTTCAGTGAGATAGTATATAAATTAAAAATTCCTTTAAAAGAAACATATTAGTCTGAAAGTGACACTTCCATAGATAGCTAGTCAAATGTTGACAGAGATAATGGGCAATTCTAGGTTATGCTTTTTATACTGAATATATGCTGTTTCTTTTCTAGAATCTTTAAACTCGGCTCCCTTCCTTCCAGGGACAGAAAGCATAATGTGAAAGCTTTGTTGCGTTGTTTGTACTGATTGAGGTCATGTTAAGATGTTTTTGTCAGTGTTCTTCTGTAAAGGCAGTCTGACCAGACTATCTGTGGCTTATTGTCTCTGTAACTTTATTTGTGTTAGCGTTTATTCAAAGATGCTGAGAGCATTTCAAATACTGTACTGTTCCAAAATCCCAGGCAGCAAATCTTGCAAATCACCATGGTAATGTGTATGTGTGGGAAGAAGGTTAAAGTCAGAATCTGCATTAACAGAATCTGTTAATGCATATGCTGAGTGCCACTAGCACTGCTTGGTCTTTGATGTAGATATTTTCTTCACTTAATTAAAACCAAAGTAATACAATGCAGCTAATACTGCTTGTAGTCTGATTTCTGATTTTTTTTTTTGTGATTCTGAAACAAATCCACTAAAATAATGAGATACACGGGTAATCACAGAGTCTTCTTTCTGTTCAGGAAATGGCATATAAGAATCTTGTAATCTAGCAAAAAAACTTCAAAATTTCTTTGTTGCCTCTTTAACAACTTATGGATAGGCTTAAAAGTCAGTGTTTTAGAACTAGAGCAACATACCAAGGACACTTGCTACTGGTAGCTCAGGTCCTGGTGATTTCTGCCGAGTTACTGTAAATGTTTAAGGATCTTGATTTTGAGTAAGCCTGTCTGGATGCTTTTGCACATGCAGTTGTTACCTTGGACACTTGGACACACAGAATTAGTTCTGAAGTGTAGTCAATGATAGTTTAAATAGTAATAATACAAAAAAACAATCAAACAAAGGAGCTGTGTTCTTTTCTAAGGTGCTGAAACTGTTTCTTAGTAATTTACCCTTGTTTGGTCAGTGCTGACATCAGACCTTAAAGTTCCTATGAATTGCTTTGTGTGGGGGACAGGAGGAATTACATCTGGCATTTCTTGGGTCTTTACTCCTGTAGTCTAAATAAACTGAAAAAAATGGGAGACTTGGATGAAGGATTATTTATTTTCTCTGTTACTGTATTGATTGTCTCAAATTTTAATGAGTTGCAGTTACTTACTGGTTTAAAAATACTGTCCCACTGCTACTGAGAATTACAGAGGAACTGATACTGGTTCAAAATGCCAGGTTATAATGACTGCAGTGTTAGATGGCCTGACAGAATGGGTTTCTTCATTCTTTCATTGCATAGGTGAATCCTATAGCAAAGCTGCCAAGAGGAATGTGGAGCTGAAATGCTCTCTCTGTGTCAGATGTCAAATGCATGAGGGGAGGGTCATGAGAGCTGAGTGTGCCACCAGCAGAGTGGAGTAATTAGCCTGGCATGACATGAATACTCAGTCAGACTGTCCTGAACTTAGCTGTTGGTTTGAGTTACCTGTGTGTGCATTTACATCACTGAGTGTGTTTTGATTTTTACAGTGCTATTCACTTGTTATGTGCAGTCTGTCATAGTAATAATGCTTATTACTGTGGTATTTTTCTTCAGAATGCCAGGCCTCCTTTCAAGAGAGTGAGTGTGGGAAGTGATGACTTTGAAAGTCTTTGCCTTGGGAAAACAAGTTGCAGTATTTCAAGGCTGATTTTGTGAAAGCTGAACTCCGCTGTGTAGACTGTGGAGCTGTTTGTATAGCTAGAGACTTCCTGGGTCCTTTCTTTGCTTGTTGATGATGTTTAGTGTCTGCTGACAAGATATCTCTCTTTCTAGTTCTTTAAAAGACAAAACTTCAGGGTCAGTAGGACTTCAAACAATGTTTTTTTGTTCTGTTGATAACCTTGATCTGTCTACTCCTGTTAGGTGTAGGATTTGCAGTAGCACACAGGTTGATTGTCACCTGTGTGATTTAAAGCAGACAGGCAAGGAATTATTCATAGTAGATACTGAAGCAAAAATTTAAGTAAATTACATCCTTTAGCTGATAAAACAGTTAAGCTATTCATGTCAGGTTCTCAAAGCCTGTGTTGGCAAGTATGAAAACACAGTACCTGCTTCTGAAGAATGTACTATTAATTGCACCTTCCTCCCACTAAACCCCCTGATGGCAATGCCCTCTTTCAGCTATGTCCTTATGAAAAAAGGTAAGCCTTTGCATGCAGTGAAAGAGTTATCACTGTTAGATTTAGGTTATATGGCAGTAAAATAATCTGAAAAAGAGGTATTAATGCAGATACTTTTTCTTTCCCTTTATGAAAGGCTTAGCCTCTCAAACATTGTAATACATATTGAGTGTCTCCATGCTACGAATCCAGCGTGTCTAATTGGGCTGAAATACAAGATTTCACATCTTACATAGCTGAATTTTTGTGCTCCCAGCTTCTGACCCAGGTATCTTTCAGTCTTCTCCTTAGTGTGTTCATACATCGTAGTCCATCTATCATCCAAATAGACACACCTGTGTCACTGATGAGCCAAAGAATCTCATTAGAACAGAGAAGAAATAAGAAAGCTTGATGCTAGCACAGATAAACATGACCTGGAGGTCAGCCTTCTATGTGTCTGACTCGGTAGCTTCCAAGAGGATTATTTGCCTTTTTTTTCATGCAGAGATTTCTGGAGGACACTGGAGATAAATGTAAACATAAAATGTAAACATTTTATACATTTATACATTACAAAAATATCTAAATTTCTTAATGTTGCTATCTTCTAAGTATCTCTCAAAAATGGTGTTTGAGGTGGGGAAAAGGTATTCAGGGAGACATTCACATAGGCTATTGTATCAAGTTCTCTTCTAGGCAAAGCTGGTTAATTGAGGTATCTTCCTGCTTCAGATGGATGTAAGTGTAAACCCCATCTCCACGTTGTCATCTAAAGGACTCTAATTTTGAGACTTACGTTCCTCTGATAGGAATGGTAGAAACTAAAATGAGCTTTCATGATTCTTTGTGCCTCAATTTACATTTCATGTTATATACCTTCCAGCTCTTTTGTTTCCAGATATGCACAGCTCTGAACTCATTGACAGCTATTAACTATTTACATTTATTATGGCTCTATTAAAATAATTAGTGTACCAGTTATAAGCTTCATAATGAAATTATAAAATTCTCTGCTGGCTAGTTTTCTGTATTTATATGACTTTGCCATTGACAGGAATGGAACAATGGTGGTAAATCTGTGTGTATATACTATATATGCCTATACAGATAAGAAAATTGTTTAGCAGGGGCAAAGTATCCTTGGTATGTTTTACATTTCTGTTTTTAATAATTTGAAAAAGGATAAAGAAGTCGGGTGTTCAAGATAATGAAACCCAATATAGAGTTTAGATTATCATTTTCTTATGGATAAACTGGTGAAACTGCTGAAGTTCAATGTCTGTGGTTTTGTTTTCAATGGAAAGGACTGAATGTTTGTAGGCTATTTAACTCTTCATCTATTGCAAACTCATGGCCTCTTTAGCTTAGAAAACACTTCATTCTTAAGAGACAAATGCATTCTTAAATCTTACACTTACGTAGTGTCTTTAAGTTTTTTATCAAATTTCAACCTGTTCGTGTAATTAGAAAATTTAGAAAATGTTATGAGGCTGCACTAATGATTTTTTTCTCTGAATTTGATACACTTAGTAACAGCATTAATTTTCTTAAATCTGTTAATGCTTATGACACTTCTGTAGCTGCCTTATCAGAATAGACTTCATTGGCATTTATGTTCTTTGAAAGAATGTGTAGCTCTTCAGTGGAAGCATTGTACTAACAGATATGTTTCAGCCTTCTAAGGTGATCTGTATGTCACTTATCATATTGATTTATGCTTTGACATCTTTATTTTCATTCACAGGTTTTATACCGATCTTCTCAAAAAGGCAAATATGACTTTTAAGCTGTGATGGACTAAGTAAAATAAGAAATAATTTGAGCAGATAATGCCAAGATAATGATGAAATTCCCTACTAATGTTGCAACAGTAGCGATTTCTTGTAACTGGTTAAATCAGTAATTTGATTATTACGTAGAAATACAGGAGGTATACTGAATTATTCACTCTGAAAACAAGGCTTCAGACAATCATAAAGCTTCAGATTCTCATGCAAATGCTAACACTTGCTATTTATAACTGACATTCTGAATGAATGAGGGATGTAGTGCAAGTCTGCAATAAGCTGCCCAGACTTCACAGAAAGTGTTTACAGCTTGATTAGTAATGTGCCTTGGCAGTACCTGCAAACAACTGTTCTTTCCACTCTGCTGGCTCTTACTCTATACTAGTTCATTTAATAGCCTTTCAAGCCAGAAGGCTACCATTTATAGAAGTGGTTTTGTGAACTACATTGTCCATTAGGATGTGGGTTTAGTCTATAGGCTTCATTCATCTGGAACTCTAGCTGTGACACGCTGACTTTAAAACTACTGTTCCAGATCTCATTTGTGACTGACTTCTAAAAATGTTATTTTATAAGGATGGATTTCATTGTGCTGTCTTGCTTCTCTTACAGTATGGCCCTAGATTTTTAATACTACAATTTAAGAAAGTAGAAATATTTTTTTTCTACTTAGTCTTTTTTTTTTTTTGTTTTTTTTTTAAGGAGAGGAGTGGAAGAAGACTCTTGGCTTGGAAGTTTTAAGTATAGATAGTCTTATATTTACCTCATTTGTATAAATATTGTTACATACTGAAATGGCTTATACAGAATTGGTCTCTACATACTGCTAGGGTGTTATGTGTGCTATTAATGTGTACTCTGTGCTAACATCTTATAGTGTAGAATTGTCTCAGTTTTCTCTCAGTAGAATTTACTAATATGAATCTTTCTCCACTTTGATTTTAGTTGCATTGCATTCAAGTGATTAGGTCCATGTTTAACTACAGTTAAATTAGTTGGTTCTCTTATCTATATGTCAGATATTGTCCAGAGTCTTTAACTAGAAGGCAGCCAAGTTGCAGTGACAATTCAGTTACAAGGTTGACATCTACTCTAAAAGTGCATGCTCGACTTGCTGGCTTTAAGGATTTTGCTTGCTTTCTGGTTGAACTTTAGGCAGCTAATGCAGTGTCGTGCGTTACCAGCTGTTTGCTCAGCTGTTTTGCCTGAGGACCAGTTTATTGTGTTACGGTTATTTCACCAGGTGAAAGAAAGATAACCAGAACTCTGCGCATTCTGTGATAATAATATTACATATTATTCTGAATATAGTTTATGTGGAGCCCAAGCATTATATTGAAGTGTTTTCCCTGTGTGCCCCTGCCACTATGTTGATAGCCTCCTGCTTTGCCCTGACTAGGTGTCCCATCTTTGGGAGCTGTAGCTTGCTAGCCCTTCATCCAGTAACTCTACACCTTTTATATAGTATGTCAAGCTTATTTTTCTGTCAATTCAAGTTCATTTTTGTCTCCCCTTCATTATTCTGAGGTAAGTAAAGATAAACAAACTAAAAAACTGTTGTCTGACTTCTTAGGCAAAGGGAGGAGACTGGTCTCAGTCTTCCCACAGACTCTTCTTGTGTCACTGTCACGGCTATGCAATCATCAAACATTACTTTCACGAAGGCGGTTATAGCCAATTCCTAATACTGTTCCTCTTAGTAATCCACTGTTGTGAAGTGTTTCTTTTTTGACCACCCAGATTTGTAGCCTAACAAAAACAGTGATCAAAGCTTTCTGTCTCTTGACTTGTGACACTGCCCAGACAGGTTTCCCCCACTTCCCTCTTTTCCTCCCCAGCATTCTTCTCTTGATTTACTATTTTTCTTCATTTGTTGTCTGTTTTACCTGCTGTCATCTACCTCTGTTCTTTGTCCATAAATTTTGTGACATTTTTTCTGAAAACTACAGGGGTAAAGATAAAAATTCCTTAATGACACTTTTTAAATCTAGCTTATGTCAGTCTGAGTAAAAGAATAGAAGACTTAGTTCCCTAGTTTGTGAGCAAGGAAGGGCTAAAGTATGACAAACAAGCCTCCAGTGAAAGTTGGCAAGCCAATGTCTTGCCATGTGGCATGAAAGACAAAATACCAGGAAGCTCAAGTGTAGAAGAGGGGATGGTGGTTTGTTGTTTGGTTTTGTTTTAAATAAAATCTGCAAAACATTACCCTACCTAACATAGGAAAGGCATCAAACTTAATTTACTACTACTTTTACCTTATTTTATATGAACATTTGGAGTGTGAACTGGATTGTTTGGAGTTTTCAGCTTTCCTTACTGATTTCGTCTGTTTTGAAGCCAATTTCTGATACATGAATTCTGTCATGGCAGTTTGTCGTTACAGTGGATGCTCTCTCAATACAGGGGTGTTCTGGTGGTTTTTGTGTGTGTTTTTGTTTGGTTTTTTTTTTTTTCAAATACAGGTTTAGCACCAGTAAATAATCTGCAGTTACTTCAACAGCAGATTCTAGAGCAGTGATTCTTCTCTTTGCTCAGAGCCAGCTCTTACGAATGTGTTTCCTTTCTGTTATTGCCTGCAGTACTTGTAATCTGCCCTTCCTTTTACTGAGAACTGCTGAACCTGCTAGCAGATGTCATGGACAATAATTCAATAACAAACTTGTTTGCTAAACCTCACACATGTCATGAGACTTAACTGTCAAGTTACACATTATTATTGGGTACTTAGTACAAACTAGTTATTTCCTGAACTACCTAGTATTGCTAGTGATCTGAAGACTGATCAGTAGAAAGGATTATCTAACTAATCTTGCACACAAAAATGGTGGAATATATATCTGGTTTAGGGCCTCTCCACCACCCACTCCTAATAGTAACATTTGACCCCAGCAAAGGGAGCAGCCAACTGAGTAGTTATACTTTTGAATCCATGCTCCTTTTTTATTTCCTTTAACTATGTCATATATATATATACACAAATTATATGTATATTTTTAAACAGTGTGTAAACCTTAGGATAAGAATAAAGAGTACCTGAGAGTGCAAAAGTCAGTGAAGTTTTCTTCGAACGCTGCAGTGAACAAGGTAGCCTCTAATTCTTGAATTCATTCACAAATGACAGCAGCTGAGCCGTTCTGACATATGTGGTGCTCTGCAAGGCAGAAGAGTTGGAGAAACTCCTGACTGTTGTTGGTAGCTGTTTTCTTCATGCTCACATGAAGTTACTTTGTTCTGTGTTATATTTGCATTAGGAGCTGTAATATATAGTTACTTATACCATTTTTTCCCTCCTTCTTTGATCTCTAGAATTGGGGATCTCTTCAGTGAATAACTTGCTGCTTAAAGAAAGGACCAGAGTAACGGAAGTTCTGAAATTCAGGTAGGCAATACTCTAAGTTTACTTTTAACTTTAAATGTTGAGGGAAACATAGGTGACAGACCTGTGGATATTCATTGTGGTACCAAAATCGTCAAAGCACAATAGGGATTTTAACCTTAAGTAGATTGGGTCTGGTTTCATGGCTTTTCTCATGAATTCTAAGAAGCGTTTCAAGTGAGCCCCTGGTGAGAAGTCCAGAAGAACTATGCTATGCAAATGTCTTTTGTGCTTCTAATAAAAACAGATTGATTAATATTCATATCTAATTCAGACTGACTTTGACAGGAGGTCCAAGTACTTTGTGACCCTCAATTAATTTAACAAATTATTTTTGACACCATTAAATTGTCTTGTTGCCCCAACAGACTCTGGTATTTGTGGTATGTTCGGTCACATATACTTTTATCTAGAGGTCCTTCCCTAATTTTCTTACCAAAGTATATTCTCAGTAGATTTGCTAATTACTTTGTCAGTTTCGCATTCCTGTTCCTTTATGCAAAGTAAGGCTTCTAAATCGATCTCCAATACCTAGTTCTTCAGTAAGATGTCAAAACTCCTTTGGTGTTCTTTGTGTGATACCTTTCATGACTTTAACAAATAAACAATTGTAATTTAGTATCATATGCTATTGTTTATTGTGGTTTGCTGAGTTTTGAAGGACCTATCCAACTTGTCTTTATTACTTTCTATGTCCCATCAAGTTTATGTGCTTTGGTGTGGTGTTAAATAATGTAAATGAATGACCAGTGGCTTTAGTCAGCTGAATTTGCCTCCAGCAAAATTCTGGGATAGATTTATTCCTATTCAGCTTCAGTAAGTAATATGATTGCAGCGCGTTTATGTAGGTTTAATTTCTGTGGATTACATGAGTAATGAGGGAACAACTAAACACTGAAATTATTGCTGGTTTCTTATGAGCTCAGTTCTGTACAACAGCTTTAAATTTAGAAGCTTGTAAATTCTACTTCAGTGTGTTCTTTTACTGTTCCCTGTTTTACTGTCTAAAAATCCAAATGAACTGTGGAGAAGGATTCTGTTAGGTAACAGTACTTTAGGAAATGTGCATAAAAGTCTCTTACACATTCTGCTCCCTCGGAAAGAGGTGTGGCTTGTGGAACACATTGTGCAATTCTCTGCATTGAGAGCAAAGCCTGCAAAACACTGTTTAATGTCTCGGGTACTACCTAATAAATATCTTTCTATTTTACCTTCTGAGCACCATTCATGAAATATGTAATTCAAGTAGCAGTCAGACTTGATGCTTTATTCTAAAAACACTCAAAGTATGCTGAATTTCATTTAAATACTGGTAAATAGCTAAAACTACGTTTTCTGTTTCCTCCTTTCTCTCTCCCTTCCCCCATGTTCCTTTGACAACTCCAAAGTGTTCTCAATACGACTGCCTGACAATACCAGACATGTTTGGGCTTACCTTTCATGTTGCGGACTTCCTTTCTAAGAATGCACCTGCTTTTTTTTCCCAGCTCTAATTTCACTATTACTTGTAAAATCTTTCTGCCAGAGAGCCTGGGGAAGGAAGAGTTTGCACAGGAATTTACCCTGGAGAAGTATGTGACAAAGAGATGGTTTTGTTATTAGCATGTGAAACTGGAAGTCAGTGGCATCCCAAAGTGGGAGCAGGAGCTGCAGCCTCCCCTGCAAGCCCTGCGGTTCCCCCTCTGGCCTGCTTCTTGCTGCTATGCCTCAGGAGCATCCCCAGACTTTCATATACCCACCCTGTGGAAAAGCATTTCATTGCAGAATGAGAATGGGGGGCAGGGATGGGGAATCTCTGTCCTTCAAACTCTCAGGAGCAGGGAGAGACGAGGAAATGCTAACTCAATCAGGTAATTTTAAAATAATAAAAAAAAAAACCTGCCAACCCCATATAGCCTGACAACCAAAAAACCCACTATGTGGAGGTGGATGGGAGGGGGTGAAGAGAAGGCAGGCAGTTGGGTAGCAGATGTAGGGGTGATAAGGGCAGTACAAAGATGGTGATGACTGAAGAAGACTGATAGGAAAAGAGGAGGAATATATACTACCAGTGGAGAATAAGGACTGTACTGCAAGCAGCAGGAGGAGGGCATGGGCATGGATGAGATCTGATGCAGGAAGACTGAATGGATGAGGTTCAGGACTTCTCCTGGAGCACTGATGTCAGTCAGTGGGGATCCCCCCTGGAGCAGGGGGAGGCAGGGAGCACAGAGAACTCCACAGTGCAAAAATGTGTGTATTTCATTCTTGTGCCAGAAACAAGTGAAGTGTGATGGGTGTTCCCAGCCTGTTGGCTGCCCTTTCAGTTCTTGCTCCAGGAGTGTCTGCAGGAAGCTTCAGTCACAGGTCAGGAAGTACAGCCTTCCTGACTTGCCTCACTGGCAGCTATGAAACTGGTGAGTGTAAAATCTCCATGACATCTTTCAGTATGTCCTATTCCAGCCAAAACCAACCCTTCTTAACGTCCTGATATTTTTCTTCATTTATCTTAAGCGTTTTGAGGTTCAGACTGACAGTTTGTAAGACAGTGATGCAGGGCAGTGCACCGGGGCCATGCCCTGCTGCCTCTTTAGTTAGAACCCTGCAACTTTTTCCTCTCTTTTCCCTCTGCAGTTGTGTGGCTGGATTTGCATCTTCCTTCATGTTCCTTGTTGCATGACTTTGACTACATGGTGGATGGATATACTTTCAGTCATGTGAAGGAGAAGGCATTAAGGCTTGTGGCTCTTCATCATAGTATATTCCTCATCTGATCTCGTGATACTCTGATACTTATACTTTCCAACCGCTTATGCAAATCCAGGATAATCTGAAAGAAAAGATAAAAGTGTGTTTTCCTTAACTCTTCTATTCTAGTATTGCTACTTGTCACTTAATTCACTAAAGTTCTAGAATACTTGGCTGGGGACAGGGGGAAAGGTGGAAAAATTTCCTTTTCTCCCTTATGGAGGTGGTTTCAAAATGGTAGTGAATGTTTTATAAATGCTTTTACACCAGTAAATAACTTCAGTTTGTCAAGAAAGTTCTTACTCCTTTCCTGTCTAGCACTAAAAACTTCTGCAACACTTTTGTACTACACTCTTACAGCCAGAAGTCCCAGCCTAAAACGTTAGCAGAATGTGTTGTGGTCATGTTCGGATACCACCACAGAAAAGCCTGCATATCTTCAAAATCTGAAATATGTCTTTTCTATTACCTTGCTTTTGTAGTAAGTGATTTTCAGATTTGGTTTATGGACCATCTTTTCTAAGTAAGATTTTAATTGATTTTAGTTTTATGTGGTGGGTGAAGTCAAAACACTTCCCTACATACTTTCATCAAATCTGTATGACTATAGGTGTCAATTTAATAATCGATTTGTGAAGTTGGAACAATGGCAAAAAGGGAAGTTTTAGTTCACTTATTTAGTTGGAATTTGATGTGCTGTTCATTTCAAGGGCAAAGGACAAAAAATCACGTAAGATGTTGGATTTCAACATTTTGTTTAATGAAGGACTTTTGTTGGTCAGTTTAGCTTTAAATTCTACCCGCAGCTCCTGAGTTCTGATCACTGCATTAATCCTGTAGAATAACTCTGAAGTAACACAGGTGCAAAAGTGTGCTCTTCCGTTACTGCATTTGAGATGGCCAGTTGTACAAATAGTCACACTTCGTTACTGTTGTCTCTTGCACCAGCTGTGTTTCTGACTGTCCTCCACTTCTTTCATTGTTAAAATTGGGTCAAATCACTGGTGTGCAGCTAGATTGTGTGACTGGTTCAGCTTCTTACATAGGTCTGTCTTCAGAAACAGTTTTGCTTTTTTTCCATTATGCATTTTGTTTGCATTTTGAGGTAGAACACAGCTGTTGCAATTGAACAATTAATGCAGAAGTCCACAGCACAACTTTTGCTGTCACTTTTCACAGTAAGGTGGAAGATGAGGAACAAAGTCACTGAAGCTTTGTGCCAATGGAAGCTATAAACCAGAGGGAAGGTAGGAATTGAAGACTGTCAATAAGAGAATTGCTGTCATGGAAGCTAACTTTCATTACACCTGTCTATGTGAAGAGAACAGTAAACAAAAAGTGGGCTAAGAGAATGTTAGGAATATTGGTTGATGTCTAAATTAGACACTTAAACTCGTTTGTCCTCCTTTGAGTAAGCTGTCCTGCAGTGTAATGGGGAAGGGAAGGAAGGCACAAGGCCCGCAAAGAATTGATGCTAGAAGGTACACCTTCATGATGTTCAGTTACTGTAGTTTGAAATATTCAATATATACCCTAAGAGATTTTTCAGTTTTTAAGGTTTTATATTTAGGCTTCTAACTAGCTACAGAATGTTCTTTATAATGATATTTAAAGTATCTCTAACAGATTGGGTAATTCTGTTCTGTAAGATATTTTTTTTTTTCTTTCTGGAAGTAGTTACATGCTTTAATCTTTTCCTTAAATTGGCTAATCTTATGTACAGTGAAATATGGCATCCTGAAAAACCTGTACATGCTTCCTGTCCTCTTACATGCACTGTATTTTGCAATCATATTTTTTGGTTTTGTATGTGATTTTATGCAGGAAAAAAAACCCTGCCATTTTGTAATTAAGGCACAAAGCCTAAGAGCCTAATTCTGGCTCCTACCAACATGAATAATCATGTCTCCCCAGAAAATGCCCAAACCCCATATTATGCCTAACACTTGCGTCCTAAGTGCTGTCTTGCAGTGAGGATGCCAAGGACAAATGACCAGGGACTACTTAAATGTTGGGATCCTGTTTTCTGGGAGAGCGCCAGCTGAGTGTTGGTAGTCCTTTTCACAAATTTAGTGCTTACTGTCTGACTTCTGTACATCAGATTTGTATTTACCCTTCAATGTGCAATACCTATCCATTCAGAAAAGCTACCAGACCAATGTGCATGTGTTACACAGTCAAATTTGGTTGCTATAGGTACCAAATAATTAAGGAACCCTATTCTACAGCACAAAGTGACTTCAGGTACTGGAAGTCTAGTAAGTTATGTAGCTCAGAGGCAGAGAAGAGCTCATATGAAGTCTATAATAATTTGATCTGTACAGCAGGCTGGGTGCAAAAGTGAACACAAGTGGAGGAGATCTGTTTCCCTTACCATATCTACATCTTGTTCTTGAATTCCAGGTGAAACTTCTAACCACAGCAACTGTCCCATTTTCTTCAAAAGAAGGAAAAGGATAATATCCTCTCCTATATTAATAATCTAGTATCGAGAAGGAAAGACTAAGTAACAGACTTTTGCTAATGGCCGAGTTTAACTTTCAGATTTGTCTTTGCCACAGAAAATACTTTTCCACTCAGGTGTCTTCTTTTGGACCAACGGTTGCTACAACATGCTGAAGGACACAGAATGGATCATTTTCTAACTTTGTTTTTTAACATTACATACAGCTTACTGGGTATTCCCTTAATAGGAAAAGCACTTCAAGCTATATGTCCCTTGAAGGAGGGATGTGTTCCAGTAAGCATTTATTCAGGACTTTGGCACATAGATTCAACGTACTATCTTGAAAATCTTACTAACATTCTAACTAACAATACAGCTTTGGACATGTAGGTTTCACAGATGCCTTGCCTCCATTCTGTAGTTTCACAGACACATAGTTTGCTTTGTTTACTCGTGTCCAATATTGCTGCAGTTTGGTTGAGCCATTAGGGATACTGCCCTGTGTCAAAGAGAGACTGTTATAGTTCCTTGGGTATGCTTCATTCAAATCGTAGTAGGCTTCTCAGCAGACACCATTCTGTGATGCCATTTACTTTTTAAAATATAATGGACAAAGTAACTTCTTGCTGCTCCAGCCTCCTTAAGCATCAGGTAGTAACTGCAGCATTTTTCTAAGAATCAGTTTTCCTCTTTTGAATGAGGAAATTCAGAACACATCTTGTCTTTCAGTCTTTCTCTGTGTTGGAATGTATATCAATCTTTAATCCTTCTAGCCTTTATTGATTCCCAGTTATTTTTCCTACCAGGAATGTTACCTGTTGCTGAGTAGATTGAGGGGAAGGATAAGCAGACCAGTATTTCCATTATTGCTGTTACATGGTAGATCTGTTCCTGGCTGGCTGCCCTATGCCTGGCCAACCGTTCTTTTGAGGCTGGTTTGTTAGACTTCAAGTATTTTTCAGCAGTTATTCTGCCACTCAAGTTGGGTCAACCAGCCTTAAGTATGAATCGTGTTTGGAGGCTGAACGGCATTTGCACATCGTGAGCATGTTGACTCCTTGGTGCAGGATTCTGAAGAACTGGAAGAGTGGCCTCAAGCTCCCTTAAATCCCATTGACTGGCAGAAGAGGAGTGCTGCCTTTGAATTGACTTAGGCAGGAAAGTAGTGGTGGGGGAGTTGCAGTGGCTTCACTGGGGTTTTTGTTTGCTTTTTAGTTAATATAAGTGAATTAAAAATGAGGATGGTAATGCCAGTCTTGCCCCCCTTTTAAGAGTAGTCTTTTCAATTTAATGCCAGTGTTGTTGTGGAAAATGCTGTTGTGGGGAGGTGGAAATGTGAAATAACTATGACCCATGCATTCTTCTTTAAGAGAAGGTATTTGATATATGTGTCTATGAAAATATGTTAATTTCCTTATGCAGAAGAAGGAGTGGAGGCATGGAGAAGCATTGTAATTAATTAGGGAGGGCTGGGATGCCAGACGAATTGTTCGATTCATAAAACGGAGAGCCAAATCTGTAGTTGAGTAGCACCTGTTTCTCAAAAAAACTGTCAGACTTTGAATGGAAACTGTTGGGTACTTGCCATTTCTCAAAATCAAGCTACCTAACTTTCCAGCTGTGTTTTGGGATGCTTTTAACATAAGGATCCTAACCTGAGATGTCACAAGAGACTGGGGTGCTGCTGTATTAAATGTTTTCTGCCTTTCAATGGACTGTGACTTAAACAAGTAAATGAAAAGCTGTACTGCAACATGTATCTCTGTAGTCCCAGCTTACTTTAAAGTGCAGATCCCCAGACTAGTTTGTACACAGATATTATCATTACTTGATTTGTCTATTGTAGGAAAAACAAACTCGTGGAAGATTGCTGACACTTCTCATTGTTAACAAGAGTTGCTGTGGAAGAAAGATATGATACACTGTGTCAAAATTTCATTATTTACCCTTAGATAAGACAGCCTAGAAAATTATTGTCAACAAGTGCTGTCTCATAAATACAATGTTTCCTTTGTTTCTGTAGCCTCTTTCTTCTACTCTCCCATCTACCTCTTCCATTGTCTTCTGCACTATCTTTGCCTCTGGGTATTTACGTGTATTTTAGCAAAGCTTCTTTGTGCAAGTGGGTTATCCGTTGTGATGTAATAGCAAGTATTTTTACTGCTGGCCTTTCCCCCCCACCCCCCCATCAACTTTTTGTTTGTTAAAAACAAACAAATCTCCCTCCCAGTTTTTTTATATAGTTTATAAACTTCAGGCCTGTTTCATGAGTATAGTTTCTTTTCCTCTGCTCTGCCTTGCTTTCTCTCTGTCTTTCTCCTTCCCCCAATATAACACTAACTTTCCCTGTTACCTTTCGGTGTCTTCCTGTTCCTTTCAGCTGCCTGCATCTCAAAGTAACTGCATTGGTCATAACTGAACTGCTGTGGTGATACTGTTAGCTGAACCCAGAATCTGAAGGCTGCTGGATAATGTTACATTATTAAATCCTTCATGGGGTGTCACGGGAGAAAACTGTAACTACTTCTGTTTAAAACACTTGGAAAAAGTTGCTAGCTCTGCAAAAACTGACTCTAGTGCCATTTAAGGACATTTGGTGTATGTTACTAATGTAGTAGTGGAGGTTTTTGGATGTTCTTGGTTAACTTTAATGTATTGCATTGCTATGGCTAGTAACCCCTTGTAAATAGGCATCAAATTCACAGATGTAAAGCTTTTTGGCAGAAAACTCTGACTTTGTTATATGTCCCAAAACAAACTGTGAAAAAAGCATGTGCTCATTCCAGCCTCTAGAAACTGATGTACTTTCGTTTCCATATAGATTTAAGAAAGTCACATAGCATTTACTTACCGGAAGCTTCTACAGTAGAGAAGCACTGCAGCTATTATGAATTTGGTCGTTCAACTTGAACTCGAGTGTGGAAGTGGTTTTTTGTTTGTTTCACTGCCTTTTTTCAGATAGCTGAGAATCCTCTAGAAGGAAGATACATTCACATACACCCAGAAATAACAGCTTGTTTTGCAGAAACTGGTTATATTCTGAGGACATGTTAAGTAAGTTTTAGTAGCAATCAGTTACAAAAAGAAGAAATGCGTTTCTTCTCAAATTAAGAGCAGTAACTTCTCAGAAGACCTTCTGAAAGGCTTTTCACTATTTTGTTGTTCTGCTATTAGTATTTGTGCATTTTAGAAAGTACTTCAGTTTTGAGATATTGCAGTAAAGTACGGTATCCATTAAGAAGTGGAATAAAGTATTTTAGACTGTTGTTTTCAGAACTTCTGCAAAAATCCCAAACACTTTCTCTTTCTCCATCAAAGTATCAATATGGAATTAATGAGTGAAGGCTGATGACCAGTACGCACTGACTATTGTTACTGGTGTTACCAGCACTGTCTAAATTTTGCAACTGTGTAGTGTATCAGTGTGTTACAAAGCAAGTTAAATCAGCATGTGTTTTGAGATCTTAGTCTCAAGAGTGATAGCTTTGTGCACATCTCACTAAAGCAATTGGAATGCATGAGAGATGCATATATAAAAATGTACACACATACTAGTTAAATTCAAGTGTTCAAAAATGAATGTACTGGTGACATAAAAAGCAGAGTTGCTCTTTTGACAAGTTTCACTGTTATTCTTTACATTGCATGTTCAAGAATTATGGCTTTTTCAGCACCACTATGTGTTACCCTATCACTCTGACTCTTATCCCTCTTTATTCTTGTACTGCTGGCTTGAGTGCACCCTAATGTGAAACACATGTGTTGGTTTGTGGTTTTCATTTGTTGCTTTTTTTTTTTTCTTGGGCTCTAGCGAATGTGTATCTTTAACACAGAAATTGAGGTTCTTCCTACCAGTTGTTCTACCATCCCAATTACAGAGCTATACAACAGGAAATGGAGAGAGGTATGAGATCAGGCTAGGTAAAAGACCAGGTCAAATCAAGTATTGAAATACAAATTACAAATTAGCATGGCACATTTACTTCTTGTATTCCTACTTTAAACATTTATGAGATATTCATGTGGAAGAAAGCCCACAACTGTAGGTATCTGGATTAGAAGAACAATTACCTTTCTGTTGCACTAGAAGTATTTGAGTCATGGTCCTTGAATAATACCAACTGTATTCTTCAGGATCATTGTTTAAACTTCTGAGTGTCTATGTCCTGTGTCCCGTCATCATCATCGTTGGTGGCCCTAAGCTGTTTCTCAAAAGGTTACCATGAAATAGACTAGACCATCTGCATATGTCCTGTATCAACACAGGGGTAAAATATCATATTTCTGTCTAGGTCCTTCCAGTGTTAGATAACCTTGCCACTATGCTCTGGTAATCTTACGGACAGCAAATGCTGCGATTCCTATTACCTTCTGTGGAGGCTTGGGTTCCTCAGAGCTGGCACAAATCCCGCATGTCACTTCCACTGTTGCTAGGAGGCAGACCTTCAGGTATAGGACTGCTGATCTGGTAACATTAAGTGAAAAACTAGTCTGACCTTTAGTTAAGGCCTAGAAAAACTGATTTCCTCTCCACCTCTTGTTGTGTAATAGTCTGACTCCCCATGTCAGAATGCTTTTGCACCCATGTACTCTCTGCATATGCTTATTAGTATAAAACTAATGATCACTTCACGTTGCTTTCTATGAAATATGTTTTCTCAGTTTCTGTTGTAAACTGCTTATTTGCACATAGCCTCAAACCCCATGTTTTAGGAGTTGTTATGCAGTGATGCTTAGGGTTCTCATGGAAAGTTAATTTCTTCCTCTTCTCTATTCATTTTCTGCTGTTCAACAATGATTTTTTTTGCCCTGAGGAAGAAAGTTCAAAGTGAAAACCAATTGGTTTTGCCTGTTTTCTTTCCTCTGACACTAGGAATGCTAAACTACTTCTTAATAGGAAATTGCTGCCAATATGGTGGCATTTACAAGCAAGATGGTACCAAAACCAGTTCAAGAAACAAAAGTTATTATGAATTTTTAAAAAATGTATTTTGCTAAATTTTCTGAATGGAAACACTGCCCATATCCCTCTGGATATGGATCCATTACGGAGAAGGCCAGGACTTCAAAACATAACTCTTTCTGGAAGATTAGAAATACTCGGAGACTGTTCTTACTGGTTTTAAAAAAAGAACAACAAAACAAACCAACCCACAAATCTCATCTCACTAGTTCTTAAGTCAAACTGCAGCATGACCTTCCCATCAAGTTGTGAGTAAAGATGACTAAATCTTTTAAATGGTGTAAATAAAGACCCTTCCCTGGGGGGGAGCAACCTGTGGTGGTGGCTTTGCAGCTTAGCAAGGGCCACCCGGTGCCTTCTGCAGCTCTTCATGTGTAAATGGTCACAATGGGTCAGGGGCAGGTTGCCTGCCTGCTTTCTGGTGGGGGAAAAGGGGGGAATGCTCTATTCTGCTGGTGCTGCGCCTGCTCAGAGGAGCAGATAATGAAACCCTTTGTGCCCCCATCCAAAGACATGTGCTTCAAGAGGAACCGGCAGTGCAGCTGCACCCCTAGCAACAAGGGCCTGGAGAAAAGAATGAGGGCAGCTTCCCAATGGAGGGTGGCCACTTTTGAAGATGAGCAAATGAAACCAGTAGCACAGTATTTAGAAGAACCTGTGTGTGCCTGTTGTTCTTGCTAGGGATTTTTTTCTTCCTGTTTTTTAATTTTAACTCTTAGACTGAGATCTGTCTATGTGTTTTTTAATACATAGGTAAATCAATGACTTGCCTGTGTCTTTGTTACTTTTAACTCTGCCTGTGTCGTTGAACATAACGCTGTAAGTCTGTTCTCATAACAAGTAGTAAAAAAATCTGATTTTTTTTTTTTTTTGGGTGGGTGTGATTTTTAGAGTCTTAACTCCATAGTGTATTTCCTGGAGCATTCACAGTGCTGTTTGATATAAAGAGCATGAAGGAATTCAGTTCAAGCTGATTTTTGTAGTATAGATGCAAAAAATCCTTAAAGAAGCAGTGATTTGAGAAATTAATTTATTGTAAGAAATTTATATATATCACAGGACTGTTTGCAAGATTTTCATTGGTGCTTCTAAGTTGTGCTTATTGTGCTACATGTTTTCTAGAGAAATTAATGTTAAATGTTTCATTTGTAAGATAAGGCAATCCAGTCTATTTGCATGGGAAGTCCTGTGAATGAATTGGGATAACGGTACTGATGTGAATACAATAGGCTTCATTAATTACCTAGCTGTGGATGGTGATTCATGAGCCACAGTTCTGGCTGCACGTCTGGGAGAGAGGGGGCGTTTGTTTGAGGAAGAGACTGAATAATGAATACCTTAAACCAAATGATCTGTGGCTGAGTGGCAGACAAAGAGGGCTTTGGGGAAGCGACTGAAAGGATTGCAGCTATATCTAGCCTTTATGCTGAACGTTGCATGAGAGCCATTGCCCCTTCTGTTTGGGGAGGAAAAGGGGAAATCAAATCCGCTTATGAAGCGAGTACACCTTGCCAATGGAGATGCTGTTCTGTATCATGATCATCTAGTTACCATCATGAAGAACGGTGATGTGGAAAGTTTGGTTATTTTAGTTCTGTTTTTCAGTATTTTGACAAATGCAGCAGCCTTTTTTTTTTTTTTGCAGTACAGGTACAAATGGTTTTTTTGTTTTTCTCTTCCACTTTCATATCTCCTATACACAGTCTCTAATGTCTGTGCTACAAGTTGATTGTAAGTCAGATCCCAGAGCAAAGAGAGAAGCAGATGTGATGGTTCCTGGATGTTCTGTGATCAGGATGTGCTGACCTGGGGCAACCACAAGTCAGGAGCCCATTCCCTTCCTGTGACTCTGCTATACAGCCAGTAATGTCCTGTACAGCAGCTGTGTGGAAAGCTAGAACAATATCGACTTAAACTGTTCAAGCAAGATTTACTGGAGGTTGATTGTAGATGGGATGAGTCACTCATTTCTTGGCTTTCTTTTTTTAATTTTGTGTCTTCCTTCACTTGTTCTGTGTTAAGCCTGAGCAGTAAAAGAGGAATAAAGGTGAAAGGTAGAAATTACATGTTTCTTCATTAGGTGTATTTGTTGACTTGCTCTGAAGTGCAAAGGGAAAGGTCTGGCATCTGTTAAATATTTGGAGACACCTTGAGTCTTCACTTGTAGAACACTATTTTTATGAGAGGTAGGGAGAATGAGGGAAATGTTTTGGGGTAGGATACAATTTGAGGCTGTAGTTAAATGCTAAATTTAACAACTGTATCTTGTGCTCTTTGCCAAAGTTGCTAGTGAAAGCAAAGTTACACGTTTAAAAAGCTTGACATTCCCTTTAACAGCCTTTCCTTTATTTGCAAAAAAGCAACCATAATGGAAAAACTTGTTAAAGAGCAACTGTAACTTTTATCTAAATGCATACTTCTTACACCTTAATCTTAACTTGTAGATAAAAATTGTTATCCTAGGCAAAGGAATTGGTGTGTGGTTTTGGTTTTTTGTTTCCAAATATACAGGATATATTTGTCAGCAGATTCAAGGAAAATGTCCCCCACCCCACTCGCAGAAAAGAAAACTGATGGTTGTGTGGCATTGGAGAAGATAGGATCTTATTCAAAATAGGGAAGCTTTGTGTGGTAAACTGAATTGTCACAAATGTTTCTCAATGTAGTCAAAGTAGCTGCTGCTTGCTTCTCATTTGAGTTGATTTACTTAAGTCAGTTCTACATGCAGACTTGATTGTACCCTCTAGCAAAACCCTAGTGACTCATCTTCAGCCCTTTCACTAGAAAGGGTTATACAAAGTAAATACTATAAAGTTATTACATCATTTACCAAAAAAAAAAAAACCACCAAAAAAAGGCATCAAACCCAAACAGAACTAAGCAAAATGTGAAAAGCAGAAAAGACCTTCCCCCCGCTCCCCCTAATCCCCTTGAACAGAGAGGATTCTACTGAATTTTACATCTTTATATTTTCAGCAATAATGGAGTTTGCCAGCAGTTCCGTAGTGTGCAGATAGAATGCTCACCGCAAAGTTTGTAAAGATCAGCATGAAGATATTACCAATTATACATACTTAGAAGCTATTGCAGTCTCTTTTTCAACAGTGGCTGTGAAACTCCTTAGGTGTTCAAAGTAACTGGGGAAAAGGGGCAAAAATCTTCATAGGACCAAAGAAAAAAGTGTGTCTTCTCTCTAAATGAAGAATTCTGCCATTTTATGTCTTTTGTAAAAGGCAGTGTGCTAATGTGGGCTATTTTTGTCTTCCCTAAACTTATCTGTTTAATTTGTTTCTTGGTCAGTTGCCACAGCAGTTCTTGAGAGAAACTGAAGCAGCTGTGCTACTTACTGCTTTGTATGTCTAAATTGCTGTGATCCCAGCATAGGACAAAGTTCCACTGTGTTTAAAACATGAGCATAGGCTAATTGAAAGGGAAGCATGTACCAGTATCCATAGGTTTTTCTTACCATTGCAGTAGCAGAAGAGGTAGTGGATTTGTATGTTAGGAAATTTTAACAGTTAGTTGTGTTTCTCCCTAACAACACTTGGAACCAGGATGGTCCTTCTGAATATATCTTTACCTTGTGGTCTGGGGAACTAAGTATTTGCCAAGAGAAACAACTGATTAACTAAGTTTACCTGTCAAGAGAATAGAATAGGACAACAGATGGTGGAGAACAGAGTAGGTGGTGCTGGCAAAATGTATTTTTTTTTTCCCCCCAAGCTTAAACTTGGAAGTATCTGATGTGAAATCCATCATGAGCTAAGCCTTATAATTCACTTCACTGTCTGTGTCTTATTCTGCAGTCTTCATCAGCATAGTTTACAAAAGAGGTCTTGGAGGAACCTGGCAGCCCTTCCTGGATACTAATACCTACAATGATTACTGCTGCCATTTTCCTTACAGCTTTGTCCTGTGTGTTACAAAAAGACTGCGTTGGCTGTCTGGAAAACTTCCATGGTGGATCTTGAGTAAAGGAACTGTATTTCCCTGTCTCAAATGGCCAAGTTGTTTTGATTGATGTGAGAAACACTTGAGTCTTCATGCTTATGTTAATAGAGATTCTTAGGCTGTGTGGCAGCAGCATTCTTTTCATAGTGAGAAAGCACAAGTATCGTACTTAATATTTGTTATTCAGGACGTTTCAAGTTTATCAGCAGAAGTACTAGATGTCTAGTGATTCTTTTGGCATGAGAAATACCATGGTCAAAACACTTGTTTATCTTTCAGGTTTCCATTAGGGGTTTTGTTTAGGTCAGAAGGTTGGAAAGAGGGCAGTATTTTGTGTGGTTTTGTGTTTCCCTTTCTTACATGTTTGCAAGCAGGTAACTAACTAAAATAATGTAAGAGAGATTGCTTGGAGGTGTGCCTCTGATTCATACCACAATTGCTGATACTGTTTTAAAATGTGTTTTCTTGTAAATCACCTCATTTCTTCCCTTACACCCCTCCCAAACATTTTCTAGAGCTAGGTCTTTGTACTTGGAAGTTTTCATTCAGTGCAGGTAAGCAAATACTGTTAGGTAACATGACAGTGGAACTGAAGTGCCCACTGTGGGGAAAAAGAATGTAAATTCATAGCTGTGCTGTCTTGCAGTGATAAGATTTTATTTCACCCTGCTAACATCTGCTGTAAGTAGATACTGTTTTGCCCATTACAAAATGCAAGATTTAGTGCATCTTTTTTTTTTCCTTGCTGTATGTGTGCATGGAGGAGAGAAGTATAGATTTTCTTAAGGGAGGGAGCAGAAGGCAAGAAGTAGGTAGGGGCAGTGTCAGAAGACCTTGTTGCGCTAGTGTGGAGAGGGTAATACAGGACAAGGAGCATGAAGTGTGGCCTTCTCTTTCAACAAAATTTCTGGGAACCTAAGTGTAAAAAGATTCCATACGAAGAAGCACCTAGTTCAAATCTCTTTGAAGGGCTGTTTTTCATCTTCACTGTATGGAAGAGGTGGACTCGGCACAAAAGGGATACTTCGTTTGTTCTCTTTATTTTGTTTTCTAACTTCTGGCTTCTATTCTCACTGCCCCCAGGATTCAACATGCTTACTTCACAGTGCAGTACTGGAGGGAGCACAGAGGGAGCACAAATACCGAAAACAGTAGAGGCTGAGTATCTGGCAGCTTGGCACATCTTGAGGGTGATTGCATCCTTTGTTTGAAACACTGGTAGGAAGATGAAAGGTGCACAGAACTACAGCTAATATCAGTTTCAGCCTTAATAGCAGCATAATAGTGCAAGTATCTTGAGGGGATGCTTAAGGAGGAACATGTTTACTGGTTTGGGGTTCACTTTTGTTAAATTCCCAATTCCTCTGTCACTTAGATGTATTCCTTTAAGATTTCAGCTGTACCAGGTAGATCATCCTACAAAAGCTAGATATTGACAAGACCACAGAATATTTTTTTTTAATTTAAAAAAACAAAAACAAAAACAAAAAAAAAACCCAAAACAAAAAACAAAACCAAACAACTAACCCCAAATAGAATATATGTATGGCAAAAATGTCAAGGTAGATTGTGAAGTACAGAAAAATTCTAGAAACGCTTCATTAATATATTGAAAAAGAAAGCAATATAGTGTATGCCTTTACTTGGAATATCATATGTAATGAAAATAATAGTAAAAGGCAAGTGATGTGTATCTCCCCCACGTGCACAGCATCCGGATGCTTACTTGTACTGCTACTTGTACCTTTCCTTTTGAAAAGTGAGGAGGTAGAGAAAATGTTCTTTGAGAAAGGATGGAAAAAAGTTAAGGGGGAGGGATGAGGGATGGTAGTGTTTTTATAACTCTGAATTATATGAAAATGAAGGGGCATACTTTTAAGACTTGGCTTGCTGTAAGCAGAATAACTTTCTAAAGGTACTAATGGATTCCCCATAATTTGTTTTCAAGTGATGTTTGAATGCCTATTTTAAAATAAAGATCACAAAAAGAACTAGAGGTTAAAGATCTTAGTTGTCATTCAGTTATGACTTTAATGTCTGTTTGTGTAGAATATTAGATAAAAACTTTGTAGAGGCCTCTTCAGACTGGAAGAACCACCAGTCCATTTATCATCATTTCTGTTGGTATCTAGAAGTTCTAAAGCAGACCATCTGCAGTTTGGCTGTCAACACAACAAATTTTCAAACTTCAGGGTTTTTTTCCCCTCTTAGTTTACAAAAAAACCCCGAAAGATGATGAAAATTGGGCTTAATACAAAGCTGTAGAAGCATATTAATGGCCACAAACCAACCAAAACTATATATATTTGTTGTTTTGACTGATTAAAAATAAGAATCTGCTTCCAACTTAATAGTACTTGGCAAAGAATAGTCAAACAAAGAACAATCATGAGGAGAAATGCGGCTTTTTGGTATGGTGATGCACTAGAAAATAAATACCTCTGTAAGTAGAATGTTATTGTTTCTCCAGGTAACTTCTGTAGGCCAACATTAGAAAGTCAGTTTTCTTTCCAATCTATCTTTTTAGCTTCTAGTTTCTTTAGCTTATTGTATGTCTTGCCTCATCTGCAAGGCTTCTGCCTCTTTATTTGTGGTCTCAAGTATAGAGCCTGTATCTTGGAAAAAGATTAGGCATTTTAAAATCCTGTTCGGTCATACAAAAATCAATTCAAAACAAAATATAAATTTCTAGTAAATTATGCAAACCTATGTATTAATAAACATTAAGAAGCACAGTGCTATTCGGCACAGTTAAGAGTCCTGTCTTGTTGCCTAATTGTAGCAAAGAAGGCAAATCTTTTTTTTCATGTTTTTGGGATTATCTGTGCTTTGCATGTACCTGGCAAGTAATCACTGGTAAGTGTTACAACTTCATATGTGATATATTAATACCTTACCTAAAGAACAGACTTGCTGTACCCATTCAGGATTTTGGAGAAGTCTTTACAGTGTTGTTTTGTCCAAAAAAAAAGGAATAAAAAAAAATACTGCCGAGTATACTGTAGAGCTTTTATAAATACAGTGGACAAGGTTGACATAGGGAAAATGAGACAACTAAAAGTACATAAAACCTGATAGGTATCATTCTCTTCCCCATATGGATACCATAATTCCACATGTCTGGTAGATCAGTAGTACCTGTGGATACAGCCACTGCAATATAGCTTTCTATCAGTCTTTCCCACTTGAAGAAGGATCAAAACAAATCTTTTCTTGAAGTGATAAGGTTAATTGAGAGCCAATATTTTGTTTGTATTACTGTGAGATCTGAAAACACCACTTACGTTTGTTCTGAGCTGCAGAGCTGAAAAACTGAAAAGATTCCCTTTAAAAAGAATGTTGTGATTTCATCATGAAACAGTCTGAATACTATAGTTACATTGCTAGAATGCAGTGAAAACAGATACCAAGACGGATGTGTCAAGGTTTTTTAAAATTTGTCAGAGATTGATGTTGTCGGCTGTGTATATTCAGTGGTTTTTTTCAAGGCAGACCATGGCGACTTCAGAGTTCTGTGAGCAGAGTTCAGAAAAAGTTTGGGTGAGAGGCATGTATGTTTCTTTATATGAAAGGATGCCATATTTTTATCTTGTTCTTTCCAATGCCTGCTCCTAGTAAAAGATTGAACGTACAGAATTCTAAAAACTAATAAACACGTGTTGGCCAGTTTTGCAGGGCTAAGTGTTGCTTTCTGTCTTCAGTGTTGCAGAGCAGTTTCAATGTCCTAGCTTTGTGAGAAGACAGATATTGAAATCCATGAATTGGTGGAAATGCATGTGCTTAGAACTAGGTTGAGTAAGAAGTTGGTTATCATGAGTTATAAAATAGCATTGGCATTATACCTCAGTTTCCCACACACGTAAAGTGGAAGAGGTCAGGAGACTTCCTCAAAGTCAGAGTGCTCATGACAGAGCCTATGCCTGCCATAAGCCTCCCTAATTGTGTCTTTTTTAAAAAAAAAAAAACACAAATAAAACTAATTCCTGGTAAATAGCAATATGATTCATGATAATGGATTATACTTAAACATCTTTATATATATGCATGATGCATATGTATAATTACCGTATGGTGCAATATTACCAGCTTTTGCTATGACAATCCTGTCACAAAGTTGACTCACAAATTATGTCAATTAAGTCACTGTGGCCCAAGGTTAAGAATTATTGCCTGTGTTAGAATACTGACAGTATATTAAGTTCAGGAAAAAAAGTTACAGTTCTTTTACCTGATTGATACTAGTTCTCAAAGGTTTTGCCCGGTCTTTAAATGGTTAATGAATCAATATTATTTTTTTTTGGTAATGCAGTTTTTTTTACATGCATTAAAGGCCTTTTGATTTCTTTCCCACAGAATCATTAAGAAAAATGGAATGGAAAATATATGCTCATTCATTAGTTAATTTCTTTGCCAAGATATGACTTCTTGTGTGTGGAGTTTTCTTTTTATATTTTTTAACAAATGCTCTGTACAGTTTGGTACGGAATGACTTGTGCTGGAACTGCCACCACTTGCCTACTGAGACTGTTCTACAATTTAGAAAAAAACACTAGCTCTTTTTTTAGTAATTGCCTTCCTCTCCCCCTCCCTGACTTTTACATTAAGCTATGTACTCATTTAACTTGGGTTAAATTGATTAAATCTGCGTTAAAATAGGAAGGTGATCTGCAGGCTGGGTGTCAGAGTACAGAACTGCTGATTTGCAAACCTGTCTTTGAAAGTGTAACTACCCAGTTGAATCAACGATGTAGTTTATGCTTTTGGGTATAATTTTTTTTTCTAATTAAAGTTGTTGTAAAGATGCTTTCATGTATCATCTGAAAGTGTGACCAAGCAAATAAAAACCAGCCGTGTTTGATAAGCTAGATTAATTGATCTCATGTTTATTGTTTGTAACTTAACTTTGATTTTTCATTCATTGGTGAAAACACTGCACTGGTGCCTTAATTGCTCTTGGTGATTAAAAATATTGACTTAATAGGCAGGGGTCTTTCTAGCTGGCATCAACTAAATGAGAAATTAGTGTCTATGTTCAGCAAAGGCACCTCTCTTTCCTCACAGGGGAACAGAGCCTGTGAAACTGAAGCAAGTGTTACACAGAAGTGTCCGAGTTGGCCATGTGCTCAGAGTTTCTCTTGGGGTAATATGTACTAGTTATTGACAAGTAAGTAAATGTTTAATAATAGCACTGTACCCATAAATACATTTCATGCATAAGGTTCCAAGAAAACGAAGATGGAAAAAACAGATCTTTTAAGTCCAGATACTTTTTGTTGTTATAATAATCTGGAAAGTTATTTTAGTTCTGATATGATACAGCTTTGATTCCTTCATGCAAGGTAACAATACACTGCACTGTAGGTAGTATCTTAAAATTTGAGCTAGCTCTTGATGCCCAGCTATCACCTGTGCATAGATCAATCCCCCTTTTCCGCACAGATGCCCATGTAGGAGGTGAGGTACCGAGCACGTGAGAAGCTGGGGGGGAGGCCTTGCTCTGAGGTTAGGCCTCAACAAAATTGCATCTTGTCTTTGTTAGGGCCACAAAGCTCAGAATCCTAAGTCCTTTATAAGCATCCTCCTAGTTCACTCTGTCTGAAGTATTTTAATATATACGTGTTATGTAAGCATTATAGAGATTAATATATATTGATACAGCCATATTAATAATAGGTTATGTTAATAGTCTGGGTCATGGCTACACACAGAAGTTGCGGTAGCTAGTCCAGACTTACTTTCTGTAGTCTGCTCAAGAATCCTTTCTGGTGTGGGTACCACTGCTCTGCTTGTGAAAGTCAGCTCCCTTACACAGCCACACTCAGCACCTCCTGGGTGCCCACCACATGGCAGCTGGATGAAGTGCAGTGCGATGATTACACATGAGATCATATCTTGGACAACTGAGCACTGACCTCTTCCTTCTGTAGACATGTAGTGCACGTAGACAGGTAGTGCATGTGGCAAATGGCTAATCTAGTTTCATATCCAGCATGTTCTTCATTGCTTTTTTTTTTTCTTTCCAGAACGGATTTTCTGATTTACTTGTTAATAAGGTAGTTTGTTCTTAATATAAATCACAGATAGGAGACTTTCAAAGGCAGAAGTCACAGTGTAGGAACATAACTGTAACTGAAAGCTAATAGGAAGTAAGCAGCAAATGCTGTCTGGCTTTGAGCTAAAGAATGAAATACCCTCACTTTGGGGTGGGAAGGATTGTGGTGTAGTGGTTTGGATTTGTGGCGTGTTAGGATTTTTTGGGAAGGTCTTGTGCTGTTATGGTAGAGTCTTGCTAATGCAGAATAGAGCGCTCTGGTCAGTTGTGGGAACCAAGCCTGATAAGGAGAGCTGGACAGCTTGTTAATTTTTGCTTAATGAAATCAGAGCCTAGTTAAGACTTCAGACAGCAGAAGCACTGTGATTTGTGTTCGCAACATCTGTTTCTCAACACCTGGTAGCGTGATAGAAAGTACTATTTTTCAAACTGCGTTAAATTGAGAAGCAAGTAACTTTGCTGCAAGTTTAGTTTTAGTGTACTAAAAACATTTTCTACCAACAAGAAGGTTAACAATTAAACCAGTGACTGTGAAGGTAAATCGAGCAAAAAATGTCGTGCTCTTTAAGTCATTTTTATTGCCCTGAATAGAAACACAGAGCAGATCCACAACTTTCTAAATTTTCTAACTACATGCTATATGAGTTGCTGTATGAGTATTTTTGGTCAGTTGTATGAGAATACAATTTTGAATAGCTGTATTTAATATAACTAGAAGTTCATTGTATAGGGCTCAAATAGTGTCATCCTGTGGTTATATGATGTCAGAGTACACTTTTCACACGGCCTGTTTGTTTCCTTACAGTGAGCCACAGACTAAGAACTGAGATGCATACAGTTTCTTTCATATTTAGTAGACAAGCATTTTAAGTTGCTTATGGTCAGCAGCTTTCAGTTCAGGGAGCTGAAATGAACTTGTTTAGCATTTAGAGATATGAACAACTTATTTTAAAGCTCACTGGAAAAATAACTCTTAGCCTTGACGCACCTTCAGCCTAGGTTTTTTTGATCGCTGGATACCTATCAATGTAAGTAAGCCTTATGCCACTGTATGCCTGGGTTTTTCATAGGAGAGCCAAATGATTTGAAATTTACAGTGGTTTTACATTGGCAGTAAAACTCCAGGTGGCTTAACCCCCACTGAGAACCTGCAGGGCATTTTCCAAATGGGCATTTTCAGCAGTAATGGCCTTGACTTTTTTGTGGGTAAACAGGGAAGATAGTTCAGTGTTTTGTGGCAAAATAGGCGGATCATTTCTGAGGGGACAATTTAGCTTCCTGTGCATTCAGATTTCAGAACAACAGTAACTGTTCTGCTGAGAATATGAACTTTGTTAAGTTTCTGGAACACATTGAAACTCCTTGTTGTACACCACATTGTTTCTTAACTAGGTCAATAATTATGGTATCTCCATTGATACTACATTTCAGTGTTGGAGGTTTGTCTTGTACACCATGCATTTTTATTTTAAGCTGATATATGTTATGCTTGGCTATTTTTCTGCATATGTTATGGCATAGAGTCTTTTAGGTTTAAAATTGCACCTCTCTCTACCTGATTTCTTAAACTTTATTAACTTATAATTAAAGTTAATTTGCTAAAGTTGTTCATGGTGTCTAGTGTATCGAAAGACATGCGCTGCAGATGAATGTTTAAGAGAAGTCATAGAATCATAGAATGGTTTGGGTTGGAAGGGACCTTAAAGATCAGCTAGTTCCAATCTTTTGTAAAAAGTCCCTCTCCAGCTTTTGCCATTGTTATGGGGTTAACTAAAAGGGGTTTACTAATGATTAAATGATGATCAAATGATAATTAGTGATCGAATGAAAATGAAATGGTGATCAATTAAGGAATAATTTAATGGTATTTAAGCAGTCATTTAACCCAATTTTCAAGAAGAGTAAGAAGGAACACCCTGGTAATTACAATCCTGTCAGTCTCATTTCAGTGCTTGGTAAAATTATGGAGATGGTTATTCTGGGAGTTATCAAAAACTACTTGAGCAACAATACAGGCATTTGTCATAGCCAGCACAGGTTCACAAAGGGGAAGTCCTGATTAACGAACTTAATTTTCTCTTCTGACAAGGTCACCCATCTAGTTGACCAAAGGAAGCCAGCAAGTGTGGGGTTTTGGATTTCAGCAAGCTTTTGATATTGCCTCACAGTATTCTTCTGGATAGAATGTCCAGCACACGCATAGATAAGTTCATAATGTGTTGGGTGAACAATTGGCTGATGGGTCAGGTTCAAAGGATTATAGTAAGTGAGGTTGCATGAGGCTGGTGATTAGTCACCGTGGGGTTCCCCAGGGCTCAATTTTAGGGCCCTTCACGTGTTTTGGGTTTTTTTTTGTAAATGATCTGGATGCAGAAGTGAAATGTACCTTAAGTAATATTGCCAGTGATACTAACTTAGGAGGAGCTGTGGACCCCCTTGAGTGTAGAGATGCCTTACAGAGAGATCTGGATAGACTAGAGAGCTGGGCAATCACCAACTGTGTAAGATTTAACATGAGCAAGTGCCAGATTCTGCAGCTGGAACAGGGTAATCCTGGTAATGTATGCAAATTGGAGGAGAGCAGCCAGCCCTATGGAAAGAGATCCAAGCATTTGTGTTGGTGGCGGGTTGGATATGAGTCAACAGCATGCTGTGGCAGCCAAAGAGGCCAACCCATGTCCTGGCATGCATCAAGCACTGCATGGCTAGTCAGTCAAGGGAGGTGATTGTCCCAGGCTACACGGCAGTGATGCATTTCCACCTCAAGTACTGTGTGCAGTGGTGGGCGCCTCAATATAAGGTCATCGAACTATTAGAGTGTGACCAGAGGGGGGTGACCAAGATGGTGAAACGTCTTGAGGGCAAGACTGAGAAGGAGTGTCTGAGGTCATTTGGTTTGTTCAGCTTGGAGAAGAGAAGGCTGAGGGGTCACCTCATGGTGGTTTACAGCTTCCTCAAGGGGGGCAACGGAAGGGGAGGTGCTGATCTCCTCTCTCTGGGACCAGCAATAGGACACAAGGAAAGGGAATGAAGCTGCATCAGGGGAAGTTCAGTTTGGACCTTAGGAAAAGGATCTTCACTGTGAGGGTGGTCAGTCACTGGAGCAGGGTTATGGCACCAAGTCTGTCAAGGTTCAAGGAGTGTCTCAATGATGGTCTTAGTCTTGTGGTTTAGTTTCAGGTAGTCCTGCAAGGAGCAGGGAGCTGAACTCTATGATCCTCACAGGTCCCTTCCAATTTAAGATATCCTATGATTCTATGATAATTTTAGGACTAATGCAAAATATCTTTTACCTCATAGATAACAGATGATGGGTAAGGGTTCTCTCAGCCTTGAGAAGTAATCTTGAGAGGTGTCCCGGGTTAAGGGGGAGGTCACTGTTTTGCAGCCTGCTGCTATACAGGAGAGTTCAATGGGCTAGGGGGCTACACATATTTATAGCTGAAAGTGATTGACTCGTAGTCAAACCCTGCTTTGGTGTGTATGTGCAGGTGTGCAGCAGTAGCAGTTTTAGTTTTGTGTAGTCCCAGCTCAGGCTATTACCGTTGGCTTCTGATAAAACATGGCCTAGATTCCTTAGTCCTTGTGAAGGCACAGCCTAGCATAGCTCTCGCAGTTGCACAGCTGGGCTGACTTCAGTCAGACCTCTTTGTGGGGATGCCTGAACCGAAGCACTGTTCGCTCTGGGTGCATCTGTCACAGACTTGCCAAACAACAAACTTGACCTGCACTTCCAACCAAAAAATTAGTAAGTAGATACTATTTACAAAATGAAAATCAGTGAGGATGTTCAAGATTTTGTTTGCAGTTACATCTTTTCATACTTTTGCCTTTGTATGTGAAGATAAACATTTTATGTCTTTTGCAAAACACTGATATGAGAGTTGTCTGTAGTAAGTATTTCTTCCAAGGGGTAAGTACTCAAATTCAACTGAATATTAAGGAACATTGGCAGTGACTCTTAACTTGGGGGAAGGAAAAGAGCAATAATTCCTTTTAATTAGTGTGCGATGTCTGAATCAACCTGCAGTCTGAAAGTGGTCCCAAAATATTATACTGAATTATAGGATTTCCTCTATGAAACAACCCTGTGTAGGTCCTGGTGGTGTTGCTACTTATAAGCTGTGTCTTATGTGTGCATGTGCAGTGGCTTACTGCGAACAATTGTAGAGATAAAAAAATCTCCTGAAGAGTTTTTCCTCTATTTTTCTCTGCGCCCTAAATCTCACTCTGTTTTGCAATATGACTGTTCCTTTCAGGAAAAAAAAAAAAAAAAAAAAAGGCACTGTTGACCTGCACATTGTTATTTCATAGTTACTGCAACTCTAATACATGAAATGTTTCTTTACTAGCTGGCCCCAGAAACTTTTTTCAGTTTGTGGTCGTTCTTAATACAGACTAGCTGTCTGAGGTTCGTTGAGGTAAAAGCAAGTAATTTTCATATTTGCTGTATATATAGCATGATAGATTTAGTCATAGGAATGAAATACTTTGTGACTGCTGCAGTTACTGGATTATAGGTTGTGTGTGTGGCTTCATACGGACATGTACATGCACATGCCGCCATGGTGTTTGGTAGGCTTCTTGTGTGTGGAAGTGGATAGAAGAGGGGTTATCTGTGTTGTGGAAGTCTAGAGTCTCTCTGTGCATATTTCTTACTTAGTAGTTGTATTTCAATTAATTCTTTTCCGTGCAATTGTTTAAGGATTATAGAATTAGGACACTCTTCTGCATTATGGTGTATTAAAGTTATGGTACGTGAACCCAAATTCTTGATTGCCACAGTTATGTTTAAATTTTCCTTCCCCTTAAGTGACTTCAGAAATGTCTAGAGGCAGAGGAAGAAAACCATCTTTTGCTGTATACTGCTAGATATAATGAAACTTGACCCTCCTGTCCGGGTGTCACTTTCTGCTGCCTGTTACACAGCACTGTGCTAGCACATCTCTGGTTATTGATATGAGAAGAGGAAAAGCTGGGCAATTTGTCAGATCTTGCCCCCTCGCTCTGCTCTGGTCCGAAAGCACATGTAGTTGTGGTAAGCATTTTTACATTATACATGTTTCTGACTAGAGCATTCTTTTTGAGACTTGCTTTGTCAGCCTAGTGTTGCAGTTCCCCATGCTTATTTTTAGAGTGAGACCCTAACAGGTCCAATTAACACTTGCCACCTCTCACTGGCTCTAAAACTTCTGTGCTTCCTGGCTCTGCCACACACCCCAGTAACATCCTGCTTTCCTGCCTAAGTTGGGTGGTATCACTTGTATTTCTATACCATGTTCTGTCTGAATGTGGACCTCCTATGAAATAAACCAAATATTTTAATATACTGCTATAAGTGTCTAGTCAGGAAAAAGACACTGCTCCAGACCAATCATAGCCTAATTTAGACTTGCTTACATGTGGTTGCTGTGTGAGTGCTGTTTAAATGAGCAACCACTGAAGACAGCAGGAGTTGAAGATGGCAGATGTGATCTGTGTTAAGCTGCAGAGTGGTCGTTCAGGAGAATTAATGGGAGCACTGGAAGTACGATAGACTGCACAGTAAGATAGACTGCACAGTGCAATAGACTGTACTGCTACCTGGGAACTGGTACACCTGAGATGGGCTGCATGAACTAATAGGTCTCTGCCTGTAACTTCTGTAAGTACATACTCCAAATGTCATAAATTCCATTTCTATTCTAGAGTGATAGAATTGAAATTTGAAAATGTGGTATGTGTTAATTTTTAGGTGTCTATCAAGTCTCCCATGTGCATACGTGCAGATGCGCACAGAGTTCAGGTCATCTAAAGCAGCTAATAACAGAGAAACGATAAGGGCTAGGTAATAAAGAAATTGTAGGGCTTTAAATGCTAGCAGGTGAAAAATATGCTGTTCTGTTGCACTTTGAACAGAAAACCATTGCTTGCAAGCTACAGAACTGAAAGCTAAAGCAGAAGCACAGTGCTTGAGCTGATGCACTCTTCCTGTTTGAAATATCTGATCACTGCAGACCAAGGGAGGCTTGAACAGAGGTGATTCATCTGGCTTTTTGAACAGGCCAATGTGCATCCTAGCTAGTGTTACTGGATGACTGAGCAAACTTCAGCTTATCCAGCCCCACAAAACACGATGGTGCTTTGCTTGCTGTAGTTGTTCTCATAAAACACGATGGTGCTTTGCTTGCTGTAGTTGTTCTCATAATTGTTTTGTACTTGAATGAGCTGAGGAAGTGACAGCAATCATCTGCTGAAGTGCATTAAAATGTTTAGATACAAGGGCAGACTTCTTTTGCAAGGCTATCTTACGACAGTAAGGTAAAATGTACCATAGCAGTGTGCTGTGAAACACTTACTGTACTGGTAAGGGTTTGCCTGTGTGAACTGATGGTTTTAATGGCCTTTTCTCTGCTTGTTCCGACTTACTGTTTTCCTCTATCATAAACCTTCCTTGGAAATTGCTTCAGTATATTAGTTTTGTGTGGAAAAAGGAATATTATAAATGCTGTGAATAATGCTTTTCACCTATTGTCATACTAAAAAGCAGGTGGAGTCCCTTGAATATCTTGTATGGTCTGTCACGTAGTTTGTCATGGGTATTTTTTTCCCCCATGGACTATTCCATTCCTTTTAATGCTACGCTGTTGTTAAAATGAGGGACTCTCTGGATGCTGATGTTGAGTATTTCCTATCATTACTTTAGAAGTAATAATAGGGGACTCTTCAGGGAGGTTTTAGTTCTTTCCATTCTTTATGGGAAAAGTACCCTATTCAAAGCCTGTCTTAGACCAGTAGTTTGCCATGTTTATTTTTTCTCTCTGACTGGTATTACCTGTTAGAATCAACAAGGAGGTCAGCTGAGAAAAGTGTTCTTCTGTGTTACCTTCAATAGGGTTTGCCACTTGAAAAGATAACGTTATTGACCAATTAAAACTTTGGCTAACAGGTTATTTTTTTTTTTTATGTGAATGGGCAGGCAAAATGAAATCACATTCCCTAAACCATAGGAGTGGATTCTCAAAGGCTTCTCACTTGTTCTTAACTGACTTTTTGTAGGTAGAGCAAAATATATTACGCCTAGACTATGTCCTAGGTAGGACAAAACATATTTATTTTGTCTTTAGTTTGCCTTCCTGTTACTTAATAAATACATTTGGGCCATTAGTTTTCTGTTAGCCTCTCTATATGTTCACATGCAGAACTATTAGTTGTTCTGTGCTGTGGTTTTCTGAGAAGTGAGCTCCTGTCTGCATGTATGTGTGGGAAATAGTATGAGCTATCTATCAGCTGTTTCAGAAAGCTGCATTGAATGCATGTGTATTGAAAGCAATTATCAACTGAAGACACCAGAAGTTTTGAAATGTCAGTGCTGGGGAAAAGGTTATGTGCACTGCTCAGTCACTGACACAGTATTGCCTGTTAAACTTGGTTTGGTCCCAAAAAACTATGCTTTTATGTTTCAAACTGGGAATTTTAATGGGACCGGTGTAATATTTTCTGTCTCATTTGTTTGTTTTGTGCACAAATAAGGACCTTTTGAGGGGTGGCCTACTTCGCTGAAATAATTAAATTTAACAAAATGGATAGAGAGTAAAATCCAGGCAATTGCAGGGATGGGTGTGTGTAAAAAACCCACCAAACCAAACACTAAACCAAACACAAAAAAATGGGGGGTGGGATGGAGGGGTGTTGGGCAGGATATTTGTCAATGATAAAACACACTATCAATATGCTTCAAAGACATTTAAAGGCTCGTTGCCTTAACCTCCCAGCTGGCACTTGAAAACATCATGTTTACTGTCACATTGCGTGAGCTGTTCTGTCCTTGACCGAAGGGCGTGTTTTCCTGCCTTCATCTGCTTTGCAGCTCCCTCTCGTGCTGTTGGTGATCTGGTAAGAAAAGCCTAGTACTTCACTTTACAGACTTGCTGTAAGGCTGTGGCTGCTGTGGCTCCCTTCCTGTATCTTCTGCTGCCTTCCCATGTATTATTTCTGATGGCTGTATTTGTTGTGGGGAGACTTGCTGTGGCTTCCTACAAAGTGAAAACACAAACTAAAACTGGAGGTGTTTTGGTTCCATCGAAATATGGTATCTTTCTTAAGACTAGACTCCATTCTATTAACAAGAATTAAAAGAACAACCCATCTTTTTCCCTCAAGTAAGCCATAAGAGTACCTTCATCCTATTCCACAATTTTCAAATGCTTTGAAACTTTTAATTCAGAAGCAAAGCATTCTCATAATATGTAGTCGTTCATGCCTATTAATTTATGTTGAGCTTCATTTGAAGTACAATCTGTTCCTAAGTTGCTTAAGGAAATATGCTAATGAAAACCATTTCAGTATAAATAGATGCAAAAAAAGGAACTGACTCCAAATGACCAATAATCCCAAAATAAAACCCTATAATAAAATCCTATAAATAGCTTTAGTCATAATGCTGAGAAATACAAGAATGAAATAGCTTTTTACAGAGTCAGGACCTATGCCTTCACAGTTTGACAATGCACAGGAAAGTCTAGCTCAAAACTTTGAAGCATCTTCTTCAATGTCTTGAAACTAAACCCTAAAGCACTTGTGGTGGGGGGGGGGCAGGTGGGGGTGGCACAGAATAGGTGTGGGAAAGTTATGAGGAAGTGAAAAAGGGATTTCAGCCTTATTCGGCCTATGTCGAGGGTGAATGTTGTCCTTTGTCTGGCAAGAGTTACTTGCAGCTCAGGTTTCTCAGGGCTTGAAAGTGCCAAAGGTAATTGGTGCATTAAAAGCGGTGCCAAAGTCCCCAGAAGTGCCTGCTCTGCTAGGGGGGAAGGGAGGAAGAGAGCTTCTGCAAGTGCACTGCCCTGGTGAGATAAAGTATCTGATAAAAAAATCATGCATGAAGGCAACTATAGGTTGTGTTTGTTTAAAACCTCTATTGCTTGTTCTACAGATCAGTTTCTTTCAAAAAACAAAGCTCGGAGTAAACATTTCTCAATTCCTTTGGGAGCTGGAGAGCATCCTTCAGTTGCTACAGCTGTTAAGTGTGTGGAAATGTACACCAGCACAACTTCTCTGTTGGTATGGACACACCTTAATCCCTCCCCCATCATTTCTTGCTGCCACTTGACTGTATCTGCTAAGCAGCAAGAGGAAACAGTATGGCAACAGTAGAAATTTAAAGTGAAAAATATGAAATCAGTCTTAAAAATACCCTCTGAAGTGATAATTTCTGCTTACAAGCTTGCAGGATTGAAACAAGTGATAGCTGTTCTGAGCCTTTAAGGCAAAGAAAAAAAGGTGTCTTTTATGGAATGATACTCCCATATCAAAAATAATTGTGTATTTCTTTCTTATAAAGTACTTGAGACTAAAAAACTAATAGTAATCATAGTTGTGCCTCTGCTTACATTTGCATACCATGATCATATTGTGACATGCGTACTTAGTCATGACTTTTTGCATATTTCACTTTTTTTTTTCCTTTTTTCTTCACACCCCACCACCAGCACCCCCTGCCTTAAATAGTAGTCTGAGTTTTGGTGCAAATCTAGTTAAATTCAAATTTAACATCTGCAGTCATTTTCTTTCTCTTCCTGTGGTTTTATTTGCTTCAAGTAATTGTCAAAGCATTGTTACCACACTTCCTGTTCGAAGCTATCCTGAACGGTATGCAGTCAAAGGATATAGTGTGTTAACCCTTAAAAGGAGCTTTATAGATGTTTTTTTAAGAAAAGCCCACTGTTCTTAAGCCATATAATTAATAAGTAGCTTTCTTCTAACTGACTCTCCACAGTATGCAGTATATCCCTGTTTGGATCAGCTAAAGTAAATGTTCACTAGCCTGTTTTTTGCCAGGAAACATGAAGACCTTGGAGGGGAGATTGATTTTTTTTGTTTGTTTGTTTTGTTTGTTTTTACCATTCCTCCTTTCCCGCTCTGTTTTATTTCTTACAGAAAAGTTAATACTGCTATAGTAAGAAAAACTGTTGATACTGTAACAGAACGTGTTCCACCCCCACTTATCTATTAATGCAGTGTTTGCATTTGCTGCCTTTATGACTGGTATTGAACAATAAATGGCAGTTTTGTCTTTGTATTAGATCAGGTACTGTGGAATAAACTTCAGAGTAATGAAAATTACCTTAATGGTTTTCACTTTAAACAATGTGTCCCTTTTAATATCTTCATTTCTTCATACTACTTAAAATTTCTATAAATGGGATGGAATTGAAGTTGTACACGAGGTATAAAAGGCTTAAAATGTGACAAAATTGTTCAGCATGATAGTCCTGTGTGTTCTTGCAGTGTAAATCATACACTCTAAAATAAGTTGCATTCGGAGTTCATAAGGTTTAAATGAGAAAAAATAAGTTGGTGTTTCACCATTCATCACTGTGATTAGCCTTCCTGCTCAGGCAGAATCAGCACCACGTTTTTTCAACGTAAGCTGTATGGTGTTCTGCCCCTCTGAGCATCATAAACTGTAAAGAGTGAAAACAAAGAATGATGGAGCTGTTGTCTTGAACTGTGTTCTTCAGCCTCTGTTGTTCTCTTCATTTGGCAAGTCTGCACAAACAAGTGCAGCAGCACTGGCGAACAGTGCCATGCTAAAAGCTTGATCCTGTGACAGAGCAGAGAACTAGCTGTGAAGTATTGCACGTGTTTTGGGTAATTGCAGCTAGGTTTGGGGTGCAGGCCAAGCTTTGCAGGAACATTTTCTCATGATATTGCTAGTGGACTGATAATACATAATACTTGACAGGTAGCTGTATGTCAGTGTGGTGCTTCTCTCTCTCCCCCGCCTCCCCGGCTCATCCCCTCCCATCCCCCTCTCCCTCCCTTTCTTTCAATAATTTGGAAAAGAGCAGCAGAATTTTCCTGTTTCAACTTGTTCTTTAAGCAGGCAACTAGTAGTAAGTCCTAGTGTGTTGCTGTTGACATTGAAGTGCTGATATGCCTTTTTGTCTTCAGTTAAATTGCTTTTTCGTTCCATTTTGGTGCAGCAGTTTTATACTTATTCTTTTACATTAGCTTGGCCACTGTAAAAATTTGTTTAGCTGAGTAGGGGTGTATAACTTTCCAGTGCTCTAACATAAATATGGCTAAACTTTTGTTTGCATTTTAAGAGGTTCAGTTACTTGCAGATTTTTCCAGATACATACGTATGTCCTTCCACCACCATTTTTTTTTAATTAAAAGGCAACAGATTGAAAATCTGTTTGGTACTGATTACAGAACCATGATATTAAAGGCAAATATGACACTATACAGGCTATAGAAGATAAAATGCATTTTTAAAAATTAATATGTTATCAGAGACTGTTACTCACAGTCTCTAGCTTGGCTTGGTCATTCAGCAGTTTTTTATTTAATTGGGGGCAATCGGTTTGAAAGAGAACTCTGTCCTAGAGGGCACAAGTCCTGCATGCTGAGAGTGGCTGGGTGGAGAAAATATTCTGTACCCTTGAGTATTTTGTCACCAGGAGGAGCCTTCCAGGCTCACAGGAGCATGCACAAGCCCTTCAGGTTTGTTCCCAGGGCTCAGCTCAGCACTGCGGTGAGCTGGAGGAGTGTGCCAGCTATCAATGAGCAGACTAGGAGACAGCGGAATTTCCCTGCCCTTTCCATGTACGTCTTCTGTACACGGTGTTAACAGCAGGATGGAAGTTAACTCTCTGTGAGAGCAAGAATTTGGTATGTTACATCTGGACTTTGTCAAAAAGATTCCATGAGGAAGCAGTAATGTGAGTGTTCCAATTTCAGGAGCTGCAAATCAGAATACTGGGTCACTTGTGTAGCAAGAGAAGCTCAGTGCAATGTATTCATGTATAGCTTTGGCAGGTTACAGTATCTTAGACTTCAAAACGTGCTGACTTTGAGTACTTGCTTTATCAATTTGTCATAATCTAAGCAGCATAATCTAATGGGGAAGCATTTCTGTGTTTCAGAAAATCTAGGAGTCTATCTTCTCAGAAGTAAAGCCGCCAAGTTAAAGAGACAGAAGCTGTGCAGGTTTTGGATTGAAATTGTCAATTGTTACATGCTTAACAGGAGTTAACAATGTTTCAATTCAGATTTTATTACATACTGAATCAAATTTAAAAAAGAATTGTGTATCATGCAAATTTCGAGACTGCAGAGAACAACAGAGCATTTTCTTACCAAGCTTTTCTACGTTACACCAGCTCTTGCTATTTAAAGTTTATTAAACTTTCAGTAACAGAAGAATTGAGAAAATTATGTGAAGCTACCTAATTATGAAGTGAGAACTTCTTTAGACTTTTGAAGTTATTGTCATTCTTGGATTTCATACCATTGGTTGATAATTCCCATGTTTTATTGCAACTTCTTGACACATACATGGGATTTGGGTCATCATCTTTGAGGTAGAAAAAAAACCTTTTAAGGATGAAAACATGTCTTATTAGCACTGTCCTAAGACCATTTTTTGAAGTGTCTGACAAAAGGAAGTTTGTGTGAAAGAGTTTTTTTATTTATGCTTTTTTGTCACCCCAGGTGTTCTGTTTAATAAAATGCTTTGCTCTGTATGGTGTTAGTGATAGGAAAAGCTAGCAGAGCTTTCCATCCCCCGCCCACACCCCCGCCAGCCCTGGTCTCATCTTTAGGCAAGAAATGCCACAAACAGGCATAGAAACGTAATTTAAATACTACTAGTAGCTTTTTCAGAGCTGAGAGAGACTTTTGCTGGGGTATTACTATTTAGATGGTGTTACTGCACTGTTTATTTCTTGAAGAGCCTCTGTTAAAAGGTAAGAAGTGGGAAAGCTTCCCAGAGCCTTTGGATTTAGTATGGGAGAGGTGTAACTGTATTTCTGTACGTGGGTGTTCTAACCAACAGTCCTGGAAAGTAGCTGCCTGGTGATGGCTGCACAGTACAGTAACTTGGCATGTATATAGTAAATGATGAACCTCATTGCTTACGTGCTTGGCATGTAGAGAACTGAAGAAGACAGTAGCTATGTGAGGACTGCTCTGCCACAGAATGTGTGTGTATGTACACATATATATATGTGTGTGTGTGTAGTTGTTTTATCCAATGGAGTCTCCCAACCACTTCATATTGTGAGGAATTGCATACAAATAATGATGCGTCGTTATTCACACACTTCTATGAATGAAGATGCAGTCGTATATAGAATTATTAAGGGGTATGCGTGTGAAAACTTCTGAATAGTCATTATCTCACTTTCTCTGCTAGTGAAGTTTATGATCGATGGCAAGATAAACAACCAGGGTAAAATCTCACAGGAATTTTTACTGCACTTTTACTGAAAGAAACTGGGTTGGACATTAACCAATAAACATTATTTTAGCAAACGAATGATTGGAATCTGGAGCCTCAGTTGTTCCACATGAGGAATTTTAGAGGTTTAAGGAAACAGTTTTGTACTCTACAAGTAATCTCCTCTTTTGAAGCCAACTGTATGTGAAGCAGGACCGTAGAGAGCGTAGAAGGAAAATAACTTTGAGTTGACCGAGTCCAGCCATTTTGCAAATTTTCCATATACAGAAATCTATTTATTTTTTGCCTCAAAATTTAGAAAAACACACTTTTACTTGACAGCTGTGCAACAGGGTTGGGGTTAAATGCTATCCACACCTTATGCTGTGAATAAACTGGGTAACTTTTCCATAGAGAAATACAGAGTGTCTGTCTACAGGCACAATTCTCTAAGAAGTTTAAAGGGGTGTATGGGCAATTGTTACATTCTAAAATGACATTTGACAATTAGATCAAGCAGAGGTGACTGCTGAAAGTTAGACACCAGTTCCTGACATCTTCATCTAACCAAAGCTGGAACATAAGCCTCATATAGGTTTCTGGTATATGCCATTTTTGCTAGTCACTGAAGGAATAAGCATGTGACTTGTTTGCAAGTGTCTTTTCAGTCTGTTTAAGATGTTACCAAGAAATCACTGATGAGGGTGGCTGTCTGGGAGCATGAGATTCTGTATATTCTTTCTTTTTGATGTAATGTACTTCTGTTTTCAGGTTCACCTAACGCTAGGGACCAAAGACGCATACATAACATTTCTGTGGTGCTGGATCCAACCTTCTGAAAGAAGACTCTAAAGTAACTTTTTGCCTTCAAGTTGTTTGTCCAGGGACTGACTTGTCTTTGGAGAAGAGCTCAACACAGAAAAGATACTCACATTGGAACCATTATAAATAAACCTATTTAAAGAACTTGCTACGTGGAGACAGATTTACAGAGGCAGAGTCCTGCTTTTCATCTGTGTCCCTACTTCAGACTGTAAACAATGAGTGAGTTTTGGTTGTGTTTCAACTGCTGCATTGCAGAACAGCCTCAGCCTGTAAGTATGAATATTGGCACTGCTTTGTTTCTGTATAATTAACTACACTGTTCACATTTTCTGGTTTTTTTAATGGCTTTTAAATTAGTGCTGTTTGGCCAAGCTCAGTGAGAATTAAGGAATTAACTAACATCATGGCTTAGTGGGGACAAAAAATGACTGTTCTAGAGTGTTGTCACACAGATATTTTCTTGTCCTTAAGATCAAATCTATCCAAAGCCTTTGGAGAAGGTCTTTGTTTGAATTAAAGAGGAGGTTAAAGGAAGGGAAGGGCACGGAGGTACTCATACCGTAAATCTTTTTTTTTTTTTTTTTTAATAGAATGGCTATTGTGTGAAAAAGTATATAGCAGTTTGATAAAAGAACTATTTCAAACATACGTAAGAAAGAAAAAATATACAGGAATATTCTTGGGTTTCGTATACTCTTAAGGACCGTTAGAGTATGTTCCTGGGTTCAGTGCTGCTGGGAGAAAGTCTGCCTATGTGAAGGTGGAGTTAACAGGAATATGGTTAGCACTCTGAGAAGAAGCATTGTACGGTATGGCATCCAGATCAAGCTAAATGAATGTATAGAAGGGACAGTCATCTTGCAGATGTGTGGAGAAGAGCCCAGTTACTACTAAAGGATATGCTGGAATTACAGTGACCAAGAGAATCCCAGAGTGAGTAAAGCAAGCTCACTGAAATGCTCAGATGATAGTATTTGGCTTTAGGGAAGCCAAAGGACTAAAAAAATAATTTCATGTTAAGTATTGTCATTGCACAAAGCCTGAATGCCAGACTGATCCTTGGGTGGCAATGCAAATATTAAAAGGTGACCATTAACATTTCTAAGAAATGAATGCAACTTTATCTCACTCTTAGTCAAGCCGTGTTGTTGGGGATGAACTCAGATAACCAACATGGGAAGCTGTGGTCCTCTCCTGTTGCTTGAATACCATGTAGTCCTTTAAAATGCTAGATAGTAGCCAAAGTTACTTGCCTAGATTTCAGAACATATATTTAAATTAAAAATGAGATAAGACTGTGTTAAAAATCTTTTGAGGTAGAAAATGGCTTATTCTGTTTATTTACAAGAATCCTGAGGCTCAATGAAGTCTTGAATCAAGCTTTGTAATACATTTCAGTTACTGCTTAAGGAATACATGATATGTTAATACAGTGGGTCACAATTCATGGAAAGAAAGGGTGGAGAACATACTTCAAAAGGGGAGAAAAGGGAAACAAGTCATTTTCGTATGGGTCTGCGATTTAGTAGTATGCATTTGCTTAGAAAATTAAAACCATCCTTGTGTTTAAGATACAAATAACACATTGCTGAGCATTGTCTTAGTTCCTGAAATCTGCCTTTCAAATGTTGTAGGAGCCTTGCTTGTTAGGAAGGGCCAAAATTCTTCAGGATGCATCTCAGAAAAAGGAGTTGTGGGCCCTCCTAGGTGTACTTGACAATAGGTGCTTAGCTGGCCTTCCCCTGCAGTTGCTCAGCTCATTTTGCTGTGTTGTGTTCAGCCGTTGCTCTGTCAAGCGCTGTTGCAGTAAGCGGAGTATTTAATCAGATACATATATATCTGAATAAGTACAGGAATGTTTTTTCTCTGACCTGTAGCAAAGCATGTACTGTTGGTGCGAGCAAACTGATAAATCAGACAAGTGATAAGGAAGCAGTTTTTCCCTGTCTCTGCAGGTGTTGTGTTTGGGAGACATACGTTCTGAAAAATGTGGTAGTGTTTAGCCACAAAATACTGGTACTTATTGCCCTATTGTATCAAAAGATAGGTCAAACATGCAAACTTGTGTAAAAGCTACTTGTCTGACCCCTGCTGTGCATTCAATATGTCAGTTTAGTCCAGTTTCTCAGGAGACGTGCCTCATCTGCCTGGTTTCATCTCTTTCATGTGCCTTCTTTCATTTTACCTCCTGCATCTCACCTTCTTCATGGTCTGACTAATAGCACCCCAGCCCTCACTTTTATGTTTGGCCATTACGTGTGCAGCATGGTCCTTCTGTGAAAGGACTAATGTGGTCTTGTAGCAACACTAACAGCCTCTCAGAATAGACCTTGAAAGCTGGAAGTTACCTAGTTTGCTACTTGTCTAATCAATGCTTACAATGTTCTTTTTGTTTTTAAACCTACATTCTCTGAAACATGATTATTTTTTTTCTCATTTTCTTTATCCAGTGCTGATGTCTGGGACACCTTTAATGTCGTGGATAGTGACATAAATTTTAAGCCTCTTCACTGGAGGAAAACCCCCCTGGAACTTTTAGTAGTTGCATGTTTCTGTGATATTTATAGCTTCCATTGTGCTAAGGAGTTTTCCTCCTCTCTTGAAATCCAGGATGCAGGAATGTCTGCTTTCTTGTGGCAAAATTCTAGCGTATTATATTAGAATCTTCAGTACAGCACCTCTATTCTTTGCAGCTGTAATGCATTTAAAATAAGAAATGTGTATATGCACTGAGTCCTTTCAGTCAAGTTTATAGAAGACTATTATTTAGATCGTACACAAAAGCATTTTCTAGGTTATTGCCAATACTGTGTATGCCTTTGAGACTTGCATACACTTTCCAGTGCAAAATGCTTCCCAATGCATTTTCATGGTTTTGAACCAGGTCTTTTAAGATAAGATTTGCATCCTTTATGGCAATAAGAACACATCCCTAACAGCATACCCTGGAGCGGAGCAGAGCAGTAACAAAGTTGCAGTTATATATTAGTATGCTTAAAGAGGTTCCTTAATTAAAAGCCACTGTTCAAGGATTACCGTCATCTTTTATTGAAATTTATCATGGCGCAGCTTTTTGTCTTTTGTCAGTGCCAAATGGATGCACCATGTTGCTGTGAAATACAACGCAGGCATCTTGGAAAGTAGTGTTCTACTCTGTTTCCTTATAGTACTTTGGTTGCTAAATATTTCACTTGGCATTTCCAGGACTGCAGTACTTGTAACAAGATTATGGAAGAGGCATGTTTGAATATGGGTCTCTGTGCTTCTCTGAAATAGGGTGATAAATGAAATAGAGTATGCAAAGGAACAATATTAAACAGTGATACAGTTGAAGGAAGCGTGCTCCTGATGGTGACTTAGGTCTTGCTTCTTAATAGCCTGAGGTCTTTACCACAGTAGAATGCAAACAAAAATCAAGGGGAAGGTGTTTTCATTAGCTTCTAGTTTTCTAATGTCAGATTTAGATTGATAATGTATTTTACCATAGTAAAGTGTTAAAGACAACTTCAAACAACTAGTTGCTTTCATAACTGTTTTCATGATACCAAGAAGGTGGTATTAATCTCTCAATTATGCTCAGGGTTTTTTTGGTGGTGTAAGTAGCCTGAATTCAATCCTTTTTATGATCTTACCCAAACCTTTTTTTTTTTTTATGTTGCGAAGAGTAGCACTTTCTGCGATTGCACCAGGTTTCTTACACCTCCCACTGATACCCTTTATACATTCTCTAAGCTCATCTTGCACTTCCCAGTGACAAGATGAGTCTTTGTTCCAGTGCTTCCTATGTGCTATCATCCTGCCCACTGCTACATTTCAGGAAACTCTGCCAAATCCATACTACTAGATGCATTGCTTGGTAACAGAAGCTGAGAGAGCCTTTAATCTTGCAGATTTTCAGAGGACATGTCTGTGGTTTCTTTCTTAGGCTGAGCTTGTCGCCTACACCAGGAATTTGTTATTTTCCTCCACTTTTTTTTCTGGTTTGTTTGGGGGTTTTTGTTTGGTTTTTTTCTTCATGTTCTGTCCATTTATAACTTGCAGAGTTAATTTTTGGGAGAAGGCTGAGAAGCCTTTGGTCATAGCCTGGTGCACTCCCACCTGGTTTGTACCTCTGCCCAGTGCAGCTGAGCTCCTCAGTTTCCCATGTCTTTGCAGTAAAATTACTGCTCTGCTATAAAAGAATAAACTTGTCCTCTCATTCCTGCTCCAAGCTTCCTTCTCTAGTTAATTAGTTTCTATTTTGTTGCTTGTCTCTTGTTTAGATGACCTCCCTTTTGTATTTTGTCAAAGGGCTATTACAGTTTTGCTGCATGCTGTTCTATAAAGGTTTAAAGTGGTTTAGCAAGTGAAGTTTCCTTCATGTCTTTTTTGATGTATGAAAGAGGATTGACAGATCTGTATTTAGAGTGGGGAGGCCCATCTTAAAATACAGGCAGAAAGAACCTTGCATGTACTGCTGTATTCATCAACTGAACTGAATGCTGAATGCCACAGAAGACGTAAGTGATCGTGATGGGTTACTTAAGGAAATTAACCACTCACGGATATTGTCAACTCTAGCTTTTTTTCTAGAGAAGGATTCGTAGATAGAGCTAAGGGTACATCTACCAGTGCAAGTCTTAGAAACATGAATACAATGAAGATAATGAAGCATTCGGTATGCATAGGCAATGCAGCATGAATCACGCTCGGTAACAGTAAATCAGGTGTTTGCTGCTGAAGTACTGGGCCAGGCTGCCCCTTCAGTATGGCAGTGCTGTGCCAACACAGCTTCTGGCTTGAAATAACTAAAACTCAGGCTCTCTTAATCATTAATTTTAATGAGCCTACCACATTCAGTAAGCATATGAAAGACTCAAATGTAAAAGGTGACAACTCTAGACAGCCCTCAGATTTCAGAGTTGTCATAATGATTTACATGTTGAGCTGCCAGTTCAGATGTTTCAAATTCCTTTTTTTTCCTGTTCAGTGCTGTTGCAGAAGGTAGCCTGAGGGAACACCTTATCAAAGGGGGTAGAGTTAAATAAGCAGCAAAATGCTTGGCTTTTATTTATCAAACCTGATCTGGTTTTGTTGCTTTCGGTCTGATCAGAGCTGCTTTAGATTTTTCTTTTACCTTTAAATTAGCTCCCATAAGTCTTAAAATATCTGTTGTAGTGTTCGAGTATCAAAAAGTTTACAAAGAAAATAAAAAAGGCACTATTTTGGGTTTATGTACAAATATCTGAATGAAAATTAACTGAATATTTTGTATTTATTATGGCTGTGAAATTTTTAGGAGCTTTTAGCTGCATTGACACCATTTATTTAATATAATACTAGTTGATAGGATGGAATATAGCTCTCTGAGGGGGTGGAAACAATTATGCCACTTTTCTGTTGATGAGAATCTGTCTTGCCGTTATGAATATATTTGAAGAAGGATGTAATATTCTTTTAATATCTACAGGTTCTACAGAGCTCAGGCTTTCTGCTTAATTGTGGGAAGTAGATTGTCTGGACATTAGTGTTGGGGCCCTTGAATTGCTTGTTTCTTTTAAATCTCCAGATTTTTCAGTGGGAGTACATTTTCAAGACCAAAACTCAATACGATTCACTGACAAAAGGAGCTACTACAAGAAATAATTTATGCTACCTATCAAAAGTTGATAGTTTTGCAGCCGCTCTTAGAGACTGTGGTAAAGCATTTCTGAAATTAACAAATCCAATGCAATTTTTATAATTTATTTTTTTCTAAATGAAAGTTGAAGCTGCAAAGCCGTAATAGTTTAATGGTTTTGGTGTGTCTTAATTTTAATGTTTGACAGTTTAGCTGTTTTTTCGCCTGATATGCTTTTTGTGTCAGAGCAGGGGAGATGGGGAAGCATGTTGGTTTAGGGGCATTTATGCTTGTCAGCAGGCAGAGGCAGAGGTAACTTGGACATAGTCTGAGGTGCACTTGCACTGACTCCATATGGAAGTATGTTTTGTGTTAATGAATAAAGTCAGTCATTGCCCTGAAGCTAAGCGTTCATCCTTTTACCTTTAACTGCCTTTGATATGAAAGACAGTATTGAGAGTAGAAGCTTCCTCTGCCACTATCTTACTGTATTTTTATTGTAACTTTTCTGTAATGGATCTGTGATATTCTGCTGGAGATAATTCGTAAGACCAATGTGCAACTCACAAAATAAGCATTTTAAATGGCTGTTTTAAAGGTCTCTGCCTGCACTTACGTTTTTACTTCCCAACATTAACATTTCACGATGATGAAAGTTTTCCTTTTTCAGACTGTTCCTCAAACCTTTGGGTTCTGCACTTCTTATGACTCTTATGTATGGGTGAGACATGCATGATATCAAAGTTCCTGTTGAATTACATTATAAATGTTTTTCATGTGTTTACAGATATTCTGAAATTTTAAGGTATCCATTAAGCCATCGACTTTAATATTTAATCACTTGCAATGATTTTCTCACTTTCATCTTCCGAGTGGCTTAGCTGATGGCTCTGAAGTGCTTTGTAGTTCTGGGTTAGTATGCTGCCACGGAATGAGGAGAATAGAGGAGTGGAGGTTGGGCAGAAAAATCGAGGCTGTGAACCACATTCTGATGCAGATTCGGGGGAAGCAATGCCTCTTAGAACCCAACAGTTTTATTTTTGTTTTTCAAATAATTTTAGAGGGGTTTTTAGGTACGTGGGTGTACCCTCAAGAGAGCTGTAGTTTACTGTAGCTGAGGAAAGATACTATCTCTTTGTGTTTTCTCCCTCAAATAAATGTGTGACACAGTGATTTGTTGACATGTTGGGCTCTGAGAGTGACCTGACATCAAAAGGGAGAGGCTTGCGTGGATTTCTTTAAAATAATTTTAAGCTACCTGTCTCTCTTCTTGCAATTGTAAATTTAGCTCATTCAGTGTCAGAAAATAGTGTGGGTTTATAATATGCTGTCTGTAGCAGACACAGAGTCTTCATAATTATTTGTTTCTCTTGCTTGTGGTATGACTTTTTCAATGTGACTGTAACTACCCTTTATGTTCTGCTTGATGGTCTATCATAAAGGACTACCTAGTTCATAGTTTACATGTTTTGGTACTGGGATGTTCTCAAACCAGAATATTTTAATTTCCCCTTATTTTTGGCAGGCCTGGGTTATGGTGTAGGTGTTTCTAACCTACACATGATGGTTTCAAATTGCTATGTGAGTGCCTTATCTTTGGAGATTAAGAGATAAATTGGGACCAAATTGTGATTTGTTTTCCAAGTTTGCCCAGACCAACACTTCTTTGTTGGCGTAGCATAGTGCTTCATGCTCTGCTGCTCTAACATGGTGGTGTTGGCTAGCTGGAGCTCTCCAGGTCTGGAGCAAAGGTGCAGAGCTGATCTCAGCACGGTGCACAGCGGGAAACACTGTTGGCCATTGGAGGCTTCCTTTCCCTCTGTTTTATGTCCATCTCTCTGCGGGAATGTGGTGCAGCACATAACTGTTTAGTTGCACTTTGTAAAAAAAAGTTCTTGTACTTAAAAACCAAATACATTTTTGATGGGCAGTGACTGTGGTGACAGCTGAGTCACCACAGAGAACACTCTGGAAATTTATGGCAGTCTTTTACTCTGGCCTCAGACTGCTTTAAGTACAGGTTAAAGTCTTGCCTCCTCTGAAACGGCAAGTTATGCCACTGATTTTGAGTTCAGCAGCTCAGGCCTGACTCATCTGAGAAGTCAGCATTGCTGTACTTGTTGTTTTACAGCTGGAAGATGTCAGGTAGGTTACTTTGCGAGCTGTATGGTGTCCATCAGTGGCTTCAGAGCCTCTGACCTTAAATGTGGAAAGAACAGAAGCATTGTTTGGGGCATGTAGGATGATGTGGTAGGTAGAGAAAAATGAATCGGATTCGAGTAAAATGGAGGAAAAGACTTCAACAGGGTTGATTAATAGATGTTAATTGGGGATTACGCCAGAATGATGGAATTTTAGAGGTGATGGCACATCATGGTTTTCAAAAAGACATAAATTGTAGTTAATAATCTCTACCTCATTATGCATATTTGCATAAAATTTGCCTTTTGGGGTGCTTATCAGTTTCATGAAGTGAAAAACTGATGCTATCGGGAATTAAATCATCCAAAGAAAGCACACTTGGCTATGTTCAACAGGGAACTAAAATTGTGAGTTAAGGGATTATCTTATTTATAACAGGAGATTACTGTTACAACTCATAAAGTTCCTCTAAACGTAGGGGGTTTCCAGGCCAAATCCACTTCAAGTAGATTTCTTGAAAGACTTGAGTAAAATTAATATAGGACAACATGTTATTTAACTCTGTTTGGAACAAATATTGCTTTTAATAAGCTTGCCGTACTCCATTTACTTAAAAAAAAAAATTAATTCCTAGGCTCTTGGATGATGGTTAAATAGCAGATTATTGTTGAAGTGGGACAATACATCCTGCTAGGCACATATTCCAAAAAAATCTGCTAGATATGCAAGCGTGCACACACGTATATGTGTGTGTGCATGTGTATTACGTACTGTATTGCTTGTGTTTGCCATTGCAGCTTGGCATTGCTGCACTTCTAAAGGGAAGAAGAAATGCCAATACAAGAATAGGCATGCAGATCTACAAAATAGCAGGCAAAGGCACCTACAGGGCCTTTTATTCTCCATGGAAAAATATCAAATACATATTTCCTTCTTTTAACATCAGAATTAAGCTTTGAAAATGAAACGCCTCTTCAATTTGTAATTCAAAGAAAGAAAGATTTGGAGGAGGAAGGAAAATAACTGCAATGTATGTACTTCAGAGAATAAAGAAACAGGACTTATATGTGAGATAAAAGAACTGGGGCTACTTAATTATTGCATTTAAAAATATTATAAAATCTGTCAAAGATTTATAATCCCATTATGCTTTATGGTTATTATCTTTTCTGTAAGCTAACGACGAAGACAGTGCAAATGTGTAAACCACTATGATAGGCTGCTGCCAGCAGTGAGTATGTGGAGAAGATGTGATTAAAGTGGCCATGGTGAAAGCAGTGTGGATTAAACTGGCTGCTGGAAGGCTAGACAGGATGTAATCAAGGACTCTTTGTATGGCCCAGCCCCTAAAGAAATAAAACGTACATACATGGCTCATGTCAGTGAGATTCAGCTGCTCTTCTTAATTCAGCAATAAAACACCAACATTTCCATTATAAAAGGAGAGTAACGTTCCTACACAGAGAATATAATCAAAAGGAAGTCTACACATTTGAACACATATGCACCTAGATTAAAAATCTGGCAAGAAATTGACTGATGTGTGAAGACAGATGTGTATTAGTTGATTTAGTTGTTAAAGAACTAAAGGTTATGGGGTTTTCTGCAGGCTGCATCTCAGTGTTTTTCTGCATAGCAGAGGCATGCAAACTAGTTTCTGTGATTGGTGATGTATGTTTTGAATGGTGGGCTGGATTTTGGTGGTTTGATTTTCAGGGGGTTTTTTCCCTGTGTGTATAGGGAGTAGTCTGTTGAATTACAGCAAACAAAACAACTGCCAGAGTATTTTTCTCAGTGCTTGCCTGAGACACTGCTAACTGTGCTGAGATCCTTTGAGGAGAGGCACTACCAAATAATGAAAAATACAAAACTCTTGGGTGTTTAGTAGGTTTTTGTCGGGCATGTGTATAAACATGATCTTTTTTGAAGGCAGCACAGCTTAAATGTTAAGGCAACACTTTATCTAGATTTTAAAACCAACTATGTTAATTATAGCTAATTATATATAATATACTTATATATTCCTTTTAAAAATTTAACTATTTGATGTTCATTGTAAACAGCTTTTCCATATCTAGAGACTATAATGCAAGAGAATTTTCTGAAGTGCACAATACTCATGTGAAGTAAATGCTTTGTAACATCTGCCATAGCATTTTACAAATGTGAAGCCATCTTCATCATCCTTTGAAGGTGGTAAAATTAGTCTCCTTGTATGCTGCTGGTAGCATGCTTCATGTCACCAAAATGACATTCTGCAGTATCTTTGTCTCTTGTTTACTCTTTCTGAACTTGACACTACTGTAAATACTAATTTCTGTTTAGTCAGAGTGAACAGAGGAGCTTACATCACTGATCTGTCTGTACATAATAGGAAAAGTGTTCAGGTACTCTACCTTATATTACATAACTCATGTAATTTAGAGTTCCAGTATTAGCTAACGTTATTACCCAGTGAAAAGGAAATAAAAGTGATAAAAGTCAGTAAAAGGATTTTATTTGGTTTTGATGGTCTTGTATTTTTTTGTTTAAAAAGACAGACAAAACTTTCCCTTTGAAGCATGCTCCAAAATTCAACTTGAAAACCTGTTCTACCATACAGTTGTTTTTTGGTCAAGAAAATATACACCAAGTGACTGACTTTTTCAAGAAACCACTTTTGAAAACCGGTAAAACGTCCAGTTGCAAGGTCTACAAACTCACTCTGGGTTCAGACAGTCAAGCTGAATCTTTTTCCCACACTGGTACAGTAAGTTTTCTGCAAGTAATCCCTTTGCTTCAGCTCGCTGGAATTTAGTAAATAATTTGGTCATGCCCAAGAAGGATTAGAATTCAGCTTGGGCTCTTAGTGGTGTTGGCTCTGCAGGCATTGCAGGGGTGAGTATCACTATTTTTTATGACCAAACATAGTAGACACTTATGTTTGCAATGCACAAGACCAGAAATGCTGCAGGATGCACTGTGGTATGATTCATGCGGATACTTCCCCAGATAAAAAGAGTCACAGGGAAGTTTAGATTGTGTTTTGTGCAAGTTTACTTGTTTTAGTTTCTTAAACAAAAATTAACTGTAACTATACAATTCTCAGAACACAGAAGGGTGGTCTGAAAATGAAGCCAGCAGGGAAACAACTGGGAAGGGCAGACAGGCTTGGATTTCTCAATTTTTTTCCTTGGTGATCCCAAAGAGGGAACATTGAGTGTCTTGATAATGCATAGATCTTTCTGCTTTATGACTTTTTGGGCTTTGCAGCTGGAAAACGAACCCCTTTTGTGGTGGTGTTAGTGGAGAAATTTGTTTGCTCTTGAGTTTTAAAGTGTATTAGATTCATAAAATGTACTTAAAATGTATTTGCATTTTCAGTATAATATGTTAAAATTGACACTAAAGCTTAAAAAATTGTGTAACATTGTCTAGAACTAGTGTCACTTCTGAAGCTGTAATGTTTGGCTTTGCATAAAAGCAGCTGGAGTATAACTCAGGTATACATTTTTTTATGGAGACAAGCTTTTAAGCTTCTGAAGAGCTTTAGCAGTGCCCTTTTTTCAGGAGGGATTTTAACATAGATGCTACAGATGATTTAGGACAAAGAAATAGCTAGAAGCTTAAAGCAGCAGGATTTCTTAATACTGTTCCATTGTCTTCTCTCTCTACAGTTTTTGGGGTCCTTTATGAAGGTAACTGGTAAATCAGTTGTTCTTTCCACTATGAAAAAACAGCAGCGTTTGGATAAAATTTCTGCCTGGATGACTGTCAAATGACAAAGCTGACTGACAGTTTTAGGGGAACAGGACAGAGGTGAAGGTTACTGTAACAGAGAAAAGCAAGGAACAGAGGCATGGAGGGCTCTTGAGAAGCGAGGATGCAGCAGGCTGCAAGTGCCCGTCACCTCAGAGGATGAAATTTCTCTGGGTGTCCTTGCCGGTGCATGTGTTCATTCCAGCAGGCAATGAAGAAAGGGATGTGGAGCAAACACCAGAGTGGCAGCTTTCTGATTTTTCCAAAGTATTCTTAATGCGTTATTTCCAGGCATCTGAAGTGAAAGGTTAAAGGGGCTCTCTATAGGGTAACTGTAAAGTGGCAACTGGTGTTTTACCAATTCTGCCAATGGTAGACAAATTGGATTCTGTCTATTAAAAATGAGGGCTTTCATGCTGGTGGATCTCTTCTTGTCCTAAATTATTTTGATGTGGTATGTATACCTTCTTAGTGTAAAAGTTTGAAGCTCTTGAGAAAGCACATAAGTGGCAATGTCTCTGTTCAGGACAGCAGTCTGAGGGTGGCTACTTTAATGCCTGTGTCCATGGATCTTACAGAACTTCAAGGACAGTTGGTGAAATGACAAAGCAAGGTTGAGGCATAGAAACCACGCAGGAAATCTGGGAAGAAAATGGAATCCTTGCAAATTCTGTGCCTTGATCATAGAAGCATGTTTCTGGGTGGTATAGCTTGATGATACTGTGGCATAGGGAGTACTTAAAATAATTTGGTACAATTGATATTTGGCAGTTGTCACGCTGGTGAGCCAGCTGTTCAGAAACTTTGGGGTTTTTGCATAGCTTCCAGAGTCCACTGGAGACCTGTGTCTTCGTTAAAGGCTACCTGACACTCAAGCTATGAAACAGAGTTGGTGGTAGTGATGGTAGTGGTTTAGCTTAGCTGTTTTTTTCCTTTAATTTAGGAACATTTTTTCCTACCAACAATTACTATTCAATTATGTTTTCATAGCTGTATTTGTTGGGAAGATGGAGTTGTGCACCTGTCGTTTTAGGTATCATATGGTTCCATTTACTGAAGAGTAAAAGGAAAAGTATTTGCTATAAAGAGTCTTCACTTACTGTTATGCACCAAGTTTAAAAATTCCCAGCCTGTAGCCCTTTAGAAAACCTGGTTTTGTTCTGTATGTTTATTGCTTTTTCTCCTCTTTATTCTGACTGTTTTTTTTTAACCGCCAGTGACTGGAAATCTGTAGCCAACAGCTGCTGTTAGCTGTATCTTGTCTTCGATAGAAGCTGACTACACTCATGGAGCTGGGAAGCAGTTGCCCTAAAGTTGCCAATAATGCAAGAACCTGGAGGAGTCTGAGAGATCTCCATGGTGCTCAGTGTTGTAATGCCAAAGCTTCCCGTTTTGCTGACTGTTAGAGCCATGCTTTCCTATTTTCCCTGTCTTAAGAAGCTCTTAAATACTGGCAATACCAGTTGATCTGACACAGTAAGAAAGCCACTATATTTCCTGGATTTCAGCCAGTACTAGGCTGAAAGAATGGTGTCAAAAAGTATGCAAGTAGGACACACAATAATACAATGATAGAAATTCTGCTCTTGCAGTAATAAATTTATCATCGATAACATACTGTGGAAGATCTGCAAGACAAGGAGGGACAGGCTTCCCACAGAAATGGTTTAGTAATAGAAGGATCTTTCCAAACATTATGAGCAGCCACACTGCCTCTAAAAATTATTCTGGTGTGTTGTTAATCCTGCTTGTGAGTCTGGCAGTATATTCTGAATAATGAATGTACCTGAGACTTTGTCCTCAGCAAAATTTGTGTGTCTTAGTGCAGCTAGTAGAAGAGTAAGGAGCTATTGCTACTGCTCCTGAATCTTCTTTTCAATGAGGCTGTATTTAGAACAGTAAAATTTGACAAATAAATTAGGAATGTGGTGCACTTTCTGACTTGATTAAATTTAAATAGTTAATGATGGTTTACACTCAAGACCCGTGGCATTGTGGCATGCCTCAGCTAGACTGTGCAAAAGTGCCTGTGCATGCTTGGAACTGGTAAATCTAAGCACAGCTATTTTTTTGAACATTTCTTAAGTGTTGCTGGTAGAGTACTCTTCCAGAAATGCTTCTAGCCATGCTGTGTGTGGGCTCAATATCTAAGCATCCCTAAAATATCTGTTGGGCCATCCGTTGCTAAATTGTCTTGGATACTTGTTGTATTGTTTTGTTTTTTTTTTAATCTTGTGTATAATGCTACCGTTTCCTCACCCGCTAGTGGGATCACCTTTCAAATGCATGACTGTTTTTCATAGTACAGGAAGAATATGCGAGGCTGTTCCTACTTTCTTTATGTTAGGTTGTAATACCTTTTTGCTTTAAGAGCAAGTAAAGACAGGCTACATCATGTATTTTGGGATGCACTTGTTACAGTGATTTACCTAAAATGAACTGGATGAACAGATTTCCAACACTGAAAGTCAAATCTGGGAGCTTTGCAGAAGTCCGCACAGGAGCAAGAAGTGGGATGAACACTGAAGGAGATCCGTGATTCTATGTTTATGAATACTTTTCCCCACTGGAGAGCAGGGTACCTGAGGCTGTGTGACAGCGCTTACATGTTGATGAGGTCAGGATGCCTTTGGAGTATCAAGGAGATCACAGAGATTATGATGAGTTCACACAGGTAACAAATAACTTCGCAAGGAAATGCCAATGGGAAGATTGCCAGAAAGGTCAGCAGTCAAGACTGAGTCTCATGGACCTGACACACACAAAACTGTAATGGGTTTACTTCCCTTAAAAAAAGTTTTGTACCAAAAAAAAAAAAAAAGGATCTTCATTCAGAGCAAGCTCATTTTGATAAAACTTTTAATAAAAAAGTAGTACAGTACACCACTAGAAAACCAGCTGAATATTTAGGTATTTCATTGCATATGTACATAAGCTGTTGCTTCTAAGATGACATCTACAGAGTTAATTAAAAGCTGATGAATTCATTGTCTTGTGTTTTTTAACTCTTGAGGATACTAGGTTTTGTCTGTGGCACAAGTACTAGAGGTTCCACCCATTAATCCTGCTGATAAAAATGTCAGTGCTGTAAGTCCTGAATATCCGTCTTCTTCCAGTAAGGAAATTACTAAGAGTTGTGTGCAGAGGTTTTTCTGAAAATACCACATGCCCTGATTTGTCATAGTTGAAGGTGAATTGCAATGTGCAGTACCAAATTGCTGTTTGCAAGCACACATGGCAATGTGTTTAGAGCTATTACCTTCAGAGTAGTAGATGTTTTAACTAGCTGGGCCGGAGAAAATGTTAGACTTATTCAGTGATTGGCTTTGTATGGTGAGTCTTGAGTGAGGATCCTGTATTTGACAGTGGCTATTACCTGTTCAGAGGTAATATTTGAGTTTGGGTTTTTTTCTTCTAATTTTCTGTCATGGAATTTGGTATGTGCATATCATTCTCATTTAGAAGATTATAGAGTGTACATAGGAGTACAGAAAGCTTGTATGTAACATATCTTACACAACATTTATGCTTCCATAGAAAGGCAAATGTGAGCAGACACCTTCATATGAAGGACACAAAAAACCAGCTGTTAGCCAGCTAGCTCTAGGAAGTCTTACTACAAGATTTGTGAGCATGAAATTATAATTTCTTAGCAAAAGAATTTCAATACACAGTGTATTTAAGAACGTCCAAAGCTTTTGTTTGTGTTGTAGCTGGGAGGGGGGGTGGTGGTGTCACATTCATTTGGCTGAGCAGGAGGGGCTACATGTTGTAATCCTGACACACGTCCTCTAGAGTAATACAGGTCTCATCATGCCAGATGACCTTTCAAGTATTTCCTGTGTTCTTGTTGGAAAAGGTCAGTAAGCAAAAGGAACAACAACACACTGCAAACTACATCATGTTGAGCTTTTATCAGGACTTTGGGATTTGCTGGTTTTTAAGAAGTTACTAGAAATTTCCAGAAAGTTTGTATTGTGAGGTATCTGTATATCATTTTTTTAATCTGTATCTTCTAACATTATACATTTGATCACTGGGGAGAGTATACCGCATCTGTGTTACAGCAAAGTGGTGTTCTTCATCAGAGAATCCTAGAATAGTTCGGGTTGGAAGGGACCTTAAAGATCATCTAGATCCACCCCGGCTGCCATGGGCAGGGACACCTTCCACTGGACCAGGTTGTTCAAAGCCCCATGCAGCCTGCCCTTGAACACTTCCAGGGGTGGGGCATCCACAGCTTCTCTGGGCAACCTGTTCCTGTGTCTCACTACCCTCACAGTAAAGAACTTCTTCCTAATATATAATCTAAATCTACCCTCTTTCAATTTAAAACCATTACCCCTTGTCCTATCGTTACAGGCCCTTGTAAAAGTACCTCTCCAGCTTTCTTGTAGGCCCTCTTTAGGTACTGGGAGGCTGCTAGAAGGTCTCCCCAGAGCTTTCTCTTCTCCAGGCCAAACAACCCCAACTCCCTCAGCCTGTCCTCATAGGAGGGGTGCTTCATCCCTCTGATTGTCTCTGTGGCCCTGCTCTGGCCTCGCTCCAACAAGTCCATGTCCTTTTTATGCTGGGGGCTCCAGACCTGAACACAGTACTCCAGTTGGGACCTCATGAGAGCAGAACAGAGGGGGAGAATCACCTCCCCTGACCTCCTGGTCACATTGCTTTTGGTGCAGCCTGGGATTCGGTTGGCTTTCTGGACTGCAAGCACACATTGCCAGGTCATGTTGGGCTTTTCATCCACCAGCACCGCCAAGTCCTTCTCCTCAGGGCTGCTCACAAGCCATTCTCTGGCCAACTTGTATTGATACTGGTGGTTGCCCTGACCCAGGTGCAGAACCTTACACTTGGCCTCATTGAACTTCATGAGGTTCACTTGGGCCCGCCTCTCAAGCCTGTCAAGGTGCCTCTGGATGGCATCCCTTCCCTCCAGCATGCTGACCGCACCACACAGCTTGGTATTGTCAGCAAACCTGCTGAGGGTGCACTTGATCCCACTGTCCGTGTCATTGACAAAGATGTTGAACAGCATCGGACTCAGTACAGACCCCTGAGGAACACCACTCATGGCCAGTCTTCACTTGGACATTGAGCCATTGAGCACAACTCTTTGAGTGCAAACATCCAGCCAATTCCTTATCACCACCAGCTGAAGTTAGAGACTTGGAACATAATCTAGGTGACGAGACCTCTGGATGCCATCTAGAGCCACATACCAACTCAAAACACAACCAACTAGACTGGGTTTTGCAGGGCCATGTCAGTTGTGTTCTGGGGATATCCCAGGATGGACATTCAGGTTCATTGGGTTCTTAGCCTTATGTTTGTCCACCTCTACGTAACATTTTTTTTTTTTAATTTAATGAGGATTTTCTATGTTGCCCCTTCAGGTTGTAGCTTCTCATACTATCACTGTGCACCTCCAAGTCTGTCTGTCTTCTATACCCTTCTGTTAGGCAGTAGAAGACAGTTAAGATCAGAGGCAGATGACCCTTCATAAGGGTGAACAGAGTCTTTCAGTCTTTTCTTCTATAACATGTGTGGCAGAGTTTTTGTCCCTTACCTGTGTCACAGCTCTGGATTCACTCTAAAAGGTGCAGCGATAAACTGTGTTTCCAGCTGTGTGGGCTGGCAATAAGCACTTGATCCAAGCAACAGCTAACATCTTGGAAGTTACCTAGCTTGGCAACTATAAGAAAAAGAGTGTATGGTAAGTGCTAAGTTCTGATGTTTGCTGCGATACCATAAACAAGTATCACAGACTTGTTCATCAGCTGTGCTGTCCTTATCATTGATGAATTGCCTACTCTACAATCAGACTGCATGATCTCTCTAGGCATTAAAGAAGTATGGTTACTATAGTAGATAAACCAGTGTTGCAATCTTAGGTGACTGTTTTGTTTTTTAAGTTATGTTAATGAGGCATTACACACCAAAAGTAATGAAAATAAACTTACAAGAAAGAGAAGTTAGGTCACAGTATAATGTGACAGCCAAGTTACAAGTTGTAAAAGTCTTAAAATTGTGCTAATGTGCATTTTGAAAAGGACAGTACTTACTAGCTATACCAAGGAATGGATTCTGATTTACTGTGTGACTTAAAGTTGATTTAAGCATCTGGAATGAAAAAAAAAGAAATCCCTTTAATGTCTGAGCTAAACCCATTTCTTGAAAGACCTATTGTCTTTCAGAATCCTTTGACCTCATCTGGCAAATTTTCCTGTTTATTTAGAAAACATAGGCCAAAGTTTTGTCATGTGATGACTGTTATCATCATAATATAATGGAATATTGTGTAAAACATCAAAAAGCATACACTTAAAAAAATTCAAGAAGGTGCTGAATTTGCTAAAACCAAAGGAACTGTTTGAAATAACAATATGCAATGCAGTTTGAGGTATTCATTTACAAAATAGGTTAATTTGATGTGAATTTGAACTTAAGATCAGGCTGTAAGATTTGAAGAGGTCAGTTTTTCTGCCATTTCAGATTCTTTTATTTTCACTTTACTTTTGTCTCTTTCTAAATATAAATGGAACTGCTAGTTCCTTTGCTCAGGAGTCCAGAAAGCAATTAGATTTTCTCATTCTTTTTTTGCCACTTGAGTCAGTCAGCAAGCACCATGTGATTTTTGCCCAAGGGCTCAATCAGTGTACACTTGCTAATCAACTTATTAGATGCTAATTACAGCAGCTTACATAATTTTAAAACTTACCTCTTTTCAATTCTTTGCCTTAATTTCCTAACTCTCCTTTCGCTAGAGAATTCAGGTAGCATTCTGGATTTTTTAAAAACTTGATGAAAGCTGAGTGTGCTGAAGTGTGCTACTTCTGTTGTTGAAGAGCTGGTGTGAAACTCCTGCTTCTGTTCTGATGAAGTGATAGTTTGTAAGATCCCTAATCAAGACTCTTCAACCAATCTGCTAGAAACTGCCCATGTAAAGGAGGGACTGAGAAATATGTGTTGGTAATGGTAGCAGCTTTGGTGGTTCGCAGTAGATGAAGGTCATAGTGCTGGTCAGAACATCATGTGGGCTTAGATACCACGTGTTGCTGGTTTAAAATAAACCTGTCACTGAAATATGGTGGTTTGGAGGGGTTGGGTAGCGTTTTAATTCATCTTGCATATTGTCTTAGTTGTGCTTCTGTGCATTTCTTCTGTATGGCAGACCTTTTGACATCAGGCATTTGAAATGTGAAGGTGTAGTTCAGGGGTCCTCAAACTACGGCTGCCAGGCCACATACGGCCCCCCACGGTCCTCAGTCCGGCCCCCGGTATTTACAGACCCCCCAGCCGGGGGTTGGGGGGGGAAACCAAGCAGCCGCAGATGGCTGCCTGCCACTGCATCCGCGCCGGCCCCCTGGTTAAAAAGTTTGAGGACCCCTGGTCTAGTTCTTCATCCTTGCTTCTTCAGAGAGTATGTGGTCTCCTGCACTTCACCATAGTCAGTGTCACTTTATGGTTCAGAAATTAAATTAAGTGTTAAAACTTTAAACATGTGCACCTGCCTGATTGGAATTTTAACATTACTGTGAATGATGTCTGTTTAATTTCATAAACTCTTGTATAGTACTTGCAGATTGTATAAATGTTCAAACTGGCAGTGTGTAAGTTTATAGCTTTAAAGCTGAAAAAAAACTTGGGAGTACTGCAATATTCAAGGACATGTTTAGGAAGAGTGCAGTCTTTTCTTCTTGAAAAATATCGCATTGGCTATAGGATGATCCTACACATCCAGCCATTGGTTTCACAGTACTAAGTTGCTACATAACGATCCAGTTGCTAGAGATGGGAGTGAATTAGCATTTCAGCTTTATACATGTACATGCTTCTTGTTGTTTTTTACATGAATCCCTAGGTTCCTAATTAGGGAGGAAAGCATGGAGAAATGCATCACAAGCACAAAATGCACAAAACCAAATGCCAGGGACACCCTTGCCCCTGCAGCCCCTTTATGTAGGGTTTGCTGAAAGATGCTCTTTAAGACCTTTTTTGGTAATTTTGATGGGCCAATGCTGGTAACCAAGACACGTCACTCAGACCACGACTTGTCTTGAGAGACAGACGGCCATTCTGTGCACATCAGACTATTTTGGGAGCGGAACAGCATGTACGTGGGAGGGCAGAGAGCCACCTCTACAGGGTGATCTGATACTTCCAGTTCTGAGGAACACATTCTTCCTGTGTGTTGTGTGCAGGATCAGCTGTGTGCAGCACTGCTCAGGGACTCATTTGCTGCTGGTGCTCTTTTCAGAGCAGATATAAAAAGTAGGAAGGATTGAAGAGGGAAAATAAAATGAAGGGTGTTTTCCCTCTTCCATTTTCTCCTGTAACCATCAAAATCCCCAGTTTTGTGGTGGCTATCTCGTCTTTGATTAAATCCTTTCTGTAGATTTCTATCTTGGTTTAATTTTTCGCCGGCACTGCTTTTGAAGTTTCAGCTGACTTCTTGAATACAAAGCTAGCAAACAGCTTGATTTCAACAGAGACTTCTATCACTGAGAAGTTTAATAGGTCACTGTGTCCTCAGGGAAAATTTATGAAACCTCTGTCTTGATTGGTGGCGAAGATCCTGGAGAGAAAAATTAGCAGATTAAAAGAGCTTGCTTTTTGCATTGGGTTAGCTTGAAATTGATGCTAGAATGAATGGTAACAGAAGTTCTCCAAAAAAGGGTTGCTGTTTGAGGGTTATTTGTGAAATAAGATCAGATAAAATAGCTGTGAGCCTCCATATAGATATGATAGTTCCTATTACAAAAAAAAAGTTAGCAAATCACATACCTATCACTGTCTTGGTAGTGCATGCATACAGCGTGTATGACAGTGCATACATACAGGATGTATGAGCAGACTAGCTCCTAATCATAAAAAATACATGTGCCAGGCAGGTCCAGGAGAGAACCAAGACCATATTCCCTTATCATAAGAGCAGTCTCAGTGGCTCCACTAGGGAGAGTTTGGGATTTGTTGTTTTAGTATGGAAAGAGGTGTTAACTCTGCATTTTTTAGTGTGGCAAGGAGTAGATGATGTGGCTAAAAGTTATATACTTCATTATGTTCAGGTTTTCTTCCTGTTATTTAAAAGTTAAGCTTGCAAAAGAGAGTGAAGGGCTTCTTACTTATTGATGGCATTTTAATGACTGACATAGCAGTGACTGTGCAGTCTGAAAAACTGACCCTCATGTTGTAGAGACAGGTTTAAAAGCTGTGTAACTTTCTAATCTTAATGAACACTGTCATCTTTCTGCTTTGAAAAGAGCAAAATTTTTGGAGGTAATAAATGTAAGTGGTCATTCTCTGACTACAAGAACTCATTCTGCAAAGCAATTCTATAGCATCCAGATGGGTAATTCACTTTTCTGTTCAACAGGGAGAGCTTCCCAGTAGGGTTAGTAGATTTGTTAAGTCTTGAACTGGGCTTCAGAGGAGAATAAAATGTTCTTTAGTTATCTTCTTGCCAAGAGAGATAAGCCTGTTTTATGACAGTAATCATTTAAGATTAGCTAGATTACTGAGCCCGCAAGCCAGCAGTAAGTGTTGTGGACTTGATGAAGGCAAGGCTGGCAGGTGAATGGGGCCCACTGGAGCCTGAAATGCTGGTGCAATAACCCACTTAAATGTGGAATATTATTAATACCTTGATTTACACAATCTGTAATCCTTTTAAAGAATCCTTTTAAAAAAAAAAAAAAAAAAAAAAGAGGAAAAATTAGAGAAGAGACTGATACAAGACTGGAAAATGAACCCTAGGAAGTTGATGCATTCACTCTGCATCAGATGAGGTGCCAAAGCATGGTGTTTTAGTTTTCCCTGATTATATATCAAGGCAGTTTTGAAGTTAAAATGCAAAAGATGTTTCTCATCATTTTTTTCAGGAAGGGAAACTATAAAGCGTGGAGATTATGTCTCAATAAATGTCACTTCCTAGATTTTCTGCATTTGAGTCTTTGTGTCAAGCTTATAAATTTTGTATTGAAACAACGGAGAAGCCAAAATAATATGTCACAAAAAATAACAGAGAGTGTCTTGGGGAATAAGGAAAAATTTGAATCAAAGTTCCTCTTATACAGACAGTTAAAATGAAAGACAAAAAGAATCGTGTCAAAAAAAGGAAGGTGTATCACATGCCATTTTATATATGGATCACTTAATATTGATTTGTATCTGGTTGGAAATATGTTGCACAAGATTAGGCTAAATAGATCAGACCAGCATGCTATTTCCTTTCTAATTTAGTTTGCTGTGCCCTACATTTTTTTTGAACACAGATAAATATGAAGTGATGGGAAAATGCCTTGAAATGCAATATACAATAGATTCATATATATTGTTATGTAACACACAAATATATTATTACTGCATATAAAATAAGACAAAATGTATATGGAACACGGTCATGAAAAGTGCCACTTGTAACTTGGTAAATGTTACAAAGTCAGCAGTAGGAAAGTGTTATCCTTGCCTTGTGGTAATATTAATAAATAATAATCACATGTTCTTCTCAATAGAAAAGGAACTGTATCTGTGTTAGATTTAGAGAACAATGATCAAAACAGAGATTAGCCACCTGTTGACTTGAATACCAGAATGTTATTCTCAACGTGAGGTGCGAAGTTCCAGTCTGCCCGTGCCACCAGTTTGTTTCCAGTGTAGATGAGCTCTGTTCCCTGTAGGAGGCTCACACTGAGGGCTGCAGGTGTTCTGTTGCCTGGTTTCTTACAGTTCACGTGACTGAGATCCTAAGATATAAAAAGCCAGGACAACAGGACACGTATAGCTGAGTAAAGAGCATTGTCGTGTGGGGAAAAGAGTTGGCAGGTTTTTTTGTGTGTAGAGTGGAGATAAATTAAATGGTAGGTGGTAGGAGAAAAGTGCCATATGTGGGAATTTTAATAAAGAAGCATTGTTTTCAGAAAATCTACATGTTCACAATATGGCAGTAACTTACTGTGCCCTCTGAATTTCTTCAGTTTCCACCATGTATTGCTTTATGCTTTGAAAGCACGTTCCTCATCTGCACCCACAGTGCTACTTCCATTTGAGGGCTGACCAGGGCTGAGGTGGAGCCTTCTGCAGGTTAAATCCATGCAGGCTTTTGTGTTGTAGGGCCCTTTGAATTGCTGTGTGTCACTTATATTTCACTCAGGCTTGGTTTTAGGATAATGTGTTCAGCAAATATCTGAAAAAAATATGGTTTAGATTTAGCAGAATGTGGTTTTCTGCTGGGTAAACAGCAGTTTTCTTTGCTTTTGATCTACAGCATACGTAGGTTGGTACTTGACTTTGGGATACCTTTGTATGGTTCTCTGGCTTCACTTGTGACTTCTGCTTTTAGCAGCTTCCAGAAAAGCAATTACCAGCTTGCTAGGATCTAAGTAACATCACCCAAATATATTTGAGACCTTGATGTTACTCTGCCTTTTTGTTTTTGGTAGGGTTTTTTTTGGTTTTTGTTTGTGTGGTTTTTTGTTGTTTTGGTTTTGGTTTTTTTTTTTTAAAGGGCCTGTCACAAAGGACAGAGAGGGATGCATAACTGTGCAAAGGAGAAAAATTTCCAAAACTTTTATTTTTTTATATATGTGGACAGATATGTAGGCAGAGAAATTGTCTAATTCAGAACTGTTGCCATCACTCTGAAGTGGCTTGAGCTAGAGAAGCGCAGCCCAGCCTCTGCACAAAATTTGGAGAGAGTCAAAGAAGATCACTTCTTCCCTGCAAGCCAAAAATAGAGGAGAATAAAGAGGAAATTCTACGTGCCTCTGGACCCATCTTAAGTAATTGTTTGTTTAAAGAAACAAGTTACAGTTTTGAATTTCTTGCAGTAAGTAGTAGTTTGAACTGTGAAAACACTGTTTCAGTAAAATGCTTGTGGCTTTGCTGAAGGGCAGGTTGAATACATGGTTTAATAGTTTTAAACAAGTTTTAGAATGTTTATCAAAAGATTCAAGAAACTTGAAGGTTTAAAATAATTTCTGTGTGATGCAGCTCTTGGTGGCATTCTGAATTCTGATCTTGTACTTCAAAAGAGATGCTACTCTGTGTGGGTGCAAAGCATCACTTGCAGATTAAGAATAAAAGAGACATCAGATCTTTAATTCATTACTATGGTAACTGAAATGTGATCCAGTTTCATTGTGTATGTTCAAAGCAAAGCTGCTGAGATGGGTCCTCAGGCTGCTTCCATTCCTGTCAAACATTTAACACACCAAGCTGTATCTTTTCAACTTCCATTTAAAAATTATTTATTCTTTTTGTGGCATAAAGATTACCTGGTATGTACATTGCAGTCCAAATTCTGCAGATTTTTGTCAAGGGGACAAACTGAGTAAAGCTATTAAATGATGACATTTCATGTTCTACTTCCAGGATCCCTTTACAGGTCTTTTCTTCTCATCTCACCTTTGTTGTACTTTGTGCCACCTCTTGCTCCCTGAGTAAAGGGGGAAGTGGCACGGTACAAGGAAGGGGGTTGGGGTGGCAAAAGTTGAATACTACAATTCAGATTTAAAACTTTTTTTGCCCATTGATATCAAATGTTTCAGTTACTTGACCCAAACTAACAGGAAAGATAGCAGACAAGTTAGCTTAATTATAACATGAGCTTTCTTCTGCTTCCCCTCTGCTAAGAAAACACCCACAAGAAACACAGATACAGGACATAGGGTCTCATTGCAGTTAGGCTGCCAGAGTTGGGACATGTACGTGTCCATCAGAAACATCTTTAAAACAAACTTTTAGATGGTATAAATATTCAGGTGTGTGTACGTTGAAGTCCTTTGCACTAGCATCATAGACATGCAGTTGTTTCATAGATGACCACCTTTATAGTCAGATCTCATTACTACAATGGTTAGTGCTGTATATATGTTCTAAGGCTAATTCTTTAAGGTATGTTATCAAGTGGAGTTTGGGGCATGGGTGAAAACTAGCGGGAATTCATTTTCAATGGGCACTGTCGGGTCAGGCACATGACTTGCACTACAAACGGGCATGGAAAGGTACACGTGATGCCCAGAGGGAAATGGGCATAATTGTACAATTCATTTCTTCCTATGGAAGAGATGAATTTGCTGCTTCTCAGCTTCTTTCAAATCAAATATACTAAATTTACTGAAGAATCGATCTGTGTTAATTCTTATTGTTTACAGAACAATGGTATTGTATGTCTTGCTACAGGTACCAGACCTCAGAAAATACAACCTCACAATAAATTCCTGGCAAAGCTAATGTTTATGGCGTCATCTGTAAAAGCTTTGTAACCTTTCCAGGCATGCTCCCCTACTCCTGTCTCTTGTATTACATTCCCTGAAAAGAGGTCACTTTCTACAGTGCTCCCTTCACCCAAATTGACTAGTAATTTTTGTTCTGGCTGAGGCTACGTCTATGGAAATGGCACATCCTAGTAAGAGCAGCTGTGTAGTAAAGCAAAACAGTTGATATTGGGGAAGCATAATGTGCATTAGATGTCTTTCATGGTCTGCTTTAGACTGGCTTACCTGGTCTGTTGGCCTCCGTGTCCATTAGCAGTGGGAGTGCATCAGCTAGTCTACCCAATTCATCCAAAAGAAGTCTAATTTGTACACTCGAAGATTACCCTGAAATTAAAATTGAAGCATGGTAAAGGGGGACTGGCAAAGTTGCTTCAAAAGCATACTCACGATGCAAGCTGAGTGCTTTTGCAGCAAAATATGTTTTATGTGCTTTTAGAGTGAACTGCTTTGTGGTCTTAATACAGGAGAGCATTTAAATGCTGTTCCATTGCTTCAGGGAGATCACATTAGTGGGCTCATGCCAGGGCTTCTGATTAGAAACTTGCTTAAGATAAGAAACAGGGTTTGATGGTGTTTCACTTCAACTAGTGGTTACTGAGTGACTAGTAATTAGCAGAAAACCATTTTCAGTTGTTCACAAGAACCAGCATGGTAATTCTGTTACTGGCATGCCAGCGATCTTAGCAACAAGTAAAGGAGGAAAGTAAGTTGAGTTGGCCAAAGAAAGAGTTTGGTTGTTTGCAAAACAAATAAACAAAAAATTTCCAAAGCTTTGAAATTGTCTCCATTTTCTCTGCATCAAAACCCTGCATTTCCAAACTCTACTAAACCCAAGAAATCACAGATGTCTTGTTTAGACATACAAATTAATCTGACTCTGGTTTTTATTTTTTTAAATGGGGGAGAGTGGCAGTTTCCACTCTCCAGACCTGGAACAATTTAAAATGTTCTAATTGGAGCAGTGTGTTTCATACAGCTCTCCAGTGCTTCTTTCTGTGTCAGTCACAGCATATCACAATGCTATATAGCATAAACACAACAACATGCATGTAAAATACTCTTCACAGCTAGTGGGGATACTCCTTGTCCTGAATATGTCAGATGAGTAGTTATTACAATGGAAACATAAACCTGGTCTGGGGTCTCTCCCCAGAAGTTAGTCACATATGCTTTACTAGCTGATTTAATGCAAGTCTTAAGAAATCGTAAGCTGTATGTATAAGCTTGACTTCCATATCGAAATATTAATGCATTGGTGGGACATGGTAATAGATTCTGTTGTGGCTCTTTATGGCTCTGTGAACTCTAGTAATGTTTTCTGTAATTGAGACATCTCTGTTAATTTCCATAAATATTTTATCTGAAAGCTCTCAAACTACATTAAGATGTGTTTGTAGCTATGATGATTTTATGTGGTTGATCTTGTCAAATTTGTTGGGAGTAGAGAATTCACTAATAGTTTTGGCATAAATTGGGTCATTTTGTTTTGCTGTTTCTCTGGGAGTGTTTTATGTATTTCCTCTCACCCCAGCTACTTATGTGCAGTAAGGTACTGAAATCTACTAAAATCTGGTTTTAGTAATAGGGAAAAGGTACAGGAAAGGATTACATGTATTTTGTACTTGCTGGCTAAACCCCATGTTGTATTCTTACAGTCGTGTGCTCTGATTCATAAAAGATTTAATCTGTAGCTGTGTTTCAGTAGCAGCTAGCCCACTTGTGAGGCACGTACCTTCATGTCTTGAGTCTGGGTGGTTTTACGATCTCATTACAGATTAGGAATGGAGGTCCCTTTAAAAATGAGACCGAGTGGACTTTAAGATGATGGGAAGGTTTTAATTGAGCTCAAGTAGTTTCTTAGGTAATACACTGTATTTTGTACGATGAAACTTAGATTGAGATATTCACACTGTGCTTAATGGCTATTTTTGGGTTTGTTGGGGGGTTTTGGGGGGTTGGTGTTTTGTGTTGGGTTTTTTGGTTTTTTGATATATTTTTTTTCAAATACAGGATACAGGCATACAGTGACTGAACACTGCATTGTTTGCTCTGTGTAAGCTCCCAGGTTCTGGCCTAAGAAATGACGATGGGTTTTCTTGTTTTATTCCTTTAGATGCAATGCTTAGCTGGAGGCAGGCAGTCAAAGCAGCTTCAATTAGAAGAAGTCCTTACTGCCTCCAATTTTTCGTTTGCATGTTCTTACATTAATAAAAAATGAAGCTGTGAGTGAAGAAAGGGAGGCAGAGGTTAAGGAATTCTTCCCTTCTGTCTCATGGCACAGGAACCAAGAGTCCCTAATCTGGCATCCTGCCTTACTATCACACTGCACCCCTTCAGCTCACACTCTGCAGCTATGCAGGCTGGAATTTATCTGAGTATACGGGGTTCAGTAAAGATATGTCTGTGACTAACCCCAATCAAAACTCAAGGCACTGTTCTGAACATCACCGTGAAGTGTATTGCCATGACATAAGTTCCCATGCATGCAAATCAGAAATTCTGTAAGTTAGTGGTTTCATAGACTATACTAAAGCTCTTCAATCCTTAATTCTTGAAGGACTAAACCGCAAACCTGATCTGTCACTCATGATTTAGATACAAATATAGGCAGAAGCTACTGTATGAAACATTGCAAATACTGCTTAATAAACCATGGACTGTAGTAAGGTTATTTAGAATGTAGTAAGGTTATTTAGAAATGTTTTGTTGGCCTAAATGTTAGGATTAGTGTCAGTGCTGGTCTAGTGATCTGCTATAGATCCTGCAAGTAAAACCAAAGGACAGTATTACCAATATCTTAGTTAACCTGGGAATTTGGACTCTGCTTTTTGACTCTATAAAAATATCTTACAGTGTATGAAATATTCTATGGACAGTTAACTTTTACATTTATGACACATAAGTTTTTATCTTTTCAATAACTCTGTTAGATGATTTCTTTACCTTCCTTTCAGAAAAGACGACGGCGAATTGACCGAAGCATGATTGGGGAGCCAACAAACTTTGTTCACACAGCTCATGTAGGATCAGGAGACCTATTCAGTGGAATGAATTCGGTAAGCATGAGTGGATGAAGAATATTTTGTCTTAGAAAGACTACAGGAACACTGTACATATATATTGGGGCTGAAGCAATGAGTCTTTCAACTGGAAGAATGAATCTCCTTAAAACTGAAGAACAACCTGTTAGCGTCTTAATTCTAAATCCTAAACACTTACATGCAAATTATGGAATATAATTTTTTAAATTCCTATATTTATTGACAATACATAGTAGATTCTGTATAAATTGTACAGGCTACGTGTAGAATACTTTTCAAAAAAAATCATTCTAATGGCACGTATGAACAAAAGCAGAGGTGTATTTGAAAATATACTGGAGTATTTTAGAGAAAACTTTTAAAAGTGTCTTGTAACTGACTAGATTTCTAACCTTAAATGCTTTAAACTATTTTAGGTATAGTTCATGTAAAACTTTAACTTACTTTGTTTTTATGTGCACACAAATATTCTTGGGTATTCTTATTGAGGCCTTTCTACACAGTGTAGTCCTATTTGCAGTATGAATTATTTCCACAGCAAGCAACAGTGAGGCAAGGTTTTGTGGCTTCCTGTAGCTGATAGGAGCAATAAATATTTTTGTCTCTCTCAAAGTGAAAAACAGGCTAAGATGGATACTGAAAATCAGCTTATGAGAATAGATTTCTTTTGTACAGCTTCATATTTATGTGAAATGTCAGTCTGTGTTTAAGGTCAGTAATATGCAATCTAGAAAAGGGTTGTATGTAGATAATGATGAAAAATACTTCTTGACCTTTAATAAGCCTTTTAAGAGGAAAAAAATGTTTTGAGATTAAAACGATGAAAAATAATTCTTGACACAGGAGAAGAACTGTTTCTGTCAGAGGTATCAGAATAGAGAGCAGAGCTGTAAAGGAAAGAGACAGTTTTAATGAGGTCATTTGTAGTTTCAACTACTTTATAGTTTATTGAGATCGTACAAAAACTTTTGTAATTCAGTACATATTGGGGAAGGGCAAAGCTAGAAAAATGACATGACAATCTACTACATTTTCCCAGAAACAGTGCAATGGATTGGAAGTGATTTGTACTAAAACATCTGTAAGCAAGTTAAATTGACAAACACAGCTTCAGCTTCACAAAATGCAGTTAAAGCTAATTACTTATTTAATGCAATATATTCATTAAAATTTAAAGCCATTATATATTGAAATAATAAATGACTTTTTGCTTTAAATTAAATATTTGCTGTCCCTCCTGTGAGAATCTTTCTCATTCTCACAGCTGAGCTGCCTCATATGAGGTTTGTGGTGATTGCCTGAAGCTTTGTTCTTTAACCTGAAACCTTCCCCCTGCTTGCCCTCATCTTTCCCTTGCATAATATCCTGTTCATCTTCAGATAGCAGGTAATTATTATTGTCTTTGTACATAGACTTTTTCATTTTGAATGCTCATAACTGGTGCTCTCTCTGTCTTACACACACATTTTTTCATTTGGATCATGTGCTCTGTCAGTGGTCAGTGATTTTTCTGACCCCAGATAGAAAAGATCTGTATGCAAAAAATAATGCTTTTTTCCCGCTCTCTCTTCAGAAGCACAAATCTCTACATTTTCACACTGCTTAGTTTCCTGCTTCTTCTGTGGTTTTACTGTGGTAATATTACGTCCAGTCTCCTTGTTCATTCTTCTCGGTGTAAATTTCAAGATTATGTTGTTAACCTCCGCATGTTTTTCTGCTGCTTAGTTTCCTTTACAGTATGGGCATTACACTCCTTCATGAACCTCCTTGTGCCATCTCTCTTCTAAATACCTTAGGAGGGCTTCCTACAATATCATTATCTTTTCCCATATAAATTTGGTTCTTTGTCCACTATCTGCCCTGTGCTTTTTTCATTAGCATTGTTCTTCATTATGATTCCAAGTACAGTAGTTTTCCGACTACTGAAATATTTTGCTTTTTTGATTGCCTTCTCTGTAGAGCACCTTGCTTCTTTGTTACAGGTACATTTAAACGATAGGAGCCCTCTATGCACTGCTTCTTTCTCATTCCTGTCACTTTCTTTCTTATTTTACATTGAGATTCTATGGTGAAATCTCTCACTTCTGCTGCTTCATATTACTCAGTTCAGTCTTTGATTTCATGTATTCTGTCCTTTTTTTAGTTTTCCCTTGTTTTCTTTCTCAAGGACCATTGGTGCTATTTCCTAATTCTAAAAGGGAGGGAAAGAAAAGGGAGGAAGGAAATTAATGAGAAAGATAAACAGCACAGCAGATTGTATGATCTTTAATTGGTGTAATCCTCTTCCCCTTCCAAAGTCTTTAAATCCTTATCCTATCTAAATTAGACATGAGAGAACCTTACTGTTATGTATTATCAAAGGAAGGTAATGGCATCTTTGGGGAAAGAAAAAAAAAAAAAATTGCATTTCATGGTGCTTGTTCTTGTAGCTCAGACTGCCTCAAAAGGAGGATGCTTCAGAAAGAATACCACCTTATAAGCATACAATTCTTAGACCTCCTTTTTGCTGTGTTTTTAACATTATATGTTTCCTATATGTTTTCGTATACAAAACAGCCACTGAACTGTTAATGCGGTCAAGTTTAATTTGCTGCATTCTCTTTGCTTTAGGTTTAACAGCCTCTGCATTTTAGGCTGATAGTTCCTTACCAACTAACACAAACATCGCATGTGACTCAAGTACCAGAGAAATTGTTCTAACCTTTAGAGGAAGTACACATAAAACATTTACACTTTAGCTTTGCAGTTTGCATTGATTTGCTGTTCTCCAAAATTCTGAAGTCATGTAGGCAAGTTGCTAGGCTGAAAATGACATGGCCTGGAGATCTTTTTCTAGCTCTTTTTTGCTAAAGGTAGGGTTCATTCAGCTGGAATTAATACTATCCTCAAGTAGTTCTTGTGAATACATTTACATGTAGATTAATTATTTTCTGAGGGAAAAAAAAAAGATTAAGTTCAAACTCCTTTTGTTCAAATGAGCAACAGAGGATGCTTGGTGAAGGTGACAACCAGATTGGTGACATGTAAAGAATCTTAAACACCACCCTGTGAATGTGGTTGCACTTATCCACACTTTCTTACAGAGTTTGTAGTTTCTGATGTCAGACCCACTAGAGTGTGGGCTCTGAACACTTTTTCCTGAAGAAAAATGTGCATATAACGTTGTTTTGCTGCAACTGTATGACTTATTTGAGCAAAACACCAAGACAGAAAATGCTTAAATACATAAAAATCAGATCTTTTGCACAGTGCTGCAATATGCCATACTGTTGAAGGCAAAAATCCTAAAACAGGCTTTCTTTTTTCACATTGGTTTGAGAAACTGTGTAAGAATTACTTGTGCTCATTCATTTTATGTGTGTGCATGTGTTTGGCTTTGCTGTGGAGAAGAATATACTTCTTTTGTCTTTGTAGACAGGGAAATAATCATGCAAGCTCCTTGGAAATATTTCTTCAGTGCTGTTTTAATACAGCTTTCTAGTGATGTTTTGAGGTCTCTCTGAAGGAGCATACATTTAATAATTGCAAGTGGTGCCCTGCAGGCATAAGCTTTGCTGCAAGTTCAATTTCAGAAGCTGCAGCCTTGAATACGTTCTATTGTGGTCACTATATACCTTTAAAGTTGGAGCTTTCTTCCCACAGGCCCATGGAGATGATTATTTTCACTCGGGCAACACAAGCAAGAAAGAACTGACTGTGGATTCCCTTCCTTTTTGTTCATAAAGGCAGTGAAATGCATAGAGGAATGCATATGTCTTGCGGGGTGGTGGTTTATGTATTTGTTTGCATCAGGCTAAAAAATACCTTCAAATAAGCCATTTCCAGGGAAGTTGATAGATTGAGTATGATTTAAACAATAAGTGCCCGGTGTTTAAAGGAATAGTAGCAATTAAGGAAAGCAGCATATGCTGTTAAGTGAATAGATAAACAGAAACCTTCCACAAACCAAAACCTCCTTGTTGGTTGTAAAAGCCCTTTTTTAGTTATCTGAAGCTGGCCGTACAGTGCAGATACTATGCAGATATTTTTTAAGTTATCGATTATATTTTAACATAATAGTGTCAACTTCTCTCCCTTATCGTTGTTGGCAAAAAATATTTTCCATATAACAGGATAAACTGTGGCCTGCCAGATGCAGTGGAGTTGGATACCAGTAAGAGGTTCGATGAAAATTAATTTTTTGAGTAATCAGACAGGTCAGTGAAAGCCTGAATCAGCCAGTTTTCTTTGCGAGAGGGGAAAAACTTCTGCCTCAACACCAGTTCTTCCAGCTCTCCTGCTAAGCTGCCTGGTGGAGTGAAAATTGCAGCCAGCCTGCACTACACATCCTCATGCAAAAGTAAAGGAGTGGTAAAGGAGCACTTACAAACCAAACCTAAACAAGAAATAAAACTGGAAGCAAGAAGACACCATAGCTCACTAACTGCCTTTCTTGTTTACTCTGCTCCTCTTTCCCTTCTGTCTCCAGGTCAGCTCAATTCAGAACCAAATGCAGTCCAAGGGAGGCTATGGAGGTGGCATGTCTGCAAATGTTCAGATGCAGCTTGTAGATACAAAGGCGGGATAACCTTGGGGAAAACTTTCCCGTAAGTATTGTGCTCTGCTTTTTACGCGCTGTGAGAGTAGGAGGAAGAACAGTCATACTACTTCATGATTAGCTCCCTATAAATAGCCATATCTTTATGATGCCAAATTTTAAAAGGTATTTCTGAGTAAAAAATTCAGTATCGTCTAAGCATATTGGTGTTTTTTACACAACAAACAAGAGATTGTCCTGACTGCATCAGTCTGCCCATAAGCCTGTTTTGCCGACAATATCATCTTAAATATAAATGTTTGCAAGTAAAATCAGTTGTATAACAAACTTTAGAAGAATTTTATGATATGGTTAGGGTACCATTTTTTCAACAGTTCTGTCCATTTAGGCATAATATATATGGTGTTAAAACAATGACTAGCAATGTTACAGTAGGAAAATGATCACTCAAAATGTTCAAAACTCAGTTTAATGTGTGTTTTCTGTCTTCCAGGTTTATGTGAGTTCCTTTGTCTTCTTTCCTGTGTCCCCTCTTTTGCCTTGGTGACTGCTTTCTGTGCTCATGACAAGAGAAGTGATGGCTTATTGTTCACCCTTTGTGATTACTCCAGTGCAAAGTTGCTGTTCTGCTCTGATGATGCCATTTATCAGATTGGTCCAACCGTGCCTTTCAGTGGCATGCACACATTGGCCTCTATCAGTATCATGGACATAGAGCTGTTTAGGATTGGGTTTAGCTTTTTTTTTTGTTTTAACGCAAATTAAAGCACCAACCTTAGCATCCCTCATCCCTCACAAATACTAATGCACAGCATTCTGTTGCTTCTTAGTCTTTAAATCTTTTCTCCACTCAAGTTGATTTAGAAATGAGTGAGTTTCCATTCCATTAGTGTTTTCAATCGTCTTTTGTTTATATGCGTTTTTGAAAGGTCTGGGACCTGCAAGCACAAATGATTATTTCATACAAAATCAGCAGAGTAGATGACCGCATGCTTTGTGAGGTTGCTTTGTATGGTGGCCCACTTGGTGCTAGAAAAAAAATAAAAAATAGCTTACTGCAAGACTGCTGAAATATTTTGCTGTAGCACCAAGTCATGCCTGTTTCTGAAGGACTTGTAACTTAGCTGCTTCAGAGTTATGTCTTTATTTTAGTTTTTATCCAACTGGTCTTGAAATAATAAAGAGAAAGCTTGCATTCATGAGGCATTTGTTGTAAATGTTCAGTATATTTATTTTGGAAGAGCTGATCTTGAGACTGTAAACCAATGTAGACCGTATCTAAGTGTTGTGGAAGCGCTTTAGTCTATTTAAAAAAGAAAATATCATGTTTCGCTGCTTCTTTTTCTTTCTACAGTTTTTCTTAATTTTAGGCTGTATGGTCATTTCCAGTAGCAGCATGTCAGACTGCCTGCAATATTAGCTGAAAAGTTTAGTAGACCTCTCCAAGTAGTTTGCAGTTTCTGTGTACTAAATATTTAGGGGCCATGGAAGTTGCTAAGAGCAACATACTAATCTGGCAGAACAGATGCCAATGAAAACAACATACAGGGTGACTTTTTACTAAGTCAGTAAAATGCCTTTTGCTCAGGTTCCAAAGCATGTTTCTTTCACACATTGTGAAATTGTATTTTAATATTGCTGTTTTCAGATTATCTCTGTAAATGGTCCCTTTTTTCCTTCTTGTTAGTGGTTTGAGAGAAGTCAATGATTTGAGTCCTGGTTGAGTTAAATTTTTACGTGGAAAAAAACCCCACCCAAATAAATAAGGCATAACTGAGCCTAGTCGGATCCATTTTTATACACATGTGTTCATAAATATAGATTGCTGTCAAATGATTCTTTATTATTTTTCCATCCTTTCCCTGATTTCAAATTGCAACAGCTGTCAGGTTGATTTAAACATGTATGAACCTACCTGTGCTCTCAGTTTGCAAACACCACACAAAATGCAGGGCCATGGAGGTAGTTTGCCTTCCCTAAATTGTATTCCAGTGGTGTAGGTGTCAGTTATCTGGTTGAATAGCTCAGATTAGGTTGGAAAGCCTTCACTGATGAAAGTATTCATTCATGACAACAGAAGATCAAGATGTTCAATTGTCTGGGTGCATAAACACATGGCAGTGCAGTGATACTTTTCTTTTTAGAGGTCAGCATTTCCAATACCACTTTATCAATGAGTCTTAGGTATACTATGATTACAAAATTATTTGAACTTTGTCGTTGGTAATAGCAGCCTAAATTTACTTGCCAAACCTATCTTGCACTTGTCAAAATGTTTTCAGCTCAATATCCAGGAAATAAAGAATTGACATATTTTTATAACAGACATAATTCTTTTGTACATTGTGTTCATTCTCAAAGTCAGTTCAGTGTTGGCTTGTAGATATTAAAGGAGAGTATTGACTTTGGTTCAATAAATGTTTTCTTTCAGTTGGTGGCCTACCTTTTTTTTCTTTTACATAAATTACATTTGCATTAGAAAAACACTTGCAGCCTACAGACAAATCTGTGGTGAAAATTATCCGAGTAACCTATTAGTGTCAATAAGTAATTTGCTGGCTTGATTTTTTTCATGCCACTTGACCCTTGCCGAGTGGATTAAACCATAATTTTATTGGCAGATTTTTTGCATTGATGTAGTGTATTCTGCAAGGGTCTTCAAGGGAAGACTTCTTAAAAAATACATTGGAAACCTTCACTTACAGGATTTCTTTCTTTTTGACTGCAGCTGGGGTATGTGTGTTACTTTCTTGATTGTGAGGCAGATTACTGTGGTGATCAGTAGAAGACTTAATCATACAACTAGTCATCGTGATATGCACATCTGCTTTGAATATACCTGCAAAGCATAGTATTGTCTACTCTGTATTTCACTGAATTAAGTTTTATATTTGACATTCTCAAAGTTAATTCCTTAAGTACTAATTTGCTACTTTAAACTTCATGCTAAATTGTTTTGAAGACTGATAATGAATTCTTCAGCTCATGGCATGTTCTTGAAATTGCCAGTTGAGGAAAAAAGAGTTCTAAAGGGAAAGAAAGATCAAGATAAAGCCATGACATATTGATCAACTAGAGGGTTCCTTTCTTTAATTTTTGAGGTTCTAGAAGCTTAGTACTGTCTACAAAGGTGTGTCTTCAAGAGCTGACATTTTAATATAACCATCTATAAAAATAAAGGTTTTTGACCCCTTAAAGAAGGAGCCAGCTTGTTTACGCTTAGTCTTTATTCTGTTTAGCTGCCTAAAGCAGATGTATGAGTCAGTTCATCCCTTTTGTACTTTTTTTAATTTTTGAGTGAGAAGGTGCTGCATTAGCAACCAAGTCTCTGAATTTAGTCTTGGTCCCAGGCAGCACTGTACTCTGCCATGATATGATACACCAAAAAACCCACCCAACCTTCAAATCCAGAAAATGAAGTTGTTTGGAAATTTTGCCATGTCTACCTGACACATTCTTGCAGAGTACAGTGCATGTACCATCACAACACATTCTGATTCCAGTATTCCTTGTCCTTTGTTTGGGGGCGGGAGGGGGGATGCAGAGGGAAGAGTTAATTAACTACAGTATTGATTTTCAAAGTCTATTCCTGTTTTGTGTGTTTGTATGGAAATAGGGCCCCTTCCTAGAGAACAGAAAGTGGGGTCTGAGCTTTGTAAAGATTCTGTATCTCTTCAGCACTTCATTGTATTTCCTGATCTCCATCTTCTATGAAGATCTCTATGCATGCCACTTGAAAGATTTCACTAATTGATTATACTGTCTCTGTATATGCCGTAAAAAAATTAAAAAGTACTACATCCCCTTCTGAAACTAGCAGTAACCAGTATAGTGGTTGTGAAAGAAAATTTATTAAGTTTTTATATTTGTGAAAACAGTTTAATAGAAGACCTCTGAGTAGTACTGTTGTCCCAAAATCAGGATTTTTCACCCAGTGTGCAAAAGCTGATCAACACATAAGAGTCGAGGTATTTGTTTATTTCATCTCTGTACAGAGATGGTGCTAGGTGGTAAATCCACAAAGCTAGCACACCTTTTTCTGGGTTTAGGAGGTTTACAATGTCATTAGCTATAGCTCTTTACATAATATCATATACAAAACTGCTTCAGAGGTGGCAGGGGGTGGAGAGGGGTACCCTTCTACAGTTTCTGCTTCGGGGGAGTTACTTTTACTATTACATCATAATGAGGATTTGTTACTTTCAGGTAGTTCGTCTTGGCAATTAGTGGGTCTGCAAATTTTTTCTTACCCTAGTTCCACAACATTGACTCTTCGTGGTCACTATGTTAGCCTTATGAGGGTCAGTATGTCTGTTCCATTAGCCCTGTTAGTTCCTTGGATTATTTCACATTCCTCCTTTGGCTGTTTGTCATCAGTACACAATCCCACAGATCAAAAGCTTTTGGTGAGGATTTCACACTGATTGTGATCCTGGATTTTGCAGTTTGGGAATATTGCACTTATTTGACTTTCAACAGTAAAATTCCCATTCCTTATTCCCTCTTCCTTTTTCCTATGATCACAGAGAATCACAGAAGACTATGCATAATTATGCATATTATTATTACATTATACACTGTTTACTCTTTTAACATTTTCTTATTCCTTGAAAACAGTTGTTAACATGATCGAATGATAAAATCTGGACTAAACTGCAGATTTAGTGGTATAATACAATTCCATAAGCACAAACCGTTATGTTAGGACACAAAACACTTTCAGGGTAAAAGACGTTACACATTCAGTATTTGGGATGAGAGTTTGAGGCTTCTTTCATATTAAGTCTATAAAAACATGTAGCCACAGGCTACAACTTCCCTATTGAAGTATTCTACTAACAGTAAGAAGATGTAAAAATTATAATCAGCACAGCACTACCTTATTTCTGAAGAAGTTCACCCACCTGAGACTGGTGGCAAATGCAATGTGTGCCACTGGGAAGCTAAGAGATGCTGAGTGAGGGAATTGCCAAGCAGTGAGCAAGAGTCTGCAGAATGAGACGTAACAAAAATTTAACCATTTCCTGCTGGCTAAATTCTGTGCATCAGAGTAGTAGGTAAATGTTAGATGGTTCTTTCAGTATTTGCTGTTAGGTGGTTAGGAGTGATCTGTGTGCATAGACACAACAAGCCAGCATCACTGAAAGTTACTGTGAACTTGAGCGAATAACGCTCTCTAAGTGCAAGCCATGTTTCTTGAATTACAACTGTGAAATGTATAGCTCTGGCTAGGTTCCTTGGAAATCAACAAAACAGGTGACCAGACAAAACAATCCTTCTCACTTTTGATGGATGTCCTACCTTATGCAATAATGGCAGATATCAAGACAGTATTTTGGTAAGCATACTTTAAAAGTTTATGTAATGCAGAAGAATTGCATGTACTCTTCAGTATTTGAGAAGAAGTAAACCCATTTACTTTCACTATATTATTGACATGAAGCAAAGTGCTCATACATGTGTATCTCATCATTTAACATTGTTAAATTGGCTATAAATTATTTTGAAATGTGCACTGCTCAATGAAGAAATTGACAAATATTTAATCGTATTTGGCATCTCAAATAATAATGATGAAGTCCTGACTGTAGATCCATACATAGTGACTGTGACATCAAAGCTTATACTGAAAATGATGTGCTGGCTCTGCCAATGATTAGTATAAGTACTTCAAAAGCATTCCAGTAAAACTGATTGGGACTGGTTCCATCTACATACTCTCACAGTCTGTGCTGGCACTGACACTGATTTGACTGCTCAGCTGACTGTTGGGTTCTGACCTACAGTAAAGGTTAGGTTTTGGCCAAATTGGTTAGTTTTAGTCTGGATCAGTTTCATAGTGCTTATCCAGAGTAAGCATGGGAGGGAGTGGCACAGGATCAGAAATAATCTGTCATGGGGAACATTGACAGCTTAACCTGGCTGTGGAAAAGCATCAAGCTTTCTGAATTAAAAAAACAAACACCACAGAACCTTCAGCCTAGTGACAAAGCTTAGCCGCAGCTGGGGCTGTGAATATGTCTACTGAAAAGCTACTTCCACTTTTTGGGAGCTCTCTTTCCACGTATAGGGCTCACCAGCTTCGCCCAAGTTATTCTGTTTGGTTTACAGGCGCAGAGGATGTTGAACACATTGCCAAATGGCAACTGCATCATCACCAGGAGTCAAACAACCTTAGGCAATACAATTAATTTCTGCCATCAGTGCTAATTCCTTCTATCACCACTACACAAAACATGACTTTCTGCCTTCACACAAGCTAATAGAAATGATGAGTTCAGACTTCAGGCAGGTTTCCTACTAAGCCCAGAAAACACTAGACTGCTGTGGAGTTGGCAATAATTTACTGAATACCAAGCTTGCTTACTTAAATACAATGCAGAATGGTATAACCACATTTATGAATGATTGAGCTGTCATGCAAAAGGCACATTCATTTTTCACAACAGCTATTTAAGCATTTGTGGGAGTTTTTCATGGCATGGATTGTCTACAGCCAAATTTATCTCTTTTGTATATATTTTTACCAAAAAATGTGATTATCTGGTTTTAGACATAAGATAGTAACAGAACCTGTTAGCAGAAAATAAAAGTAGAGTGTTATGGTTGGTTTATCAGTTCTTTCAAGTTGAATTCTTCACTTTTGGACTTGACTTGTAGTAGAGCACACTTTTGGTATGCCAAGACACATGCACAGAGCGGGGCTGGATATCTGGTAGTCAACACTGAAATTAGCTAACTGATTTGCCAACAGTTCAAGAAGGTGTTGGTATATATGCAAGAGTCATTGTAAGTTTTATCAGTCCAACAGTGACTTTGAGGGTAGGAAATTGTTTCAGCGTGAAACAGTGAGACACCCACTATGGATACATGTAATTTTTCCTCAAAATGCTAAGCAGTAAGAAAGCTTCATATACTGATGTCAGCATTCAGGGAGTGCTGGTCTTCTACCAGTGCTCTGCATGTCAGAGTCAAGGGCAGCTGTTTTCCAGGAATGTGCTTTGTTTCGCCCATGCCATGCCTTCAGTGCCATGAAGGAGCTGTTGGCTTTTCATTTGTTTTCTAAATCTCTCACCATTCCATCAGCCTTTGTAGGTAATAATTGATTTGAAATATCTGCTAGGCAATACAACCATATTTTGCATTTGTGCATTTCCTGGTGGGAAACTCAGATGAGTGACTCCTGTTGATAGGATACAGCAATGGTGTGAGGAGCCTCATGCGCCACACAGGAGCTGGGTTTATCTTTTTCACCTGCTATCATTCATCAGGATCTTTCACCAAATGTGTGAAGTAGGCTGTCATGCAAGGCCAGTTCTTAAAACATCACCTTTAAGCGGAAGAAGAGTATTACTTTGAATTGATTTATTTGGGAGTCCTCAGATTTCATGAAATGTGGCAACACTTTGGAAATGGCTATTCTGAAAGAGTTTTCCTTAGGAAATCACCTTTACAGTAGCAATAAAACAAGCAAAGAATCATAATCTTTGGAGAAGGGTACACTTTCCAGGTAGTTAACGCTAATGTACATGGCACCCCACAGCTTTTTCCACTTGTCATAATTTCACCTACTGGAGCAGTAACAGTTGTCTCGTGTATGGCATATGCATTAAGCAGCAGAGATAATGCACAGATCTGGGGGCGTTGTGCAGCATTTTGATTCAAGTTCATAATGGAGAAAAACATTTCAGAAGGTAGAAATAGGAAATAAGGAATCAACATTCACATTTCAACGAGCAACATTCTGGATTTGGAAAGATGGAGAACTGTTGGGAGGGCAGATACTGACAGTGGGTGAGTGAAAAGAAAGGAAGATAAGCGGGGGGGGGGGGAGGGTAATCTTTGATAGGTGTCCAAGCACAGTACCCAGGCCAATTCCCCATGGTGCTCTTTTCAAGAAGGAGCTGTTGGCGACAGCCACAAAAACAGAGCCCAGTGTGGCAAGGCTTGTTCATTTTTCACTGTTTTAGGTAGTAAGTGCCACGCAAATTACTCTTTCTGTAAGTTGCAGCAATCATTTGGTTTCCATCCGGCATAAGCAGGATCCACAATAACAGGCAGGGTAGGAGCAGCCCAGGGGAACAGGGCTGCAGAGAGAACAGAGCTGGGAAATTAGACTCTGAATATTGTCAAAGTCTATATTAAATTCAAACTATTTTTCTTAATGTGAACATATATAGGATGGTGCAATGGATGCCCATGCAGCTCCACATCTTTTAAAAAAACATTCAGAAGTCTGTTTCCAAATTCATTTGCTGGAGCTGGACAACATCAGGATGATATTGCTGCTACAGGTCCAAGTCCCAGTATTTCTTTTTATTGACTAGAACCACCCACTTCTATCTGTTTACAAGTATCCACAATTGCACAGATGCTATTTTCCTCAGAGACTGCCAAAATGCACCGTGCCCAGTCCTTGGATGGGTATTAAGTTGCCATGCCATGTGTTGGTTAGAACTCATTCTCTGAATCACAACCAGAACACTGGAAATACATGACAGAAGGAAATGCTGTGGCTAATGCAACAGCTTTGTAAGACCTAGAACTGCGAAGTCGCATCAAGGTGACTGCTTACTAAAACAATTTTAAATATGATTTTCAGGCTCTTAAGACACACTTGCATACCCAAACACTTAAAGCAAAAAAATTAAACTCTTCTGACCTACACAGATACAGTGGCCCACAGTGGCCCACATATATACGCTATAATGAGACATAATGATTTCTTCTCTAAAAATGCGTGTCCAACAGCTTTGGAGGCACAAGGCACTTCAGAGCTGTGCAGTGCATCCACCTGCCTCCTCTGCCGCGCTTCCAATACCCATCCAGCAGCAATGCAGAGGCCAGTACAGCACTGACAGGACAGACTTTTTCTCCTGACCCACAGTGCCAAAGCTGCCTGGCACAAGGGACTGGCAGCTGTTTTCCTCAGTGCTTGCAGGCATCGCAGCCGCCAGCAGGTAAGGCCAGCTCTCTGGTGGGCCAGCGGGGTCTGCCACGGCCGGGCTCACTCAGACATGCGGGAAGGCGGCAGCCACCCTGCTCCCCACAGCCCCGGCCTCACCCCAGACTGAACAGGGTGTTTGCATCCTATTCCTGGGCAGTGCTGCTACCTTCCTAAATGCAAATTTGCATAATATTGCACTGAATTAAGAAAATCCTTCTCAAATCAGCTTCTCTAAGTAAGGGCACTTGGTTAACTGTGCAAAGACAAGTTTCCCTTCTCCCCACTGCTCTCATTCACCAGGAACATGCCAGCCCAGGCAGCTAATGGGAGGGTGACTGGAGCCAGTTATCATCAATACACTCATCACTGCTGTCACTGCTTGGAAAACTGTGATCAAATATGAGCAGCTGCTGATTTGGATAGCTTTCCTCAGTGGGAAAGCTATCCACATCCATGAAGAAAAATCCTCCTGGGACTGGCACGCCCTCTAAATTTAAGCTCCTCTCGAAGTAAAGATGTTTCCACAGTGCTGTCCATTAAACCCTGCCATAAGTCCCATAAACTACCCCCACTCCACAAAACTAGCAATCATGTTGTTCACATTATAAAACACTTAAAAATTTGCAATAAATATTTCGATAATTGGAAAGTGGGCACTGGCCTCCCTAGATGGGCAGCTGTTTTAGATGATAGCTTGGTGTTCCCAGGTAAAGCCAGTTTCACAGCACACTGGACTGTTTTCCAGTTGAGAATCCTACAGTCCAATCCCCTGACCATAAATGAACCTGCAAATGACAATGGCATTTTCTAATCAGGCCAAGAGGATCCAGAAGCAGAGGTCTGCAAAGCATTAAAAGTATTTTACAAAACTAAGAATACATTTGCATGGTTCAGGCCTTGCTTTTTCCTCTGTACATTTCTGGTACACCACATCATCTGCATTTTTATTCACTATATACTTCTTATGGTTTGGGGCTTCTGAAAACTATTTCTGAAGACTTTATGTGCTACTGATGTTGGTTGTTTCCCACCTGAGGTCAGTCTTAATCGTCCCATCAAAAATGGCATCATAGCCACTTTTAAATGGATTATCAGGAATATGCAGCAGGAGCTAATGAATTTAAGTGAGGCATGAGATAACAAACATAGGAAAGGTACTCCTAAACATCTTCTAGAATGCTCTTGAAGTGTCATTAGCAGTGCTTTGCTATTTGCTTGGGGGCTAACATCCTCTAAAGGATAACAGCAGCACCACATTTCACTTTTGTAGCATTGCATCAAAGGAGGGACATCCCAGGCCTTGTCCTCACTTCAGTCAGTAACACTTATTGAAAGGTCACTTCAGAGCTTTCTCATGAGGTGCACAAGCACACAGGGTATAACAGACACTTTGAAAAAGAAAAACTAGTTTATTTTTTATTAACAATTGCATAAATCAGGTAATAATTTTTCCCATAAACTAATTGCCCTGTCCCTTGCCTGTGTTCTGTACCCAGAAAGGTAACACTCCTTCAGAAGCAGCAGGGTACAAGAGAGTTTTCTACTCCTCCAAGCAATTACTGTAAGGTAAGAAAAAATAGATCTTCTGAGAAAAGCAAAAAGGGTCATAGCACTCTTGTAAAAAAGCCTCATTAGTTTTAATGAAATAATTTATTTGAACAAGGACTGCAGGAACTAAGCCAGAATAGGAGAACTTGTCTCATCAGAGGTCACTGCAGCTTACTTTTACTTTACTAACTTACGTCAGTAAGAGCACTTAGGGTCACCTGGGTGAACAGAGAGAGAACCTACAACTTCAGGCAGATACAGCCTTTAGTCATGTCTATTACAACCGTTAATTTGATGGGACACAGGAACACGACCTGACCTCTGCCAGGCTGCTGCAGAGACAATCCTGCCAACATCTTGGCATGATGGAAGAAACACCAAACCACAACAGAAAAGATGAAGAACTTTGCACAGATAGACAGGATAATTCTTCCTCTGGTTTCTATAAGCAACACCTCCAAGGAAAGTGGGGAGCAGAGCAGAAGGGGAGCTGTTGCGGTCATGTCTGCTATAAAAGAGCTCTGCCCACAAGCCTGCTCATACGGCATTTTGCTTACATACACTGACCGGGTATACCAGCTCTTTGCAAGAGGCAGAGGTCTCTGACTGTGCAACCTTACGTGGTTCCAGCAAATATCTCTTTGTAAGTGTGCCTGCATGTGATATCAGAGAGGTTGTTTACAGCACTAAGTAGCCCCCTTAGCCCCAATGACACAACATTGTCACTCTGATGTAACACCATCCTGAGCGCTTATCTCTGAGAACAGAGGTGTCAGACACACAGACAGGGTGATTAATGAAGGAATGCTATTGTGAACATAGCACCATGTCCTCATTACATCTAAATGCTTCAGGTCTTGCCATTTTGCTCCTGTAGTTAAATGCAAAGTGAATATTGATTTTGATTGCTTTTGTTTCTTTAATCAGCAAGCAGGTTTGACATTTGCATTCATGGGTTACGGGAAGCAACAGAAAAATCCCAGCCCGCCTGGAGGTGAAAGTGCACAAAAACATGTGTGCTGCAGAATCAGTGGTTCTCTTAAAAGCTGGACCCACAGTGTGGTTGCCCATCTGCTCCAAGGCTGAGCACAGTGCTCAGTACAAAAGCCCACAAATTCAAGCAGGCTTTGAGAGCAGTTCTTGGGAGTGAGAAAAGGAAAAGTCAGCAGTTTCTCCACTTCCAGGCTCCCATAGCTTTCTTTGGTCAGGTAAGACTGCCTAGGTAGAGGAAAATGCAAAAAGTCTTTAGAGTGGTCCCATGGCTGGTCCCTGAAGGAAGGAACACTTTTGGGGCAGATGCCCAGTCCTTCTGGGCTGATGAAAACATGGCAGTGTGCAAAGCCTCAGCTGGGAGATGACTCTCAGCACCAGGACTCAAGGAAGATGGTAGACTAAGTGATATTGACGTGCGGAATTAGACTCTATAACTCGAAAGTTATAAAGTAGGTATGTTTATTGCGTGCAGATGCACGGGGGATCGCTCCTCCACAAGCGTGCATGCCCGAAGTGACGAACCATCTCACATTTATACAATAAAACAAATGAATATTCAATTAACGCCTATACATATTCGTTACCTAAACCCGCTTCGTATGTTAATTAGCTTATCAGTCCTTTGCCTGGAATGTGGTGGTCTTGCAGGTTTGTAGGTGATTCATGTCCTTGTGACCATCCGATCGTCTCCTTGCGTCTCCAGCAAGGAGCGGTCTTCTCCAGCAAGGAGACTTAGCACTCCCTCCCTCTAGATAGCATTTGAATGTCTCTCATCCTTTTCTCATTCTTTTTTAAATAGCCCCTTTGTTAGAGGAAGAAGGGCAGGCGTCTCCCCTTTCTTAGAGGAAGAAGGGCAGGCGTCTCCCCTTCGTTAGAGGAGGAAGGGCAGGCGTCTCCCCTTTTGTTAGAGGAAGAAGGGCAGGCGTCTCCTCAAAAATATAGGCATCTCCTCAGAGCTGTGTGCCTATGTGACCAGACATCGCACCCATGACTAGTCACCATACCCACATTCCTGGGCAGACATATACAATCACGATCGATGTCCATTGTCCCCATTTCACACTATTTCTCCATATCAATATGAGCTTGTAATTCATGGAAAACTGATAACCAGCTTTGAACTCTGCAGCAGCCTCCTTCAGAAAGGTCAGAGATGTGTTTTGGTGTGGAAGTGACTAAGTTGAATGATGGAGCAATGCTTGCTGATGAACTGAAAGGTTTAGTCCATTGCAGGAGCCTTTGAGTGACTCCGATTTCTTCATCAACTTGCCTCTCATCTTGCCATGTAGTCTGAGGATTCATTATGATGAAAACCAGCTTTCTAGTCCTGCTCCATGCCTACTGCATTTGACCCTTGTGTCAGTTTGCTGGTTGTGATGAGTTAACCCTGGCTGGCTGCTAGGTGCCCACCAAGATGCCCTATCATCCCCCTCCTAACACCGCAGTGGGAGAAAATACTATAGAAAGCTCATGGGTTGAAACAAGGGCAGGCAGATTACTCAGCAATTACCATCATGGGCAAAACAGACCTGACTTGAGGAAAATAATTTAATTTATTGCCTGTTTAACAGAGTAGGATAGTAAGAAATAAGAACAAACGTAAAAACACCTTCCCCCCACCCCTCCCTTCTTCCCAGGCTCAACTTCACTCCTTCTTCCCATCTAGATTTCTCTTCCTCCCACTGAGTGGCTCAGGGGGAAGAGGAATGGGGGTTGTAGTCAGTTCATCATATGTTGTCTTTGCCCCTCCTTTTTCCTCTCACTCTTCCCCTGCTCCAGCGTGGACAGGAGACAGTCCTCCACAAACTTGTCCAACATGGGTCCCTCCCATGGGCTGCAGTTCTTCATGAACTGCTCCAGCATAGGTCCCTACCATGGGGTGCAGTGCTTCAGGAACAGACTACATACATGGGACCACAGGTCCTGCCAGAAAATCTGCTTCTTCACAGGGTCTCCACAGGGTCACAGCCTCTTTCAGAGCATGTCCACCTGGTTGGGTGTGGGGTCGTCCAGAGTATGTAGTGTAGATATCTGCTCCACCGTGGATCTCCATGGGCTGCAGGGAGATAACCTGTGTCACCATGCACCTCACCACAGTCTTCACCATGGACTGTAGGGGAATCTTTGCTCTGGCATCTGGCACACCGCCTCCCCCTCCTTCCTCACTGACCCTGGTGTCCGCAGAATTGTTGCTCTCACATATTCTCACTTCTCTCTCCCAACTGCTGTTGCACAGTGGGGTGGGTGTTTTTTTTCCCCTTTCTTAAACATATTTTCATGGAGGCGCTGCCACAGTGCTGGTGAGTTCAGCTTTGACCATCAATGGGTCCATCTCACAGCCAGCTTAAGCTGGGTCTGTCTGCCATGGGAGCAGCTTCTGGCATCTTCTGACAGAATCCACTCCTGCAGTCATCGTTCCTGTCCATCTATCTCCTACCTCCCCCATGACCCCCCCTCCATCAAAACCTTGCACATAAACCCAACAGACCAGTACAACCCTGGTATTAATCTCTCCCTATGGCTGAGGGCTTTTTTTAAAAATGTGGTGGGCAGACATAGCCCTCTTTCACACAAGGTGGACTGGGAAGTGCTAAGCCTTATTTTAAGACACTGCACAGAAGAGGTGCTGTAAAATGTCTGCTGCCCCCATTCATACTGGCTAACAGCTGACCTCCCTCTGAGACTACACTGGTGACTTCACCTAGCAAAGCAGTGTACAAGGGTTCAGAGGTGTACTGGCATACTGTGAGTGGTACTGTTAGTCGTCGTGTAAGCCCCTGTGGTGTATTGCTGCCCGTGGTCCTCTACATGTGCCTCTGTGTGAACACAACATGAACTGGTGAGAAGCACATGGATGTGGTGTGGGTTTCTCATTCCAAGTAGGCGAAAAATAGAAACACATGAATCTAGACAAAAATAATAAAACTCTGTATGCTTTTTTCCTCCCCTTGACTCTGCTTTCTTGCCATTGCAGAACACTCTGCTGTTTTAGTGAGGGTTATGTCACATGTCAAACTCAGGGCAAGCCCATTTCTCACTGAGCACTTGGCTGTTGGTCTTTAAAAGGTCTACAGTCCTGAAAAATCATGTATGTGAATAAAAAAAACCAGCGTAGCATTGCTTATCCACTAGATCCCAAACACTCATTAAACTTGTCTCTGCTACAGGTCAGCTTACAATGGCTGGCTCAGCTGAGCTGAGTGAACCTGGGACTCTCCCTGTGTTCCCATCCACACTGGGAGCTCCTCTTCCTCTGGGATGGGGCTTTCAGCACAGCAGTCAGATTTTAGCAACCTGCTAAGACTATCTCTGTGATGATGTTCTTGGAGCCCTCAGCTCAAAGGAGAGGCAAAAAACGGCAGCAGGATACAACAATCCTTTTTAAAGGTTAAAAGAAGAGTTGCTGTTTTGCACGGTTGCATATGTGCCATGTTACTGTCTGTTGTACTCTTGCTTCAACTAAAAAAGCAAATCCTAACTGGCGGTGCCCACAGTTTTCTGCTGGCAACCCCACCTCCTGCTGCATTGTGTCTCCTTGCTTCTAGCTGTGAGCCTTGCTCCCGGGCATTTTAGCACCAGTTCCAGCCAGAGCCCATGACCCACCCATTTCACACGAGACAAACTGAGAATCATTTTACTGCCGTAAGTTAATTACAACCTCAGAAACACAAAAGCTCTTCTTCTGGGTGTCCCTTAAGACTGTCCCAAATCTCTGAAGACCAAACCAAAGAAGTAACTAGAGACTGCTTTTATTCTGCCTCCCCCACAGCAAGACAATAACAAGTTCTTTACAAATACATAACTAAGGAAAAAGTTACGTGGTTTCTGCTGTGTTTGGCAGTCAGAAATAAGCACTAGTTAGCACAAAAATAGGGAGGAAGGAGAAGAAAATACGTCACTTAGACTATGATGCTATCCTCTTTCATCAAGAAGTATGGCTAAATTCTAGATCTCCTTCCCTTGCCTCTTCATAGACCTGGCAAGCAGCTGACCTGGCAAACACTCTTGAAAACCATTGTGGGTTTTGGACACCTGCCATCTCTGTTACTTCCCTAGAAATAAATTCAAAGAGCTGGTTCATGCAACCATCTTTATCCTGGCTAGGTGGAAGAAAAGCCACTTCTGAACTAGGTAGGAAATACACTGTTTTTGAAGTATTGACGTACGGAATTAGACTCTATAACTCGAAAGTTATAAAGTAGGTATGTTTATTGCGCGCAGATGCACGGGGGATCGCTCTTCCACAAGCGTGCATGCCCGAAGTGATGAACCATCTCACATTTATACAATAAAACAAATGAATATTCAATTAACGCCTATACATATTCGTTACCTAAACCCGCTTCGTATGTTAATTAGCTTATCAGTCCTTTGCCTGGAATGTGGTGGTCTTGCAGGCATCTCCTCAAAAATATAGGCATCTCCTCAAGGCTGAGTGCCTATGTGACCAGACATCGCACCCATGACTAGTCACCATACCCACATTCCTTGAGCAGACATATACAATCACAATCGATGTCCATTGTCCCCATTTCACACTATTTCTCCATATCTGTATGGTGCCCAAGAAGAATATTTGCAGGAGAGAATAGTGCATGTATAAGCATGTCTGGTTCTCAGGTCATGCTCCAGCCTGAGGTATTGGTTTTCAAAATGTTCGCTGGCTCTAAGCTGCTTGTGAGAGGTTACATGAGATGATATTAAGTAGTTAAACATGATCAGCTTCCAGCCTTAGCTCAAGTCTTCCTGAAGTGTGTTGTTCTCGCATCCCTCTCCAACTTTCTTGCCCTGAAACTGATCCTAGCGTGTAGGATGCACAGTATCAGAATGGCCCAAAGCCTGAGGAGTGGGCACCATGCGGAGCACATCACATCCACAGTAACCCCAAGGGCCTTGTGCTGCTCCAGCATTGCCATTTCCCTTGGGAAGGCTCCAGTCCCTCTCCCCTTGGGAACAGTGGAGCAAATGAGCCTTTCCCACTCTGGACCCCTGCACTTCGTCTTGCAGTGCTCTGCCACAAGGACAAGCTGGTTTCTAACACCACACGTAATATAATAGTTCCCTACCAACACTGTGAAAAGAATCCCACCCCTCCTCACAGCCCTGGCAACATACACCTTGTACAACCACAAAGCTCACAGGCATGCTTCTCCAAACTGTCACAGCTCTGCAGACACCTGTTATTTTAAGAGCAGATGTGAAAACTGCCCTCCCAATTTAAAGGTCAATCACTGTTGCAATTCTTGGTGAAGCCATTTACATTTAGGGTGCTCTGGTCAGCAACAAAGGGAATAGCTGCCCTGTGCTTTGTGCAGCTCTGCTGCCTTGACCATCTCTTGCACACTGAAAATGGTGGTAATGTCACCGCCAGGTGCAATTGGTCTATCAATCTATGCACCACCCAGTTTTCCACTCCCTGTTAAACATGCTTCTGCACACCTTGGACCATTAGAGGGTGCCAGGCACATTTATCACAAAGATGAGGCCTCTGCTCCCTGCAGTAAAGAGGAAATAAAGATAACACACTGTAGAAAAAGAAGCAGAGCAATGTGCCGTGCAGATATAGGGCATGAAAGATGCCACACATGCATTTAATATACCTGTAAAACTTTTTTTGTGCCAGTCTGTAGCTAGGCAAACTTCAAAGAATCTGTGCAGCAATTGGTTTCTCCCCCAACCTCCTACTAGCTCCCAACATTCCTCCTACACCAGCAAAACTGGTCCAATCTTCCTCTTGAGCCACATGACACAAAACGTGACTGAAGAGGGTGGATGAAGGCACCAGACCAGAAGCATTTTTAAAGTTCTGCTGAGGTCTGAATGACAGCTCTGAGCTTGGGTCAGCAGCATCAGAGGAAGCCTCTCTCCCCATGCTGCCTCCTTCCCTTTCAAATCCCTCTACGATGATGCCGCCCCGTATGTCTGACACCATGGCCAAAGCTCTGGCTAGCTTGCTACTGCTACTGCCTTGTCTTCTTTATGCCTTGCCTCCCTGCTCCAATAGCCTGCCGAAATTTTTCCTCCATGTGCTGCTCATGATGATTTTCCTTCCCCTCTCTTTGGTAGTATTTTAGCCTTGTGTTGTTGCAGCACCCTGTGGTGCATGTTCCTCATTCCTAGTCCTCTGTCCACGACCAAAAAGGGGAGCACAAAGCACATACTTATTTTCGCAACCTTGGACACATACGCACGCACACAAAATTTAAAAAAAAAAGCAGGAGGAATAATGAATGAGTATATGGACAACACATTTGGAACTGCAGAATGCAGCTCCCATAATCGAAGGGGAAATGGTCAGCAATGTGCTACACCACTTATACACACACACACACACACACCCAGACTATGGGGTCAGGTGGGATCCACCCATGGGCACCAAGAGCTGGCAGAAGTGCTTACCCAGCCACTTTTAATCATTTCTTAATGATTTTAAATTAAATTAAAGATTACAATCCTGGCTAACTGGGAAGGTCCCAGAAGACTGGAGGTTAGCCAGTGTGACTCCCATCTACCAGAAGGGCAGCAAGGAGGATCCGGGAACCTACAGACATGTCACCCTGACCTCGGTACTGGTGAAGGTCATGGAGCAGATCATCCTGAGCACCATCACACAGCATGTGCAGGACAAGCACGTGCTCAGGCCCACTCAGCATGGTTTTACAAAAGGCAGGTCCTGCTTCACTAACAAGATCTCCTGTGACAAGGTGACCCACCTAGTGGATGAGAGAAAGGCTGTGGATATTGTCTGTCTAGACTTTAGTAAAGCCTTTGACACCGTCTCCCGCAGCATCCTCCTGGAGAAACTGGCTGCTCATGGCTTGGACAGGTATACTCTGTGCTGGGTAAAAAAAACTGGCTGGACAGCCAGGCCTAAAGAGTTGTGGTGAATGGAGTTACACCCAGCTGGCAGCTGGTCACAAGTGGTGTTCCCTGGTGCTCAGTATCTGGGCCAGTCCTGTTTAACATCTTTATCTATGAACTGGACAAGGGGATTGAGTGCACCCTTGGTAGGTTTGCAGATGACACCAAGCTGGGTGGGAGTGTTGATCTGCTTGAGGGCAGGAAGGCTCTGCAGAGGGGTCTGGACACATTGGAACAATGGGCTGAGGCCAACAGTATGAGGTTCAACAAGGCTCAGTGCTGGGTCCTGCCCTCGGGTCACAACAACCCACGCAGCACTACAGGCTTGGGGGAGAGTGGCTGGAAAGCGCCAGGTGGGAAAGACCTGGGGGTGCTGGTCGACACCCAGCTGAACATGAGCCAGCAGTGTGCCCAGGTGGCCAAGAAGGCCAACAGCATCCTGGCTTGTACCAGAAACAGTGTGGCCAGCAGGGCTGGGGAAGTGATGGTCCCCCTGTGCTTGGCACTGGTGAGGCCGCACCTCAAATCCTGTGCTCAGTTTGGGCCCCTCACTGCAAGAGGGACGTAGAGGTGCTGGAGCGTGTCCAGGGAAGGGCAACAGAGCTGGTGAAGGGTCTGGAGAAAGTCTTAGGAGGAGCAGCTGAGGGAACTGGGGTTGTTTAGGCTGGAGAGGAGGAGGCTCAGGGGGGACCTTACTGCTCTCTGCAGCTGCCTGACAGGAGGCTGTGGGCAGGTGGGGGTCAGTCTCTTCTCCCAGATAACAGGTGACAGGACAAGAGGAAATGGCCTCAAATTAATGCTGGTGTGTGTGTGAGTGTGTGTTAGGTTGGATATGAGGAAAAATTTCTTCACTGAAAGGTTATCAAGCATTGGAACAGGTTGCCCAGGGAAGTTGGAGGAATCAACATACCTGGAGGTGTTTAACAAACTCATAGGTGGGGTGCTAAGGGACGGGGTTTAGTGATGGACTTGGCAGTCCTGGGTTAACAGTTGGTCTTGATCTCAAAGGTCTTTTCCAACCTAAATGATTCTGTGATTCTATGATTCTACAATTACTGGTAAGCTTTCCAATAAGTGTGATTACCCCTACATATACAGATTCACACCACAGCTACCAGCAAATATATCCTCTGTGGTTCAATTACATTCTCTGGAAGAGATGTCCCAGGACTGTTGCTCATATAATGCAGTTTTTTCATCATAGCAACAAAGTACTTGGCAAAAGCTGCTCTGCAGAGGTGTGGAAGAGAAATATTTTAGTCTCTAGTACACTTTGATCTATGGCGATACATTTCCTGACCTCTGATGTTAGTTATTTCCATAGCTCATTATCTCATTTGGGAAAGCTTCTCTTGGGTCCCATCTGCTGTAAGGAACTTTCTTTGGTCTGGGAGGTCTCAGGAAGTGGTGCATCTCAGTAGGAGACTTGGGAGGTCTCTGGAGCAGTGGAAATTTATGGGTGTCTTGATCACCCATACTAAATCTATGAGTTTTTCTTTGGTGCTTGGGAAGTGGTTAAACACTTAAGGAAAGATACAAGGAAGATGAAGTTTTAGTGTTGAGAGCTCCCAAGTCCGATTCAGACCACAGAGACGGACAAGGTAACAGCAATGCAGACACTACTTTTGCACTTGAACTTCAAGCATTTGTGCAGAATATGGTGTTTTCCTCAAACACTGCAGACCTCTTCCTCAGGCAGTAGTGATAAGAATGTGCATGTCGCAAACTAAACTGCTAAGTATATAATTAACTACTTTCTTTTATTTTCTTTTTGTAGTTTTGATTCGTTAGGAAACAGTTTTACTAGGGATGAGGAAACAGCACTCTAGCAGCATACCTCATAAAAACAAATAAATGAGGCACAATGCAGTAAGCTTACAGGGCAGCTGGGAACTCAGCTGTGAGGTTGAGGTTTGTGTGAATCCTGATGACAGCTACAAGAAAATAGGGACCGAATGCAGCTAACACCAAAAACTTCCAGCATTCACAATACAAACATCCATATGTGGACACAGATAAAAGGTAATAACAAAGGGCAATATTCAACATTTCTTCCTTCCTCTTGCCATCAAGGATAGTCAGGCTTCTCAAACTCCTTTTCTGAGGTCATATATGGATGAACTGTTCATACACGATTAGTTCTGCCAATACGAACCAGGACTGAGCAGTTTGGTGAAAAGTGTACACGCATCAGCTGTTAGCTGATGATACCAAATACAGGCATGTGGTACCTGAAATGTATTTCTCCATTTGGGCTTTCTGCCTTTCATGAGGTATTCACCCACTGTATCAAGCTAAAATGAATCTGCCTATCTACAATATCCATATGCAAGCAAAAAATTACTACCAACAGGAAATCAGTTGCTGCAGTTTTGGACAGTGTGGGAGCACACATTAATTTCTTTCTTTATCATGACTCACAGCAGTCAATGCAGTAAGAAACAGATGTGCATTCTCCACAAACACTCTGAAGTTTGCTGCCAGTGCTACCATACACCAGAGGACACTAATTATAGGTGCTTCTGAAAGTGTTGCACACCTTTTGTGATGTTTTTGGACAGAGTGGCAAGAATATGCTGACAGAAAAGACTTTAATAGTGTCAAAAGAAGAGCCAGAGGATCAGGAAAATACCCAAGATGACAGAAGTGTAGTTTTGGTTTGGTTTGCTTTTTCCTTTCCTTCCTTGTTCTTACTTACTTACACTTTCAATACCTGTGCTAACAAACCACTGCCAAGTACAAACATGTACACTATAATGTACTATAATGTACTAAAATGAGAGCAGATTAAAAGGGAACAGTTGTTTTGAGGCAAAACTTGGAGGCTGTTTCTTGTTGACAATTTTGAAGACCGTGGAGGAAAAAGAGAAGCTCAAAGACTGAGAAAGAACAGACCAGTATCTGGCCAGGTGAGCACAGCTCCAAGCCCCATCTAGTAATTCTAAACTTTTCTGTGTTTTTCCACTCTTCCTTTCCATTTAAAAGCAAGCCCAAAACACAAGATCTTAGTGTCACAAGCTAATAATGGGGTTGGTACACTTCTGAAGCCTCTGCTAATGTATAAATCTTCCTTAACTGCTCAAGCAAACACTAACCTTTCACTGCCAGAAAGGTAGGCTGCAATCCTGATTTACTTACAAGCCTGCACATTGCATGCATTCCCTCAAGGATAGATGATGCATGGGACAGAGAAGTGTATTAGCAGCAATCTTCAGACTACATTTTCAATATCATGCTTGTCAAATAATTAATACACTTGAAAATTACTTTCAAGGGAGAACAAGGGCTTTAGAACATCTACAAAATCATTCCTGTAGTACCCTGAACTATTTTTTTGTACTACAATTATGCCTAGAAGCTCCACCTGAGACTAAGGACCCAAATCAGTCAATGGGCTCTGCATAGTCAGAGTAGTCAGTGTACAATTTCCAGAGAAATTTGAACCAACAAAGCAAAAGGTAAAATACTACTTTTGGGTGTCAGGCCAAAAATACACCACCACCACCCCCTTTTTCCCCCTAAAAAACCCCTTGAGTGCCTTCAGGTTGTGGCAGAATCTTCTGTGAAGTAGGAAACCAGCCAAATTGAGAAGTATTTCTGCAGAAATAGTTTGTAATTTCCTTTCATCAGTCCTCAAAACATCACATTTACAGCCCTTACCCTTACTTTTCTATTCTATCACAGAATATAGCTGATGCTCATACTGAAAAAGAACTGCTGAATAAATAAGTTTTATATCACCATAGATTTTTCTCTAGGTGAGAGGAGTGCCATTCCAAGCTTTATATTGGCATTAATCTAGTTCTTTTTTTTTTTTTTCTCATAAACCAACTCACAGTAATGAAATAAATACAAGCCAGAGGACTTGGTACATTGTAGGTGGCATCTAATGTAATTAAAAAGCTAGTTTAAAGGAAAACCACAATGGTTTCTATGTCATTCCTCCTAGACACAGGTCCTGAGGAATTTTCCAATGAAAAGTATTTCTTAGACAAAAGCTACTAAAAAAGTAGGAGTTTGATGAGAACAACAATTCCAAGGTGCTTTCTCATATTAAAATAGCCTGCCTTCCTCAGAAGTGTATATTCTGCTCATATCTCATAGACCTGGAGTATAAAAGATGCTTTTTGCGTTCATTCCACACAGAATTTCCGTATGTTTTCTTTCCTTATGTTGCTACATAATGGTCTTGGGTTATCTTCATAGCAAACAAACCAAATCTACTTTATTTTCCTCTTCCTAGTCCTCTTACTACATCAAGAGTGCCAGTGCATCACCTTCCTCTTGGTCAGGGGCACCAAAAACAATTTTGTCCTTCCAATGCTCCTTTGCTAAAAGAAAAAGTGATTTTTGCTTAACTCATGATAGGGCCATCCATGCAGAAATAGTGCCAGTAAGGAGTTTCTGCTATAAGGAGACTAGATGAGGGTAACCGTGGCATTTCATGAGTCAAGTTCTAGGGCTGAAGAAAGGCTCAACAGTCATATATAGATTTCACTCAAATAATGGAGAATATGTACAGAAAGGCAGAAAAGCATTAACTTAATAAAGTTTTTATTTATTTTGCACCGTAAGTCAGCTGTCCTGTTGATCGGCAAGCTTGCCCCTGGCTGGAGCAAGCCTGTCAATGCTGAACCTCTCAGTCAGCAAAACAATGCTACTACAAATAACAGATGTAATTACTCACATGCATGCAAAGAGATAATTTCCATACATGTTAAAAATCCTTGATGAAAGTACATAGAGTAGGTTACTGAAACACAAGCTTCTCCATACATTCAAATATATGCCTGACTATAGACAAATGCATGTGGAAATGTACACACTTCAGATTTATCAGGGAAATTTTTAGCAACTAGTGGGGGAGAAGAGGTCATAAGGGCCATCACAGTTCATTCCAAAGCATTATATTAGGTCATTCACAAGGTGCAATTCAATATGTCAGTTTTCTTTTAAATTTTTAAGATTGAAGAGGGAAAAAGAGCTTTAGAAAAACCCTTTCTCTAATTTTATTAGACGAAATTAAGAAACTATTGAAAAAATTGCATTTTACCAACATCAAGAAAGCTGCTGTAAGTCTTGAGATGCATTAAGTTACTAGGTTTGCTGCATTATTGGCAAGAAATACCCTGAGAAGACAGAATTCCCAAGGAATCAGCTGTCTCCATGTCTGGTTCTTATATGGCAACAGAATAATAAAAAGGATATGGGTCAGAGAGCCCAAGCAATAATGGAGTTATTTATCTTGATGGACAAAGAAGATATCAACATTCTGGGTTGAAACCATGCACAACAGGTAAAGGAACAGTGATGTTTTCCCCCCCAGAATACCTTCTAATTGTGAATTCCCAGCAGACTGCTAAAAATTGAGCATTTATTTTCAGCATGAAATATAAAAAATGGGATATTAAATATGTTCTACCCCAACAGCAATTCATTTTTGTCACCAAGCATATACTGAATTCCAAGAATTGAGAGATGATTTTTGACAGTAAATTTTCTGATAAGCCCTGAACAGAGGTTTCTGAAAGTGAAGGTGACAGATATGTTTTTCTGTACACTGAACTTAACAGGGAAAATCTTATTCAACAGAATTAAATATTTTTCCATTCTGCTAACCAAATATACCATAATATGACACAACACCTAAGAATTAGTAGAAATTACTTAATGAAACATTAAGGAGGGACAGGAAGCAAGTTTACTCCAAAACAGCTGAAAGGTACAGAGCAAGCTCAGCAGGCAGCAAGAATTACATTTTCTTCCATGTTCAGTTACTGAAAAATAAGGTATATCCCAGCGTGGAACTAGCACTGGAAATATTTTCCCATGTGATTACTGCTCTGAAGCACAGAAGTGCTATAGACAGACAATTGGGTAAGGCTTTAAAGCAAGTGTAAATGCAGATTCAAAAAGCACCTGACTTAAAGCATCAGTTTGTCTTTACATGCACCACAAGAGTTTTGTCCTTCCTTGCACTTCTTGATTAAAGAATTTGGCCTAGCATGAGGTGGGAAGCTTGGTAGCAAAGAGGAGAATTTTGCGTCTCAACATGAATCTGTTTAGTCAAACAAAAAATCTGTTTACCAAACAATTTATGGTATCTGCCTCATGGTGTTACATAACCAAAGTTAATAACCCATATAGAATGAGAAAGATAAATTTAAAGAGAAAGCCTTAAAGTACATTTTAATGATTTGGAAAAGAATCCTAGAAACTTGTGAAGCAATTAAAATATTTTTCTTCAATGGAAGATAAACATTTGGAAGCATTTTGTTCTGTGGTATAGGAAGAGCACAAAATATGGACTGGTTTTAGTCACACACTGTCCTTTTTTTGCCTAAAGTCACCTCTGAGGGACTGCCTAGACCATCATTACATATGCCTTTCCAAAAGTATACACATTTCAATTATTCCACTAAAGACTGAACCACCAGCAGCACCAAAGGAAGGCTCTTGCCAAAGAACAGCTGGAGAAGATGTGCCAGAAACAACGAATTACGTGCTGCAGCAGAAACGGAAGCAGCAAATCACTGTGCAAAAGGAACCTGTCTGTTTGCATGGGGTAACAGTAGCAGGAGGAAAGCAACAGAATGAGATGTCTGCCCAAGCAAACTCCTTTCCTTTTGGTTCTCTTTTTTGTCTTTGTGGCTTCTTAAGCATCTCTGTAACTCAAATGCCCTGTCCTAAATTATTCTGAGGAATTGAGCCTCCCAGAGCTGCAGTTTGCTGGCTCCACTGATAAAAGCTACAAAAAGTATTGTTATGCTGTTTAGAATTATACAATCACAAGCCCCAGGGGTCTTTGCTTTAGAAGTTTCCTGTTGGCAGTAAATCTCAAAATACTAAATAGTGACAGTACTCTGCTGACACAGGAATTGAAACAATTTGGGAACGCTTGTCTGAGCCCTTTGACTTACTGACCTCAACATACTTCTGTCTTACAAATACAAACCTGTGAGACATCACTCTAGTCTTCCTGGATCGTCAAACCAGTCACAAATTTCCACTTAACCTGCTGACCTACCACTTGCAGAGAGGATTGAATTGCTGATCAGATACAGGCTTTGTCTGGGACAGCGAAGAGTTATTTTGTGGAACACATATAAGTGTTAGTGCTAACACTGCCCTCATTCCTTGTACCAATAAATCAAAGCTCTGGACAGGACTGTGAGTTAAGAAAGCTTGTTACCCAGCTTCTGTATCTTAAAATGCACATTCTGGGTAATTTCTGTGGTACTGCCACACATCAAGATAGCTTGTTTCCTGCCAGCAAATTTGTAGTAAGCACTATTCTTCCCGAGAGATTCAGACACCAGCAAAAGGAATCGACACTCTACTGACTTAGCCTGGCAATGGTTTTCTTGGCAGATGTAAGATCTTTGTCATCCCCTGGCTCACCTGTAGGCACAGCTTGCATAGTGAGGATGGCACATTCTTTACAGTCCTACCATTGCTTCTAGCAATGTTAGCATAAATTGCTGATTACATTACATTAGCTTACACTATGAACTGAGGAGAATAAGGAGCAGACACACATTCTTGTTGGTTGCTCCTGCAGTGCTGGGGACAACAGCCTCTAGCAAAAGCTGAAGAGGAGAGAAATCAGCCACTGGAGCTGAAGTTCCTTGTGATGGTGAGTCAGTGCTCTTGGGCTTCAAGTAGCACTATGCATGTGATTCAGTTTCTCACATATTTATTTTTCCTTTTCAGAAATAGTAGTATTAAAATGAAATTCCAAATTTTGGAGTGCAATTCTGTGGCAAGAACTTGTGCAGAAAGCCAAGGAGACTTGCTCAGTAAATTGTGTAGGAGTCTGCGGTTGTTTGCCTCTGCAAATGTTTTACTTTCTATCACTCTAGAATAATTCTGGCTTTGTGCTGAGTGGCTTTTACCAGATCTTTAATTGCTTTAGCATATGGTACCAAATTAATCTTAAGACATCTCCACCACTGAGATTCAATAATAATAATAACAACAACAACAACAATAATAATAATAATAATAGAAAATTATTCTTCCTCACCCTCATGACTAATCAGGAATCCCTCATTTTCACATTATTAGTTTTACATTACAGACTTTGGTCACTTAGACATTGCTCAGGCATCTGAAGTTCCTGTCCCTGGCCAACATAGGTAGGTCAGCATAACCCCCTTATGGGGGTACCATTACATTGGTCTTGCTTCTGCATCTTCTTTACATCTGCAGATGAGCAATGAAAAACAAAAAAGTGCTTTTATATTACCATTACCATGTATAGCTTTGTCAGTATAGCTATATCTATGTTATTGTCATTGTCCCAGCACTGTCCACTTGTTACTGCAAAGGACAGAACTTCTTGATAAGCACCAGAAGAGTTTTCGTTAAATAGCGTGTGTCCCTTTCAGCAAAGCCTGATGCTTTTAATATATTAAAGCATACCTTCTTTGGTTTCTTGTGAAGATCTGCTAACTACTTTTATCACACATAAAATGCCTAAAGAAGAAAAAAAAAACAAAAAACAAACCCAAATAATACATTTTGCTTGTATTTGGAACTTAAAAGTTCAAATAACTTACAAACCCTATTTTTTTACATAAAAACAAGTGACACCACAGATGTATTTAATGCCCCATATCTTATTCTTGGGAGTACAGCTTAAAAAAAAAACATCTCCCAGTGCATACTAAGCAATATCATCAGTTAATCATTTTCTGAAGTCATATAATTAAAAAGAAAGGCCTTCACTAACTAATTTCAGGATATTTACAACAACAAACTGGGTTTACTTCTGTAAAACTAAATATGCTTTGACAATGTCTCCAGATTTCCCTCTGCTGGGATAATGGCAACATTGCTCACCAGAAATAAAACACTGCAATCCATTTGTGACACTTTGTAGGTAACACTGGTTTTGAGTTTATAAATGTAGGAGGTAAGATACAACTTTCCTTATGCATGTGCAGAGAACTGCAAATAATTAGACTGATCGGGTATTACAGTCTTGTCTCTGATGACAGCTTAGATGGTGTAGGTCACGTTAGTCCTTCAGGATGTACCTTGGTGTTCAGAGATTGAGAGCAGACATAGCAGAGGAGGTGCTGAGAGACACATTTCAATGCTGCTATCTCTTTGGGAATTTTATTTTAGCTTTATGTTTTCATACAGGTGTGGCATTAGCTGCTGCCCAGCACAACACTAAACTCTTGCTGTCATGACCATAGCATCCAGTCTTCCCCATTTCCTGATCTCCCATGGGTAAGCACTTGCTCTGAAGGCCCCTTAATCATTCACATCCATGCCAGCAGAACTGGCATCAGCAGCTCTGGCTTTCATTCCTGTTAAAGCAATTCACTACTCGTACAAGAAGGTAACATTACACATCAAAAGACAGATCAATCTGAAAAAAAAATTAACAGGCTAGGTCCTGTTCTGCTCACTGGAGTAAAGTGAGCAGGGTAAAAAGGCATAGTGTTTATCTTTGCAATGTGCATTTGCTTGCTCTGTTGGAGAACAGGGTGGTTAGTGAATTCCACCCAGTAAGTCTTCCAAACTTTTTTGGCTCAACATGATCATAGAGAGTCACATGTTAGAGGATACAAATCCATGTGGGGGAAGGAGTAGCTAACAGAATTTATTAAGGCCAGTTTGATAGCTCCTAATGAGAAAAACTGTAAAAACCCTTTGTGCCTCCATGAGAAACCAAAATAGCTATGCTCTGGACACAAGCTGGGGAGCTGCTACATTAGATACTGCATTAGGTTCTCTACATGTTTTTCATGTTAGATAATATTTTGTTTCCCCTTACTTCACAGTTTCTTTCAGATACTCTTTTTTTCCCCCCTACTCTTGCATCTTCTATTCTTTCAGATACTCTTTTTTTCCCCCCTACTCTTGCATCTTCTATAGAAAAACATGCAAAACACTGACATTACTTTTATTCCAAAAAGGTCAGCATATTTGACTTGACCCTGCACTCCCACCAGCTGGAAGGTTCCTCTACAGGTCTAGACGCCAGTGCAGACTGTGGTCCTGCTCTGCTGAATGCATGCTGCATTTGCACTGCTTGGAGATTGTTTCAGTATTCATGCGTATGGACAATATAATGTTTGTACAATGAGATACCAGTTTGGTTCAGATATCATTACATTACATAACATTTCTTTTGTTACTGACTGTTATAATTTTCATATGCTTTTGCAGTTACTCCCAGACAAATAACAGAGCTTGCCCAGTTAAGTGTGGTATGTTTGATGCCTGTTGCAGAACTATACTACTCCAAGTATTGCACACAGTAAACATTATTTTCAGCTAATAGTTTCCATTAGCTTCCATACCACGTCCTCTGCTCCTCTGTGTGTGAATTTTACAGGCTTAGATTAATTTTGGGGTTGTCTAGGAATCTAATTTTTCTCAACTGCCTTGGAGAATTCCTCTTTCACAAAACTAGGAGGGTGAAAACTAAAACAAGACTAGTTCAGGCAAGACTCCCACCACTGAACCACTACTGTATCATGAGCTGCTGGTTTATTGGGTCTGGCAGGGATGGAGTTAACTTTCCCCATAGCAGTCCTGATAGTGCTACACTTAGTATTTGTAGCTAGAAAGATGTTAATAACACACCGGTTTTCTGGGTACAGTGCTTGTATAGCATCAAGGCTGCCCTCCAACCCCCACCCTCCAAAGGCCAGTAGGCTGGGGTTGGGCAAGAGCCTGTCAGGGGACATAACTAGGACAGCTGATGCAAACTGACCAAAGGAATATGCCATACCATATGATGTCTGCTCAGCAATAAATCCGTTGTTAAGGCGTTTGTCTTCTGGAGCAACTGCCACATGTTCTGAGGCCCTGATTCACTGGACATCACATGCTGATGGGAAAGAGAGAATGAATCTTTTGTTTTCCTCTGCTTCAACATGCAGCCTTTGCTGTTTCATTATTAAATGGCCTTTATCTTGACTCACGAGGGTTTTTTTCATCTTATTTTCTCCTGCACTGTCCTGCTGAGGGAGTGGCCAGCCAAGGTCAACCTACGACAGCTGGCCAAGAGCAAATTTGTTCCTAATATTGAGGTTACATTAACTTTCATGGCTTATTCAATCTTTAACCATTCTGGTCAGATCATTTCAGAGGTAAAGGCACCTGACTGCGGGTTTTACAGATCAGACATCTTGTTCAGGAGAGCTAAGTTTGCACAGCCTCTTCAATTCACATAGGTTACAGGGTGATACCCAAGATCAACACCTACCCACCTAAGCTCAGCTCATAGCAGCTTCTGATAAAGAAGCCAAACACATCCACAAAATCCTCAGAATTGGCACTACACAGTTTGCTCTGGGTATAACCTGGTCATCTTACCTAGGGCTGCTCCTTAAGTTGAAATACTATTACAAAATATTTACAGGTACCTTGTACCTGTCTTACAGGTGGATTTTACAGTCCATTGTCAAAAAACACAGTGTACACAATATCAGAGTGAAAAGACCTAGCATGATAATCTTGCTGTTAAAGGAACTGACTAAGGAAAGCAGAGAATTGAGCACATGACCAAATCCTATGGCACGCACTCAGAGATCATTTGTTCTCATTCTGCAGTTAAAGGCTGAAGAACATTCATATGTCTTTGGATTCTCTGTAGCAACATTTAACTAACATTAATACTTACTAACATTAACTAATATAAACATTTAATTAAGCTTTTAGTTGACACCATGCATAAAACTCCAGACAGATTTTTTCTGTCTGCATGTACCCTTAAAGTCTGTATTCTGTCGTCTTTAAGATGTTTGATGTAAAAGAATTAGGTCCTATAATGTTTCCACTTAGCAGACTGCAATGGACAGAGCTGCTTCCTGCCCACAAATACTGCGGCACACCATAGCCGTTAGGGTGAGTGTGGCAATCTGTAAGAGTGTGGTTTGTGCTAGCATCCCAGTGTCTGCTTTCATATATGTCAGAAAACCAGGTCCCATTTGGACTCCTATTTAAAGCTACTGAATAAGATACTGTTCTATTGTTGCCTTATGTTCTGGAAAGAGCTCTGCCATTTGGAAAGGAGAAAATCATTCTTCCTACATGTGGATCTATAAGGCAGAATAAACCCGAGCATATCTAAGATGCTTAGTTAAGTTTTGTCTCAGCCACATTCACGTTTTCTGCACTGCTGGGTGACACTGAATTCATCAGTTTAGAGGACAAAATTCAGGAAACAGTTTCAAATAATATAATTTTATAATATCAATTTCACGCTATGAAATGGTCTTCCTATAAGGGTTTTATCCATCCAGGGGTGAGAAACAACATGATTTTATTAGTTAACTGATATTGCACCTATGACATTCATACAAACCATTTGTAGTGATGTAGAGAGTATCACTGTCATGGAAGAAACAAATAGACACTACCTGCCTTTCTTTCCTCAGCAAGTCTACAACCACAGTAGATGAATTGTAATAGAGCTCCATAACTTTTAAGCAATATGTAACATTATCCCCAACGTAACACAGCCTACCATCCCCAAAGTAATACTGCCTACCAAGCACCTCTTTTGTAGAGAGCTAGAATTTTGCTCTACAAAACTCCAGAATCTATATCCTCAAAAAATACACAGCCCCTTAATTGTCATTAAAATCAAGTCTAAACAGTTAGGCATCATCCTTCCTTACAGACCACCTCGCCTTACTGCACCGCTATGCAGCTGAGCTAAGGTCAAGCCATACCCTAGCTGGTTATAAAAAATAATACCTGAAAGGCATCCCTCCCTCCGCCTCCCTTTTCTATTTGCTTTGGCAGGCACAGCCCCAGCCAAAGCAATTTGAGTCCGAAGCATCCTGGGCAAGCTGTAAAGCCCATCTGTGCATGTGTCTGAGAGAGAGGGAGGGAGGGAAGGAAGGAGGGAGAGGGAGGGGGAGAGAGGTATTTTGTCTGGCAGGAGGAATGCTGAACTGAATGGTACAGTGCTGGGAGGAGTGGAAGAAGAGGATTACAAGGGTTACTCCTCTGGTTTTGCTTCCACAAGGATTCCTGCACTGTGTTTGCATTTAGAGGCAAAGCTACTGGAAAACATCTCGCTATTGATATCTACAGACCATCCCTCAGTACAGTTCCTTTCCCTCTCTGGCCTCCTCTGAATGCACTTCCAAGGAAAGATCACACTCAAAATTCTCTTCAGGTACAATTATGTGGGAAGAAAAATGGCTTGGATTTTCTTTAGTTACTCTCATAAAATATTCAGAAAGACAGGCACATTTTAGTGCACTTACTAACAACATAACTTTATTTAATTCCTAAAAATACATGGGCTTGAATAAGCACGGCAAGTCTTTTCAGACATATAAAACAAAAGAGTTTTTCCCCAAACAAAAACATCTCAGGTCAAACTTATCTCCATGAGAGTAGCGACAACTTAGACTTTTGTCTTCCTCAAATTTTACATGTATTTTTTTAGATTTCATCTAATATTAAATACTACTACTACTACTAATAAAAATAAAATTAATGAGAGTGGTATATAGGTAAGTTGTATGTACAATTGGAAATATACAAGACAACTTTCTGAAAAAAATACTAAGCCAAGCAAAAACCAAGAATAACTAATGTCATTCTATACTTTTCGATATTATTTTTAAAAAGTTGTTTTCTATGTAGTGTTTATCGTTCTGAAACTATTTCAAAGTACTTTTAATGAAACCAATATAGAAAAGCCAAAGCCGAAGACATTATACCTGAAGAAATGTTATAGACTAGGGTTTACATATTAGAATCCCAGTTTAGCATGACACTTTGGCACTTGGGAACAATCCCCATTTCACTGTTTTGGGCACATCTCTTGATTTAGAGTGACGTTACATGGTGTGGGTTTAGACTTTCTGCAGCTGGATTTTTAAAATTTTTAAGACAAGCAGTAGTCCCAGTCTATTTTGCCCTCAGACAGTAGAAAGGAAACTTTGCTTTCTATTTGGAGAGATGTTTAGCCTCATCTAAAGATGAAAAATGAGATTAATGTTAAATTTGGCTGCACTCTAGTTTTCTAACCAAACCAAGCTACCAAAACCTTTTATTTGGCTGATAAAATACAGTTCAGTATAAAGACTCAAGTCTTTAATTTGTAAGAACAAGCAGGCATAAGGGCAGTAATTGAGCACAAAAATTGAAACTTTTTTTTTTTAAATTCCAAGATACCACAAAATGCCTTGGCGGTGGTGGCGGTGGAATCAAGGCAAATTTGTACTAATTTTCTCATATTTTCCAAATTATGGTGGAGTTAAATGCATTGCTAATATTCTAATAATAGTAGTTTACCTAACAAAAATAATCTAGAAAGGAACGTTTCTCTGTGTAAATGTTGAATTTCTCAAGCTGAAAGAATTGAACAGGATGGTAGGTAAAGGTGCATTTCAGTGTTAAAATAACCTTGGAATTTAAAAAGTTCTATTAAGTAATGCAGAGAAGTTTCTTCCTACTTTTTTTTTATTCTTTAGAAAGTAAGCTATATTGAAAATGCTACAGATTTGGGTTGAAAAAATTCGAACGCTGGGCATTATCAATGAGAACATGACAGAGTTTCCCCAAGCAGAGCTTAGAAAGGACTCTGCTGAGAAAGGAAGCCTGAGTTCTACAGTGAAATGCAAGCCAACTTTCATTACTGAGCCCACTGGTAAACAGCCAACTACTAGCTGCAATGAAAGTTCACTAATAATAAACCAAGATTTAAAAGAGTACAATAGGCTGAGGCTCAAAATCTGAGCTAGCTGAAGCTTTTAAATTTTAGACATTTGCATCAGTAATTTCAAAAAAAAATCATCCCACCTCACAACTCAGATATGAATTAATGGGTACTGTTGATTTTCATTTTGCTCCTTCATGCTTATCTAAACCCCATGGCAAGTAAGGCTTTTTTCCAATTAGGGTTTCCAACTGACATTACAATTTGGGGTTTTAAACTCCATTGGTTAAAAGAGTATTACATCGACTTTATTAAACTTGGCAGCAGGGGTGAACTCACTAACCTAACACAAAACATGTGCTTCGAGAAAGTAGCTCCTAAATAGGAAAGATTTTTTTTTTTTTTAAGTTGGTTATAGGCTGACATTTTATCAGAATAAAGCTACATCTAAAATTTGACTAGTTGACGTTTTTCATTTGGCTGAAAGGCAATGAACAGCATAAGTCATGTTGATGCATGTTCATACTATTAAACACGAAGAATTTAAATTCAAGTGGATTTATTATGTAGTTGTTGAACGGTTTCAGAAATCTGGATACAAGTAGGAAGGGCTGTGCAAGTGATGTACTCAATTGCTATCTGGTCAACTGCTATCCATATGCAAAGTTTAGCACAGGCCACCTACTGGGAAGGAAGTTAACTCATGGTATGTCTGGCTAGATGACTTATCTTAACCAAAGAGACCACTATGGCTCTTAAGTGCCATAAAGGCTTAATCAAATGTTCAGAAAACATCACAGCCTCATTGTGCTGTTTGTACTCCCATTCTGCCTCATCCAGGACCTCTATTGCCAGAGGCTAGACAGTAAAGATAAGACAGGGCTCTGCTGAAAGCCAACAGACTGGAGAAAATGGATTCATTAACAGTGAATGGTCTTGATGAAACAAACGCATTTTCTACAACATTAACTATTCATGATAGAAGTTAAGAAAAAAAATGCAAACAAACCCCTTCACATAAGAACTTTATGCACACCATGCGTTCTAGGACTGCTTTCTGTATGTACAGTCACCTTCCAGTTTCCATCCTGACAGTCTATTAGTAGTCACTGCTTCAGTCCAGCTGCTGGTGACTTCTACAGCACTTTCATGACAAAGTAAAAAATGCATAGAAACAGTGCATCACAGAGCAAGAATTCAGGCAGCAACAGATAACAGTAATTGGTAGTAAAACTGTCATTGTGGATGATGGACAACAAGAAGAGTTAACTGCTTCAAGTAAACTGGAAGATTGAGGGTGCTGCATGTTACTACAGCATAAGATGCACCTGGGAAAATAAAGCTGGCATGACCATTTAGGATGGGAATGACTTGGAAAAAATATTAAACCATCTCTCTCACGCACCAAAAAAGAGACTTTGATCAAAAACTTCTGTATGAGGAAGGGAAGCAGAAACAACAACCCTTCTCCTGCCTTCTGGGCTTCAAAGACAAGAATCAGTAAAGAATCAAATAAACTTCACATCTATTGCAGTCAGTAAGAGTAGAAATTAACTTTCCAGTAAAAAAGTGTATTTGTCTAAAAAGAGCATCAAAACACTCCAGGCAGCTAATCTCTCACAGCTTCTTACACTTCTCAGGTGGTTCAGGTTTTTAGTCTTATGCCTCTTGTTTCAGAAATTAATTTCTTGAATTAACCACCATGAACTACACTTGGCTTTTTCATTGCTTAGCTAATGACTGAGACAAAACCTAGCTCTAGAAATGGCTTTCTAACTTTTGCAACAGTCATAAGAGACAACAACATATTTCTGAATAACTGCAATTTAAGACTTGAGAAATCTTCTAGGAAGGCAAGTGTATGCTAAAAAACTGTTTTGCTTTTTCAAAGACAAATGTTTACTTTCCTTTATAATAGAATTCATTTAGCATAGTCCGTAGTTTACTGTGTAACACAACTCAGAGCCAAAGCAAGCAAAGATATATTACTCTTGAGACCAAATCAAACGACAAGGAAAGCACATCCAAGATTTTTCATTATAAGGAAACTGAAAGCCATATTTCTTTTCTCTCACAGTGCTAATGGCTGGAGAAGTTCCCTGCATCTGTTGCCCTGTGGCAGCCCAAAAGGACACTTAAACCAGACTGTTCCTCATCCACCCAAGACTTAGGCTGGTCACATGCTGCTTTTCTCCCCACAAAGAGTCTATGTAGGAACAGCAAGGTTATAATATTGGGTCTATGTGAAGGATATATGCCCATAAAAGACTCTCCTCTTTTATGTCCCACTCACTCCCCAAAAAAAGTTAAATTTGTGAGCCCTTTGTGTTTCAGAAACTGAGACAAAGAAGGTAACTTTGGGTTCCTTCGGGTTCGGAATGCAACTCCAGCACTGTTCAGATATTTTGCAATGTTCTTTGGTGTTTAAAAATATTCAATATCTATTTTAAAATTAGATCACATTCAGTCATTAGTACTGGTACCGATTCATAAGTTAGACTAACACCCTCTTCTGGAACAAAGGATAGTTGTCAAAGATAGTTGGCCAGGTGTTTAACCATGCTACAGCTGCAGCTGATGCTTCAGCAGACTAATTGAGGATGTGTACATTTGCCTGAGTTAAATTAACATATGCTTCACTGAAATGGGAGTGGATGGACCGTGAGAAAAAGTATTTGTACACACTGGAAGTCTGTTTTATTGAGTGGCATGGTCTTTCCCAGCAAGTGGTCTCAAACATAAACCTAGTTGTTTGTGACTATTTTGAAGTCAGTAGCATTCTTCTCACCACATGAGTATTCTCTTTTACATCTCTTTTTCAGCTTTTCTACCCTTTTCTCTATTACATCTTTTGAGACAGACAGTTCATAGATCCTTTGCTTGGTCCGATTTCTACCAATTTGTCTGTTACAGCAGCTACTTGAACAGAGTACTCGTATATCAGAGTCAAGACGCCAGCCTTTTGGTGGCTGGGGATTTCTTTTCTGATCCACAATTCTGTGCTCAGGCAGTCTGAAAAATATATTCCCTATTTCCCAAAAAATCACTCACTGCAGACAAAGGCTTACTGTAGTTCAACAGAATTTCTTTCAAATTGTGTTGAAGTGTTTGTTGAAAGTAATCCATATTCCAGTAGCAGGCAATTAATTTCATTTTGTAAGGCCTAAGTTCATTCAAGGGGAATCCAAAGCTCTGTGCTCTGTCACACTAAGTGGATGTGCTTTGCCAAGATGGAAATAGTCTACATTTTTATCACTGTAGGTCATATCCAGTGTGAGAAACAAAATCCTTGGTGTGATTCCCACCCATTGCTTTAATGTCAATATTGGCACAAAGTGCACAGTTTTTTATTTGGGGAAAACCTATTTTTCCCCTTCAAAATGCACATACCAAGCAACCATCTCTACCGTGAGACTGCCTAGCTTCTAAACTAGTGTTTATAAGAGTTTGTGTTAAAAAATCACTCCTTGTAAAGGAACTTTTTTTCTCCTGATCAGACTGAGGAAGGTGCAAAGGGACTTTTTTCCCATACAATGCTATCTGATTATCTCCTGCAGCAGAACACCACCCTGTGTGATACTGAGCACTACACCTAAAATAAAAGCACTTGACCTGGGCTGTAAAAATCCAGCATTATGTTTTAGGATTTTCTTGTGTGACTTATTATCAGAAAAATAGGTGGCAGTCCAATCCTCTACCATCAGGCAGGAACTTCATTGTATTTCTTAGAAAGTGAGACATACCCATGTAAATCACCAGATCATACTTGCCAGTTAAAGGGCTTCACACACAGGACAGTGTGTGACACTAACACATCAGGATTGCCTGGTATTTGCTGGAAACTAAATTTCTTGAGAAGTGAAGGGGCTGAGGTTTGAGTTTTGTGGATTTTTTTTTGTGTGTGCATCTGAAATTTTCCTGTCTGTAGGGCATGCATCAGGTTCAGCATAAGGCTGGTACTCCCAATCACATCCAAGGTTATGTAGAACATCAGTAGTGCTGCACAGACACTCTCTGAGGCTTTTAGGCTGATAATTTTTAGGAGCAACAAAGTTGTTTTCTGAGCAGCAATGAGAATGGCCTAGGGCACAGGCAAAGGAGACCCACATTCCAGCCAGGAATTCTCTTGCCACAAATGGATTCAGGAAAGAGGCATTTCTTAACTACTGATTTCACTATTTAGTAACTTCAAAGTGGTTTTGGTTCAAGGGCTTCCTATTTACTCTTTCCTTTTCCTATTCCTTAAGCTTCTTACTAACCTTAGTGTGAAATCACTGAAGAAATCATGTAATTTTTCAAGCCAAGTATTGGTTTCCAAACTGGGCAATACCAGTTTGCAGACTTGCAGAGGCTTAGTGTCAAGTAAAGGAAAGGTGAAAGAGACAAGTACAGGACTGTCTAAAAATATATGGCTTGTATCAAGAAGTACCTGAAGGTAAGGAATGCACAATTGTACCTCAACAGGTGCTATTCCCTTAGTTTTCATTGAGAAAGAACATTTGAAGATCCTAACATTTTAACAGGAACAAGACACCTGTTCCTGGACTATGTGACAGGGAGAAACACTGCATGCTATGAATAAGGAAGCAGGATATGAAAGCAGCAATTAAAATTGCCCTTTTTCTCCATGTTCTGTGTCACAGAGCAAGAGAAGACAGTAGCAGTTGCTCTGATTTATTCTTGGAAAGCCAAGAGACACTTGTGGAAAATGTAAAGTGAGGTAAAAAGAAACTAAATAAGTCTGAGTATAATCAGCCCACTTAAACCTGCTGCAAAATAGCAAAGACTGAAGTGCTGAGGGCAAAAGTTGCAGAACTCCCAAGCTGATGTGTGGAATAGTGTCCTTTGAGGCAAATGATATGGTGATCAGGATTGCCTCAATGCTCCAAGTACAGGAAATTTAGTGTAAAATGCTGCTGCAAGACAAAACCACCCTGATCCTGGGGGGGCTGAGTCAGTTCTACCCTTCAGGACGCCTGGGATGTAACATCAATAGGAAGCAAGCAGAGCATCTCAGTAGTAGCTCTTGAAAAACAGGTAATCACATTTGGGTGTACATATCTCAATTAACAACGAAACTGCAGTAAAACTTCCATATCACTGTCACGTGTACAAAGTAGAATAAACTCTCAACTTCTCTGAAGTGACAGGAGATCTGTATCTGAGCTACAGTTTCTGTCTCTACAGAACACTGAGCATACAAAGTATTCTCTTAACCAATTACTGATTATAAAGTGGTGTTTTCTTTTGGTAGAAAGTAAAGTACATAATCATCGCAAAGATTAGTAATCACAAAAGTTGGAAGCTTTTCTCCTTCAATAATTGCTTTTAGAAGTCTCTCTGGTAATCCTTGTAATTTTAAGTAAAAATTGTCAATCAGCCATTATAAAACATTTGAAATATGACCCCATGCAGCTGCAACTTACATACTTAAGGAAAAATATTTAATATGCAAAAAATTAATAAGCTAGTTAAAAGCTTGTATGTTTTCCTCTCAGCTAGCAGTAGTCAGCTGAAGAAAGGATTTTGCTTTGTCCTATACAACTTACCTTTAGACAGGATTAGGTCAGAAGCAACTATTTCTTGGGAGACAGATTTTAGGCAGGTTACTTCATAAACATCATCTTTATCTTAGACCAATGTTACTTACAGAATGACAGAATCATAGAGTACTTTGAGTTGAAAGGGACCCATAAAACTCCAACTGCCTGCTCCTTGCAGGACTGCCTAAAATTATACCGTATGACCAAGGTCAGCCTTGTGCCATGACCACTTCCCTGGGGAGCTTGTTCCAGTGACTGACCACCATCTTCTCAGTGAAAAAACTTTTCTTAATGTCCAGTATGAACTTCTAAGTGATGTACTGCAGAGACGGCATCTAGTATTTGTTGGAGATGAGTGAGTCTAGGTAGAACTGAGTTTAGATACACATAACAGTTGCTACAAGTTGCTCTAAGATCTTATCTTTATAATTTCTGCCTATACCAGGACATTCTGGGACACTAGTTTTGGGGTTTTCTCATTCTTTCGCTTCCCACCTTAATACTAATGATTATTTTTATTATTTTTATTTTTTGTTTATTTATTATTTATTAATTATTTATTTACTTGAGGAAAAAATCTCTTTCTGGAAACAGTAAGAAGGTATGATGTATAATTTCAAGTCAGCAGCAGTAAATTGTACGTCAGCAAAAGTTTACTTCTAGTTGAGTTCAAGACTGCAACTTTTAAGACTGCACGTATTTTTGTGTGACAGTCTAAGTGCTAAAATTCATTTAAATGGATATTTTCATTAGCATAGCCATATAACAAAGAAATTAATTCCATTCTCATAGTTCTAGCACATACAAAACTTCTCAGTTAATGAAAAGTTTTGTGAAGACAAACTGCAGGGTAACTCTAGTCACATCTTTTGTAGAGTCATCCTGAGAAGGCTAATGAAAGACATTGGGAAACTATGTATCCTGTTGGCTAAGATTATTTAAATTAACTGGTGATTTTAGAGATGATTTGAGATGATTTTCAGGAAATGCAACTAGTTGTAATTTGTATGCAAAACTATGCTGTGATCCTACATATAAACAATGCATGCACAGAATGTACATAAAAACTAAGCACCGAAGTTCAGCACCTGCAGTTTCTTATACTATATTCCAACAACAGCTCCAATTCTATGCAACTCGATGGACCTGGAGAAGAACTTCTCTGTTGCCTGCATAAATTACGCAACTAACATGCTGCCAGATCAGTACATTTAGTGAGAAGTTCTCCATTGTTCTGAAACAGAGAATTAGCTAGCTCTGTAATGATGACTGATTCAGATTCAGAAAACACCTTTGTAGATATGTAATCTGACAGCCTGCATAAACACAAGCCATAAAACTCCCGCACATTAAGTTCTGCATTGAAGTTACTAGACAGTTTAACTTTTTTTGAAAGGAAGACAAGATCTTACTGGTAACATTGTTATTATTCATATTCTACAGCCAAATGCCTAGAAAGTCTATGTGAACATGTGTGTTGAGATGGTTTTTTTTGAATGGAAAGGAAGCAATATATAAATCTATGAATCTGACCCAATAAAGTCCTTAAGTAAAACCTCTTTTTAGAAGAAAGACATTAACATATTCTGTGATGAATTCTGCCCTTCTCCTGCACCAGTCAGCATTATTGAGGTGCTGTAACTGAGACAAAAAATTGGTCCTGCTACTTACCTCCTTTATATAATTTCACCAGGTGACTAAGGGAATTATTCTTAGACAAGATCTCTCTCACTTTCTGTCTCCACTTCCTGCAAATATTACAGCAAAATGAAACAGTAAGCAGGCCAGATTCCCATCTATTAAAACATGGTTTATCTGGAATGGCTCCACTGTAGCTGACAGAAATCTTCTGGGTTCACAGATTTGTCACCAAGATCAGCAGCTGGCTGTCAGCCTCAGACCTTTTGAGAAGATGAAGCCTGAAGTCACTGGAGTCAGATTTGCACATTGGCAATTAAAATACCTAGTTGTTTGCTTAACAGAAACATCTTGGGAGACTGGCAAAACCAACCAAACAAAAAAACAGAGAGAAACATGGACAAGATGAGTAGTTGCATCACTCCTCTTTCCTCCTGCCTCCCACAGTAATTTCTGGGCAACCTATGTCACTTGCTATAGCTAAGTTACAATTTAGGATATTATTTCCACTACTAAAAATGCTGAGTCATCCTTGCTGAGACAGGGCTATAACATAATAGTAACATGATTTGGGAATAACTTGATGTAGCATTTAACCCAGCATTTCATGTGGTTTGGCTAAGATAAATAATAGATAGACAGACAGCCTTGTTCTTTGCAGTATTTCAGGCTGTGGATTGTGCATTAAGCAGTACTTATAATACCATGCATTGCCTGGTGGGAAAGGACATGTGTGGTTTAGCTAGTATTCCTGACTTCATTCTGTGTAGGAAAAGAGCTTGACTCATCAGTACAAGCTGAACACAAGATTTTCAAGAGTGAGATGGTTAAGTTTGTTTTGCTAGTTACTGCCCTGCAGACTTACTAGGAATTAAGAATTTCTCACAGATTTCTACCGAGATTCATACTATTCTGGTGGAGTATTTTGTCATCTCCATGCAGCAATTGCTTGTGAAATTTTTAACATATAACGTAGATATAGATATAACATATAACAGATAAGAGATTTACCAACAATTTTTAATCTTAATCTCAGAGGGACAAAGGGTAATTAAATGCTGCTGCAAGACAAGATCCAGTTTCAGCCAAATGTCCTTTCAAAACCAGCATAGGAGGGAAGGCTGCCAAACAAAACACATGTATTTGGCACCCAACAAAGGAAGAGGTCCTTCAGGTTAACAGTGCAGTAAACCCACACTTTTAATAGCTTCTCAAAGGAACAGGCTAGAGGACACAAGGATGACCCTATTTATTTTTTTTTACTAGCTGACAAGCTACTAAAAAGCAGGATGACAACCAAAACTGATTAGTTCTTAGTTTCTCTGATACGCACCAAGGCTCTAGCATGTCTTCAAGCTCACTCTGTCCTTCATAGCCCAATTTAACACTAAAACCTAATTTTGGACAAGAGGCTACTAAAAACAAAAGAAGAAACCCCCAACAAACCAAAAACAGAGCCTGTAAACAGGAACCATAACCCAGGGCTTCTCACAACCAGTATTAGACAACAGTCATGATCCTTCTTGTGTTTTCTTTCGGCCATAAAACAATTTTTCCCCTTGCTTAGTGGAGCACTGGACAAGGTGGAAGAAGAATGCTCTGCCTTCAGCTTGTCCTGATTATTTTGATCTTCCAAGAACTACAGAGACAGATCTGGTCCTGACTCTCTTTCTGTTTGATGACAGCTTTCACCAAACCCCTCTTCTGGTAAGGGAAAGCAGCACCAGCAACCCATCATAGCTTCACTGCTTTTGAGTTGGCAGAATCCTCTTCCCCACTGATGGCTACAATATCTGTGCTGGTTTGGTGTATACTTCAGGGTGTGTTGCTGGGCTGGGCTTCGTACATGTGCTGTCTGTGCTTAGCACAGGAGGTAAATAAGACTAGTGAGAATATTTTTGACAGTTTTAAAGTGGTGGCAGGGTGGCACCTCACCATCACCAAGGTAGAAGCCACCCCTGCTTTCAGCTGGGCTGACCCTGCAGTTTCCTGTAAACCCCCAGTGCTACACATTAAATAACCTCTGAGCAGGTATACCATGCCAGGCTTCCCACTTCACTTCAACACACGACCTGAGCCATTGGGACTGGTGCATTTCTTGAATGCATGTTCTAGTTTTAAAGTACTTAATTCTGAAAATATCTAAGTGAGGTCACCTTTTCACTTGCACAGCATTCAGATGGAGGTGGCTCTGGATTTTAATTCTGTTTAACACTTACTTTAAATTCAATAAAGTGCTAAAGCATATAGCCATGGATTCTCCAAAAACCTAAAACTTCTCAGCTCTCTTGTTCAAGCAAAGTCAATGCTAAGAGAATATGGGTTTCTCTCCTTTTTCTCAGGTTTGTGTAAATGAATCATGATAATGAATCATTAACACTGCATAAGCATAAACCATTTCATTAGTAAAGGACATTAACACCCATAGGGAGCTTTTTTTTTTTTTTTTTTTTTTAAAAAAAGACCTTTATTTAGGGTTTTAAGCATAAGTTTTTAGTGACTTATTCAGAACTATCTGTGTAGGGACTTGTCCTTCCTCCAAGGTCTCTTCTGGAACAAGTGACCTAGGCAAGACAAAGCAGAATTGGCCCTACGACATGTGGAAATATGAGAGGTGTCTACAATAATAATAAGAAAAAAATATTTCAGATTCTAAAGTTATGGATGTACCCCAATAGGCATAAGGGGTTTATTTCATGCAATCACTCTTTTACTATACTTTTAAAAATCTAATGCATTTCTTCCAAAATACCATTACATAATACTAAATACTGTAAATCATTTGTGTTTAACAAGTGATAAAAGGAGCAGAGAGGTTATATAGACAAATTAAACTGGAATTGTTTGAAAGGAAGCTCACAGCACTTTTAAAATACCTTACTGGTTTAAAAATAACTTTTCCATTGGCCTTAAAGGAAAAAGACCATGATATCTGAGAAGTTAAATAGCTCTAAACAAAGTACCAATAACTTTGATACTATGCAATTTTTTAAGTCTAAGGTACAGAACAAAACAATGGCCTAGATTATATTTTCAGCAAAAAACATACATAATTTTAATCTCACATAAACAAGTAAATGGTGATGTGAATGAAAGTGTGCCAGAAATATGACTACTGGTGATGGCAGATCACACTACTTATTTATTTGAAATTGTCCTGGGATGGAAATATTTCAGAAATATTGCCTAGAAAGCCTGCTGTTAATCTTGGAATAAACACTGCATAGGTATACTGGTATGTCAGATAAAAAACCTCTACAATTTTCTTTTCATATACTATGAATATTAAGAAAGTTTTCAGAAAATATACAATCTGTGGGGATTTTTCTTCTCACAGTTAATTTAGGAGGCTTATTTCAATGTACTTAAACATCTATGAGGTAAACAGATGTTAGCTCTTCTGTGCAGGTATTTAAATTGTGCAGTTGATGTTAAATATCTTTGCTGCTTCTTTTAGCATGTGAGTTTCTCAAAGTCATATGACGGATCGCCCCCTGGAAGGAAAATTACCTGCACTTCTCTGAGAGGAAAGTGAATTGAGACACTTGGAAGTATGCAGCTGTGCTGAAAATCAAACCTCAGCCTCCTGAGTTCCAAGCTAACCTACTAATTGCTGTACAGCAACTAAAAGCAGCATTGCATACATGACAGACCTTCTTCTATCTAACATCAAGATAATGTTAAAAAAAGAAGTTATCAGTACTGTAACAAAGTATTGCACTATATCAATATGCATACACCAATATTCACTACGCTTGAGGACTGAAGGTTTACCAACTCAAAGAATCTGCATAGGTCATATCAACTACAGTTTATCTATTCTGATCAAATTTGGACATCTCTAACATATTTTCCCTAGTCCAATAGATTATGCACTAATATGTTGCATTGCCACTGTATCTTTGCAGTTTGGCATTTTAACAGTAGAAATAGCTCAAGCTGTCTTGGTTTGATTATCTTAATAGTAATTATTGTTTGAAGATACTCTTGGCAACCACTAGTCCATGAAGAAAGCCAGGGTTATAATTTTTAATTGCTGTTATTAGAAGGCTTATACCATATTGTTTCACATTGTATAACTATATGTCCTACGACAGAAGCACAAAGTCAATGCTATGACATATTCCTAGAAATTTCTTGCACATAGCAAAAGCAGGGGTATTAGAAAGAATCAGAAATCCTTCAAGACTGTTCTCAGTAAGAACTAGGTCACTGGATGGTAGCTCTTGATTAACATTCAAAACTTTAAAATCACCTCTGCTATTTTTTCCCCGAATCTCACAGAGCATTCTGGAATAGCAAGAGTTGACACAACAGGAAAAAATCATACTTTCCTGCAAAGAGCGGAAGCTTCTGACTAGTTACAGATCTATTTCTCCAAAATCTGTGGGTATCTCAGCTCAGCATTTCAATTATAAACTCATTATGGGATGAAAACTGCAGTAAGGAGAACAGATAGAAGTGGCAGATGGAGTAGAAGGAAGAACAGCAAGAACTCCAGCTTGCTTCAAAACTTGCTGCACATGCTTGTTCACTTTCCATGAACCACCACATCTCAGTACTTAGCATCACTCTGCTTTAACAACCTACCTCTAAGTTGTAAATATGAATACCTAAATAGTCAGTAATCTAGGCTGTCATTGCTCTATCAAACAGTAGACGTATTCTGACTTCCACCAGCCTTAAAAAAATTGTTGTATTATGTAACCAGAAGTAAAGTATAAGGCTTATCATATTAGCTTCTGCAAAGTAGCAGACGGAAAACTCATCTGGATAGAGTAAGACAGGAAGAAGTTGTGTTTTGCTTCCTTTTTTCTGTTGTAATATGAGAAATCAGAATATCCCATTACGTTGTTAGCCATAAATAGAATTACAATTATAAAGCCTCTAATTAGAGAACACTGTCCCTTTTAGTCCTGCTTTCTTGTGATTAATGGTCAAGTGGGGAAGAAATGGTACCTCCACGTACTGTATGTATAATCAAGCACAGCAATACACCACCTACTCAGCACCATAGATTTGGTGCACAAACAAATGCTAATTCGTTAAAGAACCATTTTGACTTGATCAAACTTGATTCACTCAGTGGACTTGTGATGGTTTGTTTACTATGACCTCGAAGCACAAAAAAAAAAAATCAAGGAGACCACGCCAAGGGGTTATGCTTTGATCAAGGAGCACAACTTTATTGTTTGCCAGGCGTGCGATAGAGTGATAGGAAGGAAAGAAAAGGTAAAGTAAAAAGAAAAAAAAAAAAAGATAAAAGAGGATTATAGCTACCACCACGGATCCAAGGCATCCCTATGGTCCCAGGTCCAGGCAGCGTCCTGCCAGTCCTTCCAATCGTCGTGATCCTTGGTGGGGAAGATCTCCAAAGTTCAGTTGCTAAGGAGCCATCTTTTATGCCAGTCAACACACCTTGCTTCTCCTCTGGCCCTTGGATTGTTGTCAGTCTCCACCTCCTCAAGCAAGGTTATACGCTTGTCCAAAGAGGAGTGCCTGAGGCATGGTTTGCCTTAGAGGTGGGTAGCTTCAGACCAGGAGGTGTGTTTTTGTATTATAATGATATTATAATGAAGAAAGTTCACCTGGAGTTCAAGTTTTCTGGTTCGTTGCTATGACAGTGGTTGTGATCCATCTTCTGGACAGCGGTTATGCAGCCTTAATGTAGTTGTTCCTTTCGGTCCCAGGGAGCAGGGAGCAGCACAGTACTCCTCATACCATGCAGTTCCCCTTCCCAGGTGTTTGCGTCTTGGTGTCCATGAGGACCAGATTCCATCTCCAGGCTTCTGTTGGTAATGTTGAGACAATATCTTTCTCTTTGGACCGACTCTTCCAACACCAAACACACTTCTACTGTTACAATTATTTCAGGGCAACAGTTGGTTTCTGATGAGTTGCCTACACTTAGGACCAGTCCAATCAGTTTTGGCACAATATTAATGCAAACTGCTGGTCCCTTCTGACATCCTTTGTAGTAAAGGCTGTATGCACAGCAAGTAACCGAAATCATAATTCTTAAACCATACCATCTACATCCAGTTGACAGTCCTAATACGGTTAAGTTAGACATAATGGGCATAAATTTTGCTGAGGCTTGTGTCTTTCCTTAATGTTTGTAATGGCATAGTTGCCTTACATCAGGGGTCCTCAAACTTTTTAACCAGGGGGCCGGCGCGGATGCAGTGGCAGGCAGCCATCTGCGGCTGCTTGGTTTCCCCCCCCCCCCCCCCCCCCCCCCCCCCCCCCCCCCCGCAACCCCCAGCGGGGGGCGGGGTTTCTGTAAATACCAGGGGCCGAATTGAGGACCCTGGGGGGCCATATCCAGCCTGCGGGCCATAGTTTGAGGACCCCTGCCTTACAGGATTAAGAGCAGCTACAACATGAGCTGCTCCATGAATTCTGCCAGCAGCTGTTGAGGGGGTCAGTTCTCTCTTCAGTGAATCCTAGTTGGCATCAGCGTGGGTTACTGTTGTGAGAGGCCAGTGCTATTTATAGAATAATCAGATCCCAGTCACAGGTGGAGAAATCACTAGGTTAGGAGAGTGATATCAGCGAGTCTATTTAAACCTGTAAGGTGTTTTACAAAGGACAGCTAGGGAAACCAACCACATGGGATGACAAAGTGGACATATTGTTTGATGGTTTAGGAAGAAGGCAAATAAGCCATTAGCTCATTGCACCTCATATGACATGACTGAGCCATATCCAATGACTCTTTCTTGCCTCCTCCCTGAACTGCTAAAAAGAAGAGGTTCTCACCAGTCTGTTCGGATACTCATGGTGACCTTCAACCCGGTTTAAAATGCTATTAGAATACCATCTAAACCATGATATTGAAACAGCATTTAGATAATTGCTATTTATTGTACAGCAGGCAACAAGCTGTATATTCCTGGGCAGTAGAGAGATATGCCTTTTGTTCCCAGTCATCTTGTTCCCCAGTAGCAAGAGGATATCGCAAAGGCAAGAATAGTGAGAGTATGGCTGGGAATATGGATGTGGTAAAGCAGCATGTTGGAATATCTGAGTTACATAAGCTTTTATGGTAGAAGTTTTTCGAGGACATGCATTTGAATTCTTTTTCCTAGTCATGTTTTACACATCTCAATTTAATTTGGTTTCCCATAGCAGCTTCAGCCAAAACACAGCCGCATATAGGTGAAAATGTACAAGAATATGTTAATCTATTTTTTTAGTTTAGCAGGATTACATGAACTGAATGTTTCTCATTCCCCTCACAGAGGAGATCTGTCACATAACTCAGAGATGACTAAAATTTCACTTGAAATTTTTGTGGCTCTTCACTTTTCAAGCTGTACCTCATGAGCAGCTACACAACTGAAATACGGGCTAAACCCCCTATGTACTTCTTAGAATCTATAAGGTATAATGCTAACACATCATGGGAGATTTAAAACATCCTCTGTCTGTGATACAGATCTTTTTTCAAATCGTCAGAGCTCTAATGCTGCCTTTTATCACAAGTATGTGTGTTTGAGTTGACAGAACGCAATGAAGAAACTTGAATAGCAGAAAACTTCACTGCTGAAGTTCTTCAAGCATCCTGCAATGCATGATCACAGGATATTACAAATTGTGCTCCTAACCTGGTTAACAAACTGTATGTGAAGAATATGTACTGCATGTATAGAATAATGAGAGGGATGCATCACTGTTGATCTGTGAAACTTGGTTGTTACATTGACCATGTCTGTTTGTGACCTTGTTCAGCAGCACTTTTTCCCCTATGTTCTGCTAATAAAACAAGAAAAATAGCTTAAAGTTTCCAATGCTACCTTTGATATCTATTAATTGTCCTCAGTTAAGGGATTTAAATAGGTGTAAAGATATTTGTCCCCCAGTAAAATCTGGGTTTACACCTATTTCAGACTTGGGATTATACCCCAGATATTACAGTTTTGTGGTGCAGGTGGACAACAAATAGGATTGCTGAGCTTCCCTTTCTGGCTTTGCAAAGCCATTGTTCCTTTCAGATGGGCAGAATGCTTGAAAACATACTATGAAAACCCTCCTCCCCCCCCTCCCCATTTTGCAATACCTCAATAGCCAAGAGGTGTTTCCAGGCTGTTTCTAAATACAGCTTAATGGAATGTCCAAGTAAAGGAAGGTTAACTTAAGGAAATGAAACATTTAAGTATTAGATATAAACTAAGATAGGCTGATCATTTTTCATCACTTCATACAACATTTACCAGGGTAGTATAGAACAGCATGAATGTTGTGTTCTTTCCTGAATTTCAAGTTAACACAAAAAGAATTGTAGAGTTCCATTGAAGTCCTCAAACACACACAAATTTTAACCGTTAAATTTTCTGAAAGAAGCAATTTATCATAATCAGGGAAGAGTCTAAAGTCCATTTCAGAAGATGACAGTCATACATGCATATTACCATGTGATTGTATTTGAAAGTTTTATTTACAGGATGCTGTTCCCAGCCCTTCGACATGTCTGGTGAGGACACACTACACTTTATAGTGCAAATCTGCTCTCTAGTGGCAAAAAATTACTACATCAATTCTACAGAAAAATCCTTAGTTAATCCTGATGTAATGAAGTCAATTCATTGTTGTTTTGCAAGATTGGGCAGTAAGTAAAAAAATAATTAATGAAATAAAAATTTGAGCAACGGAAACTGAGAGTATGTAACCCTGTTTATATCTGATAATCTCAGTACATTTCTCCCGCAGTAGAGGATCAGTGTTTTGTAATATAGAGATAAAATATATTTGAGGTAAGGTGGGTAATCATAAGAAATTTAACAAAAAATACCTAATTTACTGCTGGTGCGAACTGTGCAGGGTTTTACCAGGCAAGCTTGAAAACTTGCAAGACTGAAACGTCAACTCTCAATGCACATGCACGTTATTACTCATCAGTAACATTTATTTCCCTTTAAGATAGGAAGTAACCATAGAAATAGGAGATAGCAATGTCATTAGATCATTTTAATCATTGCCCAGTTACAACTGTCCTTGCCTAAGTTTTGAAAAGAGACTTCAAGGAAGACTGGAGAGAAATACTGCACAACTGAATTTACAGTCTACTTATTTCACTTTGGACACTTGTAAACCTTATTATTAGCTCCTGACATCATGATTGTGTTTAAATTAGGCTGAGTAACACAAGTCTGTCTAAATTTTCAGTTATTTCATTCTTCATTTTAGTAATTCACACATAAATGAGCGTTCACTTATGAATACTGGTAGATTCAATTACACTAGAAGGGCTATGATTCCTACGTGCCAGTACTTGGCTGAAACACATACATGGGGCTAAGGAATGAGCTGCCAGTTTCCAGTCCAGGAAGTAAAAGCTACCCCAAACTGGCTATTTTAATATGCAGAAGTTTGGCAGCAGCTAGGTGTGCATTTTCAGCTGAGGGCACAGAGAGGAGGGTAATGACCAGATGTGCTACAGCCTGCATCATACCTGATGCTTGAGAGCATATCGGCAGGATAAAATTGAGTTTTATGAGGAATTAAGAGGATTTAAGTGACTTAAGAAATATAGAGAGTTCCCTTATACCAGTGTATTTGTATATTTGGTGGATTTCTCAGATGTTCGGTAAAAGAAAGATTAACAAGATTGGACAAAGAGTAGGATAACACACCAAATAACATTACGCTTCAATGATAAACAGAGCCTTCTTAGAGTACATTGACTTTAATCTTAATTGCCAGCCCTCAAACCTGGGAAGACGAGGCAGATCAACAGCTTTCAGGAACTCTCTTTCCAGGCACTGCAGTGAAAGACTTATGTCAGTTGAAGTCCCAACTCTGACTCATTCAGCTGTGCAAATGCACAGCTGTATTACCTGTGTACCTGCCAGTCAAGAACACCTATAAATAGCTAATGCTTTAGCACTTTCCCCCTGCCACACTTTTGCACTGCAGCAGCACGCAATAGTTCCTCACTCCGTATTAGTTCTTCTTATACTGTAACTAGGCAACCATCCTATCTAGAAACCAGCTGATCCTTGCCCCAAACAGCTCCCAATCTAAGGACCAATGTGACAACAGCTGAAATTAATTAACAGAGTGTGGGAGACAGACAGATTGGTGTGCATAACAGAAGCTGTCTCAGTGCAGCAGCTGCCAAACTAGCAAAAATGATCTATGCTGGCATGGTGCAGAGGATGATCTACTGGGGGATTCAGAGGGGGCAACAAGGTTCTTTTGTGTTTGTACAAAGCTCCTTGCATTTTGCAGTACATGCAGATTCCTGTTATGACCAGGTTGCTGTACAAAATCAAAGTTCTATGCTAAGTGGACACACATGTTTTGTTTTGTGCACAGAAAAAAATTTGTTATTGGAACTAGGGCCTGGGGAAGCAAGCTGTTCAATTCCCTAAGAACAATGTACCTTGTTGCTGTGTCCCAGGCATACCTTAGATGGGCACTGTACAAGCTTCTGTTGATATTTCTACCCAGAGGATTATTCTACAGCACGGAAAAAATATCTGCAGTACTAAATCAAACCTAGCCTGGCTCAAGATTATGCAGCAATGTCAAGGGATACCAATCCAACTTAATTCTACTTAAATTCAGCAGTACTTATACCAGGACTGATGTTAAGTTCAAACACACAAATTTTTAAGAAAATTTGAGACCCAGGTTTTTAAGAAAACATGAAGATTATTTCCTATGGAATCAGTACTACAAACCAAACAAAGTTCAGATAACTTACCTGAATTTTCCAATTGGACTGTCAGGACAGTTAATGTGGTAAGGGAACAGAAGCATCTGCTGTTCCCTGGCTGATCTGTGTAGATACACATGGTTAAGAGTACAAGGAAATCTCATACTCTGGCCTCATAAGGTGATGATGTAGCTCAGTTCCAAACTACACAACACTTTTTATTAAACCAAGGATTGCCTGTTCTAGTCATCCCTTCCAACAGTGGGATATTACTACTTTACATTGTTCCTTTTTGCAGTGTTGTTTAAAAGCACTTGCATAACTATAAAAGACTTTCATAACCATAAAAGACTGCCCCTAGCTAAACCAATCCAAAAGTAACATATTTTTAAGTCACTGCTTCATAGCTGTAGTTTCCAATAATTATGAGATTAGTACTGATATAACCTGATGGTGTTAGGAAGCATTGGGTCAGATATACTTCCATTACTCCTAAAAAACATGAGAAAATAGAGGCAAAGTAGTGTTGCTTACAGCACGACTGACTGCAGCAATTGCTTAAAACATCCTTGGCTGATGATTTGCAGGAGGTCAAAGACAAAAGTAATTAGTGTGCTGGAAGACATATATATGCAAACTAAGCTTTTATCTGGGAAGCAAGCTGTCATAACATATTTGTATTAAAGCTGAGAGTGTGAGGGGTGATCATCAAAAAGCAGAAACACTGAATACTGGTGAAGGGAGGGAAGGCCTTGTGGTTAAGATAACATGCCTCACAGTGGGACAGTCAGGGATGAATTACTGGCTACAGGAAGAATGTAGGGCAGTATGTGAGATGCAGGAATGGTATTTTTCCAGTGAAATGGTGACAGCATTCAATACTTTCCAGCTTGATTTTCCTCCCTCAATTAGTTCTTTTTAATTCTTATACTATTATTAGAAAATTGCTCTTGACAGTATGATATAATTGGCAGTTTGATCCAATATAAAGGATGGTGGTTTTGGGGCATTCATTGCTTTAGGACATTCATGTTTATTGTCTTATAAGAAAATATAACACATTATTCATAACAATGGAAAACTGAATTGATTGTCTAACCCCAAAAACTGGGCCTGGAATTAGGTAATAGTTTGGTTTTCCTTCTGTTCCCCAGTCATTACCAAAACTGAAATTTGGCAGCTGCCATTCCCCCACACCCATGCACACGCACACACTTTTCCTCATCCAAATAAAATTTTTACTAATTCCTTGACTAGAATATGAATCTACAGTGTGAAAAGGAAAAAATATGCCAACTTTACTTCTGGAAAAAAAACCCCAACAACAACAAAACACCCCTACCCCCCACCCCCAAAAAAACCACAACCCCAAAAACCAGCAACCAACCAGCAATGAAAACCAGGAAAAACCTTTAGTTGACATTAAATTTGAATGTGTTAAACAGCCAATAATTGTTTGTGGGCCAGCTGCTATGACTTGAATAATAAAACGCTGGTAATGAGTGAATTATTCTTCACATTCAGCTCCCCCTTCAATAGTCTATTTCCGTACAACCCCAGCATCAATGCTTTCTGCAACATGGGTGCATTCTTCCGTTTCAGCACCTTGCAGCTGCCTCAGAAATCACCTGGAGAAGACCACCTTTCTATTGCTTGTGTGTTGTCTCTCAGTGCCTACCCCCACAGTGGTTGAGCTCCTGCTGGGTCTTAAAACAGCATGGCTAACATTTGTCTTATGTTTTTTGTACTCTCATCCTCCCCCCCGGGAGGAAACGTGCTGCAGAGTTCTGTTTTCAAGCGGATTTGCTTTTGTTGTTGAGCTATTTTTTTTGTAGCACATGTGGAAAATTAACTTATCAGAGCTATGCTCCCCCAAAAAAGGGAAATTCATTCACACTCAGCCTGACAAACATTGCAGAGTCAGCAATGTTCTCTTTGTGGGTGGCAGAGCACACCTCAAGAGCCTCCTTAGCGCAACTGCAGTATTACCTTGTGCGTACGAGACAGTCTGATCCCCACCCATAGGAGTGTCAGGGATCAAACCCCAACACTCTGAGTTTCATGTGGAAATCCAGAGATACACAATTACCTCACTGTTACAGGTATCTGGTACAAGGCACCAAGCAGTGACATGTTCAATTTCTGAGCAGTACTAAGGTTAAGATTTATGTACAGTGTTTATGGTAGCCTAAATTTGTGGTGTATGCAACTTCTTTCTGTCATTAATGACTCATCTTACTTAGGCAGGAAATACGCTTAATCACAGCTGCCATCTAACAAGATCAAGGTCTAGCTAACCGGGGGTGTGGGTGTGGTGTGGTGTCCTGAACCTTCTCCTACATTATTTTGTGGTTTGTGGGTTTTGTTGTGTTTGTTTTTTGTTTTTTTTTTTAAAAAAAACCAAAACAGCAGAGCCAGCCCAAATACTTCTGAGCACTGCATCGTTTTCACATTTTTTCCGATCCCTGTGATTATTTTGTTTAGCTTTCTCTGAAATTGCTTTAGCTAACTAAGCTTAAACATTTCCTGAATGCCACAATAGTTTCATCGGTAAAGTACATGAAATGCTGTTGCAGTTGTGATAGTGAGTACACTGATGATGTGTTACACCGGGAATTCAGAAGATATTTGAAAAAGATATTTTAAAAATCCCTATGGCAAATGTGAACCACATAATTCTTTTTAATGTCTTAGTTTTCTTTTTACAGTAATTTACTTGTCACTTGCCTTTTAGGTTAAATGCTCTTACTAATTGGAATATTCTTACTGGTATGAAACATACTTTCTTAGCCCCCCCAAGGAGTAAACACCATAAAAAAAGAGAAATGTATGTCTGAAATAAGTTTCAGCAGCTGTCTAATGATAGACATTGCGGTACAGATTTTCCAAACAGAAAACTAACATAACCGTGTCACCTGAAAGTTATATAACTACAAATACACCAAGTGCAAGTACATGATTTTTCCAGTGAAATACCATGTGTATCAATCTAAAATCTGTCTGACAATCACTGCAACAATGCCCTTTCCACATTGAATAGATTTAATAAAAGTTTGTCAGTATTACTGTTGCCTTTTACCCATTGATATATTTGTTAGGTTCAAGAATGCTAACCAATCCTATGCAAGTTGCATATACTTAAAAAATAATTTAGTTGTGATGGGACCAGGGCCACCACCAGGTCAGAACAAAATTGATAGCTTCCTGGTCCTACTGTTCACTCGCAATGCACAACTGTTCTATGTAGGAGCCCTCCAGGGTTAGACCTGCAACTTGCTTGGATGAATGAAAGAGTGTTCAGAATTTTTAGTGACTGCAACAGCTATACCAAAGAACATAACCATCACTTCAAACAGTTGCTGAAGCATCTGAGTAAACAAGCCCTTCTTATAGCTCTGAGGTGAATGTATCAGGAAATAAGATCCAGTTTTCCAACTACCCCACCTTGCCTTGTTACTTCCCTTTCCTAACACACACATAAAACCAAGCACACATACACAAAAATCCTTAGATCTTTCCTGGAGTCTGGCATAAATGTAAAAGGTAAGCATAATGACCTCTGTTATTTTTACTTTTCTACAACACTATTGCAAGAACTCCAGCATGAAGTGGCTTCAGTGCATTGCCTCTCGCTGGCAGCAGATGTCCCCTTGCGCCCATCACTTCACATTTGTAAAAAAGGCTGGCAGTTGTGAAATTACATGTACAGTTTTCATCTGCTGAACAGCATAAATTTTTTTGCTTCACTTATTTCCACAAAGGTCTGGGAATATGCAAAATATGTTGCATCTATGTTTTCGTAAATGCAAGACTGAAGGATCAAGAGAAAATTTAGAAATTCTGTGAATCTCATTTCAGTTTTTACTTTATGCTTTCAAACAAAGAAAATTAGGATGATTATTCTCAGTTAACTTTGTCAGTTTACCACACAAATCATGAGTTAATCCATAAAAGACATTCTACTGGGATTTTCTGGTTGGGATTTAAATACATTTCCTAACATAGAACTTGGTTTTTTGTAATTAGGCACCTAAATACTCATTCTCAGATCCCCGGCTTGGTATGTTAGAGACCTAAATCGGAAAGCAAGTAAAATAATTGGGAAATTTTGGGTTTGATGTCTTGCACTTGACTGTACATTTGTGAGGGTAGCAGAATTCGTTTCTGAGTGTGCACTACCTTAAGTAAGCATCACTTCACAGCTTTGGATACTAGAGCACTACAGGTTTTCTAAGTTAGTGGGAGCAGGGGTAATCCTCTTGAGTCAACCAACAGCAGACAGCCACTGCTGGCTGTCAGAGCTACTTCAGTGGAGTTAAACAAATTTACACCTCTCACCAAGAATTGTTTTGGTGGCGGGGTGTCAGGATGTAGTCAACAATTACGTTCTTTCAAACTCTCCAATGTACTTTTGCAGTCTTAGCAACAACAATCTGGTACAGAAATTTTGCACAGGTTTCTCTATGAGGCAATACAAGTGTGGTTAAAGGGGGAAGAAAGGCCTTGTTTCTGTAGCTAGCCACACATGTCCAATTTTGGTTAAAATATTTAACAGAAAAATCATTTGGAAAATACACTGCAATTTTGCAAATGTTTTTTGCACATTTGTTTCTCCATATGGAATAAAGAAATGCGTCTGGGAATGCTGGTACCACAGCTTCTAATTCTTATTGTCTCGTTCACTTCCTGATGAAATCCATACACAAAAAGTCTTGAAATATGAATTGACTGTAGAAACTCATGTTGCAGAAGCCACTCGTTTCATGATAAGACTGTTGGGCAATTTAAGAATGTATGACTTGTTTCACCAGCTGTGCTCGGAGCAGAAGGAAACACAGGTAATGTTACAGCATCACTAAACTGAACACAGAAACTCAAGGAACTACTGAAGGAAAATATCATAGAATCTACCTAACGCTCTCCTTTTGTTTCTGCATAAATGCAGACAGATCAAGACTTTTTGCCTCCCAGGTACAGAAGGAACTAAGATTTGCTTAGAAGTACCTCTAAATGTTCTCAGCGGTTTTCTGCTTTTGACGAAAAGTAAATGTATTATCACTGAAAAACACAGCAAATGTACCTGGATAGAAAGTGCTTGGATTACTTTACTTCCTGGTTTTGGTAACAACCATCAGAGCTCATAAAGCTCATCAGCTTTTTTGCACAGAAATTTAGCAAAAATTATCTTTTTCAAGAATAAAGCATTTATCATGCTTTTCTCCAGATTTCTTCCCCTCCCCCAAAGCATCAAGTATTTGCATCAATCAGTGGTCTCTGCTATTGACACTGCTTGGAAAAAGTAAGCTCTCATCTCACATGCTTCTCTATTTGGTAACTGCCCAGATAGTGAACATGTTTGTCCTTTCCTGTCTCCTGGAAAAATAAATCAGAATTTTGGAGATTTGTTCCATTTTGTTACTATGTTTAAGTAAAGAGCAACTGATTTTAGGCTGCTTTATCATCTTACATGTTAATTAAGGCTAGTGTAATCTCTTTAAATATTGTCAAAATATAGTCCAGGAGTACAGAAATAAAAGCCACAAAGTAGAAACGGCAACTGAAAACTAGCTTGCTTGTTGTCTAAACCAAAACGGCCCAAGCTAGGCAAGCTCCACTCCACTGCATTTCTCAGAAGACTGTTCTAAGACATTGGCTGTCTTTTTTTTAATATGAATTCTAAAGTGAAACAATGGTATAAATAGGAATTTATATTTAAAATATCCTAAAATTATAGCCACAGAGTTGCAGGCATTTCCTTCAAAAGAAAGGAAAAAACTATTAGTATAATCAGGAATAATTAGGAGATTATCCAGACAGAGCACAAGCTAAGCTGTGCCAATTTTTCCACCTGAGACTGCACGCTGGCTTCAGCAGCTGAGGTAAACAATTGTGTGCAGCAGACTTGGCTCCTGGTGCAAACACTTTACAGAAGTAAAGCCACAGAAACACTGTTTAATGACGCTGAGGAATGCACTGGGAAATTCTGAAAAGCTTCAAATAACAAGTTGCACTTTTCTTTGAGTCCAGCAGACATTCACTTAGATTTTCAGAGGTGTCAGAAAGATCGGAATCTGTCTTACACAGGCACCAACACTCACCCATTAACAAGGACTGTGTTGTTGTCTCCATTCATGTTGACCCTGTTCAGGTCCCTCCAAAAGATACACTTCAACAATTACTTTGTGTGGGAAAAGTGTGTGGATGGGTTCTCAGGCACTTGATTTCCTGCCATTATCATTTTATCAAGTGTATTTTATCTTTTAGATGTCAACTGCCTACAAATACTTAGTTTTTGTGAAAACATCTGGTATGAATATGGATGCTTATATAATAAGAACACAGTTTGTATTCCACTAATTGGCTACGAAACAGCATTTGCATAGGGAACTGTGGTTTTACTCAGGCCTTACTCAGGTAAACTCATGTGGTTTAAAAGCCAGGTAAGAATTTCAGAGATTGAAAGAGCATTTCTCTACCAGTTCAAAAATGTTTTCAGCCACATCTGTTATGAATTCATAGCAGCTATGTTGCAACTCTCTGAGTAGCAAACATATGCGAGGTGTTCCCTGTCAGACTTGACTAGCTCTGCCAACACATGCACACACGTTTTACCTATAACCACAAAGAATTTCAGCTTGTGTTCTGGTATGCATTACGTAGATCTGTAAACAACACAGTGCCTTTCTGTGCTTCAGTAGATTAGCAAGAATGATGAGCTCGCAAAGGACTAGTTTGTATTTTTCTGGCTGAAATACAGTTGCTTCTTTGACATCCAATTTTACAAATGTGTCTTCAAGGGAGCAAACTCCATGGTGAAAACCATGCATTAAAATGCTGAAGTTACCATTACTTTTCAAACTCTCTACTCTGATAACACCATCTGAAGACTCCTGTTTCTAAATTCAAGTATGCTAGTAAGAGTTTTACAATCACACACTGCAGACTACGCTGTTACCATTAAAATGCATAACTGCCTAAACAGCAAAGGAGCTGAATTGATGGAAAAACAAATAAAGCCCTACCAACATCTGTTGAAGGTGTCACAGAGTCAGTGAACACATTAGTAATGAATGCTTGCTACAGTCAGCACAAGGGAGTTGCTGAGAGACCTTAGTGAAGAAACCCAGTCATTAAGGAGAAAAACAGACTATGTTCTCATAGACAGCTCAACCTGCTCTCAGAGGTCCTGGAAATGCTTTGTGAAGATTTACAACTTGCTTAAAACTTGAAATAAACATCCAGCCTGAGGATATTAAGACAGCATGGGATACTAAAATACTTTAATGCCCCACAGTGTTACATAGATCTAAGGTACCAGAAATTGAGCTATGTGCACCACAATGAAGGTGTGTTCATATGATCAAGAGACGCTTTTGCTTTCTCCAAAATGTGCAACTACCTGCCATCATTCCATTCTTCCTAAGGCCAACAAAAATATCCACTGCACAGAGCACAATTTCATCCCAGTTTTGATCTGGATTCTGCAATATTGCAGGCTTCATAAAGCTTTAACTGTGGAAGAATAAGGAGGATGAATCTGCTGTTAATCTTTAAATGTGATCTGCTACCTGAATGGATTAACATCCATTCAAATTTAAGACTAGGAACTGGTTTCACGGTACTTGATCCAAAGCCAATTCATTAAGGCTGGTGCTGGAAGGTAGGTGTCTATTGCATTTCTCTGTATCAAGGGGACAAAATCACCATTTTAATCTTAAAAATGCAGCTTTAAATCCAGTACACACTGTTCACATAAGGTTCGCTGCATCTGGATTACACATTTAAACATAGAATTTCAGGGAACTCTTATGGTCATAGTCCAGTGCAGGAAAAAGCTTATCTCTGATACGGATACAACCTTTCACAGACTCTGTGTAACATCTTTTTTGAAACTGAAGTAGGAGGTAGCCACCTACCTATAACATCATGATTGTGTAATTGCCTACTCATCTGCCTATTCTTTGCAGGCAAATGAAAAGTATACAGTGCTCCATTTTCGAAATATGAACTGAATCATTGGACTTCAAAAGATTCCAGTATCTGACTAGAACAACCAAATTCTCATCTCCATCTGGGAGCCAAAGCATACTGGTACCTTCACAACTTTAAATGGGCAGCTTCAGGCTCATTTACTTTTTTAAATGGATCCTTTTCTGAGGCATCTATTTGCAGCTATGTGACATGGAGGCTGCACACCTCGCACTTTTGTGCTTCGCAGAACTGCAGTGTCTAAGGCTCTGTGCCTCAGAGTAACCTGCAAATGAAGATTCCACTGTTTATTGTTGTAAAAGCACCCATTAGATAAGTAAGACAGCCAGTGGATAACAGTACTCCAAGAGTAGGTGGGTTTGTACGGACCACTGTGGCATTTATGTAATCACTACTAAGAGGTTAAAGGGCTCTTTGGGCTGCATTGGGGGACAGTCTTTTACCTAGTCAGAATATCAGAGGATGAAGTCCTCTTTTAAAAATTCTACCCAAAATAGTAAGTATGGAAAACACTGCTGACAAGAAAGCTTCTTAAACATTTTGTTTTAGACTGGAGCCCAAAACTTCAGGTAAATAAGCTGAATTTACTCAGGGTTAATATCCCTTTGCTTCTCTTCTTATTTCATTCTCACGAGAGGCAGCTTGAATGGTGGTAGTTAAGGGAGGTATGGAATGTGAACCTTCAGAGCCAAACCTCATGAACTTCTGTTGGCCGCCTTACCAGTGGCTAGAATTTATGCCAATTGTGGTTTTCTTTCTCATTGTGCAGGTCACGAGTTCTGCCTTGCATATGGTGCATGTTATGTATGTTAACCAAAATTCAAATCAGGTTAGCCCATTAGACCACTTTCTAGAAAGAGCTTTTAAAACTTACTTTTCTGCCTAGAAAAAGTCAGTCTGAAGCAGACATGTACCTTTATGACATATCACTTTGCACATGCATTTGAATCTAGTCAGTTTGGACAATTTTCATGTGAAGAGCTGATAGTATTATCATGTGAAGAGCTGATAGCTGCATTATCGATTTTGACTGAATTGCTCTCTTCCTGAAGCAATCCCAACTTCATTGCGGTGAAACTGCTGGTGAAACTGAGACTGGATACAAATCTGCCCATTGTGCCTGCCGTTCCCAATCCAAATATGCAGTGGGGAACAGCAATTAGTAGATTCTGTGTGAGCAAAAAGTGGGACAAAAAGAAGTGAAGAACAAATTCCAAGTTGTCCTATTTAATATAGTGCTTGTGTTTCTAAAAGAAATGAGATTTTAACTGACAAGATTTGCAGTAAATTGTGTGCTGGTTGGACTAAGGTTTTGAAGTAAAAGGTGGATGTCAGTTCAGCTGCATATTGAGGCAGGTGAGGGAAACAGGTGAGCCACCCATCTATTTCCTTCTGCAGTATCCGCAACCAGCCCAATAAAAAGTTCTGGGCTGCAAACGCCCAGCCTGAGTAAATCTGAAGTCTTCCATCAGATATGTCAGGTTTAACTATGCAGGACACAAGCTCTAGCTCTGCAACAGCAATATTGCATCATTGCATATAGGTAACTCATACTCTGCAATGCAAACATTCCCAGTATCTCTTCTGTTAGTGGTTCCAGCAGTGTGACTGAGTAGCTCTTAAAAGTTTCTAGTAAAAGGTTTCTTTAGTCATCCCAGAACTGGGCCTATCTGTTGCCTTGTATTAGAAACTGCCATGTATCAGAAACTTAGGTGCTTAGACCAATGCTGCCAAGTCCACCTGGGGAACAGCCACTGAAAAGAAGCATAAGCAGGACACAGACTGCTGTGCCTATATCCACCTCTGTGATAAGTTAGCTTTTTGTTTCAAAGGTTCACCCTTGGCTGAACATGCTTTAAAAAGAGGACTCTGGCCACTCTAGCACAGTTACAATAGTCATTAACTCCAAATTCAGGTCAAATCTGGTCCCCACTCTATGCCAGGAAAACATGGCAGCATTTCCACTTCATGCCACTTCATCACTACAGTGATTCAGGGTACCATGGCACAGTTTGGGATAGCTGGAATGCACCACTACTTTGACCAGTAGGTGCCTTCACTCCTACACAAAGCTTGTGTCAAAGGTTGCAATCTCCAGGTGGTTTTCAGGCAGATCTACAACAGGTTTCTGCTGGTGAAGCTAACCCAGAGCTATTTCACTATAGAACTAGGATTAAGCAGATGTCTAAGATGCAGTGGTGCATGGCTTGAGATAACACTAAATTTATCCTGTGCTCCACTTGCCTTGTGAACAATTACTCCTTTGCATATCAGATAAATTACAGAACTTGATATTCAAGTTCTTCTTGGCACTTGCACAGTACTCTTGCAACAACTTTCTGCTTCCCACTAGGAGCTGGGACATGATTTTGGGGCTTAATACTAAGCTTCCAACTGACTTTGGACATTTTCTGTGATTGCTGTCAGCATCATCTTAGTTGAGCATCATGTTTCAAGACAGGAAAAACTAAAAACACGAACTAGCGCTATCTTGCTGTTCTCCTTGCCTGTACAAGATTACATTCCCAACATTTTATTCATTTTTTTAAAATTCTTTCTTGAGGGTAGCCGTAGAGCCAGTAAGTTACAGCTAGGTGCACTAAACCCTCAATAATATAAGCTAAGCTTTTACCAACCAGAATGTGTGAGAAAAGTTGCAAAAACTCCCTTATGTCCCTGATCTCCTCGGCCATCTTCTCCCTTTTGTGTGTGTGGGTGGAAGAGGCAGGGGTGAAGTGAATGACTCTCAGGGCCTCTTCCCATCAGTTCCCACATTTCTTTTCCCACCATCCCCTCCATGTGCATATCTGCAACACAGCAATACAAGCAGGATGGCAGCAACCACCACCAGCCCTCACAGTTATGCATCTCTTTCTACTGCCATTCTCTCTGCTTCCTAGTTGATAAAGTACTGGGTCCAAAGGACTGAGGGGTGAGACACAAGAGTGTGGGAAGAGGGTGGACATCATTCCCTCATCTCCACTTCCAGCTCCTACTATCTGTCTCATACTTGACTGAGTGAGAGTGAAGAAGCCAGAGGAAGAGCTAATAAAGCCAAGAGAGCCGAAGATAACTGGCACTGGCTACCTCTGTGGTATTTAGGAAAAATAAGATTCCTGACAGCCATACCAAGTCCCATTTTTCTCCTTCTAGAGTTACCAGAGAACAACTGCAGATAACTGGCATGCCAGTGCTGACCTGGGAGAACTGAGCTGGGAATTCAAAGCAGGGTGTGGGAAATGAGTGGGTTGGTGAGCAAGGTCCAGAATAAAAGCAGTTTAGGGATACTGTGCAACTGGAAGATATGGGGAAGAAGGCAAAAGCTGGCATTTCCGAAGCAGGAATTTCCATAGGTCACTGTCTCAATAGCTTTTGTCAGGGTTTTAAATTCAGAGATAGAATCAAGATGTTTTTCCTCTCCCCCTTACTCCCAGCTGTAAACTCCCATTGCAAAGGACTTCTCCCTTCACCTCCCCCTCTTTTTTTCTGTCAGAAGTATAGCAGCCTTAAGCAATTAGCAGCAGTTGCCTTGTGTTGGAACAATGAAACTGCTGAACAATAGGGGTAGGCTCATTATTACAAGAGACCCAGCCCGATGATAATCTAGACCAGGAACTCCAAATTCACTGCTAGAAGAATTACTGGTTAGTACGTTATTAAGTTCACTGCATTTCAAGCTGGAAACAATTCATCCGATGTTTCACAGAAATCAATTTCTTAGTCTCCCAGTCATACACTTACATGTCAAACACTGAAAGTCAGAATCTGATGTCAGGAGCAGGGGTGTAACTTAATCTGCAGTCCACCAAGACAACTAATGCTCTTCTGGGAGCCATTTGGGACTGGGATGCATACCAGGCACATTCTTTGAGGCTGGAAGTAGCAGCCATCTCCCAAGAGCCCAAGACTCCTCCAGCATGATGCAACAGCCGCAGAAGTACTTAACAGTGAACCGAATATTCTTCATGCAGCTAAAAAACAAAAGGGACATTTATTGTCTCTGCCTTGACTTTTGAGATAGCCTCAAACCACATTTTTTCTCTTTACCATTTAAAGCCTGGAATACGATAAGTACATCCTTAAGTTCAGAAACTTGGGGAGAAGATGAACTATTACACATTTCAGTCAGTGTGGAAGTGAGGTTCACCAGTTTTGACCACCCCCAAAGCAAAAATGTAACTTGCTCTTGGCTTGTAGTTATCCACAGGACCCAAAGCTTTCATTACCATTTGTTTAATCAACTGCTCCCCCAGGTTTCTCTCCCCTAACCATGGTGAAGACTAGTGAGTGAAGCCCCAAGGGTCCAGTTCCGCTGTGCTCTCCCAGAAGACCATCAGAAACTCTCCACAGCTGTTTAGCTTCAGCAAAGCAGCTCCCAGACATCTCTTTTAGCGGCAATATCGTTTGTTTCTCTTCCATCAAGTGCTATCTCACTTCCTAAGCAAACTTCTCTCCAGCTCCCCCTCCCCTCCACAGCCCCTTAGGCAGTCGCCCAAGCCCTGCTCGGCTGTGCAGGGGGCCTGGGTCACCGCCCCGCACTCCGGTGCACCCACGAGAGGTCTTCCTATTCTCTTCTTCTCTTCACGAGGTTACTCTCCGCTCAGCAACGTTCAGCTTTTATGGCTGTTCACTTTGTCACCACTCTTGAAGCTGTAGCTTCTCTTCCTACTCGAATTCACTCGTTAGTTCCACTACACTCCGGCTTTGCTTTTGCCATTCATTAGCCGAGTGTCTGAACAACCGCTCCTTGCAGCAGCCAAGTCACCCGCTGCCGGCGCGCAGGCAGCAAGCGCGGCGTGGGCTGAGGGGGCGCCCGGCGGAGGGGGCGCCCAGCGGAGGGGGCGCCCAGCGGAGGGGGCGCCGGGCACGGGACGGCTCACCGGGACGGCGCCCAGGCGCGGGGGGAGCGGCACCGCGAGGTCGCCCGCGCCCTCAGCGCACGGTGCCCGGTTTGGGGCGCGGCGAGGGCGCGCACACCGAGGCACCCGGCCTAGCGCAGGCTCGATGTATCGCTGGTTTCCGCTACCTAACGCCGAAGGGCGCACCTTGCCGGCCCGGCCTGGCTCCCTGATCCGGGCTGCCGGAGACAACGGCAGTTGGTGACGGCCGCGGGGAGCCGCAGCTGCAGCGGCGCCCACGAGCGCTGCCGGGCAAGACGCTTCTTTACAGCCCGCCGTGACCGAACCTCGGAGAAGCCCCCGCCACCCCGCACCGGCCTCCGGCGGTGCCGGCGCCGCGGCCTGCCCTGCCCCCGCCGGGCCGCAGGGGGCGCTCTCTCGCGGCCGTGGGCCCGCCCCTCCGCCCCCGACGCGCGCGCGCGGGCGGGCCGCGGAAGCGGAAGTGGGCAGGTGCGGCCATGGCGGCGGCGGGCGCGGGGCAGCAGTGGGTGCTGGTGGAGATGGTGCAGGCCTTCTACGAGGTGCGCTCTGCGGCGCGGGCTGGTGTCCGGCCGCTGGCGCGGGGCGGCCGCGGAGGGGGCGGGCGGTTGGCAGTCGCTGCCGAGCCGCCTCAAGGCGATGGGAGTGAGGGCGCCGTGTCCCGCGGCCGCTGGCCAGGGGAGCGGGAGGGCAGGAGCGGGCCGGCGCGGGGCTGGGCGGCGGGGCAGGGCGGCGGCCGGGCGGGTAGCGGTGCCGGTGCCGGTGGCGGTGCCAGCGCGGGTGCGGCGGGGGCCGGCCGTACCCGCCTGTGCGTGCGCCGCAGCCGGGTGTGGAAAGCAGTCGGTGTGCGGTCACGTTCCCCTCTGTGTAAGTTTACGAAGCTGCATTTCAGGTCCATACCGGCGCATTAAACCTTAATAACATTCACAGTGCGCATTGTAAGGAAGGCCGGGGTTTGTAACTTACAAGTGTTATTCACAAAGGAAGAAGCAACTTTTAAATGTTCATGCTTGAGTTATCTCCTGGAGGGGGTCAGGGTGGCATGTTTGCATCCAGGCTTTGTTTTGTGGTGTTAAAAAGGATTTCCTGATGATAGGCAGCAGTCTTGTATCAACAGTCTGTTCCCCTCTCGGGATTTGGCTAAGGTTCATAACTTTTTAAGGATTTGTGCTATGGTTTGCAGTGCGAATATGGAAGTGCTGAGCTGCTGAAGCTGGTAGCACAGCCTAGTACACTACATTCCAGATAATCGTAGGCACTGAAAAGCGCAGGGAAGTAGTTTCTGTGGACCTCTACTACTACTGTACTGTGTGTTCTTTAGATGTCGTGGTGTACATAGGTATTCTTAACAAGTTTGGTGAACTGAAAAGTACTCTGCAAATGATTAATTCATTATTTGCAGTTTGGTATGCCATAGGTCTCCTTACTGGTTTTGAATATTTGCATTCAATTTCCTTTAGTTTCTGGTTGTGTGGCGCATTCCACTGCCTTTGTTGGCAGGTCATATCCCACCAGAAAATGCTGGTATGTTGCAATTTGAGTCTTTTACAAATTATGAATGTCCACAGTCTAGATGGGAGCCTTTCTGAAGTGAAGTAACTAAACCAGTCATTAAAACTATGTGTCAAATGCTGATGTCACAACTCCACATCTACTTTAAACTAGCAGTGCTGCCAGAGGAACCTGATTTTCCTCCCTCCAAGCACCCAAAGAGGCAAACTTCATCTTGGATTAACACTCTTTCCCGGTTTGCTGTAAATATTCCTAAATACTGTGTCTACACAGAACAGTAAATGACACAGCGGCAAAACTGTTCCTGGTGACTGTTGGGTTATACCTGCTCAAAGTGCCTATGAAACTAACAAAAATGTGTGAGGACAGGATTAGGTTACTTTGTGAATAACAGTAGCTGTCCCTGCTTGTGGACTATGCAAGAATGTAGGATTGAAGTGGGTGTGTATAAATGACACAGACCTTCAGGCTCTCAGGAGACTTTGTCTTGTGAAATCTGCCTTCACAGATGCTGGTGCAACCCCTGTCTGCCATTGCTCCCAATATTTAATTTATGTGCATGTGTGGAACTGAAACCGCTTATCAATTTAGAGTGTGCCTTGTTTATAACTAGAGAATAAACTGTTCAAACTCAAGTTAACAGCTACAAGTAGTAGTTGTAAAGCAATCCACTTTCATCTAATCATAATTTTTGCTGCTTTAGAAATACATGTCAGCTAATGATCAGCTTTGGATTTTTTTGCAAGTGTACTAGTAGAGACAAAACTGTTGCCTAGTGTTACACTGATTCAAATAGAATTTTGTATAGACTTTTTTTTGTGCTTTTATTTTCAGGCTCCTGCTTACCATCTCATTTTAGAAGGAATTCTAATTCTGTGGATAATTAGACTTCTTTTCTCCAAGACATACAAGCTTCAAGAGCGATCTGATCTAACACTTAAGGTATGGTGGAAGAATATTTTTCTTTAAAGGAACAATTTATAGCTATTGATATATTAGGGTTGAACCACTGCTGCGTCACAAATTGTGCTGTTTTTTTAGGATTTCAGAGGGTGGGCTTACACTGGACTAAGAAACTGCTTATTGCTTAAACGCTTCAGTGTGCTTTTACAGTAGCACCGTGTTTGAGAGTCTAAGAAGTATAGAAGAACTGATGTGACTGATTGCCAAGTTATGAAAACCTGGCATTAGCTCTACTCAATGAATAGTTTTGTTTTAGAAATGGAAGCTATACTAAAAAAACCCCACCAAACAAAATGAACTATAAGAGTGTAGAGAGTAGGAAAATGATCAGTCTGTATATGTGGTGTCTGTAATAGCTCAGAGAGTTTACAGTGTTAAGTGGGTTCCAAAAAACTTTGTGGAGTTTAGTTGCAGTTCTCTTCTTTTGCAATGTAGTTGTCTCAAAAAAAAAAAAAAAAAAGGCGCATCTGTAATTGTGGAGACTGGAATTTCTCTCTTCTGGCTGGAGACTATCAGAAATTGGTGGAGCTTGTTTTGGAGATGTCCCTGGGCTAATTTTTCTTGGTGCTTAATGTCTGAGTGTGCCATTGGTTACATTCAAAGGATGAACAAGGTTATACTCTTTTTTTTTTTTTTTTTTCCCTCAATCACAGATGAACTATAGCGATTTATTGCAATATCCCAACCAGCTTGTGTATGTGAGGGGTTGATCTGAACTGTCTGAAGTCCTATGTAACAAACAAGCTTAGTTTGCTAGGGTTTGAGGAATGGTATCCTTTATGAATGAGGTAAACTACTGGAATTTCTTCATGGTACTGAGGAGGGTTTGTGGAAGGAGATTTGTGGGTATTTTACCTTGTCATTCCTATCTATATCATGTGCTTGCATGCTTTTTGATGTCATTCTTGTTAAGGATACATCAAGCATCTGAGCTCAGTGTAATGCATCAGTGAACAGCATGCAGGGACTATAGGCATAAGGCTGTGCATGTGAGCACATCTGCAGGAAGTGTCCTCTTCTGGGGAGTACTTACTAGACAAGCTTTGAGTATTCTGAAACTTTGGCATGAATTTATTGGAGGCAAGAAGTGAACTGCATGGGAATCAAGAAAGGCCAGTTCAATTTTGTACTTGGATGAGTTTGAAATGATCCTGGGATTCTTGAAGTTTGCCACCTTTGATAAGAATAGAGAGGAGGGGTGAACACAAAGGGAAGTCCAGTGCGGTGAAGTGCTGAATGTTCAGATCATTTGGGAAGACATGCTGCAGCTTTAAAGGAGCCCTTGACTGTCCATTCAGAAACAGTGGTAGTTCATTTAGTAGAGCTTTCCTGCATCAGATGTTTTTGATCTCTGGTATTTTGGAGGATAACTGTTGTCTTTTGCAAGATTCATTCTCAGCAGTAGATGGTGGGGAAAAAGCTCTTGGCTACTCTTATGTGATTGGTGACCTGGAAAAGCTGAAACCTATCTCTTCCTCACAAAGTAAGGATTACAGTCAGATATGTCTATGTGCATCTTTAGTATTATCGTCCAGTTGCAGGTCATCTCCTTCATTCACTGACAGACCATTTTGCTGAAATTGAGATGTTTAAGAAAACGCTCAGAGAAATCTGGAGCAGTGGTATTATGCAAGGAAGAGAACTGTTCTTTATCTTCTTAACGGGGGGCAATGAGCATTTGGGAGATTGCATGTGAGTAGCTGGTCTGCTGCAGCTCAGTGGAAACGGGTTTAGAAGGGGGTCAGAAAGGGAAAAGACTCATGCTTAAAAACAGTCCTACTTTTGCAGTATGACAGTTCATTGGCAGGACAGCAGTAACTTGCTTTTTGAAGAACATAAGCCTGCAAATATGTTATTGCTGAGATACTTTTGTTGAGATATATACAAACTTCACTGAGCTTGAGGAGTGGAAAGGAATGTGAATACTTGCAAAAATCCAAAGTCATCAAGAATTGCATAGTGTGTGTATTGATGTATAGTTGCAAGACACAGAAGAAAAACATTTGCAGAATGCTAAGAGCTGTATTATAGCAACAGGTTTGACTTGAGATGTTAGCCATCAACACCTCTAGTTTTTTGTTACCTGTATCTTGATGGCAAAAAGAATAGAGTGTGAGAAGGCTTTTTGGTCTGATGGTATGTTTGAGTTGGCTGCTGATGAAGGAGATTACAAGATATATCTTGTTATATATGATATATATTATTTATATATTGCTATATCTTGGTATATATATTATATATCTTGATATATAACAAGATAGTTGGCTTAACCATTGAACTCTGAAGATGGAAGCAGTGTTTTCCGTGCAAAGAAATGTATTTCAAAGGGAATATCTTGTCTACAGATACTTTATTGAAAGTAAGCTTAAATACAGCAGTGAAGTGAAAGTGAAAGTCTAAGTCTTCTATAGTTCGAGGACTTAAGCAGACTGGTGCATCAGATGTGTGGAGTGATTCCATCTCCTTTTCTATAATGCAGATAATTGCTGTGAAAAGAGCTTGTTTATTTTGTGTAGAGGAATAACTGTAGGGAGAAAAAAATCCACCTTCACTGCAAATCCACAGATAGTTGACACTGGTCTGTGTTGTGGGTTAGTCCCAGCAGGCAGCTAAGCACAGCACAGCTGCTCGCACACTTTCTCCCCCACCCCCATTGGTATGGGGGAATAGGAAAGAAAAAGTAAAAGCAAGAAAACTTGTGAGTGATGATAAGATTGTTTAATAAGCAAAGAAGAAAGGGAAGAAGAGAGAAACAAGGAAAGTAATGCAAAGGCAATCCCTCAGGGACCAAATCCCAATCAGTTCTCAAGCAAAAGATGGCTAACTTCCCTACCTTCCCCCTTTCCTTTTTATTGCCGAGTGTCACATTATGTGGTATGGAATATTTGTTAGGTTAGTTTGGGTCATCTGCCAGGTTGTCTCCCCTCCCAGTCTCTTGTGCACCCCCCAATCTGTTCACCCTGTGGGCAGAGTGGGAAACAGAAGCCTTCACACTGTGCACACACTCTTCAGCAAAAGCTGCAACATGAGTGAGTTGTCAGTATTGTTCTGGTCACAGATCTAAACCACAGTGCTGTATGAGCTGTTATCAAGAAAATTAACACCGTCACAACCAAACCCAGTACAGTCTGTTTCACGTAATATGGGATCCCACACAAAAAACCAGGCTTGTGTGCATGTTGAGCTCTGTGTAGCTACATGCCAGGTTTTCAGCAAGGAGACTGCTGATTTGCCTTCTGATTTGTTCTAGGTTTCTTCATGCTGTGGTTGGTGTCCAGTCTTTACCACACCAGAAAGAAATACTTAGGTACAGGCATTGGAGATAGGCCAGCTCAGGCTGCCTTTGTGTCAGCCACCCATGTAGTGGTACTTGGAGTTTCTCTGTGAATTATTGTCGGGAACCCTGCCAGAGCAGAGCAGGCTCCACATAAATACTACTGAAGAACAGCACTGTTACACAGCCATCTTAATGTGATCTGTCAGGACCAGTCTGTGCTGGGGAACCAGACATAGATGGTACGTGGTGCAACCTGGTGCACTTCGGAGTCACACTTCCAAAACACTGAAGAAATCCACCCCAAAGGGGGCTTCTGGGTTTAGTCAACTACGTAGCAAGAGTACTGTGAAAGCCAGTGCAGGAATCGGCTTGCAACTTGTCATCCTTTAATAACAAACAGTGTTTGTAGGTACTCCTATTGGTTCTATTCCAAAATAATGGAATCTCCCAAGTCATTAACTAAAAAAGTGGAGTACTTCTCTCTAAGTTCCTGATAGTTTGGGATTTGGGGAAGTACAAACAAGACTGGCCAGACAAGGTGCTAGATGTAGAGATTCTTGTGGGCTTTTCACCCAAAATGAACTCTATGGAGAAGTGGCAAAGTGCCACTGAGGACTGCAGCAAGCTGTAGGAGACTGCATGGCATCACTGAGCTATACACGCACTCTCCAGCCAGCAGCCATTTGTGTGAAAGGAAGGTCCCGTCCAGATGTATGTGGCTTTCACTTTGTGGTAAATGATACTGAGCTTTTGTCTCAAAAAGTCCTGCTAGGAGCCATGTCTTTTAATTTGTGGATGGAAGGCATAGTTGTTTTCTTGTTTTTAGAATTTTTGCTGTGGTAGTAGCATGGAACTGTTTTATTAGAGTGGTATTAGTCAGGAGGCTGTGCGGTTCCTGTCAGAGACAAATGTTTGATGCATGGCTGAGAAGTACTGTAGGCCACAAGAGCGCCTTATTGTGCAGGAACAGCACTGAGAGGTTGCTACAGGGAAGAGCAGATGTAGTCTGTTCTTGTAAAGGTTTTCAGTCATATTGAACCAAGACACCCTATGTAGGTAAAGATTCTCTTAAGTATTAGCACAGGTTGAAATAAATAAATTTCTAATTAGCTTGGCCATTATTTTTACCAATTTATGCCATGCTGATATACGATTCGATAAATACCGTGAAATTAAAGAGCTGTTATTTGAGGACCAGCAAATAAAAAAATACTGTTAATCTCTGGATGTTGACACAGATGCGTGTATGACACTGTTTCATAACTATAGTGCTAGCTCAAAAATGTCTTCATGAACAGAATTTTAAAAAAACAGGGTCAACAAGGCAACTTATTTAAATTACGGTTTTTGTGTTTGCGTTAAAATTGAGTTTGTGTTTACACCCAAGTATTTCTCTTACCCAAGGTATCTAGCATTTAAAAAGTAAAAACCACACCAACAAAATAACAACCACCCAAACCCATTTTATTTATTTTATATGTGTGTGTATGTATTTAGATGAATATATTTTAAATGTTTACATATATGCACAAATGTATAAATAAGTTTGTGTATTGCAGTTTATATATTTGTAAACATTTCAGTCATATTTTTGTGGGTATTGATATTTATATTTTATTTAACATTTCTGTTTATATACATTAAAAACAATTATAAAATGGAAAGAGGAGGAGCTGAGTTCACTTATAGCCGGAGAGTGGAAGTTGAAAGTGTTAATTTTTTTCATCAAGTGGATATTTTCAATACAGTGAACTGAGGAGAAATAAGCGAATCAGCTATATATTGAGGATGTTACATTGTAAATTAAAATCTGGTTCTTTATATGCTTGAAAATTAACATTTTTATTCTTCATATTAGTTTGAAATACGGTGTCTGTTTAGGAGGTAGAAGTTAAAAGTGCTGTTAGGAATGTGGGGTCACTGTATGAAACCCTGCTTCTGCTGTGTCTTTCATCTGAGTGAGATGATCATATTTACCCTGAAAGGATAGGTCAGTGTACTGAGATACTTGGTGAATGGAAGGGGGAAGTGAGATGGACTGTCCCGTCTGCAGTGCGGATGGCCATTTTAGATTGAGATTGGTACTCACTTTAATCACCGGTATCTCCAGTCCCCTACCATAATAGAGGAACTGCGTCACACAAGCTTTTGGTAAACTATTGCCTGTGCTAAGTACATGTGAAAACAGAAGACGTAAGAAGTGAAGATGCAATTGTTTGTGATTTGTAATGGATGAGTAGAATGAATGTGAGCTAGAATTAGTGAAACAATGTTTTTTAAAATGAGGATTAGTCTTCCATATATTTTATTTTCTGTTAAGAAAAAAAATTGGGATATTGCCACATCTCATCTGTGGCTTGTCACCTTGCTGTTAGTGCTGCAAACATTTCAAAGGGAAAAATGGAAACTTCTTAAAATTTGGTATGAATGGGGGAGAAAAGTGCTAATTAGGAATTGCTCATTATCTTTATGTTCACAGATCTCAACTACAATTGTACTATGCTAATTTATAGTGTAGTTATAGTATGCTATGTAGTTATATGTATATATGTAGTTATAGTATGCTAATTTATAATGTAGTTACAGTGTCTTGGTATAAATAGTGTTTTTCTTACTGCTAGACTGGGTGGAAAAAAGATTTTAGTCGAATTCGTGTTACCAGTTGCTAAGCTGATGGTGATACTTTGTAGCCTTAGTTCAAAAAATTACACTTAAGTGGAAAAGCTAAGTACATGCTTGCATAGCTTTAATTCTGCCCTATTTGAAGGAAATGTATGTTGTTGCCTGCTCTGGCTTTGAACTATGTTGTATAAAATCTGTCCAAATGTTCTTTGTGTTCAGAACTTACAGAGAAGAAACACCATGCTTTTTAAGCCCTTCCCTTTTAGGCATTTGATGCCATCTAACGCTTTTCTTATTTATCCTTCCATAACTGACAGGCTGCACTACTGCTCACCTGATTTATTCTGCTTCAGAGTTAAAACAAAAAAACAGCAACACACAGACACACGACCCTGCCCTGCCCCCAGTCCAGTGCTCTACAATGGACACAACTGTTGTTGCAGGCTGCATATCAGGGATTTGGGGACTTTTGACACCAAGTGTAGGAGCAGAGTGAAGGTTGCATGCACACACAGCCTGCTTTCTGCTTTTTGGAAGTCATTTTGAACTCTTGTGAAAAAGGTATGATACTGCTGGGCAACTGTAACTCAGGATACAGTTTCCCAGTAGCATCAGCCAGTCTAGTTTGGGACCTCTGTGTTGTGGGATCTAGTTTAGCTATGTTTCCATCCTGCTTTTACTGAGTTAGTTTTTATCTGGATCATTTTTCTCAACAAGTTTATTGTCTGGTTCTCTAACTGCGTATGCCAGCACAAGGAACAAGAATGTGGCTGGGAGGGGACTGTATTGTAGCAGCTGCTGGCTTGCAGTGCTGTGGGTCAGCACATTTAGTGTTAAACTATGTTTTTGACATTTTTTTTAAATAGCAATACCGTATAGAGATGCACATTAGTACCTGCTCTGAGGTGAGAATGGAATTGCCACTCTGACTTGGAACAGTGGAGTTTAGCATACGGCGTTATGGTTGTGGTTCCACTCTGAGATTAACCTGGGTTTGGGTACTACTTTTCCACCATTTTGGAACTGTGTTGCATGTTAATCTTTGTAGGGTGTATCACCTGGTAATCTCCAATAGCATTCTTGAGGTATTTACTGGGTCGTGTCAAGCATGAGGTTTGATAATAGAATACGGCAATGAATAGTAGTCAATAGTATTTACACACAGTTTTATTGTTCTGTTCTCTGGTGCTCCATTATCTGTTTAGATTTTTTTTTTTAGTTGAAGCAACAAAATCTGTTATTTGACATGCTATGAATGGCACTAGTGCAGGGTAAGTTAACCCCCTACTTTAATGGTATGTGGAACAGCATTTCAATGCATGCATAACTGAGTGCATGGCTCCAGCTGGGGCTGTCCTGTGGTGGCTAAAGAAACTAAACACTTCTTCTAACACAAGTGCAGCCACTTCAAAATATTAAATACATTCACTTCTGTCACACATATTAATGGCATTTTATTTCCTTTAAAATACATGTCCCATGGGTTAAATTTCAGTAAGAAATCTAACATGAGAAGGTTAAAAAAAAATGTATTTAAAGTACATCTGCAAGATGCTAGAAACACAACTGACTACGCTTACATAAAAAGGATCTTTTCTGAAATACAGGGATATTGAAATTTCAATTTGTGTTTTGAAGTAGACATTTGTGGAGCTCCTGGGATATTAATTAATACTCTGGAAATACCTAGTTATTCATTAGTTTAGTAAAAGGAAAGTGACAAAAATGCAGGAGACTAATTATATTGTTGCATGTAGTTTCCTTTTTATTTTTTCATGTCTTTGTTTTTGTACTTTGAAGGCTTTGAAAAGTGCATTTGGAAAAAATAAAAATGGAAAAAGGTATTGCTATGGTGTTTTCAAAAAATGAATTGTAGAATTTGTATTTTGGTAGCCTTAAATATTCTACTGCTTTTTGAAGTAATGGAGAAATAGAAACCCATTGCAGTCATACCATTCAAAGTTAGTTATCAGGTGTGTCATGCTGTACTAGTAAATAATCCTCCAGGAAGGGCTGCTTTCGTGGTATGAAGGATGATTTTGGCGAGTTGCCTGAGTGGTGGTTAATTGGTGTGGAATTAGTCTAATGCACCTGTTATGCTGGTCCACTGCATGTCCTTTAGAAAATCTTCTAACTTAGGTTTTCCAGATAAAGGACTTTGAAAATGAGTGTGCATTCAGTATTCCTCCGTGGTTAGGTTGGGGGGGGGGCTGCATGGTTCAGTAGTTGCTACCATTTGAGCATTTGGCAGTTTTTCTGTATTGTTTCCTGCTCATGTATCTGTTATTTTGCTAAGATTTTAATGCCACTGTTGAAGACTTGAGAATGTAAAGTTAGGCAATTTATATTCAACTATTATGTAATTTGTATTCAATTACATAAACTGTAGAGGAGGATTTTCATAATTGAGTGAAACAATATCGATCAAAATTTGGCAGGAACACCAAGTTAGTATCTCTTTTCTTGATTATCATGTCTTTAATGCACAGGAGCAACTGGGATATCTTTCTTTACATCTTCCATTTGAAGAATTCAGAGCCCTCAATTGAGCAAACTGAGATAATGTCAATTGTAAGTGTCTCAGGTGACACATATTAGCCTACATAATTTCTTACACAACTATTTCCAACTGTTTCTTAATGCATAATGTCTTTTCTAGCACAAATCCTTTTTGAGCTGTATTGTTTTTCTCCTGTCCAGGAAAAGGAAGAGTTGATTGAAGAATGGCAGCCAGAGCCTCTTGTACCTCCTGTGCCAAAAGATCACCCAGCTCTCAACTACAACATTGTTTCAGGGTAAATGTATTTCAGAATAAATTCTGAGGTTTTTTCAGCTCAAATACTCAATGTCCATATTTTTAAGTGTATTTCTTACTAAGCTTTTCACTATCCTTAAAACCTTTCAGAAATTAATTCCATTTTTAGATAGCAGGACTGAATTTGCAGCTGGAGAGATATCTTGGTTTTGCAGCATTATCAAGAAAAATCTTTCTTACTTTAAATGTTGTTATGAATTTTTTAAAAAAATATTGGCAGTGGGGGGAGAGACATTTTTATCTTTGCCATTATTGGGGATCTGTATTGTTTGGTAGTAATGTTTCATTTTTTCTGAATATGAAGACTTAAACCTCCAGAAGTGATTACCACTTTCTGTGTAGGCCTTGGGGGGAAAACTGTCATCACTAATCGCTTCAGAAGAAACTGATTTTGTGGCTAGCCACTTGGCACTTCGTGACAAGTTGTTCCTCTTTGGACAGTCAGAAGTGCACCGAGATGCTTGATGGTGAAGTTGTTCCATGAGGAAATTATGGCTCAGTGTTACTTTCTTCTGTGTTAGGAGGTTTTAGAATGTGTGCTGACTTAGGCAAGAGTCACAGTGTTTCAGAAATTGCATTGAAATTTCTTTCACAAGCTTCAGATTTATGTCGGTAACTTTTACAATATAAGCATTCTTAATATCCTTCTAGTGACACCAATATTTTAAAATATTTTAGTGACAAAGCAGAATTATTTGCTGTCATAGAGAGCTCCATTTTGATGGTTCTGCCACCATGGAAAAGTCTGCTTTAGAAAAGTGATGCCTGTTTTAATCAACTGTGATGTGAAAGATCCTGTTATTGTTTAGAATTTTGAAACAAACAAGACTGTGGCAAAGAAAGCGTTGGACATTTAAAAAAAATCTGAACAAATATATCTTTCAGATTGATTCAGAAATTGTTTAAATTATTTAGAACTTTCCAGTGCTTACAGCTAGGGAATGTGTTGTGACAGAACATTAATATGTTGTGGCTGTTGAACTTAATAGAGGCTATGGGCAAAACTTGGCATTTGTCTTCTAAAATTTAAACTGCCAACTACATTCCCTTAAGTTGCTCAACAGCTATGAGATTGCAACTTGGGCTATAAACTCAACCCATGTTTCAGGATTAATACAGAAATGAAAGTGTCTGCATCCTAATTCCAACTCAAGAGAATTTCTGTCCCCTTTTTAATTAGTATTTTAGGGGAGCCCTGTTGATGTTAATGAGGTAGTCATCTTTCCATGATTTTCATGTGTTAATGTCTACCATGAATGGCAATTTACATAAATCTTAATTATCTTAGTGTGTGGTGGTTTAATATTGCATATTTGCAGTAATGTGTGGATAGGGTTTATATAGGCTCCTGACCAGTTGGGAAGTATTAAGTATTTCAGGAAAAACTTTGACACGCTGCCTGGGGGAGGCAGACTTCCTCCTCCCTCAGGATGCAAGGTGGTTTCTGCCTTACGTTAGTATGCTACTTTCTGCTGAACACTTGCATAATCCTGGTAACATTGCCATATGATAAGCAAAGCCAACAATGCAGAGACTTTTTCAAACAAACCAATCTTGAATCAGTGGTGACCAAGTTACCCATGACAGCTCAGTCATAGTTCAGAAGTTAGTTACTTCTTGTGGTAGCCTTTCTGCGAAATAATTTATGCAAGATAGCTTAGTTGTACAAGACATCATTCAGAAAATGTAAACCTGTCTGCTAAAACAGTATGTCTGCAAAATTCTCATGCTGATTCTTGTTTTGCTTTAAAATGAAAAGGTACTAAAGATCTGGCTTTTACTTTATCATCTTCTGTGACTGATTTTTCAATACATGCAACACTTAGGAGATAAGTGAGAGGTCTACGTATGGATGTAGTGCTTTTGGTTCTTAAAAAACACAGTTTCTGAAGGTCTTGCTTGCAGATTCTTTGAATATAGCTTGAAATCATATTTTTATTTATGGTTTCAGCTGGATCACTCAGTATCTCATAACAGTTGTCCCTAAACGTGATGCCTAACAAACTGTGTTATACTAGAGGAAGAGAGATACATGGCACTGTAAAGAAATTAAGTCTTTCACCATTTTCCTTTTGCAAAGACTTCTTGTTTTTGTCATTGCAAGGAAAGTTTTATGATACTACTAGCAGCCATGTTTTGTATCTAATTATTCACTGGAATTAGTTTTTCCATGAGCGTTTTCTGCTTAACCATGAGTATTCCTTTAGAAGGTTGGGTAAAATTCTGATAGCAAAGCGTGGCCATGTTTTCATGGGGTCTGCAGCTTTGTTAGGGGTAAGTTCTTGGTGAACATTAGTGTATTTTCTAGATTTGAGAGATAGAGCTGTGGGGGCAATTATTTGTACATTTACCAGGTCTAATAGTATGCTGGGAATATACTAAACCTTGTGTTAGTGCCAAAATCCATAGGTAGAGGTCTGCTCTATCTGAATATCTGCAAACCTAAGTAGTTGTTTCACTTAATAGGACTTCAGATGTTTGGTACAACTCATTGATGAGCAAGCCAGAGGAACAGGTTCAGGTATATTTTTAATAGCAGGAAGTTCCCCAAGGCAGTTTCCTGCATATTCGTGCAATGCTCCTTCTGTGCAGAAGATGCACTGCAGTAATGCAGGACAGCTTTTTTGTGGGGTCAGGTTCAGCTTTTGTCGGTTTAATGTCTTGGAATGACAGTGATGAAGGTGCATGGTGCATACACTGTGTTAGCAGAAAGCTTTCCAAAGTTGTTTTGTAAACTTTGCGGTTGCTTGGTTGAAGTAATGTGCTTAATTTTTAAAAGTGAGCAGATATGAAACAAAATCATGGAGTATTTTTAAGTGAAGTTCAGGCAGTTAAATGTTTTTCTTAACTTGCAGTGAATAGCTTGGACTTGAAGTCTATTTGCTTTGCACGCCAAATATACCCATTGAAATATTGTCAGCAGCCAGATTTGGAGCAGCTGTGCATAGGCATTTGACATTTGAGCAGCCCTGTTTAATTTTGATTGTGGAAATTGTTCAGTGCTAGTTCCCACATGGGAAAAGCTTGTTGATACTATTATGTTTGAGGAATAGTATAGATTCTCAACTGTAGTACGCATACTGAAATGGACACACATAAGATTTTGTGTTCAGCTTAACTTTGAGACTTCTCGGCACTCCTGAGTGATTAATTGAAACTTGATTTTGTGGTATTGTAGTGTAGAATTGCCAAAGCAGGGTTTTTTAGAACACTACACACAGATGTGATACTTGCATTTAAAGGAGTGATGGCTATTTTTATCTTCAATTTTTTAATGCTTATCTAAATCATCATTTTTTTAGGGCAGAAAATTTCTGTGCACTGCTGCACTGTCCTTCATTATTTATTGTGCTCTTGTTCTTTTGTTACTATTGGTTGTGGTTTTTTCACATTTTCTGTGTTTCCTGGTTACATGAGTTATTCAAACCATTATGGATTAAACAGAGTTGGAAACTTGAGCTGACAGACAATACAGTACTTCTATCTGCTTACAGCTAGTACCTATATTTCAGGAACTTGATTCAGTACAAGGTTGGTATTGTGGGTCTGCTTTATGACAAAAACATTGGTTTTAGATTTGTGTATCATGGAAGCAAGTAGCAATGAAATTCACTTTTTATTTGTAGTATTCTTCCAAAGAGGTATTACTTTGACTTTAAAGGAGTGACTTTATTTCTTCAGGAGTCATCTTTGTATGAATTAAGTTTTCAAGACAGAATCATTAAATATCTCAAGAAGGTATTTATGGTTTCTTTACTAAATTACAGGGATACAGTTTTAGTGGAGTATAGCAGTATATTTGCCACTTGACACTGAACTTGAATGGCAGCTGCGTAGGAAGAAGTGGAAAGAAGGAATCTTGGAGAAGCTATGTGCTTCTTAGTGTTGAAAAACAAAAATCCTATACTGTTTGTCTGTTTATGAAAACGGCAACTGTTCATTCATAACAATAGGTCTGTAATTTTTTTCAGTCCTCCCACCCATATAATCACTGTTAATGGCAAGGAATGCATAAACTTTGCATCATTTAACTTTCTTGGACTGCTGGATAATGAAAAGGTTAAGGTGAGTTCTTACAGTTACTGTGTTTATGTAAGTATTCCTCTTTTACTTTGTATGTTATCTTGAAATTGAGAATTACTTTGGAAAGCACAAACTTGGTCAAGGGAGTATACTTCTAAAGCAGCAAGGAAGATTATAAACCTTGTAATTTTGTGCTGTTGAATTGTCTTTTTCCTAAAGTTTAACCCGGTGTTCTTACTGTGTACTAGCTGATTATCAAATTTAGATTAATATCTAATGTCCTTAATCACTAGAATATGATGAGTAATGCTCAAACACTTGTCTAAAATAGTTTTCATGTGAAATTAATTAATAAATTCAGTACATTATTATACTTCCTGTAGATCAGGTCATGTTACATGATGCAACAACTACCCTATGTACATTGGTATAGGATTGCCAATATGAAGCGAATAGAAAAGTTAGAGATCTAGTGTAAGAACAAATATTTCATGTAATTCTTTTCTGTTAAAAGAGTGCGGCCCAGGCATCTCTGAAGAAATATGGTGTTGGCACTTGTGGACCTAGAGGATTCTATGGCACTTTTGGTGAGTAACTTTCTTTGATCTGCCTTTAAAGGTGCTCAGACTGGTTTGTTAAGTCAGCCAAAACAGTCCTGTATTTTAGTAGTAAATTATTTCTGGTGCTGTGAAGAACAGTCACCCTCTAACACAATTTTAAATGTATTTGTTAAGGATTGGTAGTGTTTATTGCTTATAGCTTTGTTTCTTATTAATTTTATGTGTTTTCTTACTCTTTCTAATGCTGGTCTTGGGGGACAGTTGCAAAGTTAAATACAATGTGTTTTAGTTCTGGTCACCGTAATAGAAAGAGAAAAGAAACATTGGAATTTATTCATATATTGTGAATTAAAGTGTAAATTAATAATAAGTTTCTGAGTAGACCGCAAGAGGGCAGTCTGATTTCTGTGATAAAGATTATTAGTTAAGCTTATCAAATGCTGTAGTCAAAATGAAGTTTTACTTTACAGATAACTTCAATGTTGTAATTAAGAGATTTTTATGATGTGATCAGGTGTTACTAAGGGTTTTCTCAATCTTTTTAGGAAGTAGTAAGTTGTTAAATATCAGGCTCTGGAAACAGTTCTTTACAGATGTTGTTATTTTGAAATACTGCATGGAAACCAGGCAGTAATACAGGAATAGCTGCACAGTTGCAGGCTAAAACCATCAACTCATTGTCTTGTGAACTTTCTGGTGTCTTTCCAGAGGTGATGGAATTCACAGTGTGTTTGTACTCAGTGATCTCATAGAGTTAGCTTCCTATAGCCTTGACTTGAATTCAAGACTAATTTGAACTTTTCTCAGTTAATCAAGTTAGTCCTTAAAGTGATCAGCTAGGTACTGTACCTATTTTGATTTGTTAGAGGTCTATGTATCAGAACAAAGTTGAGTCTTAAATGTCAGTCTCATAGTTGTTCATTAGCCTAGAATCATAATTATTTTCGAAAGAAGGTGATGGTAGCACATTGATTAGTAGAGAGTTTTAGGAAGGTAGATTCCCACACTGATCACTGTTCAGCAGTGGTCTTTTGGAATTCATACAGGGTTTTTTTGTTTGTTTTGTTTTTCCCCCAAAACACTGAAAAACTCAAAGAAACTTGTGGACTAATGCGTCCTGCCTTTTGAGTCCAGGTTGATGTTAAGTTTTGTGAAATTTTCCACTTTGCTTCTTTCTAGTAATTATTTGAAACAGACCGGTTAAGTTTTTCTCTGTTAAGTGAGATACTTTGGTCTCTCTCCTGCCCTCTTTGGAGGTCTCATCCTAAGATCCAAACTCTATAGTTTTTGCATTTAGTTTGGTTACTGTTCATTGGCTTTGAATTTTTTGGGTACATGCTCCATTTCACAAAGCGGGGGATATAATCTGTGGTATTGCTGGATGATGTCACTAGCAAAGAAATTATGTTAGTCACCTATTTGAGATACCATCTTTTACAGATAAAGTAACAGAGAATTTGTTTCAAATTGCAGACAAACACCTGCTGTTCTTGTTGGATCCCCAACTGTTTTCCCATTTTCGTTTTCCCTTGACTTCAAACATTTGAGTATTACAGGATTATGAATGTCAGATAATAAACTCTTCTTTTGTATGTCTCAAACTTTTTTGACAATTTTTTGTGTGCTGTGACTTTGATAAATGAGTTATGTTGTATCCAGAACTACGTAGTTTCCTCTTAACTATATAGGACTTAACTGGTGATTGTCAATTGTTGTCAGTCAGAATTATGCCCTTTTAGGGGCTGATATTTCATATCGTTACTAGAGATCTCTTTATTTGGAAACATAGATATTATGTTATAATTTATTTTGAGTGGAGACTTGATTCTTCTATCTCTACCTGTTTGAAGGGATTTCATAGATTTTGTGAGTCCCTATTAAGACGTTTTTGCTTTGTGCTGTATCCCTGAAAAATGCATCCATGCCTTTATCCTATGATAAGCTTGAAATACCAGTATATTCACACATAACTGAATCTTTTATGGTGGTTGTCTCCATAATGACAGCTGAGGGGCGTATCACTTTTCTGGTGGTGGAATTTTTTAAGGCTATTGTTGATTGCCTAGCAGACAGAATTTCAGTTGTACTGTGAAGATCAGGACTGGCCACCTAATAAAATATATAGAAGGTGGTGTGGGATTTGGTTGCAGTTCTTCTGCTTTTCACTTGTGTGCAAGCATGTGCTAGGCACTAGACTGGGACTATATAGCAGTTGTTGACAGTGATAGTTTTATTAAGGTTTCATAGTAGCATAGAAAGCTATTCCAGTCATATCTTCCTCTTAGCAATGTACTCCAGGTACTGTTTGCAGCTTTCACTTAAGCTAGGCTAATCCAAGTGATGTAACCAGGCTAAAGCAAGTCATTGTGATAAAGAAGAGTTAGGTAGTACTCTGTTTTTATCATGGCAGAATGGTAGTGAAGCCTTTATTAATACTGTCTTAAGTTTTTCAGCCTCACAATTATACAAATCACTGTTTCCCTTCTGTAATTTATGTATCACATTTTTCTATGCTGTATGTCATTCTGAACTTACATGTTCTTGCCCTTAGCAAAACTTACTAGGCTCGTAAAATTTACTTACTTAACATGAATCTGATTATATTCATTAGCTCATTATTGCTGAGAGTATTTGTTTCATCTAATCTTTTTACCTAGCCCATGCTCAGTGTAGTGGTAGTTGTTGCTGAGTAAAGCTCATTGAGAAGCAGACAAGTTTTCATTTTTAACAGCAATGGTGTCATCTTTCTAATTTTTTAGTTAAAGGATGTAGGTGGTCTTTTACACTCAAAAGTGTTTTTTCTGTTAGATATCAATAGCTGGGCACTCAATAGTAGTAGTTCAGTTCATGTTTCCCCTGTTATTCTCTGCTGGCAGGGCTTCAGGAAAGAACATTTTTGGCTGAATGTTTATATTGTGTGTGGCCAGCCTCTTTTTGGTACTTGCTGCTAGAAAAAGATCTTTCTTGGGCTTTTGTTCAATAATTGAATCAAGGTTCATCCATTCTGTTTTGAATCCTGACTGGGGACTGTTTCATAGGTCCTGAAGTCAATGTAACAAAGAAAAAGATACAAAGGTTCTGAAAAAGGACTATGAAAAATCTCTCTCAGAAAGTAGATTAGATAACCTCAATCAGTGTCCTTCCTTCCAACGACTTTGGAGAAGAAAGGGTAGTGTAGGTTTCTCTGAATATTTGGTGTATCTAATACAGCTGGATCAAAGTGATAGGTAGCAAAATAAAACTTCAAAATAATAAGGATTAAAATTTTTGTTTCCATATAAAATCAGTGGAAAACCAAATAAAATAATTCTTTTCCATTCCATTATTTGGTGTGCAGGTAAACATTAGGAAAGGATTGTTCAAGATTTATAGTTTGCAGTCAGTGGCTAAAATTGCTCTTGAATGTGGTTGAGAGGCTGTTGTTTGAAGACATACCTTTTGCTTTTATTGTATAAATAGATGAATCGGGTGGATGTGCCTTTCTGAGAAAAGGTTATGCTAGGTGCTTGTTTAGTATGGCAAAGTTAAGATTTTTGCAGAGCCCTTTCTTCTTACACCCTTGCTGTTGTACCTGGCTAGAAATAGCAACTTCGATATAATGGTGCCTCATAGGCTATTGAAGAATCTGTATTTTTAACTGATGTTGTTCATTTGATTTCAGTGTCAATGAACTTCCAGTAATTGCAGAAAGACAACATTTGGCCATTGGTGATCTTCCAAGTCACACTAAGGACCTCTGTTTGCCCTTTAATCTTGTTTATTTTCAGTTGATTAAAGGCATAATTCTCTGACTAACTTTTGTTAGTGGAAGCAGGTAGTGGCAAGAAAGTTACACAATTAAAATAACAGTTTGTCTGATGCAGATTATTTTGCTTAGGCAGAATACTTAATACCGTGGTCACCTTCCTGCAGCAACAATCTACTCACCATGTGGTATTACACTTCTTAATCTTTTGGTTTAGTGTTGTTCTGTTTCTAACATGGGTCACTTTGACCAAATTTGTGTGTATAATTGTGTTAGTTTATCTTAAGGGTGAGTAATCTCTGGCATGGAGATGGTGACCTTAGTGCATTCAGGAGATGGTATGTGATTGCAGCCTGACAAGAGCAGTTTTCTGTTGTGGTGATAGCAGTGCTATACGTAGTGGAAGCATCAGCTTGGAAGAACTGAGTCTGCCAACAGGACCTCATTTATTGCTATAAATTATGGAGCTATTTGTTGTCTGACCATAGTGACTGTGCTCCCTAGCCACAGTCCAGGAACACTGCATCATTTACTTGTGGTCTAATCACAAGTAGATTTTAATTACCATTGCATAGGAACACAAGATAACCACATTACATAAGTATTTTTAGATGTATTAAAGTTTCTGATTAACATCAGGTTACTTATCAGTTTAAGAATAGATTGGTTGCAGCTGTTTTTTGGAAGTTACTTGTAACACTTTTTGTACAAATAAACATTCTGTTTGCTTCAATTGATGGTTGTTAAAAGAAGTGATAGTCTTTGTGATGTGAAAACAAGTAAACTGTCTTAAGATCTCATCTTTTCTCTCAAATAGATGTGCACTTAGAATTAGAAGAACGATTAGCAAAATTCATGAGGACAGAGGAAGCTATTATATACTCATATGGATTTGCAACAATTGCCAGTGCTATTCCTGCATATTCGAAAAGAGGGGACATTGTATTTGTGTAAGTATGGTTTTTCTGCTTGAGAAGTTCCGGGTTAAAGAGCGTTCCTTTGAAATTTTCTTTTTCATTGTTGTCAATCATATTAAGTTAACCATTTAAAAAATAATGCTGGTTTTGATCAAATATTTTGTTGTACAAAGCGCAAATACTCCAAATCAAATAGGTTACTGATGTTATTGTAGAAGAGGAGACTTGGGCACTCAGCTGAAAAAACCCACAAACTTGTACATGCAACAACTAACAGGAATCTGATAGCTAGTTTTCTTCTTAAGAAACTGTAAAATCAGTTTGCTTTTCTGTTTACTTCTGGCTTCTCACCTTTCTTGCAGGACAGTTGTTCCCTTCATACATATTTGCAATGGATTAGTTGGATAAATATTGGTACATATTAAAATAACAAAGGAACAGCTATGAAGGATCAAACTAAGGATTCATCAAGCCTGGTATCTGGTCCCTGGAAATAGCCAGTCATAGTTTGTCTAGGGAATAATAAAAAACCCAGGAGAAACAATGTAGCAATAGTCAAGACATTCTGAGACAAAGAGAAGGGTGGATTTAGTAGTAGTTGATGCATTTTTCATAAACCTTCCTATTCTTTTAGTACCTTTGTAAATCCTTAATATCCACAATGCTTCAGTGATGTATCCTTTCACAGTTTAACATTTTATTCAAAACAGGCATTTCTTATTTTTTCATATAACACCTACTAATTTCAGTCCATGCTGTTGACTTTTAGACAGTGAACTGATGTGTCTTCTCCATGGGGGGATTGAGTGAGTGGCAGTGTGGGGCTTAGCTGCCTGCTGGGTTTAAGCTACAACACACTGATACTTTTGTTTTCATCTGCCAAAATCTTCAGTGCTCTCTTTTCTAAGTGTAACTTGCAGCCTATTTGATTTCTTTTACAGAAGTTCTTTCATAACTTTGATTATGGTTTTTGATCATCTTTGAACATTTTCCAGATCAGATTTTTTGAGACAAATGACCAGGATTGTGCATACCATTCAGGGATGCCTGTGTATCCTGGACTTAGCTTGTACAGTTTCAGCTTCTCACTGACAAAAGATCTCACCTTTTTGGTGCAACTTGGTTGAAATTACTGAATTTAACATGTGCAGAAGGTTTGATTTAGTTGCCACTTTTAAAAGATTATACAACTTAAGCATCTTTGATATTGCGTCCCATCATGCTCAGAGATTTGTTTTTCCAACACTTAAAAATGGTGGATAGTTCTTTGAACACTGAGCTAGTAATGCCCAATGGATATTAAAAAGCAGGTTTTGAGAACTTGGAGGACCACTGTAAATGCTACAGGCACATCTTTACACCTTTTTTCTATGACCCCAGAGCAAATGGAGTGAGAGGTTACCAGGATGATCGCCATGGCATTGTAGGCGGTCCATGGAATGCTGTGTTCAAACTGCTGTCACATACAAACAAAAAAAACCCTCCACGTACACTTCAAGAGAAAAACCTGTTGCCTTTTAGTGGCTACAGTGCATAGGAAAGTTGAGAAGCTTTGGAAAAGAGTCTTCAAATTGCAAATAAAATATATGATGCTTTAATAAACTTGGTTTTAACTACAGCTAAGTACAGATATCTGCTGTAGGACGCAGGACAATCCTAACAGCCAACTTTCTTTGTATAATTGCTGAACCAAATGCAAACTTAGAAGGGCTTGCTGTATTTACAGAGATGAAGCTGCCTGCTTTGCTATTCAGAAGGGATTACAAGCATCTCGTAGTAACATCAAGTTATTTAAGCATAATGATATGGCTGACCTTGAACGACTGCTGAAAGAACAGGAGACTGAAGATCAAAAGGTACCATTCCTTTGAAGAAATATTTGTACTTTTTTGTGCCATCTTCCCCACTCGTTTTTACTGGGTTGTATAAATGAATGGATGCAACTATTGTAAGCAGTTAATTGTTTTTTATAAATCTGTATTGAGCAGTTAATGTTACTTATGTAATTAAGATAATTTTTTAAAATGTTTATTTATTTATTTGCATTTGTGTAAACACTGGAAGTGAGCTTACAGGCATTGGTAGTGGGTGAATATCTTTATGGGAAGTTAACTCAAGTGTGAGATCATTTTATTTTTTTAAAACATTATTACAGAGGATTTTCGGTCTTTTAAAAATTTATGTAACTACATTTACCTAGTAAATCGTGCAAGTCAATTATCAGTTTGAATGCCACACTGTAAAATCAACACAAAAGTGGCTACTCTTCTAATCCTTTGATTTACAGAATCAACATGATTTTTTTTTTTCCCTCCTTAGACACTTATCCTACCTTGCACTCAACTCTTAAGATGTTCTCTCTCTCAAAAATCTGGATCAGTGTGATGGCTTGCTTCTCATTTTGACAGTAATAAAAAAGGGTGTCCAAAGGCAGATAAAGAGTTAGCTGAAGAGCTATCGCCATTATATGCCTTGTTCACAGAGTGAAGGAAAGTTTTAGACAAATGGAAGGCAGCTGATTTTGTGCTAGCACATAGAAAAAGTAAAATAAATTAACTGCATAATTATAAGCCAATCAGTAATTGGTCTGATTAAGAGAAGATTTATAGATAACATAGTAGTTAACGTACCTTCATGGATAATACATTTTGTCAGATAGTCTTTACATGAGTTCTTAGATGTGTTTGACAGACTAGTGATGCAATTTGTATAACATTCGGTTTGTTAGAGCAGAGTGCTTTGATTTAGCTACATGGTTTAAGTTTCGTAGTGTAATTAGCTGAATGTGAACATAAAGTAGGTGGCCAAGAGCTTAATATAGACCATGTGTGTATGACTAAGACACACTGACTAGGAAGAGGTAGATCTTACCATTAGAGTTGGTCCAACTTGTGGAGTAGACTGTGCCTAATTTTGGTGCCTACCACTCAGAAAAGTGAAATAGATGTTCTCTGAATCTTTTTACAAGAACTGAGAAAGGTAAGAAGCATGACTTAATGTCCTTGATTGGAAGATACCAATAAGGTTTCAAGTAAATACCAGGGGAACAACATTTTAAAACAACAAAACTCAAATCATAACACTGAAATTTAAACAGAAACCAGTGCAGGATATTCTTATGGCCTGTATTGCCCAGAGATCAGACAAGGAGGTTGTAACTTGAATGTTACAAATACTTTTGGGTTGTGTTTTATGAAGACACTACTTGAGGGAGGTTTGTGCTGCACTGAGAATCCTGGTGCACCAGCCACTTGTTGAAAACCCTTTTAAATGCTCAGACTAATGATGAATATAATAGAGACCAAGATTTGTAGTATTTATTCTGTAGTTATATTGTTTGTATTTTATTCATAAGGTTCAAATGGATTGGTTATGCAAAACAAGGCATCTTAAATCTTGTGTCAAAAGCTTTAAAATTATTACAAAATAAAGAAAAACTAGTCCAATGAAGCATTTCAACTTTTGTTACAAATTATAAATATAACGTTTAAACTAAAGTAAAAGCTTACTTGAAAAAGAGATGACATCTTCCTTCCCTTCCCATTACTGTCCTTCCCTGTCAAAGAATTTTCAGAACTTTGCTTGTTAGTAACAATTGATATGAACTGAAACCATGTCTTTCTCTGAAGAATCCTCGCAAGGCCCGTGTCACTCGAAGATTTATGGTAGTGGAAGGATTGTATATGAACACAGGAGATATTTGCCCTCTTCCAGAACTGGTAAGTGGATTTCAGTTTCCCTTTTAAGCTCTGCATGTGAAAATATGTGGCTAAGGAAACAGCAGTATCATATAGTTCAGCCTACATAGAAGAGCTCTGCAGGCAGTTTTTTTGTTTACCTTCTTGCTTTCTCAAACCTTCATGAAATAACGATCCCATATCTTAACGTTGTTTTGAAAATTCTGATCAGAATTAGGATTCTGAAGCTATATGTAATGAGACTTGCACATGAATATGTAGTTATGTAGTTATGGTCCTGTTCTATAACCCGGAAAATACTGTATTTTCAGCTATGCTGTATGATACTAAATCATGAAACTAAGTTATATTTAAAAAAGAAAGTTTCAAAGAAACCTTCACACAGCTGTCATAAACAGTGACTCCACGGAAAACATTTGCTATTCAGCATAAATAATGAAAGAAATGCTGTGAAAATGAATCATCTTGAATGTAGTTGATAGCCTATTCAAAATTAAAATAAATTTATATATATATATATATATATATATATGAACATCTATGTGGAAGAATTTTGAAGGCTTTTAAAGTTTCTTAATGACAGAACACAACTCTAGGGTTGACATTTTTTGCAGTATTCAGGATACTGTACTTGTCTGTATTTACCTTATCTCCCCCACCCATTTTGTTACCAGATTCTGGTGGGCTTGACTTGTATTTTATGTCATTTGCTGTGTTTTAGATAAAATTGAAGTATAAATACAAAGTTAGAATATTTTTGGAGGAGAGCCTTTCCTTTGGAGTCCTTGGAGAACATGGAAGAGGAATTACTGAACATTTTGGAATAAACGTAAGTGCCTTTTTTGTGAGTCTTGTTGTGAACAAGAGACTTGTACAGAAGCAAATTGTGCAATTGATTTCTTATACATGTGGCATTAACAATGTTTAGTAGTATACAATAGAAATTTAAACATACTTTTCTTTATCAGTCTTAAAGCAGTCAGGTCTTGGCACTTCTCTTTCACGTGCTTAGTTGAAGTAATTTTACTTACCTTTAGTGAGGAAAATAAAAGAACTTTTACAGTGCATGATTTTATCCCTTTTTTGGACACTCAGTGAGGTGAACATTGCAGTATTTTCCAGTCTTGTAAGTGTCTGCTTGCACATAAATATTTGAGGGCTAGAGGTAAGTGAGAAAAATCTTCTCAGGGATAACCAGCCTCCTTTGCCCTATTGCCTTATAGTCCAGTGAGGAAAAATAAGATAAAGATTTTGACGGTCCTTTCAAAGATATTGTCTTACTACTTTACTGGCAGATTAAGTGAAACTATTTTTCCAGCAGTTTACGTTTGTGGTATTTATTCAGTTGAGGAGTAATCTGGAAATCCAAAATGGTCTGCTGATGGTTGTTGGCTACCACAGCCACCTGAGCTGTGGAATGAAGAAGTGCTTTTTTGCTTGCCAGTGTCTTAGTGTGGAGCATCTCTCAATACATTCTGACAGTGTCTTGATTTCAGCTTGGAGGTGAAATGTCAAATACTGAGAATTCATTCTGTCTTCCCCTTTCTCCTATTGTTTTCACTTTTAAGTGTCTTTAATACCAAATGTGGAAAAGACAAAATGAATGTTGAACAGCTTTAAAAAAGGAAACAAATGGTGCTACTGTGATGCTCACCAAGTACCATCTGATTAATTTGCTTCTATATTAAATTATTTTACAAACATAATCTTTCCGTTTTGTCTGCTTGGAATGGGAATCTGCATTAGTGGTCATCAGTGTGCATTACAGAGCCTGGCAAAAAAAATGTTTGCAACTAACAGGTGAAACAAGACAGTTGTGTCTCTAAGGTTCAGACTGATTTAACTAGGCTTATGCTTAATTTTGATCCCACACACTCCGAACTCCTGCTGACTGCAGCGGGACTACTTACATTCCTAAAGGACACTGTCACACAAAGTACTTTGGGAAATTGTCAGCAGTATCTGTATAATCTATTTCTTCTGTTTGTGTTCTTCACATTGCAGTGCCTGGAAAAGGGTGATCCTATGCAAATTATCTGCAGAGCCATAGATCTCAATCTTATTTTACATTGCTTAAAATTGTTACTTCAATTGCAGCTTCATTTGAAATAGTTTTGTGGATTCATATCTTTTATAATCATATGTAGTTTTTCTGTATTCATAATAATGTGAAACAAGATGCATCTTTAATAGATTTGTCTTAGAAAGACTTGATCATCAAAATCATCTTTTAATAACTTGTTAATTTAACTGGCAGATTGATGATATAGATCTTATTAGTGCAAACATGGAAAATTCACTGGCTTCTATTGGAGGATTTTGCTGTGGAAGATCTTTTATTATTGACCATCAGGTAAGCCAGCTGTCATTTTTATGTGATGTGGCAGGATTGGTTACTTAGAAATGAGAGTCAGTTACTAATATCAATGTGCAAGGAGTACTGTGATGTAAATTATTATGCATATTTTAGTTCAGTACAGAAACTGTCTGGTTCTATGAAATATTGTAGATAAGTTGGAGACCTACTTTTAAATCTGTCCATAAACCTGTAGGAGTGGAGGAGAGGTTGTTTATATGAATAAACTTTTAAAACATTGTCTATACTGCTATAAACAAGTTAATTTTTTTCTTTTTCCCCCACAGCGATTATCTGGTCAAGGCTACTGCTTTTCTGCATCCCTGCCTCCTTTGTTAGCTGCTGCTGCTATTGAGGCTCTGAATATTATGGAAGATAATCCAGGTACTTAATTCAAGAAAATCTTACTGTTCAGTCTTTCTTCACCCAAAACTAATAATTCTTCCTATTTGGATCCCTTGCCCTCTTACTCTTTTAAGTCTTCTCTCTTTTTCAGCTAATTAATTTTAACTTCACATCCTGCTTTTCTTCAATGTTTCCTCCCTTTTCCTTGTTCCATCTGAAAATAAGTGAGTTAGTTGAGGGTAGGAGGGACACAGATGGTTTTCACTAAGCAAATAAGGAATTACTATTCCACTTTATAGACTAGTGATACACTTCTTCCTTGAAGACAAATTTCTTCAGGACAAATGGAGGAATGGAAGGTTGAAGAGAAATAAATGGGAATGTATTTCCTCAAGACTGAATAACTCTTTCCTTTCCACTTGCACTACTTTGCTCCACCCCCCCCCATCTCCAAGAATCCAGGCAAGGGTCTCGGGAATTATCGTGGTGCAATCACCTGCAATTTTGGCAGGACCAGGTACAGGGCATTTGGATAAAGTTAGCAGGCAGGAGTCTTTGCTCTAGGAGTCAGAGAATTGTCCTGGTTGCTAGAACCTAAGAAAGGTTTTTTTGCAGGGGGTGGAGGGAGTGAGAGGCATATGAGGAGGACAAAACTGGCCAAATTTGTGAGGTTTTGTTTTTAACTTCCATTACCATCAACAGATTGGAGGGCATTTCCAGAGAGATGCAGTATTTAATTTGTCACAAATAAATAAAAACTACCTGCTGGGTAGCCCATGCCTAGTCCTCAGAAATTAAACAAAAAAAGAAAGAGTAAGTTATGGGACTGTTAGCTGTATTGAAGGGTCAACATTTACCAAGGAAAAGAACCAAGTCTTGCCAGGTCCAGGAGTCAGTTTCCTGTTTAAGAATCTGCAGTGAGTTGGTGAAGGATCAAGGAGCAGAGACTGCATGGCTGTAGATATGTTATAGATATAAATAAGTTGGACCTGGTATTTCAATCCCATTACCAAGTGTCTGTGTCATCCCTTCCATACGATCATGAACCAATGCAGCTGAGTTACGAGATAAAGGGAAAAGCCTGTCATCATTTCCTGGCAGAAATGGGAATCAGGGGCAAGATGAAGAGTGGTGGAGAGACTTAGTACTTCAACACATATGTATATCTTGGGGCTTTTGAAAATTTATAGTTACAGAAAATGTGAAATGGAAACAGGATATCTAACCTTTTTTTTTTTTTCTTTTTCCTTTTTTTTTTTTTTTTTTAATTTGGTGTGTAGACATTTTTCAGACTCTTCGGGCTAAATGCGAACGAATTCACAAAGCTTTACAGGGGTAAGTGTGTTTTTGGGGGTTTTCTTTGGCTGCTGTTGATTTGACCACACCTTTATAATGCCAGCTTTTAAGAATTCTCCTTGACCAAAACTATTTCTGGTTAAACAGATGCTTCGGTGGGATATGTGCACTAAATTGTTTATGTATTAAAGGAAGAATATAATAATTTTTCAGCTGTCTCTGTTATGCTACTAAAGAGAGTCCAGGTTTTTAAAATCCCTTTAGAGTCTCAGTCATTTTCTCTGCCTAACCACGGCTGCTGCTTGACTCCAGTTCTTTATGGTGTTCTCACTACGATAGAGTGGAACTACTGTTGGTTTAAAAAAGCATGAAATGGTGATGAAACTGTACACTACAAATAAAGCGGGAAAGCATACACAGCTTTTCTCCTTTCTTATAATAGAACAAATGCAGTGAGAGGAATAAATTAAAAGTGAAGGAAATCTTTCTTTTAGCTGAAGTGTAACTAAATTAGGAAATTTAGAGCTTTGTATATAAGGACCGGTGCATGATTAGCATTCCAAAAAGGTGTTGGTCTTTATATGGACTATGGTGGGGGATGAAACCATGGTGTTGTAAGCTAGAGGAATGACTGTTTATTCCTGTTTTGGATACAAGCTGGTTTCTGGAAGAAATGGAAGAATTCTATCCAGGATTTAAAAGAACTACTTTCTTATTGTCGATGGCAGTTTATAAAGCATAAGAAAATGCAGTAAGGCATGGGATGGTTAACACAAATTAAGAATATTCTTAACTTTCTTAACATTCTAATTTACTTAGATAAAGTAGATTTCTGTTTTGTATTTGAAAATATCTAGTGTCTTAGTAAATAGAAGCGAAGAAGCTGTGCTGCAGGGAGACAGGATGGACGGGATAGAATTTTGTGGGTTTTTTAAAAGGCGTGCCAGTAGTAGTTAGTATCCCTTAAACAGTTCATTAATTGTTGTATAGCCTACACCTGGCTGAGAATTTTCCAATAAAGCAAGCTTTCTTTAGGAAAAAACAGATTTATTTTTAGAAGATTTTTCATTTCCAGAGAAATGATGTTTTTTCAATGAGACCTTATTCTAGTTTTCTATTAGCAAAACTGATACGAATTTTTATGGTATTCAGGACAGCCCAGCTAAAGAGCGTTCCCTACTGCCAAGAGCCTGGTCTTGCCACTCAGTTCTGCAGCCCAGCCTTGTAGCTGGAGTGCAGAGGGCTGTGAGGAGGGAGCTCCCCGAGGCTACATCCACACTGATACACTAACATCAGGAACCATTCCTAGGCACTGGATCTCAATTGTCTACTCTGCCGAATTGTTTGAGTGATCTGTGGGTTGAGTTTGGCCCGGGCCAAGCAGTGCTCTTTGAAAGGACTCCTGGACATGGTTCAAGAGTTGGTATGAGCCAGGAGCTGTTCCCAGTAGTCAATTTGGATGTGGCCACCCCGACATGGAGACTCTGATTTTAGACGTATGGGTGTGAGTCATTCTATACCCATTCACCACAGGGCCAGAAAATGGTCCAAGTCGTATTTAATTTACTAATACAGAACTAGCCTTAAAAGGACTGTTGGAGTTCAGGAGCCTAGTATTGTTCCTTTGCTACTTCAAAATCAGGTCTTTCAGACTTTCCTGGGTTTTGTGTGGAAGCTGTACATTTTGGATTGAAAATGAAACTTTCCCAGAATTTCTTAGGAAAAAATTCTGATTTCAGGCAAATTACTATTGCATGCATTGGATTATCAAATACTTCTTGAATCTTAATTTGGCGGATGCTCAGAAAAACATAGTACTAAACATCAAAGTTAAAGTATTGCCGTCAGAAGACCTCATGTTAAGCTCCTGGGTTTCTTCAAATAGTAGGGTAAGATGTGTTATGTAGTTCAGCTTACTGCAGCTGTGACTGACAGAAAAAGTTTTAAGATTAAAGTCAAGTTTGAAACTTGTAAGCAGCCTCAATGGATAAGTGTGTAGCAAATACAAAGCATGTTGTTCAGGCAAAGATTCAGTCTGAATAGAAGCTGTAAGAAGCTTACTTCTTACTCATCTTTTCTCAGTTACATTTTGAAAGGGGTCAGTTTATGATTATCTATTTCAATTAAAGTATTATTACTATTTTATAACTATAAGCTAATACTGCGTTTCTCTAAACAAAATCTTATTGTTTTAGTAGGTTGTCTTAAACTCTTGTTTTCCAGCAAATAGGTTTAAATTACAGTGAAACTACGTCTGGCTTCTACTCTCACCTCCCTACTTGTAGAATGCTACTTCTTAGAACATTCTCCTAGTGAATCTAACTAAGAAACAATGTTATATGGCTGTACTGTGTATTGTCTTTCTTGCCTTGTAGCTGAACCTTGGGCTGCTTTTTGTCGTCTTTATATTACCTAATGTTGTATCCCTGGTCCCTAGATATGTGTACAGTAGTGAGACAAATGCAGTGTGTGCACTTGGGTATTAAAGAAGTCGCTTGTGTTTGGTTACTTTGCAAGTGTGGGGGAATTACACCAGAACGTTTGCAGTTTTGTGGCTAAAGAAAAATATCAGTTTGATTTGTCTTTCTGGAATGGACTGTGCATTGAAATAGCATTGTAGAAACAATGCAAGATGCTTTCCATGCTAGAGTATAATTTTATTTTTTCAAGTTTATAATTGATTCAGTGTGCTTGTAGTGCCAGTTCTCTTTCCTCTAAGCTCTGCTTCTGGAGTTTATGGATTTAACATCTCTTCTGCTCTGACTCAGTCTTGAGCTTTGTAAAAATAGAAAACTTATTTGAAAATGGGGGTGTAAACATACCATGTGTGTGAGGCAAGCTCATCAGAGTCAGGAAATCAAAATTATGGCTCATCATAGATGGACATTTATGGGACCTATTAATTTTGGAGACCAGAAGTCTTGCTTGGGTATTGGATACCACTTTTTTTAGAGGGGACTAACTCAGTGACAATCTAATGTCAATCATTCAATCAGATTCTAGGAAACTAATTGCCAGCTGTCCCTACATACAGATGTGGGAGCAATTCTAATAATGTAACTAGTTTTAGAGGAGCTTCTGACTAATTGACAGGTGATGTTGTAAAGATTTTCTACAGGAAGTAATTCAAAATTAGAAGTCTTGCCAAAAAAATAAACCTTGTTTCTTCTTACCACATAAGTGGGTAAAAAGACTTATCATTTATTTTCTATATACAGACTCCTAACACAAACATTTATCCTTCATCTTTGTAAGGTTCCTTTCAAATTTATGAATCATTAATCCTTTTTGCAAAAGGAGTCACTGTTGTTACACAAACTCACTGAAAGTGCATTTAGCAAACTCCTTAGGAAAGACATTCACTTGGTAAGTTTTGTTACCTATTGCAGGCTGAAATGCACGTATATTTTGTCTGCATTAGTAGTAGTAGAGTGAAATACCCGTCTTCTCACTTGCCACCTAGAAAGGGGAAGCACTGTGCAGGATTTTAACATGTTTGTTCAAGTGGGATGTGCATTAAAGGCTTGTTATTTCTTTAGGATTTCTGGCTTAAAAGTGGTGGGAGAATCTTTTTCTCCAGCGTTGCACCTACAGTTGGAAGAGAGCAGTGGGTCTCGAGAAAATGATGTGAAGCTACTTAAAAGAGTTGTGGACTATGTAAGTGTCCCCATAGCAATTAAAATATGTCATTGCCCTTGAACATGAATAATGAATGAAGTACCTTTGGGTAGGGAGGCTTGCTGGGTAACTTGTTGAAATGTCTTGCAGGAATGCTGCAAGAAACTCAGTGTCTTTGCTGACTGTAGGGCTGTACTAAAGACCATCTTCCAAGCATTTGTTGCTGCAGATGTTTAGGTCTGTAGCACTGGATAAAAATGTATATTGGAACTTTTATTTCAGAAAATAGTGATTTCCTCTTATGTACTTCAAAATTCAAGTTAAATTTGCATGTAAAACTGTTGCTTAGAAAACTTTATGATGCTTATAAGAATAAAGGCTATAGTTTAAACAGAGTTCTGGTGGTGTATTTTAACCATTTGAGGTGTAGCTTTCTGTAATTTTGCTTTGTTTGAGTCCACAAACTTGCTTTTGTGTGAAGAATTACGTTTTGTGTGTAGTATTTTTTCCATCTTCAATACACATTGATTCTCTGTTTCCCAGATGAAGGTTGATGAGGAAGTTTTATATTTCAGGTGGCAGCTAAACAAGACTACACAACAAAAAGAAACTCTGAAGTTGATTTCCTTGAAAATATGCTTAGATATGATTTAATAGTCTATGTAATACAGCATTTTTATCTGTTTACTTTAATCTCCAAGTTAAAGAAGCTACACCCTCACCTGTTTTATGTGTTTATGCTATTAAAATTAGACATGAATTTGCACAACCTTCAAAACCTTCATTTGGGAAAGAACTTAGTTATCCTGACACCACACTCATAGTTATGTGTATTTGGTGATCAAAATTATATGCCATCAGAAGTTCCCAGATTGACAGCTGCTGTATTTCCTTTACTTTTAGTGCATGAATAGTGGTATTGCATTAACTCAGGCCCGCTATCTGGAGAAGGAAGAAAAATGTCTTCCTCCACCAAGGTTAGTATAAAGTCAATGCATTACTTCATTTTATTGGATATAGCTCTATCTCTCTTCATACAATGATGGTGTTTTGTTCAGCATACAAGATTGAATAGTTGGTCCTGTAAAAAAATGGGAAAGGCTCCATTTTGAGGTGTATTTTCAGTGACTATTACAGGATGCTAATACCCTGACATAACTGTATCAAAACTACCCAAATCTCAGTGATCAGTGTGTTGCCTGTTACCAGGCACATTTCAATGAGCTGCACATGTGCAGGTCAAAATAGATGATAATGAAATTTCTGTGGTGTGCATGGGAGGGAAAAGTTGCTCGACCATTTCTGTTTAGTCGTATGGCTTGCTTCTGGTTGAATTTGAATTCATAATAACTTCCCTAGAGAGAGTCATCTTAAAGTGTTAAAATTAGTACAAGAAAACTCTGAAGCTGAAGGCAAGGAGTAAAGTTTACTTGTGTATGTTCTGGTTTTCTTTTTCTAGTATTCGAGTAGTGATAACAGTGGAACAAACAGAACAAGAACTGGACAAAGCTGCATCACTTCTTAAGGAAGCTGCACAGTCTGTATTGAATTAGATTGCTGTTTGGAATCCTCTTTCTCCAGATTAGCAGGATAAGTGTTTTACACTGTATAGTGACTTCCAAGTTCTTCCACTGATGGCATTGAAACCTGACTAACAAGATTGTTCTGGAAGGGTGCAAACAGTGAGAGGAAGAATACTGAATTTTGAAATTGGTGAATGATGCAGTGGACTTGCAATTCAAACTACCATTTACTAGCATTCCTTAAATGGGATATCACTGTTGCATACAGGACTCTTTCATAAGTTGTATCTTAAAAAGTTTTAAGTTTATTTCTTCAAACCCTTAAACATTTTCAAATATTTATATGAATATTCAATTTTCCAAAAAAAATGCATCTAAAAGGTGTAAATCTTTTTGCATATTCTCAGAATGTGGGAGCTTCAAATAAATTTCAAGGAATTATTCCGGCCCAAATGAGGATGGCCTGTTCCTAATATGGCCAAAAGGAAGAAAAAAAACCATTAAGACATAATTTTATGCTGTATTGCATCGTTTAATATTGAATTATACGAACTTTAATTCTTTTTTGTTTATATCTTTCTCTAATGATTTTTGGAAGCCAGTTTTTAAGAATGCCTGGCCAGATAATTCCATTACCTAAATGGTAAATTCATATTAAATACTCTTCGCTTCTGGCATTTCATATGTGATTATATGCATGTTTGATATTATGGGTGAGGGTTTTCATATTATTGACTTTAAAGCTTCTAAACTTAAACTTCTGAATTGTGAAACTGGTGTAATTACATTATAGTATGTTCAGTCTCAGGGGATCTTTTGCACCAGTCTTGAGGGGGAGTGATAAGGAACGTGAAGAACAAACCAAGGTTTTGAAACAGCAACTAAATACTAGCTTAGTCAAACTACTTTGAAGCACTAAAATGGTGTGTGTGCTGAGTTTTATCACGAAATAGCTATGCCTTGGAGAGGAGGAGCCACAGATAGCTAATAAAGAGTTTAGATGGTAGAAACACTAGTGAAACACAACTCAATATGTGTACATAAAATCTCCATGTAATTGGATAGTAATATTGGAGGTTTTGCTATCAGGATTTTCAGTGACCATTACACTGATGGACACATTACACGAATCAGAGGAAGCTACTAAGGAATTGTGACAGTAGGCTGTAGCTTTTTATAAATTAAAACTATAGCGGTGTATTTCAGGATTTTGCTTTAAGAATGCCTGTTTAAAAATGTTATATTCTGCCTGATATGTATTCTGGGTTGTTTTGTATTTATGTGCCTTTTTGGTTGCAGCTACAAGGACTACAGACTATTTTTGAGAAACGTTATCGTTCAAATAAAAAGTCAATAACGTATGATTCTGATTTTTACTTATTTAATAAGGTTTTGTAGCATGATCAACCATACTTTCTTGAATACTCTGCATCACATAAGCACAGTCTATGTGCTTCAGTTCATAGTGGCTATCTCTGTGCTGTCTTTCACAACTTCTCAGCTGCATACATTCAGATAAAACAGCTAAAGTTGTGTTGGGGCAACTTGTGGTTGTTGCTTGACTTTGAAATAGTCAAATCATCTGTGCAATGTACAGACACTTTCGTCCCAATGTGGAGGACTATTCCTATTTCACTGACATATTTTTCTCTAACTCTGAAAGCCTGTGAGAAGCCAACAATTTAAAAAGAGCAAAAATGTGGGGAAGGAAGCTGATTCCCGTTTTACAGACTGGAACCAAAGTGCAGAACAATCAGCCTTCTCAAGGCCCTCGGAGACTGTGAGAAATGGAAATTAAAACTTATCACTATACTTGGAGCTTGTGAGCCATTTGAAACATGAATATTCAAGTAAACTCAAGCCTTTGTTGTGTTAGTTGGAAACAAATGAGGTACTTGGATTCCAATGCAGCATAATAAGTGGGTTTGGAGTTCAGGGTAAACCTATGAAGGTTAAGCAAATCATCAATTAGCATTGAAATACTAGGTTACAGAACCTGTATTCACTTCTTGCATTTTGTTTTCAGTTGTCTGCAGACAGGGGTGTGGGGGTGTGTGGGGTGTGTGGGGTGTGGGTGTGGGGTGTGGGTGGGGGTTGGGGGGTGGCGGCCAGTATTTTTTTGTTGCACTTTAGAGAACCAGCAGCAGTCTATAGATATATGGGGGTTTTTTGTTGGTTTTGGGTTTTGCTTTAAAATGATGCGATAACACCTAAATTGGCAAGAAGCAGAGTGCAATTTCTGGCAATTTCAAAGATACCTACCATTAAAACACTGGTAAATTAAAACATTGTCCATTTTGGTTGATTACAAGTGTATAGAAAAGAGGCACTTGGTTCACACTAAAGCAGATACCTTATGGTTGACAGCAGTTGAAGTACTGTTAATGTCTGTTTTACTGTCAGGTTATATACATGGTTTCTGTGAGAAATTAGGATGCTTGTAAGATGTAATTGGTGGAGGGAGATATCCCTGGTCAGTTAAATCATGTCTGGCCCTCCTCGTTTTGGCTTTTTTGATAAAAGTCTCTGACATGGCAAGCAGATGAAGAGAAGGATAGCTCTGGGGAAAAAAGTTGGTTGGGGTTAGGGAGACAGCAGGTGATTCTAGTTAAACTTTTGATATTAAAAACTCAGAAGCCTGTTAAGGTGCTTAAGTTCTCAGTGCTCTAAGCTGATAAATATATGAACAAGCCTGGTATAGTTGCTTTGTAGTTTGCTTGATGAAGCGGGACTTTTTTATCCATTTCTTCAGATGTGGGAGCAAGGCTGCGGTCTTAGAAAATAAAAGGAAAGCTATTCAGCAGAATACTGTGAGGTGAATCAAACACATAAGGACCTTATCCTGAACTTCAAAGTTTCTATTGAAAATAAATGTCTGGATTCTTAATTGTAATTCAACTAATTTATGTATTTTTCCCTGCCAAGTATTTGGAACAGAGTTTCAGCTAAGTGGAAGCATCAGGATCTTAAATAGTGATCAAAAATAAATGTTGTTAATTTTTTTTTTTTTTTACTGAAGATTAGTATCTGGTAGTTGAGAAGGAATGCGTTTTAACTGTAATAAACTGGCCATTTATTGAAATTGTCCTGATGAAAGCAATTGTTTGCAATATGTGGGGACTAGGGTGGCCTGGAAAGAATTTAAACTTTGAAGGTATTTTGACTTGAAGAAACTTGTCTATATGATGTATGTCTATTCATAAATACATATATATTCTTTTTTTTTAAACAAAGAGATCTATTTTCCTTGAATATTTAAAAATAATTGATTGTTATTTTTAGGATCATTGTTTTTATAGGAAAACGTACAGATACCTTTTTCTGTTTATTATAGTAATTACTATTTTTGGATAGGAGGTGAAATGCATAAGGAGAGTATTAAAAAAGAGCGAGGTATGGCTGAATAACTTTGATATTACTTTTTTTTCAGTTTTGAAATACGATCCTAGTCACTGCACAGAATGGTGTACTGTCTCCTTTCTGTCACTCCATCTGGACTTCATTATTTTAAACAGGGTTGTGGAGTGTTGGCATTCACTGATCTATGAAGTTGCTACTGCAAAAGTGTCTTGCATCTTAAGATGACTTGAGAAATATACATAAGCTGTAAATGCTGCTTAAACAGAGGAAATATTTAGAACTAACACAAAGCATTTGTATATTAAACTGTTTCAGTGTCCTAATATAAGGATGTGTCTGGATAATGTTTCTTCTTGTGTTTTTATGTTCTCTGGCAGGTTTCATGCTAATAAGGTAATCTACTTACTCTGTCTTGCTGTGATGGATTTTTCAGATCTTAGTTTCCTGTCTGCTGTGTTCTAGGTCATTGCAAAATACATGTAATAAAAGTCACATAAACTAGTAAATCATCTGAGCTGCAGATTGCTGGAAGTATCTGTCAGGGAAGGACAGTTTTCTACTTGACCAGTTTCTAATATTTCAGTAGCAGATACTTACAGAAAACTGCTGTTGGAAACTGTAGATAGTGGGCCAGATACTGAGCCACAGCAAAACTGTATAGAATTTCTGATGTATCAACAAACTCTGAGTCCAGATGAAATATGCCCCGTCTTTGAAAGACCATTGTGGAAGAAAATACTGCAGTTTTGCCTGCTATGTTATGTGGGTAAGATTTCTCTGTTTCCCCCTGCTATTAAAGGTGTTACCATCTGATTTTGCATGTCTGCAAAAACCAGTAAGTTCTGAAGTCAGAGGAAAAACTTAGCTAGAATCGAAGATGTCTAATTCACTGGTTAACTTATATTTGATGCAGGGCAAAAATGTGAACATTTTGGGGCATTACTAACAGAGATAGATGCTTAATCATGCCACTCTACTCAATGCTTGTAAGCATTGTAGTACTGTGTCCAGTTCTCATCCCCACAATTCACGAAAGACAAGGACAGACCAGAGAAAGTCCAAAGGAGGGCCACAAAGATGACCAAAGGGTTGGAGAACCTACCCTGTGAGGAAAGAGTGAAGAATTTGGTCTCTTCTCCCTGGAGAAGGGAGGGCTCGGGGGAGACCTCATCATAGTTTTCCAGTACTTAAAGGGCATCTACAAAGAGGGCAGAAGCTTTCCCCTCAGAAGGAGCCACATGGAGAAGAGAAAGGGCAATAGGTACAAGTTGCCACCAGGAAAGGTTTCATCTTGACATAAGTTTTTTACAGCAAGAACAACAGTCAATGACTAGAAAACAACCTTCCCAGAGATACGGAGTCCCTGTCGCAGGAGGTTTTCAAGATGCAGCTGGACATGGTGCTGGGTAACCTGATCGAGTCTTCCTTCCCCAGAAGAGGTTGGACCAGATGATCTTTCAAGATTCCTTCCAACCTGGGCTGTTCTGTGATTCTGTAGTTGTATGATCATAACTTGGGAAAGGAAGTGGCAATAATTTTTTATGATTGCACTATTCAAAATCGGGTGTCTTTTGGAGCAAGCCCTTTGTTGATTACTAAAGTTAATCACAGTAGGTGTTGGGAGATATGCCAGAGAAAGAATTTAAACTTGCTGCATTACAATAACTACACAGTAGACTGATGAGAGAGAATAAAAAACTTGCTGCATTACAATAACTACACAGTAGACTGATGAGAGAGGATAAAAAAGGTGACAACACCAGCACTTTGTGATTATCTGAGAGGTGGTTTTGACTTCTGATGATAATTTTTCGGTAATCTGGACTTTTTCCGTTTTACACATAAGATAATGAAATGCCCTTTCTGCACAGTCAGTTGCTCAAAGATCAAATACTAAGCTTTTTTGGTTTAACTTTGGCTAGGATAACTTTTTTATAAGCTAGCTTCAGTTGTGTTTATCATGTCTGTACTGAATAAAGTTTTGCCTTGGTGTCAGTGTTGAATGTGGACTTAAATTACAGATTCTAAACAGACTATGATACCCCTTACCTTTTGTATGCAGCCTTGAGGTTTAAAATCTGGGAGTACTTAAGTGGTCTTTAAAGTAGCTGATATTATGGAATACTTGATGGTAACAAAATTCCTATTTATGACTGTTCAGATAGTTTTTCACCGATAAAATATGCTATAGATCTAATTTTGATCCATCCTTAGATTTCCATGGTCAAGCTACAAAGAATTGCTAGTGATCAGCAATCAATATTTGCAATAATGAATTTCCTGACTTTTTCCATGAACTACATGGAAGAAGTTAAGCCATAGGTGTGATAGTATACAGATTATTTTACTGAAATGTGCTGATTTTCAAACTTTGTTAATAAGTAAATTCTTAACATTTTATTTGTTTATACCTAAATTGCTGTCTTGAGAATAATAATTTTTGAAATGTTTATATTTGAAAAGATTTGAACTTTTTTAAGTCTCTCTTGCTTCTTGAAGCTTTTGCTATTTCCTGTACCTTTGTTTTCCATTAATCTTCCTGCTTTTTTTCCTTAATTTTCCAGGATAGCCACCAAAACTAAATGCATTGCTAAGTTGCTTAAAAATTACTTAAGCAATGACAGTGTTTGGTTAACAGTAGACCTTGTTTTAATGTTTATGTCTGAATTTCCTAAGTGCAGTCATGTTGCTGTTGTGTGACTGGTGGGAGACAAGGGATATGCAGAAAGTTCCATTAAATTGGTGGTTTAATATGATAGTAGAAATGAATTAGATTTATTAGGTGGTGATTCCATTGAAAATGTAATGAGTCGGTTTCATTCTGGTTGCAGTGCTCGTCTGCTCCTTGGTGCATAGTGCTGATGAATGCTGTACAATTCACAGTACACACATGTTTGAGGTTTGAAGTGTAATTTGAAATCTGTAGAAATGCATGATGACACAAGTGTCAATAATCACCCCTAAGTACCAAGGCCAGTTTTGCTATTTTAGTAACTTTTTACTTTACCAGTAGCTCTTTGAAACCATAGAATTAAGTGTGGGTAAGGTATCACAGCTGCAGTATCAAGACATGCTGGAGTCACAGGTTAAAAATGGAAACAGTTTTTCAATGTTATGGTGAAGACAGCAAGATAGTGATGTTTTTTACAAAGGTGGAATGTGGTAGTATTTGTGTGGCCCTGGGTTTGAACACAAAACAGTGCTCATGAAGTGCTGGCTAAGAGTAATAAGGTATGAGAATACAAAGTGCTGCGGGAGAGCTGCAAAGGAGAAGATGGGACAGCAGGATCTTGGCTGTCATTAGTCATGAGACTAGGCTGAGGAAGTTATTTGTCACCAGAACTGTTGCTCACTCATTGCTGGTCCACCCAAGTCTAGAGAGTGACTGTACATTGGAGAATGGTGAGGTTCTGTGTACTGGAAATTGTTGCATATCAGAAACTGTGTTTGCAAGAAAAAATAGTGATAGTGACTCATCTCCTAGCAAAATCAGATGCAAATGAAATCATACAGATACTAGCAAAGGCAAAGGAATGAAGTTATGTGTACCTTTTGCAACCTGGGGGAAGAATTCAACATGCGATACCAAAGGGAATTTACTATGTATCCACACATATTTCTAGAAATACCTTTGTTGTGCTGGGCTAAGGAAAGAGTTGAGAACAGCTAGGTCAAAAAAACCCCCAACCTTTTAACAGTATTGAGCAGAGGGAAGAGATGGTATCAAACGGTAAGTTTTGAACATGTTCTACCTACTTCAACCCTTAAAATTAAAAAAAAAAAAAAAAAAAATTCAGTATATGCGTACTGCTTTGGCCAAAGGGTTTCTTTGTGCAGCCAGAAGGAAGGTGTAGTAAGGTAACTCGTGGGTGAAGGAGTCCTTGTTGTCACAGGTCGAAAAATGGCAGCAGTACTTGCCTTTGGGGTAGTTTACTGTGGAACTGTTGATGGACAGCATGAAACTTGCATAATGCCCGCGATCTGTTTATCATTTGAGTATCTTATTTGGTGACTGAAAGGACTGACATAGCCGTTTAATTCCAGAAAACAGGAGTAGACTCTTGGGCTGTTAGTACACGCTTCTGTCTGTTGAAGTATTGTCCCTGTAGGTAGTGTTGATGCGTTTGGGGAGACAAGTGGAGGAAGAGCATCTCGCTGTGGAAGCAGACTGTTCCAGCTGCTGTGTCTCTATTCAATAGAACTTAGCCCCAAGGCCACTGATTAATCCTGCTGTTTTACTTTTCACAGACATCCCAGTATTGCTTTTGCCAGACATTAATGGCAAAAAAAAGAAGTCTGAAACTTCTCTGTTACGGATGACACTGGAACAGCAACTTCTAGACCAATGGGTAACTTTAAGTGCTCATGTGTTTACTCAAAGAACCTAGAGGTGAAAGGAGGTTAATGTTAAGGTTTTCTTGGAAGATCCAGGTGTGGGTCTTCTCATTATCACTTTTCCTGTGAAATTATCCACTTGACATGAAATCAATCTTGAAGTTCATGCAAGAGCAAACTAGGTTTCTCAGCATAGGGGTATCATGCTGTGTTTCCAGCAGTCTCAGGATGTATGACCTCCTTACTACTTGCAGTCCTCTGCCTGTTTATTTTGTAAAGTGTTTCCAATATGGATTTTTTCCAAGAACGATGTGAAACTGTGGGATGTTCCTGAGCAGTAATCTAGGGACACAATATACCCATGAGGGCAGGCTACATGAATTCACATAGGAGTACTTAAATCAACAAACTTACTTTCTTGGCTGCTGAATAGCTATGTTGATGATGTTTCCCACTTGGAGGCACTTAAATGTCTAAGCAATATGCTTGGCAGCTAATATAAATATTTCAATGTGGTCAGCTAAAATTATTTATTTTCATAAATCCTACATCCACTTGAAATGTCTCAGCTAGTCAGAGATGACTGGAATGGAAATATATGTTATTACATTAATGTGATGTTTGTTATCCTTCCCATAGTAGAGGCGATAAGAAAAGGTGCTCAGCAGCAGAGAGAACATGTTTCCTTTGTTAAAGGAAAATACTTCATTGCTTCTGGTAAGTAAAACTAGAAATGTGTATTTTTTTCTGTGTATATGAGGGAGAAAATATGCCTTTCTCCCCCCCACCCCCAGATACCTAGTTTTTCTTATACTAGTAAACACATTATGAATGACCTCTTATGCAAAAGCATGTTTAGCATTGAAAAAAGTGCAATTAAAACTTCACCTGCCATTAATAAGTAACTGCTTTCAGAAGACATATGTTTATGTATATTTTGTTAAGGGATCTGCAAAAAGCAGCACATAATTTTGCACATGAACAGCTGAAATTTCTGCTTTTCAAGCTTGGCCACAGGTAGGTTTGTCAGAGTAATCTTCAGCATGTGACTGCAGAGATGTAGCAGGCTGTCAGTTCAGTCATATAGGGAAACAAACTTTTAAAGCTAGTAATGAGATCACATGTCTTTTTCTTTGTGTTTATGTTCACTTACAGGGTTTGTTTTTAAATTCTGGAAATAAACCAGTCTATTTAACATTAGCTTTTAATTTGTGTTAAAGCTTATTTTTAAGTACTAATAAATACCAGGTTTTTCATTAGCATGGGAGAATCCTTGAAATGTAATGTAAGGGAGCCCTCTGACATTTTGAAAGAAAGTTTGACCCTTCCGTTATGTATGAGCACATGAAATGCAGTAATGGAAAGCATTTGACTGATCCTGGTGGCATTATCTTTAAAATTCAGATTCTGGACCACTATTTCTGTCTGTCTTAGGAGTACTGCTATACAGTTAGTGAAGAGTAATGGGATGCTCTGTGGCAGAACTGCTTGAAACTGTGCTAATATGCATGAGGTTTTTTGTTAGACAAACATTTTACTTGTTCCCAGTGTTTGCCAGGTAAGCTGATCAGTACCATAGAGAGCACTTAAATCATGAGGTATCCCAGGCAAGTTTGGTGCACCATGTGACGGTGATACTAACAGCAGAATCCCTGCCTCATGGAAGTGAGTGTATTTGCTTCCACTGAAGTCACGGTGTCACTGACTTTGGGCATAGTGACTGCTAATACTTACCCTATATAATCCCAATACTGTAGAATTAAGAGCATTTTTGTGGGTATTCTGATCCTAATCCAGGAAGTGTTGCTAGGAGCAATTGTGCTGAGTGTTAATGTTGCTTTTTACCAACAGAATACAAATGTATCTAATTCTGGTGGGGAGATGTGAGCCGTCTTGGCCAACTGACCAGTGCTGAATCTCTAAAGGTCTGCCCAGCATACTTGTTTCCTTTTCCTTGGATTTTGGCCTGTTGAAATTATGTATCAGCCTGAGTTAGAACAGCTTCTCACTCAAGTAAGCAAACTAGACTTTTATAGGTTTTATCAAAAGTTACTGAGAATCTTGAAGGATATGAGCAAATTGGTGTTGAATGTTTTATTGAATCCTGTTGGTACTAATTGCTGCATTGGTTGGCTTGAGAACTGTACTACGGGAGGCAACTGTAGCATAACAGCTCGATGAAGAAAGCAATACTTTTACCCTCAGGCAGGTGGTTGTGTTTTTGACCCGATATAGCTTCTTTAATCATTTAGCTACACAGCAGATCTGAGAATGTTCCAGATGGAGGCTGAACGTACGACCCCCTGACATAAAAACATCTATGATACCAATTACACCATCTGTTGGTCATAAAACCACATTCTCTATCTTTTCTTGGCTCTTGTGTTATACAAAAGCTGAAGGGTGATATTTGGAGCTGTTCTAGTTTATCCATGCAATTTAATGCAGAACACATTTTCACAGAGAGAGAGAACAAAGCACAATAGCACTAAAGTTCAATTTACATTCTCAGTCAATGAAAACAAAAATGAAAATAAAAAACAGTTGTCTGACTCAGTATTTATACCCAAACCATGGCTTCAATTGTACTTTTTCCCCCAGTGCTTGATTTTAAAAAATCTGAAGAACAACTTCAACCACCACCACCCCAGCTTCTGAGGTTCCTGAACTGAAAGAAGATCTGTAATGTTATAAATTAAATTATTGTAGCGTTGAGGTATACACAGATCACATTAGTAGGCAAGGTGTGCCAAATACTAACTTTTACACTTATTTAGGGATTTGTGTTTGGTGGTAGTGTTTGGAATGTACAGTACCTGTCTGAGTGTGGAGAGTTGTTAAGCTGGAGATGCAACCAGTCCACTGCACGTACCTTCAAAATCCCTCTGGATATAGGTCTCTCCTGTTTGAACTCCCTGCTCAGGCTCATCAAACTGGTATTCTGAAATACTTAACAGACTTTGAGGTTGGATCACAGTTTTTGTCCTCCTATGGGTACAACAGTTATCCCTAGGTGATTTATTGTGGTACTCAGAAATGACAATGAAGTACTGAGGGCTAGGATATAAGGAATGATGTACTGAAATACGAGGTGTCATGTATTAGGGATAAAACTGATAGCATAGGAATACATCAGCAAGGAAATGAGAAAAAGTGTGTTACTGGTGCAAAACGGAGAACTGAAGCTGAGGTAGGTTTTATATCTTTTAGAAATATTCTGTTGATATAAGAAAAAAATTATTCGTAGTTTTTGACTGGATTGTATTTCTAGATAGTAATGGCTGCTTATGGAAGCTGTATCATTAAATTCAGTGACCGCTTTTGCACATAATGTCTTACAGCAGGAACAGTTTGGACACCTTTCTTACTGTATGGGAGGTAAGTGGATCAGTAGTCAAAAAGGCTAGAAACATGCATGACCTATGTGTTCTTGTACCATGTCTGATGGTTGGTTCTGTGCTTCATGATCAATAAAGTCCCTGCAACACTACTTTTTAAGAAACCTTGCACTCTAATACCATCGTTTATCTGTCTAACACAAAAATAAATGTCTGCTATATTACGTAAGTAATATACAGTATTATATTACTATATATGCAGTAGATATACAGTAGGTGGAGGAAATATTTCTTAAGAGAAAGTCAAACATCCCCACATGTTAGTGATTCTTTTGCACTTTGGAAGCTGGCTTCCTAAGCTGAGAATGAAACACTGAATAAAACACAATTAATACATTGTTGTTTTCTTATTGTTGGTCCATCATTACTTTTTAATAAACCACCTTTTTCTTAAAAATAATAAATAATCCATACAAATTGAAGGGAAGTAGTTGAAAATAGAAACTGAAAAGTTTCTATAGAATCTTTGTCATTGGTTAAACTGAGGAAAATATTTAAGTTTTCTATTTGGATGTATTGCTTTTGTGTCCATCTCCACAGGGTTATAACATGGAGTTGGCAAGTACAAGTGGCTATGATGAGGTCAAAAAGAAGAAGAAATACGTAAGCACATGCCAATCAGTAGGATAACATGACAAAAGCACAGTTCAGATGTACTTTTCTTTCGCCAGTGGAAAATTAAGCATACTGTCACCAGAACTTTTATCCTTGGATAATACCAACATGTCCCTCAAAGTGATTTTCATTATTTGTGATAGAATCTATACTCTGAAAAGTAATACTGACTATAACTTAAAAATGCCGGCATAATTTTTTTGCTGTTAAAAATACTCTGTTCAGTTTCAACTTTGTTGTTTCCATCTCCATGAACTAGTTTTGATACATCAGTGTTTGTTCATGTTCATGAAAACAGTTGTCTGTCGTGGTAGAATTTGACATTTCATTGTGATTACAGGCTTTAACACTTTATGTATTAACAATAATACCCATCTTGTTATTTAAAAAAAGTTAAAAAATGGAAAGGATCTCAAGATGCCCTGTGATCTGTTCTGAAGCAGAATCAAATGCGTATCAATAGTGGTGGAGTCTAGTCTTACTGACACAAGAAAGCTTCCACTGAACACAGTTATAAGACTAACCATACTGGACCCAGCAACTTGTTACCAGATCGACGCCTACAGCAGACTAGAAAATGCCTGTAAAAGATGGTTTTACCTCATTTAAGAGTATTGTTTCTCTTTCTTAAGATCTTGATGATCTTAAATGTGCAAAAGGGCTCAACACCAGACAACTTTAACAGTAAAATCCTGTAGTGCTGGTCTCATTTCCTCTACTTAATGTCACTGTAAACAATGAAAAATACATTTTACTGTCCTGAACTATCCTTTTTGTAGTTTTTTCCATGTTTGGAAACATTGTATGCTGTACATTAAGGTGTGCTCTTATGCTTCCACATCACTTTTGAGCTCTCAAGGTGTTAGAAGTAATGCAAGCAAAGCCTGGCAGAGAAGACTTCACTGTTTGAGTAGAGGAGGAGATTTATGTGTAGATAAAGGCTAGTCTTCTGAAGCACAGACTGAAAGTCAAAGGGGTACAAGTTTTAATATATGCAGGTTTTATTTCTCATACTGTCGTGATTTCTATAAAATTTTGGTCAATCTCTCCATGGTTTTAGTTTCTTCACCTCTAGAAAGTTGTTTACACAGCTTCTTTAACTTTGGGTTGCTTATTCACTGTTCCATAAGACTTTGAAAACCTCTGAACCAGTAAGTTGTATAGTACAAAGTATTACGAGGTAAATCTCTGTTTCCAAGTCTTATGTCTTCTGCCTCTGTGCGGTGTAATTCACAGTAAAGCTTTCGATCTCTTTGGGAAACAACTGTTTGATCTGTACTCCTTCATTTTTTCTGACAGGCCTGTCTGAATACCAAATTGTAGCAACACTGATAGTATTTAATTTTAAGTACAGCAGGCTGGGAAGGTTATGGTTAATCAGTCTATGTGTTTTGGACAGAAAAGTCTCTCCTAAGGTTTAATAAGACCAAATAAAGCTAGATGGAATAAAACTAGTAGAGTTACATTGGATATAAATGTTAATGTAAATACAGGCTGTAGGGTGGGAAATAGTGAAAGATGACCTGATAAACAGGTATGTATCGGAAATTGTTTTGCTAATTAGCTATGCATTTTTCTCTAAGTTCAGTGCCATCAGATTGTGCTAAGTATTCCTATATATGGTAGTCCTAAAAAAAGGTTAACTGTAATGTTTAATACCTTTGTTGGAAGGTATGCATGTTTTTGTTTATATAGAGTTTAGTTATATTACTTTTGTTAGGCATGTCTGATTAAAATTTGCCAAGAAAGTTGCAGAATAGTTCCCATGTGGATACTAAGTTTCTTTTTATAGCATTTCAGATTTTATTGTTTCCATAAGTTTTCAACTTCATTCAATCCTTTGTTTCAAGTCTTCCCAACAAATTTTAGTTATGATTGTTCAAATCTTCTTTGTAACATGTTGCATCAGATTTTAAAGCAAATGCTGACAGCAGCAGTATTATACCCTACATACCAAGGGGATACCACATGGTTTGAATAACAGGCACCCCTGCTGAGCATAGATCAAATCAAAATCCTTGCATACTCATGTAAAGCACACTGATAGAAATCGGTCTTTAAATCTACTTTTTGATTGAAAAATGGATTCTTTTAGAGTGTATCCTGCCACCGATGCATGCATGTGATTCCCACTAATGCTAATGGAAGTTAAAAAAGCTATAGCTTCAAGTAGTCCTAGAAGTCACCTCGACCTTATACTCCACTAAATAAACAAAATGAACCCCCTGAAGTTTATTGTAGGTAATAGGAAGGCTAACTTTAAAGGTCTTAAACATCACAGTCCTTTGGCATGGTTATCAATGCTAAAGACAAGATTTTTTTGATTAGGCTTTGGGCTGGAATGCATAGTAACAGTTGCTTCATTTCTGCTATTTAAAATGTTGAAGATGTAAACGGAAAGTAAACAGCAAAAGTTAAATTTCCAAGAGTAGCCTTAGTATTAACTCAGTCATGTTGTAGATGAGGAATGTATTTGTGTTATGGGTGATTTTTTGTTGGAATTTTCTTGCCTGAGAATATAATAGCAGATAATTTTATGAAATTACGAATATAAACAAACTGAAAGTAGAATGTATATATAGAACTCTGGTTTAAGTTATCTTATCCTTATTGCACTGTTAATTCTGTCTTCTTCATTTTACTTTAATGAAATGGTTTCCAAAGAATTCAAACAAAAAGAAAAACATTGTGGGTTTGGGGTACTGGTGGTTGGTTGCATTAGAAGATCTTGTAAGAGTCTTTATTTCGATAATATGCACACATCAGGATAAAACTATGTCTGTGGTACATCATTAATAAAATACGTAGATACCCAGTATACAGTCTCCGTGTGCTAGGAGCTCAGGCTCCTGTTGACAAAGAAACTTCCTCAGTGAGGTTAGCATCCATGGCAAGCTCTAGGCTTCACATTCAGCCCCACTGGCAACAGTTCTGCTAAAAAAATACTCCAGTTTTCCCCCACATTTTACAGTGGAAAAAATGATTTCTCATGGTTGGTTCTACCCAGATGTATTTATTTAGTTGTTCTTACTTCTAGTGCCATGTGTGGCTCAGTGGCAATCTGCTCCATTCAGATTCATTTCAGTGTGAGCAACCCTGTACACTGTAAGTCACTATATAACACAAGTCTCCTAATTCCTTTCCTACCCTTTCAAAAGTACAAGTACCTCTGCTGTCTGTCCCCCTCTCCTGATGAGTTAAAAGCTGTACAAGTTTAGAAAAGCAAAGTTTAAATAGAGCACTTCTGTATATTTAATGTTACAGACTAAACAGTAGCTTTTTTAACAAATCAGTCTATGCTTTCTTGTCTGACTCAACTGCTATTATATATAGAGTACTTTAGAACCAACCACACAAAAAAATAATACTATCTCCCATTGTCTTTGCTTTCCCTATTATCCACAACTTACAAGCAGGAGAAAAAGTGCTGTTTAGACTTTCTCCATTTGTCCATCACGTTCCCAGAGGGCTTCAGCTCGGAGCTGGAAACAAGCTGTTCTGTTACTCTGCTTCCTACTTGTCTTAGCTGGGTTGATTCTGATGCAGCTCTGTAGTTGCTGAGGCTCTGACGGAGGACGGTTGTGCTCAGGGTCTGGGTTTTGCTGGGCCAGCATTGCGTAACGTTATAGCTGTTGCACAAGGCAGCAACTGGCACATGCTGGGCCTGCTTAGATGAACTCTTCTCCACAAAAACAACAGTGGTGTCTCAGAGATATCATCATGTCTGTGCAATAGCTCAGAGCTTCTGAGTCTAATTTAACTGTGCTATTTAATTTAATTACAGATTTGTTGTAAGAAGTTGACTGCTGCTATGGTTGGTTAGGAAAGATAGATATCAAGGAGCGTTCATTTAAGAAGCTTTCACATAAGGCAGGTAGACACTTGTGCAGTGCAGCGGCTGATGTTATGCAAGTGAGGTAAACCTCCGTCAAAATGTGTGTCTCAGCAATTTCTGAACAACACAGGAACCAACATAAGTTGTTCTCTTTTGTTTGATCTTGGTCAAATTACAGCTGTTAGGGGACAACGGTGGTGACTGATCTGATAATCCATCCTTACCTGTTTGCCTAAAGTGGGGAATGCTGACTGATGCCAGAGGAGAGGTACTGATCCCTGTAAGCAAAGCCTCAGATTAGGCAAATTTAATTGGATAAATGAGACTCAAACCAGGAAGTATATTCTCAGATTCCTGAAGTGAAACAGGACAAGGTGTGACCAAAGTAGCTGACCAGGTACAAATACATTGATTCCCTAATAAAAACAGTTTACTTGCCTTCAGTCCCTTTTCTTCTCCCTCTGTTGTGTATGGAGGTAAGACCTTTTCATTCAAGAGAGTTATCTAATCTGCCCCCAGCAATTGCTTATCTTCCTTGACAGACCAGACTGAGCTTGCAATTTAAATCTAAGACAAAACATGAATAATTTTTCTAATTCTTGCTGCTTTCAGTAAGGTTGTTTCTGCTTGTAGAATTTAGAGAATATAACTGCATAGAAAAGTTGGTATAACTAAGTATCTTAAAATCCACTTTAATAAAAACAAAGTTCTAGAAGAGGGACAAAAAAGGCACAGACTGGTTTTTTTGTAGTTGTGTAGTGAGTAACTGTTGATTGTTTGTATTCCAGTAAAAGGAATGAGAAAAGGTAGAGAGCATCTTTAAGTGAACAGAAGTAGCTCACTTTTCTGGTTTTTGTGAAGTATGTATTTATGGGACTGGTACACAGAGAAGGTGAAACAACGGAGGAAAAAATACCATATACATACATATATAGCAAGTAGCAGCACAGCAACATCAAAACCATTTGATAGCTGATTCAGACATAGTGCAGCCTTGTATCTGTATAGAACAAAAAAGTCTTATTTTAAAATATCTTTACTTGTTAGCACTATGCTGCTTTTCATAGAGTACCTCAAGAATCCACATGGGAGTCAGAGACCCAGTTGTTTTCTTTCCAGCTGATTACTTTGCAAATCTCTCTGAGGAGAAAAGGTTTTATGCAATCTTTAAAATGTTTCAAAAGTAAATTCAGTGTAATCGCATCTTCTTTGGTGGACTTCAGTGTGAAGCCTGTTATCTATACTGTTGACTAGTTGCGTGTGTGTTAAACAGTTTTATTCATGCCTGTACATCTTATTCAACTCCATGTCACACTTTCAGGTTCCCATTCATGAGATACAGACAATGATCTGTGAATATTTTAGAATACCTTATTAACTTATGGTATCCTAAATATTTTAATATTCATCAGTATGCCGAATTTTCTTTTCATAAGACTTAAAGTTCAGACTGTGGGTGAGAGAAGGGAAAAATGTGGCAAACTTCCTCAGGGTTGTAGAGGAAAGCGAGAACACTGGGGAGCATATACTGAGAGCCGACTGCACTCACCTGCTCCATGCCATGGACACAGCAGCACCTGATGGACTGTAGTTGTATTCATCTTCCCATTACTGTTTGTGTGTTGTGTTTGAAGTTCTTCCCATGGTCAGTCTTGCTCCCTTATGTGTGTATGCCATAGGTGTCCCCAAGTTTGGGGAGAGAAGAGGGAAGGAGAGGAATTTCACTTTACCACGTGACTGATCCCTAGTGCAGGATTGTGGTGTGTTAAGCCTGCTTCCGCTAGACCGAGTTTGTGGTCCATTTGGGGGCTGCTTGCAGAGGAGTTGCAAGAAACATCATGTCTGTGTTATAAGAAATAGGAGCTTGTGCTGACTGCTTTTAGTTTTCTCTCAGATTTTACCTCTTTCTCAAGTATATCCATCTTTCCCCCCCCCCCCCCCCTCTAAATCCAAGACATTCCTTGATGCACTTTTGGAAATCTTGTAATGATATTTCTTCCATCTGGAGTACTCTTAAGTGCTCTTGGCAACAAGAGTATGCGACTTCTGATTCCTGTCTGTGGTCATGAACACCCATATGCCAATGTTGAAGACTGACTGTTCTCTAGCTACGGCTAGCTGTAGAAAACAAAACCCCACCAAAATACCAGCCCAAAACAAAGAACCCCAACCCAAACCAAAAAAGTTCTCACCTTCTCTTCCTTCCCCTTTCCCGGCTTCCCCCACAACTATTCTTTAGGCACAGGCTTGCACATCGAGGATCTCCAGAGAGTATTATCTGTAGTCAATACCCCTTCGGTCCTGACTTTTAAATACTTGGTTCAGTTCAGTGTTTCCTTGACACCTTCACGTTCAGATGATGACCTTTCAGAATAAAACAGTATATAGTTTTGTGGTGACTTGTGAAGATCTGATGTATCTTGAAATTAATCAGTATTTTTATCCTGCATAGTGTGCCATGCTCTGCTGTCTGGATCCACTCACATTATTCTGTCTCCCTCACTGAAAGAATGTTGTACTTTTGGTATTGCCTTGTAAACTGCACTACTTAACATAGCATCCTAGTACCGAGAGCTTGAGTAATGGATTTATAGTTCTGTATGAACTCAGCAGCTACCTTAGGGTGTTAAGGGCACATAGACACCCTTTTTTGAAACTTTGAAATCCATCAAATGTGTGAATGTTGGTGTTCCAGCTTGACAGCTAGAGCTTGTTTTGCAATTGACATAAGTTAAATAGTTACAATTTTAATTGTTTGTATGTTATTTACAAAACTGTAGCATTCTAGTGCCATGGTGATGGCTGATATAAACAACTAAAATAAGTTCATATTAAGTATTTCAATACAGCTAATGACAAACAACAATGAAAATTCCATGAAAAAAGAACCTTAGGGGGTTTTTTTGGAATATGAGAGACTAAATGCCAACCTCACTCTTCAGTGTAATCATAATAATTTCAAAGATTAGTTGAGCTCTAAATTATATTAATTCAGATATTTATGTTCTTGTTTGATTTTTATAATGGAAAACTAAACCCCATTCTCTATTCAGATTCTGATTCATCTTTTATGACTAAGAGGATTGAGACGGCATCAGTCTGAAGATGCTGCCTGTTGTTCAGGCCATCAGGTGAGTATGTTTTAAAACTTGGTGTCAGCTTTCTTTTTCTGAGCATTGTCTGCATCCAAACTTTAGAAATACATGAAAAGCTTTGATTATTGTTTCCTGTTGTTCTAGGCGTGAGAAATACCCTTGGTGCTCTTCTTTTTGAAGGAGTGTAGATGATGTGAATACTTGCCAGATCTGTTTGTTCTGTGGTGGGCCAGCTTCTGTGGCAATACTGCTTGATATGTTTGTATGTGCAGAGCTGGAAAGAAAAGCAAGAAGGGAGATGACTCCTGAGCCCATTTAGAAATGGGCTTTTACCTTCCTGAGGTAAAATACTTCCTTCAAAATATTTGTTGTAGCTATTTTAATATACACACATGTATCTCAATATCATGTATAAAGCATGATAAATAATGGTATAAAAGTGTGGATCAAAAACTGACACTATCTTGCTTCCAGCAGAGGAAGAGGTTGTCTGATGAGTGTTTTTAACTTTTTTTTTATTTTGATAGTTACAAGTTGCATTAAAAATAAAAAGATTGGAAATGTGCAGATAGACTGTGAACATGCAATTCTTTGAGTGGCTGCTCCAAAGTTATAATTGGTTTTATTCAGCGATTTGCTAACTGTAATGTTTCTCAAGGTGACCAGTCTCATAGATGCCCTATACCTTGTTCAGTGCCCAAGACACACAGCTGGGCCTCCTCTTGTGCTTTCTCACTTCCATCCCAAGACTCTCCCATGTGTTTATATACAATGGCACAGCTTCAGTAAGAGGGGTAGGGAGTGTCCCACTCTTCTGCATAGCGTCTTGTGGCCAAGGCACTCCCTGAGGGCCTAGGTGCTGAGAAGGGTCAAGAGCCCAGCTCTTCGTACTACAGGCTGGTATGGGCTGGACCAGTGCATGCATCACCATGGTTTCCTTCAAGCTGTGCAGTTTCAGAAGACAGCAGCTAAAACTGTTTGGGTGGTCAGAATCAGACATGGGCTGTCAACAGCCTCAAGCATTGTGCTGGGGAAGTTTCTGGACCTCAGTGGAACTGGATGTTCGGTTGCTATGGACAGGGCAGTTCTGGCAATGTATAAATGTCTGGGTGTGCAAGGAATGTTTACACCAAATGGGAGACAGCTATTGAGGTGTTCGGGATTAAACAGGTACATTTTGAGGTTACAGATTTGGACTTGGGTGTCTGAAGCCTGTCTGGATCCTGTTTTAGACGCCTACATCCTTTTCTCACTTTTGGCCCATAGCAGAATTCTGTGCGTACATTACCATTGTGGAAGAAAGCCCAAAAGTTTATCCTGAAAATGTGAAGCATGTAGGTAACGTCCACAATAATATTTTCTGCACTGCTTTCATTAAAGGAATAGAAAGATTAGATGCGGAATAAATTTTTTTAATACAAAGTGCACCAATTAAAACTTACCTATGCTTGTAGAATTATTATAGGAACACTGAGACCTTGAAGTTTGAACCACATCTAATCTTACATTTTCTTTAATGTTTCTTTTGTTGTATTTATTATGAAAGCAGACACACACAGCAAATCCATTCAAATTCTGACAGGGATTTCCAAGCAAGTTTAGGCTGAATTCCAGCTTTGCCCACTGCTCTCAACTACTCCTATCAAGCACATACCATATGGCCATGCAAACAAATACATGCACAGCTTTTGCTTTGTCAAGCAGTGACAAAACAGTTTGGGACCATATGCTGCAGAACACAAGTGAGCACTCTAATGACTTACATGAGTAGGGTGAACTAACTCAGAAGAAATGTGCAGTTGTCCGTGCTTCTTTGCCTGCTGTACGTATTTTTTCTACAATACAGAGCAAGAATTTGTACTGAGGTTTCTTCACTGCAGTGACTTCACCTCAGTCCTGCCAAGTGATTCTCCCTGAAATATGAAATGGCCGTTTTTGTGGTCACTGACAAAATCACTTGCGGCTATGAAGGTGACTTAAATTCTCAGTAGCTAACTTGGTCTAGTCATCTAGCCTTCATAATGTAACCAGTTTCCCTTGCTAAGTCAGAAAAAGAATTCACAACTGAAATTTCTATCAAATGCTTATTTATTCCCAAATGCAAAAATTGTTTGGATCCATATCCTAGTTATTTTGTGAGATTTTTTTGAAAGCATCAGAGAAAAAAAACCCCAAATTATTATTTCTTGGTAGGATTATGCAAAATGTAGACTAATTTATGCAAGCAGTTTTATCCCATGTTATATTTGGAAGGTAAGAAACTCAACTGAACAATCATAAGCTCCAGAGGAACATAGAGTTTGTAAGGTTTTAGGCAGGTAATTGCTACAGGTTTACAAAAAAGTTTTATTGATTAGAAAGTCACAGCACTTTCTCTGCTTTAGTTTCTTGGGCACACTTCTTGTCACTGAGTGAGTTCATTTGTTCCCTGCAATAGAACGATAATCCCAACCTGTAACAAAAAATGTGCTTATCACAACTAAACAGCAGATACTGCCTAGACTGGGGAATGAAAGTAAAAATGGGGGAAAGGACAAAGAATACATTCAACTGCAGGCCTAGTTACTTCCCCCCCCTTTTCTTTCCTTTCCCCACCCCTCCCATGTAATCTACTGAAGGAGGTGCAGTATCATGTAACTGGGAAGTAACAAGCTCACTCTTCTAGCCAGTGACAAGTAGCAGCTTTATTTTGGAAAGGAGCAGAAGAGTATATAGCCTTTTTGTTACTCGCAGGTTGTGTGCTGCATATGCTTCCTGTATCACATTATATGGCTACACCTTCTTACCCTTTTCCCCAGAGATCAAGGCTTTGTTCAACTCTTGTAGATGGTCTTTCTGAAGAATGAGGAAAAAGTCACCCAGTACCTACAGATCTTTTAGTTTGACCTCAGGAAGCTACAAAGCTCTGGGACAGGATTTGGGAGAAAACACATCATCATGGAAGTTAACATATTTACTGAAGAAGTATTGTGTCAGGGAACCTTAACAGCTTCCTTTCAGTGATTTTTCAAAACAAAGGACATACTAGATCTGGATCAGGTTGCCCAGGGAAGTTGTGGATGCTCCGTCCCTGGAAGTGTTGAAGGTCAGGCTGGATGGGGCTTTGAGCACCCTGGTCTGGTGGAAGATGTCCCTAGGCATGGCAGGGGGATTGGAACTAGATGATCTTTAAGGTCCCTTCCAACCCAAACCCCTCTATGATCCTATAACAATTCATTCATCTGGACAACATTTTATATACCTCCATATGGGAAGTTATGGGTTAAGATGGAGTTCATAGGGCTTCCTTGGTAAAAGTGTAAGGTGGGTGATGAGCTGAGAGGAATGTAAGAAAACTTGAATTGCAAACCATTAGGTGGAGGGATGTTCTTCACTATTGATCTCTAATATTTAATATAGATCTAATGTCTTCACGAAAGCTTTAGGGCACATTAAAAATGTGCAATCAAAAGTTTTTGCAGATGCAAAGCCAAGAGACATTCTTGATAAAAGATGGTGCAGAATACCTTACAGAAAGAACTGGTCTTAATGACTTGAGATAAAAAAAAGCATGGGGGCGTGAGGATTTGCGAGGCACATAGAATTTTGATCCAGTTCTTTCCTGTTAGATATACACTGGAAATTATAAGGAAAGAGAGGATATAGGGTCTTCTAACACATCACAGAATTTCTTTAAGTGGAATAGTGCTGTAATCATCAGGATGTATCAGTCTTTTCAGCACAGAAAGGAAATTAGCATTGCTCTGGTAGAGAAAGCATCTCCAATACTATTGCCCAGCTTGACCCACCCACCTTCAGAAAGGTTGAGTAAGACTTCCAAATACACAGGTGGGGGGAGGGTAGACGGGGCAGCAGGAAAAAGGATTAGGGTGATCAGGGAATGCAGAACTGATAATGTCAGAGGAAATTTAAAAATTCAGTCTTTTTTTAGTGTAACACAATGAAGGTTGAGATGTGATTCTGGCCATTTTATACCACAGAGAAGAGAAGTGGGAAGCTATTTATGTGGAAGCATAATCGTGGCACAAGAGATAAGGAGTATAAACTGGTCATGAATACATATCAGCTAAAAATTAGTAGTAGGTTTCTAACCACCAAAAAGGCAAGGTCTGGAGCAGCCTTTAATCTAAAGAGTGAAGCTTTTAAAAAACATCCTCGCTGCATTTTCATTAGGTTTCATATGTTTATGAAAGTGATTATAAAATGTGTTGTTGTGATGTAAAGGACTGAATTCAGTCAGTCCTACATTCCTGCCAAAGAGGGATTGGGACGTCCCTATGTCATCCTTAAGTGCCAGAAGATTTTTCAAGATGGAGCTGGAGACCTGAGAGGAAAGAAACAGGGTGCAAAAGCAGGAAGAAAGAACATGTTGTAATGTTTGCCTTTGTTTGCAATGAGAAGTAAATTTAGTGGGAAATTAATTTCACTGAAACAATTGTGAGTTTAGAGCTTGATTTGGGGAAGAACTTAAAGGGATTTGTATGTATTCAGCACTACTCCCCATCAAATCTTTAGAAAATAAAGGCTAAAACAATAGGCATGTTACATTTATAGAGACACATCTGATTAAATTTGTTGTTAAAATTAAGCTTAAAATATGGCAAATATTCAGGTCTTACTGTGTTCTTGGAGTTTATGACATAATTAACAGATGCCTGCTCGCAGGTCTGCATTACCTGAAAGTACCGATTTCTTTGAACTGCAAAAAAAAAAAATAAAATAAGGATTTTGAAAAGTATGTTTAAATTGTGTTCAGAGTGCTCGTACTTCTGGTGTAAATAACTTTGAAATGTTTTAGAACTTTACAGGGAGCAGCAGCATTTTCCGCCTGTTGGGAGACAGAAAGCAGAATTTACTTCTGCCGCGCTAGCAGGGGAGCAGGGGTAGGGCGCACGGAGCAAGATCCCAGCCGTGCTTGTCCCTGCCTTGCGGGGCGCTGCTGCGGGGCGTCTGGGGGCAGGAGTAACTGTTTCGGGTCACTTTGTGCTCGTGGGTTCAGAAAGGCGTCAGTTCAGCAGCGGGGAGGGAGGCAAAGGCCAGAGGCGGTGGTGGGCTTGGTCCACGTGGCCCCCGCCCGCTCATTTGTGTTTTGTTGGAGGCTTTTCTGAGGAAGCCCTGCCACCCTGGGGGTCCCACCGCGGCGCCCCCACCCCCGCGCGGAGGGAAAGGCGGGGGCGCGGCCCCCGGCAGAGGGTGCCGGAGCGCAGGGACTGTCCCCATCCTGTCCGCCCCTCGGCGCCTCTCCCCTCCCCTCCCCTCCGTCGGGCTTCTCCCGGGTGACGTTGGGATGCTGGGGAAGGAGGAGGAGAGGGAGGAGGAGGGGAAAGGAGCGCGGCTTCCTCCGCCCCCAGTCGGGGACAGTCCGTTAGCGAGAGCGCAGGGCTGGAGCGGCGGTGCCGAAGAGAACTTCGCGGCGGCGCCGAGCTCCCCCCCCACCCCCGCAGCGGCACCGACAGCGGAGCCCGCTCCGCCCGCAGGCGCTGTTACCGGGCGGGCAGCATGGTCCCCGGGGCGGCGGGGCGGCGGGGGGCGGCGGGCCGCCTTCTGGCCCTGCTGGCGGCCGCCGCGCTCCTCCGCCTCCGCGCGGCAGGTAAGGAGCGGGCCCCGCGGGGCGGGTGCGCTGCCCGGCGGGGCGGGCTGTGCGGGACGGGGCGGGCAGGGAGAGCGGGCTCTGTTTCGGGGGGAGTTGCGCGTATCTATTTGGGACCGGCGGAGCCGCCAGCATCCCCAAGGGGTGGCTGATGATGGTTACTCTGGCTGTCTTTCTTCCTCTCTTTCTTTCTTTATTTTTTTTTTCTTCTGCTTCTTCTTTCTAAATGCAAACCTGATGTTGCGATTTCTTCTAAGGGGACGGGTGTTGGCAGGAGGCGAGGGCAGCGGTGGCTGCGCTGAGGACGGTTCGCTAAAACTTTTTCTCTAGCGCATCCCGGCGCCGCTGCCCCGCTCGGGCGGCGGGCGCTTCGTGCCTCTCCTCGACCGCTTCCAGCGCACCGAGGCTGGTCGGTGGCGACTGGGGGGCGGGGGTAAGAAAGACTGGGGGAAAACAAAGGAAAAGTTCGGGTTTTGTTGTTGCCGAGGGTGGATAGCAAAGTGTGGAGCCTCCTCCCTCGCTGCGCCCGCCCTCCAACCCTCCCCTCGGAGTGGTTATAATAATGTGTTATTATTTGGGCGGTTGAGTGTTGCCAGAATCTCAGCGGGAACCAGGAGCGGGGGGGGGGAATTACAGCCGAGTGGGCGAGAGGGCAGCCGCCGTGTTTGCAGCTGATGGAGGCTCGGCGGGGTCTCTTTCTGTGTGTTTCTGTGCTTTAGAGGGTCCTGTTTCCCCTGTGTACCTGGCCGACCCTCGGGGAGTGAGGAGGTCAGCCTTTGGGCTCAGCAAACGCTAGGACTCGGTTCAGCGAGCGCCGCGATTGTTTTTGGGGCTGAATAAACTGCCCTTACTAACATCTGACCTCGTGCCGTGGTAGCCAGCGCGTCTGCTGAGCATTTGCCAGTTTGTCCGGCATCTCCGAGGCGAGCGCCGTGATTTACAGGGACTTTGGGAAGCGTGTGGCGTTGGAGAGACGCGATGGTGTAAGAGTTAGAGTTCCCGTAAAAGAAGCCGCACAAACGTTTTATTCCTTTTTTCCTTTCTGCCCTCCCGCGCACGCCTAAGACGCGGTGCTCTCAGAGGAGAAAAGGGGAGGGAGGTGATGTGGGATGTGAAACCCAACGGCGAGATAGGAGCTGCCGGATTCAGGTCTTTGATCTTTTTTGAAACCGTTCTCTGGAAAATTGCTCTCTCACCCTCTGCAGCCGATAAACCTTGCTCGCAAACTCCTTCCCGGGGCAGTTTGCCCAGGGACTGAGGGAGGAGGTGACAGGCGGCAGCATTTTCATGCCAGGTTTGTAACCCTTCCCGTGCTGTCTCCGCCGGGCAGTGCGGGAGCGCTCCGGGCGGGCAGCTTCTCCCTCCTCCGCCTTTCCTGGCTGTGGCTTAATTGCACCGAAGTGCAGGAGGAGACCGATGATGTCTTTAAGGAAAAACAGTGATACTGCAGATAAGAGGGGACTTGTTAATCAATTGCACGTTTGAAAGGGCTTTTCTTCCCTTTGTTGCTTTCGCTAATCCGTTTACCTCTCCCCGGGAGGTGACAGATGCCTATATTTCCTGTTATTCAGCTCCGGGGTCCGAGGTCTTGCCATTTGTTACATTACCGTGAAGGGAGTGGGTCAGCAGAAAGCTGGAGGTCTGGGGCGTTTACGGGGGGAGAGCAGGAGGCGAGCGTGTGTTACAGCCCGCGGATCTGGGGTCAGTTCCCGTCGCGTTTATTTTTCCTAGTGCCTTTATCGCTCCCTTTTGAAGCGCCTGCCCCGCCGCCCTGCCCCCGGGGGATCTCCCGGCCGGCCGGGGGGAGGCTGGGGGGAGGCTGGGGGGCCTCGGTCGAAGGCAGCGCCTCCTCTCGGGGCCGGAGGGAGGATGACGGTCGTCGTTTGCGAGACGTGGAAGGAGATGCCCGGCTTTCTGTCCCTGTCCCCACTTCCCTCCCTTTTCCCCGAGCAGCTGGATCTGTCTTTCGGACGCAGCGGGAGGGAGGTGCGCACGGTGTCCCGGGAGTCGCTTTCCTTCCTCCCCTTGGCCCCCTGCAGCCCGTGAACACCGAGGCTTATGCTTCTGCCACTGCTAGCCCCTTTCTGCCGTCTCAGAGCCTGCCCGCCGCCCCCGGGGGTGCGGGCTTTGCCGCCGGGGCCGGGGCTGCGGGCCGGGGGGGCTGCGGGCCGGGGGGGCTGCGGGCCGGGGGGGCTGCGGGCCGGGGGGCTGCGCGCTGCCTGCCCAGGTCGTCAGGGGACGCTTCTGATGGGGTGAGTGTTTCAGCCTTCGCGGAGGCAGTAATAAAACCACAAACTGGCGTTAAAAGCGGATTTGGGTGTGTGTGTATATATATATATATATATATATAGCTACCCCGTAAACGTGCTTGTGATAATCATTGCGACCACCTGTGGACAGCGTGGTTGCGCTATACCTCGGTAGGCACGGATTGGGGACTCCATTTTCTTCACTGAATGTGCAGCACGGTGGTTGAGAGCCCATAATCACAGCAATAAATACTTGTGTACTTCCATTGTTAAGCGGTATTCTTCTGTTTAATTAGATTTGTGTAGTGGTAAACAGCCATTGTTAATCTATGTTTTATTTAAAGGTTTATTTTTCAAAATGTCCTTTCAGCCTTTTCAGTGTTCACTTTACAATATGACCAAGTAAGAGACAACAGAAACTGGGATGGTCGTTTGCACAATGTACTTACTTGGCTTACAGGCTTTTGGCCTCTTAACATTAAGTACAAAAAAACCAAAAAACGTTTAATCAAACTGAAGTTAATATTCACATGATTTGCAAAGTATGCAGAGCATTGTGTCTAAAAAAAAATATTAGAATTCTGTCAACAGAATGTCTGGAGATGAAAACATACATAATGGTAATTCTGTGCTATGATTTTGCAGGCCCTGAAGTTTGTAAACTTCTACTGAGTTTTATAAAGAACCCCCCCTGATTTCTTAGAGTACAATGTTAGTGGAGAAATGAATGCAAGTATGGATTATTTCTGAATGCCTTTAAATGCCTAAGTACAAAAAGTTGTAAAATGCTTGAATCTATAAAGTTGCTTGAGATTTAGCTATAGCTCCCTCCTGACTATAATAAATGAGATTCAGCTCTGGAAATTGTACATAAGTCACCTGGTAAAAGTCGATACAGCTTTGAATACAAGAAGTCTTCACATAGCATTTAATAAATGACATTGATTACATTAAATATTTTTAGGTCAAACCTTTGCCAGCATTAATTGAATCGTTAAGTAGTTTAGTGGTGAAGTTTATCCTTGGGTCAAGGGTTACCGTTGGGTTTGTTTTTTTCCCCTTGAGTTTCTTGATTATGTTAAGCATTTGTATTGGAATTGCGATTTTCTCCTTTATCTCTTTTCTGCTGTAAACAGCATAGAAATGCAAGTTGCAGGAAGAAAAGGACCAGCTGACAGATGAGGCAAATTAATCCTATTTAGTGAGCTTCCAGTTGTTTGCAGGAAAGCTGATCTTTTTTCTAAACTCACTGCACTTTGTGTAAGGTGTGAATAAGCTTTTAGAACTGTCATTGGCATGGAAATATATTTGACCACTAATTAGAAAAATGACAGTCTTAGGCCACTAGTCAAAGAAATGAGCTAGTCAAAGAGAATTAAATGTAAAAGGAAAGAAAGGCAATGAATACTATTGCTTATTTGATACCTACAAGAATCTTCCGTGTAGAAGACTTGAAGAGGCCTCTTTGTGGCTTATCTTCAGAATCTTAAATTCACGTGTTATAGTTAATAAAAATGTCAGCTAGAAGCAGTCAGCGTCTGAAGTTTTTAATCATACCTTTGATTCAGATAATTTATTTTAAAAACCCTCTTTGTGTTATTTTGAACATTGCAGTCAGAGTAAAAACATAAAGCAAACTTCCTTTGGTTTTTATACATAAATCTTTCCTTAGATGTTCTGTGTTGCGTTGTGTGGTTGCTCAGAGGGAAGAAATGCTGCTTAGAGTATTCCATCATCTAATTTACAGCATCTGTCACAATGTTCTCTGTGCAAAGGATGGCTTGCTATTTAAGTTTGTTTATTCATTGTGAGGCTGTTGCTTTGAAAAGGAAGTTGTCATTAGGCTCAGCATGTCTGGAAAGTATGCATGTCCTCAAGTCTTCTAATCCAGTGACTATAAAGTAGTTAAAGCTTCAAAGAAAAGGAACGACAGGATTTTGCAGCACTGAAAGAAGATGCGTTGTTTGTTAATCCTGCTTTTAATTGTTGCTCATAGTGCAGACTGCTGCAGCATTGCTAGTGGGACAACCAACAAATTAAGTGATTGTCTTTCCTCTTGGTTTTGCCTAAACGTGTAAGTAATTCGAAATGTCCCTTACTAGCTTTTTGCATTTACTTTTCCCAAGCTTTTGCCATGCACCAGTGTTCATCTGCAGACATCCTGTTAGTTTTTCGGATGTTCTTCACAGACTTGACTGACGACCAACATTTTTCTCTTTACATCTGTTTGTCCTCCTCAGCTAGTCTGGGAAAAGACTTCCACTATCTTTTCCAAGTGGTGTTGGCTGGTGATTTTTATTGAAACTGAGAACGGCTGTATGTGATTTTTCTGGTGGCAGTAAAAGACACTTTTGAGAAAGTCAGGGTGATCCCTTAGCTATAGAGTATGAGTTTGCCTTTTAACTGGCAGTGGACAAAAGGTTTCATTTAAGAACACAAACAAATCTGCCTGGTAATTTCCGTGAAAACAAGAAATCACAGTGTACCACTAATGGTACACTATTATGGTGGTGGTAAGTAGATGTATTACACCTACCTTAGGCTTATCTAGCTCACAGTGTGTGGTAGCACTGGCGTTGAGCAGTTTGCAAAGCCTGTTGATGAAGCAGTATGAGTATGCTATAGACAGTTCCAGGCTTCTAAGCTGGTTTAAAATTAGCTTGTGTGTATCTGCATGAGTGGTTGTGCACAAGTGTTGTACTGACAGCGTGCACTGCTTCACAAAACAAAGGGGCTATACTGCTGCCTGCTGATTGAATTAGTCTTTGTTTATATTGATGCTTTCTGGTTTTGCTTTATAAACATCCAGCACGTGTTCGTCTGTGATGATGAAGTGTGGCCTACAATAGCTGATGGAAGAGGAAGGATATCACTATATTACTTTTTCAGTAGAAGGTATTTGAAGAATGAGCATAGTATTATGTACCTGTTTCCTCTGAGTCCAGAGCAGAGCTGAATGACATCCCCTAAAGGTTGTGTGGTTATGAAGGTGCAGTTTCAGCAACCTGACATTGCTGGAAAGGGAAAAAAGGATTCTGCAGAAGTGAAGGACTATGTGGGCAGAGGGCAACAGAGAAGTAGTATGATATAAAGATACAAGATGTTTTCTTTTTCCACTGTATAGATTCTGGTGGAGCAACAGCAAGATGTTTTATGAGGGTACTGCTTGAAGGAGCAGCAAAGTGGAAACTGTTCCAGGCCCCAGTTTGGCCAGTGTCTAGTTTTAAAGCGTGAGTAGTCCCATCAGGAAATTGGATTGGGTCCCCACAGGTATTTTGTCACTGAACTTCTCATCGATTTCAAATGGGAGACATGCTCTAAATACCTTTTAGATTTGATACTTCCACTTCAGGTGATGTGAACTTGGAAAGAGAAACAACAAATACACATTTGATACTCGTTCTTGAATGAAAAATCCCCATGTGTATATTGTTATATCTATGAAACCTCTACTGAACTTTGATTCCTGTCTTCTAGTTGCACTGTTTGGACACTTGTTTTATATGAACAGCATAAACATTTAATTCCGTAACTCCATTTATTGACCCTTGTCCTCATCAACACTCCTCTAGGCTGTTCATTTAACAGTTCATCTGGTAAGTATTATTTTGAGATGAAGTGGCTTCTATAAATTATTTCCTTTGCTTTTGGTAGTCTAATGCCTTCATATTATTTTTTTCATGGTATGTGCAAGTAAGTAGAATTACTTGACAGGTTGTAATAAGAGAGGATAAATTCTGTTGCAGTTCTCCTAAAGTCGTGAAGTAATACTTTTCAAAAAACCATACACAACTGTCTAGTTGAACCATAAATCAAACTTATCAGTGGACTGATTTCTTACCAAAGTAATAAGGCAGTCACGTATTCAACTATAGAGTAGTTAGAGGACAGATAACATGCAGCAAAATACAGGAAGAATTTTGTCCCTGTTTCTTTAGGAAAAAATAAAAGTATATAAACTGTGGTTGTAAACAGTAATTGTTACTGCTACTAGTCAGAAACACTCTCTTCTATATCATATGAACTGTAAACAAAAATTATTTAATAGTACGTGAGTCTAAAAGAGGAATCACAGAACAACGCAAACTAATGAGACCAGCAGGCTTCTGCACAAGCAGAGGAGCTGTCTTTCCTCCCTGGCTCCATCAGAATAAATAGATCTCATACTACTAACCTTTGTCTCATATTGCAAGCTGTTTAATACCTTTTAATATATCCTTGACTAACCCTGGTCAATTCCTGCGTTTCCAGTAGGGTACAGTTATATAAATAAATAAAATACTGGTACAGTAAACCCATGTGAGGGTGCTATGATAAAACTAGTTGTCTGTGTGATCACTAGTGCTGGCAGAAGGGGCTGCACACTGAGGGACAGGAGGTCTGTGTCACAGCAGTGCCACCTTAGATCAGATGAAGGTGGTGTGGGACCTCACTGGTTTGTTCTTTTGGATACAGTGTAAAGGTCTCATACTGGAAGAAAAGGCATCTCTGAAGGGAAAAAGCCAAAGACAGTTCTAGAAACATTCATTCGTCACTCTTGCCTGGTACATTACTCTTATGAGTGTATCAAAAGTTTTTCTGAATAGATCAAGATGAGAAAATGAGGGAACGGGGGTTGGGGGGAAGAATGGTATTACTTGACAGCCCAGGACTATAGCAGCTGAGTCACTTTAAAATAGGTTCTGTGAATCTCTTGTATGAACCAATAACAAACAAAACTGCTTGAAAATTGCAGAAGGCCTAGTGAACTATAAAATTTTCTGCATATTTGATGAGAGTGAAGTTCTAGCAAGAAGTTATACAATGTAAAGAGAATGCTGAGATTTTATGGTGTTAAAATGAGAGTGTGTGTTCTGGGAGATAAGTTAACAAATGGTTTTACTGTGCTTGTTTCTAGTTTAGAAAAATGACATGGCAGAATTGTGCTATAGAAAAAACCCAACAACACTAAAGTTAATGACATGGCAGCAATGCTTCTGCATATAGTAAACTTTTATCTCTTCTTGAAAAAACAAAAGCATAAAAAGGCAAATGAAGATTATGCCAACGGATTTTAAATAGATAACCCAAATATAATATCGTATACTCTGTTATTTCAGGGAGCAACAATTTGTTTCTGATTCTACGTGTGCATTGCTTTTCACATTTTGCCAATGTGTTAGAGAAGCGTTTTTGTTCATAAATTGAGGTGTCCTTACCCTGAGATGTAACTGTCAAGTAATGCAAAACTACCCAAACTGCATATCAGAGAGCTGACGGGACTAAAATTAACCCTGCAAAATCCAACCCATTGCTGGCCAGGCTGCCTGAACTGGCTTACCTCCTGTCCCCAGGACCACCGGTGCTGGCACAGGGAAGGGGCCAGACTGGGTGGCTGGAAGGCTGGGAGGGAGAGGACATGGCAGCCCCAGCACAAAGTGGTTTAAATTGCTGTGGGACTATACTCCTGGAGATAGTAAACGTGATATGCAGAAACAACATAACTTAATTGTGTGGGCTAGAAATTTTAGAGACACTTCCACAATACAGTTGTAACTGATGGCTGTCTAAGATTTGGATTCTGCAGAGCTGAGCTGAACCTGTGCCGTTTAATGAAGAAAAATCTCACTTGCCTTGAAAGTCTAGCCTGCAAACAAGTGTTTAATTAGTTGTCAGGTGGTGGTTATTCTCACCACATACAGTATTTGTCATTTCTCTTTGTGTTTGAACAGTTGTTGCTTAAGCTGAATTTTAGGATTCCATCGTGTTTTGTATTGCATTGTACTAGGTAAGAATGGATGATCTTTTGAAATTAAATGTGGTAATAATACAACGGAGATTTTTTGGTACAATAAACAATGAAATGGACAAAAGGAGAGTTCTGTGAAGGTTCTAAAGGTCTATGGGGCTTTCAGTGTGCTATATGAATATTCTAAGTTGAAAATAACAAGGGTCTTGTAGCATCTAGCTGTAATTACACTTTTTAAATTTTACAACTCTGTTGACAAATACAAATCCTGCTTCTTTAGAAGAGACATGAAACATTTTTTTCATAAGTTGAAAAGAAAAAAGGGGAGGAGTCTATGACAGAGAAACAAGAGAGAATTATGTTTACATAAGGAATTCCTTTTCTGGGGAATGGGAAATAAAAATCGTTTGTGGGACCCTAGGAACTCAGTAGCTGAAGGATGAGCTTAAACTTAAAAAAGTATTTAAAAAATTGTAGTTACAGTGGTGGTTAATGATGACTCCTTTCATGATAGACCAGAATCCCTTACAAAGGAGAAAGTGGTATTATGTAGATAAAATTACAAGCTTGAACGGGATCTGAACCAAACCTACATAAGGAAAATGTGTCTGCTGTTGTTTTAGCTTTAAAAATAACTGGGCTTCCTAGCTCTGCCTGGAAGCAATTTAATGCAACAGATTGATTATTATTTTTTTTTTTAAAGTATTTCCAGCCAGACCAGAAGCAGTAGTTAATAAATATCTTGTGAGGGCAAGTCTATTCTTTATGCTTGGTTTTGCAAACTCAGTGAATTTGGATATTAATACCTGAAATTGTAGATAGTAATTCAACCTGTTTTTCTAAAGCTGGTCTCGCATTTATCTTGTTCTCTCTGTGTCAGTGTAGAAGTAGGATTCAAAAATCCATTTCTTAAAGGAAGTAATAGAGAATCTGCTACAAAGTTCATGATACTGTCGTTTTTCAGAGCAACAAGAAAAAAAATTCACCCCATATTTCTTTCAAATTTTGTCTAGAGAGCTTTTGGATAATGTTGCTCTTGAGAAAAATACTATCTTTGTCAATGTATCATTTATGAACATATCAAATATAGAAAAAGCTTTGAAGACATCATGCTTTTTCATGAAGACGTTATATCAAAGATGGGAGCATGTAGATTTAGGAAGGGCAGATTTTGCAAGTTACTCTGGTTTGTAATCCAAAACCCAAATTTAAAGCTAGGAGTAGTTTTGATTCTGGAACTTGGGGAGGATGTGTTTACACAGGAAAGGGCTGCAGAAAGCAAAGGTGTCGATTTACACTGCATTTTCAAAATTACAAAAGTGGAAAATGTTACCTCACCTTTACTGAACACTTACTGTGTCCGCAGAGGTGGTTATGAGAAAGTACTAGTTCAGTGTGAAACCACAGAATAAACTAGATGTATAGCAACTTCTTCCTGCAGGCAAGTCTTCAGCAATCAGTGAAATACTTGAGATGTCATCTTTGTTTGTGCTGGCCATTGGCACATGATTTACTGTTTCTAGAAATAAACAGAAAATCAAACCTCAGTACTGTGGTGTTAGGCTCTGTAGAAATTCTTCAAGAGTCTTTATATATATTTTCTAGGAAGATCAGGATCTTCTGTAACCACAGTATGGCTGGGCAAAAAAGGATCAGAAAGGACTCTGAGAGGGTGTATTATCTGTTTTTCATGGCGGAATCACCTTTAGCTGGCACAACTTGTTCTGAAGAGGTGACAGGAACAGAGACTCAGTGACTTCCTCAGACAAGCATGCAGGCTTAGTGCTTGCTTATGCTAGGTTGTAATTTAAGTGCATTGTTTCCTCTTACAGTTTATTCCTCTACCCCTTGTAATTGTTCGGGTTTGTTGTTGTGGTTTTTGTTTTTTTTTTTTGTGACTTCTGAAAAAGTTCCTCAAACTTTGAAACGGTTTTCAAAAATTAACTTTTTTCCTTGTAGACATATCTCCTTGGTCACCTCTTTCCCCTCCCGTTTTCTCAGCCCTTCCTCTTACATCATGCTTTCTGAATCTCATGGTCATGCTCATTCCTCCCCACTGGACTTGCTCCAAAACATCTTTATTGAAGTGTGCTAACCAAAACTGGCATATTCCAGCTTAGGCTGCACAAGTGCTGGCTAAAGGAAGAGGATTATTTCCTCTATTTACCAGATGACGTTGTTTTTATTTCGCAGAATGATGCTTTGTGGCAGGATGGCATTGCTCAAGTTCTGATTTACTCCAGATCTTTCATGCAGGATTGTTGTCAAGTCCCCGTTTGGTACCAGTGCAATGGTTTAAATATAAACCCTTCTGCCTGTCTTCACTGAGTTACGCATCTTTATTCCCAGCTGCTCCATATAATTTTTTTCTGACATTTTATTTTGTTTGCCAAGATTAGAGTATTGGCCACACCTTATACCTTGGTGTTGCCTGTGGAGTTCAGTAAGGGAGATATCCATAACACTGAAACTTGTGAAACTCCCTCATGTAAGTTAACCACTGGGAGTTAACCGTCATTATGGTTTTCCAATGAGTTGGCATTGTCAAATCATGTAATTTTTTGATATTTCCCCTCTGAGAATGACAGTTCCCCACCAACTAATTACCACCTCCATTTCCTACTGGTGCCTTAGCTTCATGCTATCATTCAGTGCAAGATAGGAGTTGTCAGGTTACGGTCCTTGGGAGCTAAACTTCCCTCAGCAGAAACCGTTGTGACATGTCTGAGTCTCTGCTTCTGTGGTTTCTTCTTAAACAACTTGCCTTTCTCTGACTTTCTGTAACTGCGCTAAGATTTGTTGTCCTGCTGTAACAGAGAAGAGATTCATCACTTTGAAAGACAGAGTTCAGACCTGACTATTTTCAAAGACTCATTTGTGTTCCCCTTCTCCCTGCCCCCAGCCGCGAGTTCGGACAGTCTGTAGAAAACTTTTTGCAAATGACAGTTTCTCTTTCTCTCTTAATATCATGTCTGCATCAATTTAATGGATTAAAACTGTATCCTTTAAACTCATACATACTCACTCCTGCTACTTTTGCTCTTTAAAATCCTATATTGTGTGAGTAGTTGCGTGTTGCAAAACAAAGGCAGCTAAAACTACTATACATTTGGGAGTGTACAATATAATTTCTGTGTTAAGCATTAATATTAACCTGAAATAAATTACAGGCTTAGGATTGTAGAAATAATATAGGATCAAATATGTGCACTTGTCATTGTCTCTGCAGGGCTGTCCTCAGTTTCTGTAACTCCTATCATCCTGTCTTTTTCCTTCATTTTACTTTTCTGTTCCTATGATTTTCTTTTTTTCTCTACAGCGTATTTCATTCTGGTACTTGTTTTTTCACTTTTTTTTTTTTCTTTTCTGTTTCTTTCTTTATGACTAATTCTTTGCCCGTTACCTAGCACTTTAGATCTTAGGAATTCACAGGTATGCTGTGGTTGCCTACCAATGGTAGGAAGTGGATCAAAGGGATCCATAGTGGCTGTTTCTAGCTGTCTGGAAAAAAAACTATGCCTGAACAACAGGTGGGAGAAGTACCTCCAAACAGATGGTTTTCTGTGACTGAGCCATTAGCACGCTCCTTTGGAACTGATGTTGCCTGAGAAACTTCTGGTATCATCATCTATACTTTTATGTGGAATGGAAAAGTAAAGCCAGGAAAGGGTGAGATGGGGGCCACAGCTCCGATGAGGTGGGAGTGGGCTGGGTGGATGGGCTTGTCTGAGCAGAGATACTGGACTGTGACCCAGTTTATGAGGAACATAATTGCCGGTAGGGTGTGGAAATGGAGTTAGGGGTTACGTGAGGGCGTGTGATAGTAAGTATAAGTATAATGCACTCATCAGTGTGGACTGGCAGAGAATTAGAAATGCCTGCTGCTGCCCTGCCGACAACTGGTGGCAAGGGTACCGAGCATAGCACCACGCTGTGTGTGGTAAAGTCCTGCCCTGTACCGTGGTTACTTTTTTCTTCTTCGGGACGTGTGATGTAAGCAACGGCCGTGTCTTTCACCGTGGGTTGTGTGGCAAGTTTTGCTCAGGAAAAAGAAGGGAGGTAAAGTTGTGTCTGCTGTGATGGTTGGATAACGTCAGATACCTTGCCTAATTTGAAACACTGAAAGCGGATAGAGACATGAAGGGAGTGACTGCCAGTTTTACCATCTACGGGTCCTGTCACTTTGAGGGTTATAATAGCGTAGAAACAATAACGGACTCTGCTCATTTAGGAAAATAGATGTGCTTTTTTTGCTTCAGGTCAGAATCACAGTTATGAAAATTATGACTTTCTTTATCTTTGTACGTGTCTGATGTATGCAAACCCTTTGTGGGGTTTATTTCCTTTTTTCTATGTGGCGTTTTTCCTTCCGTGTCTGTCTGTTGTTTTTCTTCCTTCTTCTTTTTTCTATTTTCTTTTTTTCTTTTCCTTTTCTCTCCCCCCCCCGCCCCCCCCCCCCCCCTTCCCCCCTTGAACTAGTGAAACCACTCTCTTTGGTAGTTCTGAGTCAGTTAGGTCAGTCCTGGGCTTTTCTGTGCAAAGGCTGCCAAGTTCTTCTAAAATATGTGGTGGTTTAGGGATTTGGATGAATGTCCAAAAGGGACCAAGACTTGAGACCTCCAGATGTCTTTAATTTAAAACCACAATTTCGAAAGGATCCTTCCTGAGTCCCGAGAGGAAAAAGCCAATACTTCCATTTATACTATTAGTCATCATTCTCTCCACCATCAGGGTTCTCCTCCCTTCTGTAAAGGCTACAGTTTGTTTTGCTGCTTTAACAAAAATGAGTTTAGTTGATTTAATGTTCTGTTTTGTGATGAAGTGTCTTACCTAGGTCATAGTTTAGCTGTTAACAAGATATTTATGAAGTGGTAAGAATTCTCTGCTCTGTAGTGAATTTAGTCTCTACTGGGGCAAAATGCTATTTAACTAGCAAATGAAGTAGTTCAGCTTCAAATTATATGTCAAAGTTAAATGCAACCATTTTTATCTTTTAGTAACCCCCTAAATAACTGGAGTACCTGGAACTGCTCAAAACTTATGTAATTTGACCTCTACTGTAGGAAAAGCATTTTGGCTAGATTAATACTGCAAGTATGTATCAGAGGGAGGAAAATTTTACATTTAGAAACCAAGTTTGAATTCATATTTTTATTCTATATGCAGGCTGTAAAATGTAGCTGAAGACTAAGAACCTGTTCCTGAGCTAATTTTTTCAGTAGCGTCTTATCAAATACTGTGCTAAATCCTTGTTAGTATTTGGAGCTGGCATCTGTGGGAGTCGCTCTGGAGTGTGTTGTCTGTGGCTGTGTTTAATATGTGTAACATTCATTGGCCATGTTTAATTAGGTCTGGAGCGCCAGCTCAGCTCAGCTTTACAGAAATCACTTTTTGCTGGATTCTGAGAGGCTTCATTTTACTTAAACTTCAGTTACCTGAACAGCCATTTTTGCAAAGTCCCGATTTCTGTCTTGGTGTAGTCGGGCAGTTGGTTGTGTAGTGCCCAACAGCTGCTTTGGTCTCCGTTCTTATTTTATGTTTTCACTCGTATGACCATAGCTCTGACTGAAAAGAAATCTTCAGGAAGACTTGTTTTCCTGACTCTAGTGTGTGTTTTTGCAATAAGATGGTTTCTAATTCACTGTATGGTTTTATTGACCTGGCAAACAGTATGAGTGAACCCTAACCATCTAAAGTCAACCTTGCCTGTGACCAGATGATAAAGGTACCTGAACCATGAGTTGTTCAGAACTAAGACCCTACAAAACTTATTTTTGTAAAAATCTACAGACTGTTCTGCCATTTCCCCCCTGGTAGCCATCTGCTGACATGAACTTTAAAAGAACTAGTTTCATAAACACATTTTGCATTTTATTTTGCTTGTAAACCGGTTATCTTATATAGTTAACACTCTTCTAAATGTATCTCTCATAATTAGTGCTGCAAATAAAACAGTTTTGCTAGTGGCTTGCAAAGTTCATGCACACATGCAGATTGTATGACAAATTAGAGGCCTCTGTGTAGGAGTCTGGCAATTAATAAAGCAATGCTGTGTAAGACTGCTGTAGGTGAGGACAGACATTTGTCTGTCTCTCATGTAATGGCATTCCAAATCACATGAGGAGCAGTGTGGTGTTCTGGAGGCAGTCTGTACCTCTTGTATAAGGTGGGGAGTGAAAGTTTATGAATTCAGTTAGTATTTATACTTCTTTCAAGGTGGTAATTAGTTTTTAACTTTGTAGGAAACCAGATTTTTTCACTAAACATACAATATTTTTTTTACCTGCAAATAAGATATATTAAAAAAAAAAAAAGTCAGACCTACATGATTAAAGTATGACTTTATGAAATTGGAACTGAGAAGTATTTTACTTGTCAGATATGAATTTCTGTGTTACTTCCACAACCATTAGTGTTCAAAATCTAAAACAGAGCAGGGAGCTGCAACATACTGACGTAGTTGTAGGTGACAGTGATATCTTGTTTTGTGGAGTCAGTAACACCTCCTGAAACTCCTGTTGCAAAGTGAAGGAATTTTATAACTATTACTTAATTTTCAAATGGCACAAAAAGTGATGTGGTCTTGTTTATCTTATAAATAAGAAAACAGACAGATGGAAGGTAATGAAGTGTGCCGAGAGCAGAGATGTTTTTGTGTGAGCAAGAGTTTATGTACGGTGTGTCCATGAACATGTGGCACCAGGTATGATTGTGCATGTATGTACTATGATGTTTAATGGAGAACTTGGTAAAATTCTAAGAATTAAAAATAATGAGTCAAAATGGTGAAATAAAACACTGCATCAGAAATTTCTGTTGTTGATTTGGATTCAAGTAGAAGTAAAGTAACTAGTTTGCTTACATTTTTATCCAAGGAAATATGAAATTTAAGTTCTTCTTACTGCATTTAAATATCTTGGCGTATATGTACCTTACTGCATTTGAGTAGCTTTGGTCTACTGCCGTGATTCATTCGTAATGATTACGGTTAAAAAATGGGGACAGACAATACAGCATAAATCTTACAGTGTTTCTAGAGCAGTCTGATGAACAAGTTAATACCAACCAGAATTGTAAAGTGACATATAAAAGTCTGCTTGCAGGTTGAAACAGAAAGCATAGGAGAGAAATAGGCATGTCATAGCTGGAAACTTAACAGTTGTTCTGACTGAGTCTAAGACCTTCTCTTGCTAAAATGGATTTATTAAAAATAGGAAAATGTACATGTGCAGTTGGAGAATAATTGAATCATGGAACCATTGTAATTTATATAAAACTTACATATACTTGCGGTATACGTTTAGAGAAAATGAGTATATTTTTGATCAATATATCTAGTGATTAGAAAGTTCTTGAGATAATTGCTTGAAATAATTTGAGGAACAGAAAAAAGCAGATTTCACAGGGCATTTTTTTTAAAAAATAGCATTTCCAGCTTCCATCGTTACAAAGATGAAGTTAAAGTACTTGACCTACTTGATTCCCATTGATTGATCATTATTTCCCTAAGCCATCATTCACTCAGTAAATAGCAAGCTTTTAAAGTTCTTCCATGGAGGACAGACTTTCAGGCTTGGAAAGAAGTTAAAATTTTTATGGGTGTAGGAGCAGGGGTTTAGTCTGAAAGAGGAGACTGAGTGGTGGAGAGTTTTGCTGTGACCAGAAATCTAAAATGTCATCCAGGCACTCATCCTGCTGCTGTCGAAAGGAAGCAGCATCTGCACCAGGAGTTCAGAGGAGTAGTTTTCATAGGTGTGTAGGGTGTTTGTGAATATCTTGGCTTGCCTTGGAGAAGGAGCTTGATCACAATAAGCACATGCAATTTTTTTTTAATTTACAGGAAGAAGCACATACCAAGAAACATGCACATCTTTAAAGGCAGTGATAGGACAGTTCCTTTTCTCTAAGGGAGATTATGCATACTATGACTACAGGAGTGCCATACACTGACAACGCATCTTGTTCTGCAGTTCTTTTTTTCCTCTCATCCTTTATTCTGTTTATATGATTACAGAATGTAGAGGCTGATGCTGGCTGCAGGGTAATACTAAAAAAATTGTGATGCCTGTCTTTAGCTGTTGCAAGTTGGCATGATTCTTTTACAGTCAATGAAGTCACACTAAGGATTTTCATTAACAATCAAACAAAGATTAAATTTAGAGTCTCTTGACTTGACAGATGATGTTTCTAGTTCCTGAAGATGTTTTAGATTAGAAAGTCTGTGTTCAGGCGAACTGGCCTCCTGTTGAAGAAATACAGATGTAAATAACAACTTTCCTCTGGCCACTGATCAAGATACAGGAACTGATTTAATCTTGGACTGTTGTATGTCTTTGGAGTTGCTTATTACTGGACTGGAAAATATCTATGTTTTTGACTTTTTATTAACATTTAGTTAAGGGATGCCTGAATGCTCTTGTTTGGATTAGTTGATTACAATTTATAACTGTTCATTATTTCCTTTGGTTTTTTCTAAGTGTAAATCAGAAAGGTGGGGTATTTTAGATTGCTAGCAGGATGGAAATTCTTTTTTGATGCTAAAGGTAAACTGATTAAAATGAAAGGTAATTTAAAAATTTGGTGTTGTGCCACAAATTCATGCTGTTGTGGTAGATATGCTAATGAATGTGTAGATTTTCGCATGCGTAGAATTAAGTGCATGGCTTAATGCACTGGCTCCTCTGAAGTGCGATTGTTTTCATTTGCCTAAATGGCTGTTTTTCTGGCTTAGTTCAGTAGTGTATTGTCCTCTACCACTTACTCCTAAGTTCACTTACCCATGTGAGGCTAGTAGAGACAAAATTTAAAACTAGATCTTGGTTTTGCTTTTTATCTTACTGGAGAAAGTATCACAGGAAATTTCTGTCTTCAGTCTGCTTTGATTTACAGCAGTTTGCTTATGATCAGGTTTATCTCTGTGTTTTTACTGAGGGAAGTATTTTGGAGAGCACTGGAACACTCAGACACAGAGCCCTGCTGATGACCGTGTGTGGGGTTGTTCTCAACGGGCTGGATTTACAGCGGTGGCCAACTGAAGGGGCAGATGTTCAGCTGGGAGATGAACTGATGACCAAATGTAATAGTGTGAGGAATGACAAAAAGTCAGTAGAGCATTAGTTAGGCTAGACACTGAACAGACAAATGAAATAGAAATATGTGCCATCAGGGATGATTAGGATTGGAAGGGGCTTCAGTTCCTCACAGGGTCCAGGCCCCACTCAAGAAGGGCTAACAATATTAAGTGTTGAATTCTTTTGAGCTTTATTTCAGAGATACCCTTTCCCAAACTTTCCTTTCTGAGTACCCATCCAGACTGACAGCAGAAATAACTTCTGATTCCTGGTGGCTTAAAGAAAGCCTGAATTCCAAGATGGTCCATTAACCTTACCTTTTCCCATAGCTTCTTGGATTTTTAAAAGAAAATAACTGACATGCTGAAAATAAACATCTTTTCCCACACGTCTTTTGTTTTTAGGGCCCTGGGATAGTACACTTTCCTTTCAGCCTTGGACTTACTCACCTATGATTCCTTTACCTTATAAATTAAACACCCAAAGGAAGACCAGATTTCACTGAAGTCTTGTTTGTTTCTTTTGGCAGTTCTGCTTTACAATGTCTTTCATCTTTCCTTTTTTCTGAACTTTCAAGAATCATAATTTTGAATTCAAAAAAGTATGAGTCAAACTTCTGCCTGTAATGCTTGATTTCATGTGGACTGACTTGACAGCCTGAGGTTTCCACCCAAACTTTTCATTTCTCTGTATGCATAATGGGAACAATACTTTGGAGTCAGTGGGAAGCTGAGCATCCTTATTGTTTAATGCTTTGAAGATGAGGTTATATAGCTGTAATTACTGATAATACCTGACCTAAGCCCTTTCCCTTTACAGGCAGTGTATCCTTTTGTGATTTCTTTTATTTGCATTGTATACTTTAACTACATTTCAGCAAGAGCTGTTGAAGTGTTGTCTAGCCTCAAGAGCTCTTGTTCTATTTAAACCACTCCTCTTCCTAATTGCCCTAGCCTTGCAAGATCTGAGCTGCCATTATATTTACCTAATATAGTTAAGTCCAATGTCCTCCTAGCCCATCTATTTATTTGAAAAGTTGACAAATTTTATAATGGTTTCAGGTTTATTACTCTAGTCCTCAACCTTTCATAAGTTTTCTCACCTTTCTCTGTTACCAGCAAACAGCAAGTTGTGCAGTTCAGAGTCTAAAAGCAAAAGGGAGAAACTCGTTCTTTACATTCCAGTAAATATGAAGTGGTGTAATTCATGTTGCATTTTGCAAATTTGGGAAACATTTACACCTGTATGATGTGCAGTTTTGCCAAAATTTTCTAACTTGAATGTTTTAAACTGATTGTTAAATTTAAGTGACTGTAGAATTACAGAGCATCTGCAGCTTTCATTGGAAAAAGCATATGCTTTTGAAATTTTTAAGTGTTCTTTACGGATTTTTCTCTATTGTGACACTCCATGTACAAGAATATTTTTGGTAGGGGAGTCTAGTCTGCATAGAAGTCAGCATTCATATTCTCCTGTCAGAAAGATGGCAGGATTCCAATATACTGTTGTAACTGTGGCAAGCACTAAATAAATTATCTTCCACCCCACCCCACCCCTCCCCTATATTTACAATGTCACTCTTTTGATAGTGATTTTGCAGCTGGTTTTAGGGCCAGGATTTTAGCCCTGAATATTCAGACTCACTTGGAAACCTGTTGCTGATTCTTGGCCAGTTGATAGTTCCGAGAGGATGCAATTTAATAACCCTTGTGCTGTTTTGTTTTGCCTCCCACGCCATCTGGTCTATGTCTTTCTGCTGCTCTTTTTTTCTTTCTTAAAGGATAGTGTATTTTCAACAATTTAAACTTTCAAGCACGTCACCTGAAAATGTAACTTGCTTTGAAATTTCCCTGTGCAATGTGCCTTTTGAGAAAGAAGGCTTTCTGTATACAGAGGAAAAAGAACATGAACAGGAACCTGTGGACAGGTTGGAATGGCAGGAATGTGGTGCACAGTAAAGATGTCTGTTTCTTCACACTGAAATATTATTTAAGCGCATTTCAAAAGTGAAATTATTTAATGGCTCTGAGGTCTCCTGATTTGGCTGTGTTTCTCTGCTGGCCTCCAAAACACATTCAATTATTGGAGAAATCCAAAACTGCTCAGCCTTTTCTGAAATGGAAGCTAAGTGCCGCGATGAAGCTTGTGGTCTGTTAAGTGGCTTTATTTATACTTCATTTACTAATGATAACCTAGAGTGATGCTGCTTGAGTTTAGCTCTGTTTGTCATGACGTTTGGGAAACGCTATGTGGAAAGTTTGTTCATGTTGTGTGAAGGTGCAAATTCTTGACAACCTTGTTTCAAATTTTGGAGGATCATTTTCCTGCATAACTTGGGTGCTTGCCCTTTAGTCTTTATGTATGCTTCAAATACATTGCTGTAGCTGGCAGTCAGGTTATTTCTGATTTATGCCTGCTTTTTCCTGGGCTGGTGTCTGCTTTATGTAAACAGAAGGGTTGAAGTGGTAGGTTGTGAGATGACTTTATTCTGCCCCATGCTGTGAGTGTTGCTCAGGAGTGCTGGGGAAACAGCAGGTGAATTGCACCTACTGTGGTAGTAGGTGGCCCTGCACCACCACCAGCAAGCTGTCAGGCGAAGAGAGAAGGGAGAGCTGAAGGTGTCCATCCCAGTTTTAGCTGGGCTTGGCTTGCTGTCCTCACAGCAATTCCTCATCACCTTCAGTCCAAATTGCACCTTTCCTCGACAAGGCAATGGTGATGTCTGGCTCCTGTGTGGTGCAGGGTGGGGGTGGTGTGCACAGACCTGCAGGTGACCGTGTCTGCTTGGTCCGTGGCTGTACAGGTGGCCGATTCCCCTGGTGGGAGAGGTGAGCTGTGTGGTGTCCAGGTGGCCTGTGAGGCATTGGCTTCTGCTGCATCAAGGATTTCACCAACCTGTTGGCCTGGTGCCTTCTAGACATCCCCTTACCTCATCTTCAAGTCCACGTTTCAACACTGTGACACAAGCTCTTATTTTGTCCTTGCAAACCTTGCTCCTCTGCTATGGAGGAGGAGCTGGCTGTTTCACAGTCAGATGCCCCCCAAACCTTGTCAGATATCCCAATATTCATAAGCCGAATTCTCAAGTGTGGCTGAGTATTTTCTTCCCTGATAACAATTTCTGGTGCTGTACATGTTTGAGATTTAGACAGGAAGATGTATTTCCTTGCCCCATGGCTGTCTTACAATGACAGATCGGTGATCTTAAGGCAGAAAGTCAATGTATACGCACAGTCTCCATTTTGCCTAGCAGAATTGGTCAGTCTGATGACACTTTGATGTAGTACCGTCTACTTTCCCCCTGTCCCACTCATCCAGCATCCTGGTTTCCCTCATCACAAGCCAGCTTTCAAGTTTACTAGACTAGTAGTCCAGTCTCCTCAACAAGCTTGTTTAAGATAAAGGCTTGGTTTCCAGTTCTACTTCAGTGAAGTTTATCTGAAAACACAGATCTATAGATGCCAAAAACTATACCTGAGTATGTGCCATTCCTGTAAATTTCTCTGGGACCTAGTACAAATTATTTTGCCATTTCAATAAATAACTATTTTATTTTACTTTTTGTATAATTCATGAGGTTTTGCCATGTTAGTAACATTAAAAAGAATTAACTGTGCATGCTTTCACATTAACCTATCCTGTAATTTTACGAATTCTGTTTTATGTGCAGTCTCTAGTAGCTACCATGCTTTTACCCAAAAGCAAAAAAACCCCTACATAGCTAATGGAATTAAACATATTTGTACTAAGCATTATTTTCTACTGTTTCCTGCTGTACCAAGGGTGATAATTTCAGCTCTGTTGGGGAAAAAAATCCTAGTAAATCGTCCCAAATCAAGTTGATTCACCCTAATAGATTTTAACAAGCAGTGCTTCTTTAAGAATATGAGTGGGTTGGCTTAGTTTTGGCTGTTTGTTTGTTTGTTTGTAGGTTTTTTGATTTTGAAAAGTGAGTCAGCATCTTGCTCTTTTTTCTCTTTTTTCTTTTGGGTGATTTTGATACTTCTGCTTTTCAGAACAATAGCCTGATTGACTTTTATTCCATATATGTGACCTCTGTATAGAATCTAAGAGATTCTTTTCCCCTAGTTATATTGGTGTTCTGTTTCTCTCAAGTGTCTAGTAAATGTTTAACTTGAAGTATACTGGCACAGTGTGCCTCTATAAAATGGCATTTCAGGAGAATCTCTGTTCCAAAAGGCTTTATAGCCTCATCTTAAGTTAAATTTGACACCCCAGTTTCTGTAAGTAAAAATGGACCGTAGCCTAGTTAAGGTTATCTGAATTTTAAGCAGTGTCAATTACTTTGATGCCGTTTTCTTTTGCATTGTTGTCTTTGATGGTGATCTGTTGTACATTGCACAGATGCATTTCAGGATGCACCTGCTCATTCTGGTCTCTGATGGGCATCCCAGGGTGTTTTGAGTCCATGTTACGGTGAGGCTGGTCCTACATAGTTGTTTCTTCTTGGAAATATACTTAGGCTGTCATGACGGAAAAGTGAAGATGTACATCAGGTTCTGTACTCTGGAGTCTCAGGGTGCTTACAGCCACAAGATGTTCTGCAGGGCATTCATCCCCCATGATGCAAAGGAGAGATCACATCTCCCTCCTGTGAATCAGCCTCCTTACAGGGGTTTGGGCATTTACGTTACCACTGGGAGCCACATAAGCATTTTAGGATCTGGCTAAAATAAGAGACTGGGTAAAATAAAGATACATAGGATGATCATGTTTGGCCATGGCACTATGTTTATCATGGTATGTGTGAATGGAGCTCTTGTAGCAGTGGGCCATCTGTAAGGTTGGGAAGCAAAGGGAAGTAAGTGAGCAAAGAAATTCTTGACATTGTAACCCGATTTAGAAATGGCTGTTTTTATTCCATGAAAGTCTATTAGAAAAAGCTCTATTGACCATTTATTAATGCTCCATCTTCTACCACCTTCCCCCATCCCAACCCAATTATTATGAAGAGATCAACACTTAAAAGATACTTAGCAACAGAGTTAACTGTGAGGTTTTTATCACCTCAATAATCAGGTTGCACCATTCCTAATGAATTCCTGTTGCAATTCATAATTCCAGTGAAGTACATTACATAGCTATAGATGAAGTGGAGTATTTTGAAGAGAAGACTCATTTCATGAATTCTGAAGAAATTGGTTTGCTGCGGAATGCAGTGCTCTACAGAAAATAAAAGTATGTCCCTGCCATTTTTCTTTGCTGAAGTGCCAATTCCGCTCTCCAGAGACCGTCAGTCCCTCCTGTTTGTAGTGCAGGAGGTGGAAGAAAGAACTTCTCTCTTGTCTGACAGGCCATCATTTGAGGCTGGGAGTTTTGCCAACTAGTGACCTAGCGTATCCAGTTTCTAATTTGGGGAAATGTTACTGAGAAGGTGGTGGCCTGATAACCCTGGCATTCTGTGGAGTTCTCACATTACTGGGGCACCACCTGAATGGTTTTCAGGCTGAGTTCTACTTGGATTGAGATAGCTGTTGCTCTGCTGAGATCACCTGTGATCTGGAGACTGATTTTTTTTTTTTTTTTTTAATTGTTATTGGTAAGTTATTAGTTTTGTTGTTAAAGTTTGGGAGCGTGAGAGTGTTTAGGTGTAGATGTGACAGCTCAGTATTTTGTCTTCTAAAAAAAGCCTGAGGAAGACATCTAGCACTGCTTGCCTTCTGGGATCTCAGCTATCAGATTTTTATCAGACTTTTGTTTTACTGTTGCCATGAATATTATTTCAGTTTAAGTAGTACATACATGGAGCTAGATGCTTTTGAAGCATGAGATTCTTGGCTAGAATGTTGTTGGTGAGGTTAACGAGGCAGCACAGGTGCTGATATGGTCATGAGGGAATGAAATGGATTAGTGTTTCTTTAAGATTAGACCTAAAAGAAGCCTTTTTTTTTCCTGGTAATCACTTGGAAAGGGAAAAAGAGAATGTAGGTGGCCATTTGGCAATTCAGCTTAATGCACAGATGTGCCATGGGACGTATCTGGGATCTTCTGAAGATTTCTACCTAAACCTTCAGGTGAATGGGCATCATTTTGCTTTCAAAACCTTCACTTTTGAAGCTGAGCACCTCGTGGTTTGTCCCCGCAGTTATGTACTGCGATGCAGTTTGGTACTACGTTATGTACTGCCATGTCTGGTGTCTGACCACAGTGTCTGTGCACAATTAGGAGGGAAACCTCTTGCCCAAAGGGTGTGTGTGGCCACAGCCACATGGGGATTCAGCCTTCACCATTCTGTGACAGAAGTATAAATGGGCTTAGGGTCAGAACATGGAAAAGTTCACATTTGTTGTGGCAAATGTGTGTATTTGTGTAAGAGATGAACTACTGCCAGTTTGTGAGCTTGCTAGCCATTTCAATTTCCAAACACAGACCAATACATTTTGCTGAATGTTAACTACAAAATTGACATTTCATACTAAAAAACGTTGGTTTATTTAAAAAAAAATACAAAAAACCCCACCCCACCACACCCTCCAACCACAGTAATACCCACAGTGTGACTTGGCAGTGTTTGAAAATAGTACTGCAGTGTGAATGTATTTTCCTTCTTAAGGGGAAAGGAAATTGAAATGTGGAAGATCTTTGTGGCTGTCATTGTACCATTCCATCTAGAATAACCAGTGTTGTCATTAATTTATCAGGTGCACACTCATTTAAAGATAGTATAAGCTTGTTTGAGTCTTCTTTTTATTTCAGTTGTGGTTGCTACAAAGCAAAGAAAAAGCTTGCTGTCAAAATATGTAAGCGAAGTTTTATCTGCAAGAGAGATGTTTGGAGTCAGTGATGATTCACACTGACTGCCAGAGGCCAGACTTGCCTGCTGGGATTTAAATATGTTACAGGGAAGACCTGCTTAGGTGCATAACCTGCTTATTGCATTGCTGACCATGGCACAAAAGGTGTTTAACAGAACAGGAAAACTTGTAACATAAGTAGCTTTTCTGTGTTTTTATCCATGATAACAGTCTACTGTGTTGTAAACTCAAGTTTCTTCTACGTTTTACATTTTGATGCATTGAAAGTTTTCTTGTTCTGCTTTGAGGGAGTTTTAATCAGAATTTTTAGTGAGTTTCATGTAGTTCAGAGCAAATATAATGAAGCTTTTATTCTTGCCTTTACTGACGTTTAATTTTATATACACCCTGTAGCAAAAGTTAACATAAATTGGCACAAGAAAATGATATATCTAAGTCCTTTGGTTGGTCCTACTGATTAAGGTCAAACATCAGGCTTGGAATTTCGATAATTTATCTGAGCAAGTGCCATAAGGTCTATCTTTAACCTGAGTGAAAAAATGTTATCTCTGACAACAAAGCAAACAAAGTATTAAAGATTTTCCTAAACAAAAGAACTGAAGTGTCTCTTGATCTGTTTACATAATTGAATGAAAAAAAAAAAATCCCTTTTTTCTTAGGTTCCTAAGTATTTAATGTTGTTTAACAATATTGACAAAAAAGTTGTTTTTATGGACTTCTCAAGGCAAAAAGCACTTATCATTCTTTTCAGTTTCTTAACGAGAACCTGTAATGTGTCAGTCACTGGCGGAGAGGCTGTGATCAAAAGAGATTTCCGTTAGGCACCAGACTAAAGTTCGATATTTGGCAAGCCAAAGTTATTTCATCTTGGAAAATGTTACAAGTAATGCTGCACTTGTAAAAAATGGTGACCCCTGTCTTCTATTTTTGTGCAAATCTTTTTTGGTTAAAAAACAGACGCAAAGCAATGAATGTGCCCTAGTCTGACCAGGCTGTCTGCTGACTCAACATGCTTTGTTTGTTCAGCTAGCTGCTGTGCCTAATGTGCAAATGAAGTACCAACTTTACAAGATGTGTGTGGCTGCCAGCCTGTCTCGATGGAGCCCTGTGGAAAGGATGCATGCAGCTCAAAAATATGATTTCCTGGTTTCAGTCCCTGTTGCCTGGAGGGAGTTTCTGCCTCACCTGTCAACAGCTTGTGGTGTCAGTTTTACCTGTCTGTTGCATTATTCATAAAATGTACATGCTTGTTTCTGTGGCTAATGCATGTTACTGTTTGCTGCAGTAACAATACACAGTCTTAAACATCCTAGCCACGTGCTCTAAGGACTCAGGGCTCTGAAGCCTTGGGAAAAGGTTACTTTTCTTTTGCTATTCACATTTTTTTTGTTGGAAAAACAGAACTCAAAACACAGTTTTAGAAAAGACATTAATTCATTATGTTTATGAATTCTTAATGGAATTATTAAATTTCTTCCCCCGGCTCAGCATCATAGGAAGAAAGTACATGTGTTAGTGTAAGCAGACTCTTTGATGCCGCTTTTTTTTGTAAACACAAAACTGTTTCATGAGCATCACTTCCCAGGTGGATTAAGACCTTATAGATATCTCAAATACATATCTTTAGTTATTGTCATGCAGTAATATAATTATGGATGCATTGTTTGTAAAAATCAGAACTCCCATGTAAATTTGATGCCCAGTATAAACATAAAGACATTCTGGTCTAGAAAAAGGATTAATAGCACATTTTGTATTCACTTCTGGGAACATCCACTGCATTTTACAATGCTCTGTAAAAGAACTTCAGTCCCAAGTGATCCTGCAACCAGTTCTTTTCTTCTTGAACCACCAGCATGTGACATGCTGAAGGTATGCATTGTTGATGTCCTCCAAACTGGAGTGCTTTTGTGGAATAACACCCAGGATCATGTCATATTCTGTTCCTATATAAGTTCATAAAGAAGTGATAAGCTTAATTCCGTTGTTGTTGTTGTTTTTTATTTGGGTTTTTTTGGGTGTGGTTGTTCTTGGTTTTTTTTTTTTTTTAATCAGGTATTTCCAAAACATTTTCCTTAGAATAATTAGAGGAAGATTCTGTCTACCATGATGTAAGTTTACCAGCACGACTGTGTCTAAACTGAGTGTGAAATGACACAATATGATTAAATTACAACTAGTGGATGCTGTCTCTTGCGGAGTGGAACAGCTTGCTTTCTTTTGCAAGAGAGGAGAAGATGGGTGAAGGAGACATTTCTGTTACTTATTAGAAATCTGTATACAAAACAGATGTATAGTCAATATTCTTGTCAAGAAGAGAGATCTGTAACATGAAGTTAAAGTTTCATCTTTAGGGTTTCAGCGTGGTGGATGAAAACCAGAGCCCAAAAATTGCACATAATTTAGTATGTTGCTAAGGCTACTGGCACCTCATCTAAAATAAGAGGCAGGGTAACTCTTTTTGATGGATTTTGGATCAAACCCATTGGCCAAGGAAAGCTATACATAGTTTTCAGTGTTCCTATTCTCTGTAATAGGGATTTTAAATTTTTTTTTTTTGGTCTGGTGGCAGAAGCCTTGCCATCTGAAAGGCTGTGCCTCTGCACACTATTATTAGCATTATTAGAAAAATACATGTGTATCTTTTGCTTTTCCAGTGGTGTGGTACTGGAAAATTATGTCTCTGTTCTCTAGCACCATACTGGTAGTGTTGGGCTGCGTTCTGAAATGGTGACAGTTGTAACAGAAATAATATTTAGACTTTATGTTTTACCTATTTTTTAATGATTTTTGTTAAATATCACAGAAGTTGATAAACCTGAAGAATCATTGATCCTGGAACATACTCTCAAGTTTAGCTCTTTTATAAAACAATGAAGATTTCAATAACAGGCTATGGCAATTGATGAGGCAGACTAAAGCTTAGTTTTGCAGCTGGTTTGGCCAAAATTCAGATTGAATGAAAGCAGTATTTGTGAACTAAACCAGAATTCTGCTTGTGCATCAATTATTCAGCCTCTAATTTAACCCTTACAGAAGCCTGTAGTCTTACTTTATAGTGGAAAATATGTTTTGAAATGAAGTATGTTACCCAAAGGAAAAGAGAGGTTATGGAGAGAAATGATGTGTAGTAGAGCACGACTGTGTTTGCTGGTGCTGGGCCAAGTAAAAAGTAGATGCATGTCAGGACTGATTAGAGAGTTCCATATTGTAAGAGTACAGTATTTTAGGATGATAATGGAAGGATGCGAAAATCATGAAAAGAATGCAGGTTTGGACAAAGCATTGTTTTGTTTTAATCAATTCTAAGTCTGAAGAAAAATAGAGTTGCAGAGGGATTAAAATAACATTTTTAAAAAATGAGATATGCTTTCAAGCTAGTATAATTTAAACTCAAACTACCTTAAAATAATATGGTGTAGTATTTCTTTGCTTCTTACATGAAAATAACATGGTAGTGGGATGGTGGGGATGGGTGGGGGAAATCTGGGGACCATCTGAAAATAGGTGTTAAATTTTTTTGTAATTATATGTTCTCAGTAGTAATCACAGACTTTAATTCTGTATGTAAAATGAAAGCTGCTCTCAGAAATAAATCTTTTAAAAGGAGTCATGAGTAGCATTATTCAAAACATACTTTTTGTAGGAAAATAGGAGAACTAGCACTGACCTGTGATTACAATAGAAATGTTACCTTTGATTGGACATCTGCATTAAATTCCTTAAGCATCCTGCAGATTTTTTTCCCAGAAGATTTGTTCTTTTAAAATTGTTTTGTTAAACACAGGTGATGGCTTACATAAAAAAAACCACACACCAATAACCCCCCTCCCCTGAAAAAAAAAGACAAACAAACCACACAAAACACCCACAAAATGTTGAAGCATTATTATTCACTACGAAAAAGGTCACATTTGGTGGCAGTAATTCAGAAGGGTTACAGCAAAACTTGACCCTAAGCACAGAAGCAGACCTTTAGGTCTCTACAGGCCTCTTTTGCCAAATAGGGAAGCACAGTTAAAAGTCCTAGGAAAACCATGTATTTCTGAGCAAAAAAGAATACTACGGAAAACAGCAAAACAGAAAAAAGAAAGCTCAGTGCCTGTTAAATGTGTTTTGAACATTATCTTGGTGGCTAGCTTGGCCGATACGCCCAGTTCTGTCAAGTCTGGTGCTTGCAGAAGTTAGTCATATGTTCGTGTCAGCCCATGCTCTTTTTCCTTCCGTTTCTGTGTACTTTGAAGACTGTTTGCTCTGCACCTATGCCTCTGTAGCAGAACAGCTTCTTCCATTCACAAATTCGCTGCATACCAGTTTTTCCTTCCAGAAGTTGCTCAGTGAGTCCAACATCCAGTTGCAACTTTCTGCTCAGTCACTTGGGGGAAAAAACGCAGTTGTCCAAATACAACCCATTTATGCAGCTTCTCCTTGCCAGTGTGCAGGTTTCAGAAGGAAATGGTATTGGTAAAGCAAGAGATAGGCAGGATTTTACTTTCCTAGTTGTATAAATGCTTGTTTATTCATTTTATGAGGGAGGGAGTCTCTGGCATGTCACAAGATTGCATTGTCATTCATTTTGAGCTTTGCATCTACATTGCCACATTGAGAGAAGATGCTGTCAGTTTCAGAAGCTGTTGCTGGCAAGCTGTGCACCAGGTGCCTCTATTGCCCACCGGTGGGTGGCTGTTGTTCTCTCTTCATGTATAATGATAATGGCATTTCCAAGCATCGCGACTGCTGTTGGAGGAGAACTGCTAACACCTCCCTGCAAAAGCCTGGTAGGCTCCTCAGATACCTTTTTTAGATTATTTGTCAAGCAATGCCACTAAAACCACAGAGTTTTTATTTGTTGTCTGAGTTACTTACTGAACGAACCGAAGGACGGGCAGCTGCAGTGCTGTTGCTGGAGTTCGTGGGAAGTGAGTAACGGGGCCAGCTAAAGGGCACAGCTCCTGAGGTGCCTGCCGTGTGCTAGACCTGGAAGAGGCTAGCTCAGCCTCTTTTCCAGTCCGTGGGATCTTCGCTGAACTGCCATGACTTCTCAGATACGATGCAGAGTGGCTTGGCCACTTCATCCACCAGTTTCCACAGGACCTGTGGACAAGTCTCATCCAGTTTCATGGAATTGTGCACCTTCAGGTTCCTTAGATGGTCTCAAACCTGATCTTGTACAGTGGGTGGTTCCTCATTGTGCCAGTCCCTGCCTTTGTCATTTAAAGGCATTTTCTTCAAAACCTGTTTTACTCCAAATATTACAGGGAACAAAGTGATAGGAAGACAATTCCAGGAGGAGTTTTGCCTTACTTCAATAACAAACTTTTATGTAAAATAAAAAGCAAATCTTCAGGGACTTGCAGCACTGTTAGCACTATTTTTTAGAACCGCTTGAATGCCATAGTCCATATTTATTCAATAAAAAATTTCACATCTCATTTTTAAATTAGTATGTCTACTTCTGTGATTTTGGAAGCCTTCAATGAACTTTACATCATACACTCACATCCTGCGTTCTGCTTTGAAATGTTCCTTTGGCAGGATTTTAAATACAACAGGAAATGGAGTTAGAAAGTGCATTCCTGGAAAGCTCTATTACAGTTTGCAGGCTATTTCAGAAAGTTAACTGGGTCTGGGAAAATGGATTTATAAACCTCCTGCAGTTTGCATGCAATTACCAGTGTCAACTGAAAAGTGAACAGCTCGGGTATTCTTGGGATACAGGAGTTGAAATCTGATCTGGAATCTGATCTGGAAACTTGATAGTATGCAAGTGTTTGTAATGTTGTGTTTTGTTTTAAACATAGTCTGAGGTGGAGGTAAAAATGTACTTATGTTCCATGTGTACAATATTTTTAAAAGGTGTTTAAAATATTTCTTTTTTTTTTACACTGACATCCTATGAACTCACAGAAATCATGATGCACAAATCATGATATATTAAGATCTTTTCTAAAATAAAACTACCAGCCTGGGTTTGAACACATTTTAGGACAACAGTATGTGCTGTTTTTTCATATAGTCTTTGCTATATTCAATTTTCAGTGGTGTGAGACTAACTAGTTCTGTTGATTTTAAGTACTTTACAGCAGTTTCAGATTTTCATGAAGTTCTAAGTACTTTTTTTTTTAAGTAGGAATTTTGTTGTTGTAAAAGCTTCCATAAGGTTTTACCAGAGAGAGTATATGTAGTTTTGGAATGTTTTTATTTTCCATTATTTTGAAGATTCCAGTTTTCAAAATCTCATACTGTTTTCATCTAACCATGTATACCTGTCACATTTTTCCGTGTACACATGAAAAGTCATAAGCACATTTTTACCTCCACAGTGTTCGTATTTAGGAAGATGGGCCAACATGATACAAATATAGTCCAGTATGTAATAAACCACTTCAAATTGGAAGATTAAAAAAAGAGTATAAAGGTTACAAGACCAAAACATCACATGGTAAATGACAGATATTGCAACACTTCCAGGTAAAATAAATTACACAGGCAAGTGGGGGGAAAGAAAAACCAACATCACATGAGTACGATAGAAAAACACAATGCCATTCAAAAAAAAAAAGTTAAACTCACTTAGTGACACGCCTGCACACAGAAAAACTAAAAATGTTAATAAAGATCCTAGCACTGGCTTTTAACGCTGAATAGAAACACGCTATAATGACCGCCTAATTCAGTCTGACGGCTGAAGCTGGGAGGCCAAGCAGAAGTAGTACAGAAGAAATCAACAGACAGTGTTTTAGAAACAGTTGCGTGAAGTCAGTTGAAAGAACAGTTAGGTTCTTGTGATTCTGTCACTTTTTAAGTAACACCTTGAACATATGTTTAAAATAATGTTTTATACCAAAGCTTTCTTTTCAGTTCTTTATTTTGTTCACCTGATGCACATTCCTTTTAAGCATGCTGAATTTATGGTACGTGGGGTCTGCTTTCATAACAGAGGATGAAACTTCATGTGTAAAGATGCGTATGTGATACTTTACTTACGAAAAAATTAATAAATTTATACCTCAATATGAATGAATGAGTTTTTGAAGATAGCACCAGGTCAGATTAGTTGGCTTCCAGTTCTTACACCGGGGTATTATTTCTTTAATTACGCTGCCGCCCCTCCGCCCGCCCCCCCCCCCCCCCCCCCTTCATTTGTACATGAACATTTCTTTCTGAACACCTGTGGACTGTGAACTATAAATACCAAAATCTTGTGTGTTTGATTTGATTGCCATAGAGTTGATTGTTCCTGTGTGTGGTGTGGTTTGTGGGTGTTGGCTCCCCTACTCTGCTTCCCCTCCCCCTCCCCCGAAGTGCAGCTCAGCCTTGCTAAGGGCTCCTAAGAGCTGGAACATACAGTACATAAAGAAAATGGATTTGAAGTTCATGCAGTTTGAGAGAAACCTTGAATTGCAGTTGTGTAAAGCTGAATGGGTTGAGTTTGATCAGGAATTACCCTTATGTGTCTGAAGGTATAGAAAACATTTCTGGAGGTTGGTTGTGAAGGGACAGTGACTTCCTCTGTTCTTCTCTCATCAGCCTCATTACATGAGCGTGGGTGCTTGTGTTGGATGTTCGTTTGCTAGCAAAACTGGAAACACTACTGGCTGCAGGTTTGGGGGAGAAACTGGGTACCCATCTGGTTGAGCAGGAGGTTGTGCGGCTCCCAGCGTGCAGCTGGCTCATGCAGGGTATTGATGAGATAGCACAGGAAGACCCTGCTACTCCCAGCCTGTATCTCTTGGGTGTTTCTCCTTAGATAATAACGTGAACTCCTAATTTCACACTTCTTTGGAGCTTTTATAAGCTATGGGAAATTGATGTGCTTCTTGATAGTTTTACTGCCTGTGGGGATGCAGACAGCAGTTGTAAATTTACTCAAGAGTCCTAACACTGTATTAACCTAGTTGTGAATTTGGGATGAAAACATTGCATTGTTTTTTGGAATATTATCTGTGTAGCCATAAGGGTGTTGTTTTGCAAGCATAAAATGGAGGGAGAAGGAACAAACAGTGCGCTTTAAAATGAAGACATACAGCTTTAAGGAAAAAAAGAAATACCCAAACCCCTACATTTTCCAGGCTTAGATGGGATGTTGGTAAGCCTTCATTTTTTAGATGATGTAAAGAATTTCCAGGACAAAACTTATATGTGAATCACTGTTTTAAGAAAGCTAAGCCTGTTTTTCTTTTTTTTTTTTTTTTTATTTTTTTGAATGATGGGTTTATGTTTTCCATTATTGCAGTAGAAGTGACTTTTTTGGTCCAACCACAGATTTCTGAGTGTTTTGCTCACTGCCAACAATCAAAGTCTCTTTCTTCTGACAAATGGATTGTTAAGGCAGTAAAAAAAAAAAAGAAACCTACTCTTTTTTTTTTTTTTTTTTCCCCCTTCTTCCTCCCCCTATACTGACAGGCTCTGAAATTCAAGAGAGATTAAGAGCAGGGGTAATTTCTAAGTGTTGGTGCTTTTTAATTTGTACTGAGCATGCCCTGAATACAGTGTGTTCTATTACATAATAAACAAAGAAAAAGACCCAAGGAATCCTGCTTAGCAGTAGAAGTAACTATGTGATCTTTATCCCATTATTTGGAAAATCAAGTGTGGGGACAACCACTAATATTTCCTTTGCCTATCAGATTTCACTTAACCTGCTATGCTTGTGATCCAGTAATGCAAATTCACTGCATGGAGGTGTGAAAACCAATTTTATTTCCAACTGTGATGTCTAGCCTTGCATCTCCCTCATCTTGAAAAATACTAATTGGTGAAACATAGTCAAACAAAGTCACCTAAAAAAAATAAACCAAGATTTAGGTTTCCTCACTTGACTTAGTTTGGGCTTCTAAATCTAGCTATGGCTGTATATAAATGGATAAAATACTTTGAGATGCGTTGGTGTGAATGGATTTTACAGATTTAATAGTGCTTACAAATTATTGTAAATTAGAACTGAAATTTGCAAGAAATGTACTTGCTTAGAATTGTATATTCTCATTATCCAGTGTAATTTCTGGGACTAAAGATATGTTTCAGTTAACAGAGTGTAAACTTGTTATAAAGGTAGTAAAGTTACAAAGTATTTTATTCCTTTTTATTACATGTTCCGGAAAAATTACATTCCCACTAAGATGATCTCAGAATAGACCCACTTCTGCATCGTTTCCTTAGAAACAATTAGGATTTTTATTTTCAGATTTTTCCCCAGCAATCTTAGCATGTTTTTCATGGACTTCTGTGATGATTTTTGCAGCAAAATTGTTGTTTGCCCCCCTTTCCAGCTGGCCATTTTAATTTTCCTCTGCCTCAGCTTGGGTTACCTATGGATATAAAATAAATTGCAGGTCAGAGGTAGTAAAGGATGGCTTGTATACTGTATTTGGCATAGTCCAGGCAATATGGTCACTGGGGACAAGAAATAATCTTTTTAATATAATTTTAAGTGGCATCTCTGGTCTTCTTACATTAGAAGACAAAATGAAAGTCAATTTGTCAGAGGTAATTTACAGTCTGAGCTCTTTCAAAAACCAATTACTCCAAGGAACATGTGGCTAAAGAGCAGGGCAGTGCTGATGATGTGCTGAGGATGCTTCTTGACGTGGCTTGAGGCAGCTGTGCTCCAGCGCATAAATTGTGGTTCCATCAACAATTCCGCTTTTAGTTGAGAAGGAATACTTCTACTTGGTTAGGAAAAATGCCTGTGTATGTCAGTGGAAACTTTGTAGTTGCCATTGGGGATGCAGAGAACATTTCTTCAATAAACTCTTTACAGACTTAGTACCTTACTACCTTAGAGATTTTAATTATTTCAGGATTAGGAAGGTACTTAAATGCAGTTCTGTAACAGGGACGATCTTTAGTATAGAGTTCTCTTAGAAAATAAGCTCTTTTAACATGTGGGGGGAGGGATAGCATAAACTGTACTTTTGCTCTGGATGTATTTGAATTGGTTGTCATATTTTATTTTATTCTGGGAAAGAAAAATAGACAGTGATCTATACTTTAAATGGTTCAAATTTAGTTTACGTTAACTAAAACTTCCCCTGTGTCTCAACTAATTTAGTAGTTAGATGCAGGAGCACACTAATATGAACAGGGAGATGTTGGGACTGCGTGGCAGCATAGGAATGTGTGTTTATGTATTAAGCTTTCTATATAAACAAAGAATACCGGTACTTTAAAATGTCTGCTTTCCTGATAAGGAAGCATTTCTGGTTCCACTTTCAGTTCTGTACAGCATCACACACCCTAAAAGTCAGGCATTTGGATGTTGAATTACTGCAAAGCTAGTATGGCAGATCATGAATGTTTTTTCTGCAAAAAAACCACTTGTGTGCATGAGTAAATCTGCATACGACTTTTAAAAAGGGTAGTTTGATATTCAAGATACTAAATCTCTAAGTATATGTTTACGTTTTAAAGTTATTAAATGCCTAATAGGGGGAAAATAATTACAAGTGTGATTTATGTAAACCTAAATTGTCATTGTAAAAATCACATTGAAAATACGTGCTATGAGAGTAACTGTGTAGCAAATTTGGCCACATTGTGTGAATATCATAGTTTCTACTTCAGTATGGTATTTCTTTTGCTAAGTTTTGTTCAAAAATCTTAAAGAGAAGTTATCTTAAATAAAATAAATGTCTGCTGGTACTTTCAAAGATTCCATTGAACATAATGCACATGAGTCCTCAACGTGTTTGGTGGCCACAGATCTGGCTCTTGCTTAGATAAATATTTTCCCCAGGTGCACAAAATATTATGCAGACCAACACCAGTTTTCATTTAAAGTCTGCTCTGTAACTATAGCCACAGGCAGTTCCATGCTGCCTGAAATAATGCACTCCAGACTGGCAAAAAAAAAACAACCAACCACCAAAAAACCCCCCAACCCAACCCCCCTGCGCCCGCCCCCCCCCCAAAAGAAAGCCCCAGCAAAAAAACCCAAACGACCCAAACCCAAGCAATTTCTCCTCCTTTTGACATCTATAGTTTGAAAGTTTGATATTTTGTTCAGCTTTAAGAAATGTCTTTAATTTAAGCAACCAAAGAAATATCTTTAACCAATTAACCAAACCTATATTTTTCATTCAATTCTACATTTCATTTAGAATCAGAGTCTTACAAACTACTATCTTGGCGCTAGTTATGCAAAGAAGGTATTAACTACAAAGCAGACATGACTGAGAGACGCTGTGGGGAACCTCACTGGGATGATTGATGTACCTTGTCAATGGAGATGGCAGCTACTGCTGCTTAAGGGAGGAGTGGAGCACTTGTGTACTTTGCCAGGTCTGCACGCTGCCCTTGTTGCACTAAACCAATGCAATCCACTTATTCTGCCCACCAAGGTCTTTCTGTCTGATTTTCCTATTCCTCCATAATTAGGGGACTCCTTATGACTCCCCTAGGTAGTCTTTAATGGTGAATTTTTCTCCCTGTTGTCTTTCCCCAGTGTCCACCATCTTTTCAGGCCAGGAGCTTGGGCTATGACCTTACCATGAACAAAACAGGATCTAGGTTGATGCTTGGACGCCAGCCTGCAGCTGGCTGTGGTTTATGGAGGAGTATGCTCTCTGCCATGGTTTTAGCCTGTAGGTCTAACTCTTGGCAGTGCAGGAGTACAATGTGGGGGAGGAGCACGTGGCAAGGTGTGTTCCCAGGGTTAGATTTGACGTTTCCATCCTCCTGGCAGTGAAAGTTTGCAGGTATGTGGGCATGACCCATGCTGTCTTGCTTGTCTTCAGGGCCAATGAACTGCCTGTGGCCTCTTCTGCTCGGTAAGATTCAATACCTGTTCAATTAGAATACATTCTGCACTCCCTATACAAGTTTCCAGTGACTTCCAAATTTTAGCCCTCAAATTTCTTTCCCTTGCTGTCTCCCCTCCATGTCTAACAACAGCTCATGCCTCTATCCCAAAGATATCTTAACTCCCTGGTCTATCGTCTTGGGATCTCTTCATGTTTTTCTCATAACTCCTGCTCACCCGTCCCTACTTTCTAGGCTACCTTGCACATAAGTCTGCTGGTACACCCTCTCACTTTGCTCCTCTGAGACCGTGTTCTCCCTCTTTTACCATTGTTTCCAGTTTTTACGAGGCAAGTCATTTGGGATATTGTCATACTCGGTTCCTTGAGAAGATGGTGGAGGTGGTGTCCTGCTACATTGGAGTGGGTGAAATACAGGCAGCCTATTCACAGCTTAACAAGAAACCGATGACTGTTTCTGTGTGATTATGGCCAGTTCTGCAGTTTAGCTGGTCAGGCTGAGTTTTGGTTCCAACAACTAAACCAAGTTAAAACTGCAGTTTCATGCCAGTTCTTGGACTTGGCAACGAGTGAGAATTCTGATTGTACTCTGAGGAGGCAGATCCTGGTGTTCATATACATCTTGCCTGTACTATGCCATCAGCTAGCCTAGCTATGAAGGTAGTAGTATCTTTATCACCTGGTATCAGTCCAAACCTCTTAATCTTTTCAGCTTATTTGACAAATTGAGATGCTATTCTACAGAGTTTCTGAAATAAATAGTATATGACAAAATGTTTTTCTCTAGGAGTAGCTGTGCCTATGGCTGTGCTATTGGAGAAGTCAAAATAATTATATAACTTGAATAGTTACATTCTAGGCAAAGCATGTTAATCAAAATAAATACAATTGTGGGTTTCTTTAATTGTTTTTTCTGGTGATACCAGTGCCAGTTTGAGGAACAAACAATTTTTCACTTGTCAGTGTTTTAGTGGTGCATTATCCAGAGCAGTAATTGAGAGGTCACATGTCTCACTTTTTGCCTCTAAAGTTAACCCCTTTATTATGTTCGCTTGAACAGGATTTATGCCTGATTAAGTTACTGTCTTTTATCATAATTAAAGAAAAATGTTGCGGAGGGAGAACTAAAAACTCTGTTCAATGGAAAACAGATTGTTGTGCCTGTAATGAAACAAAAGGGTCCCTGTCACGCACAGTGCCTTTTTTCTCCCCATCAGAATAATCAGCGGTCAGAAAGATTTATCTGCTGTGAGAATGATTCAACTGTCCAGAGCTAAGGGTGTGAGGGGGGAGGAAACATATTTAAGCTTTTCGGAAAGGAAGCAACATGCTTCAGAGTTTGCCTGAGATCACAGGAATGGCAGCTCTAGCAACAGTGCTTATGACCTGTGTTTGTAAACTATCTCGCCTGTTTGCAGTTCATGCCAAAAATGGATTAGTAGATTTTAACAACATCTCTCTTCAGTACTGTAGGTGAATTACTGTATACAGTGTGCCATTGATTTATTAAGGGTTTCTCCTTGTGGTGCCTTAGAGTCTCATTTTAAATGGCATAACATGCTTGCAAAGTCTTTTTTTTTTTTTTTTTTTTTTTTTTACATGTCTACTTCTGGCAGAGAAAACGTCACTGTTGCTATCAGCTTTCACCTATTTGAAATTACTTTCAGGCAGTAACACACCAGATAGAAATTTATAAGAGAACATTAAAAAGTAAAAAGAAAATGTAAGCCAATCACTGTTGGATTCAGTCTTTCTGGCAAAACAGTATATTCACTTTTACTCTGACAAACTGTAATAGAACTTTTGTGGTTGATCGTAATTTTTTACGGTAACTTAAAAAGATCTTGTGTTGTGCTGTTCTTTAAAGTTTGAAATAAGTATCTAGTTATACCCCAGAAAAACAGTTTCCAAGTATCAAGTCAGAGAAGGTCTGAATGAATTACCGATTCTGAAGTCTATTTGTATGCAGATTTGGCTGCATTCTTTGTACATATAGTACATGGAAATATAAACAAAATTAAATATATCTGATATACATTTTCTCTCTTTATGTATATTTACGTCCAGTGTTAGAGACAGCATTCTGGCCCAGGCCACAGTGCATTGGTTGTTCGTATCAGGGCTTTATCTTCTAATGCTGTGATGGCAACTGCACAATGTTTCTCCACATAATATTAGCTAATTTATCATCAGAGATTACAGATTGAGTGCAAGAGCATATTGTAAACATTACTTTTAAATTCCTTTAAGAAATTGTAAGCTGTGTTTCTAGTCATGAATATGCCAGTCTGGATTGTGATGTAAGCTTTAATTTTCAGGTGTTTGAAGTATAAGTACTACAAGTCAACTGTGACAACAGAGTACAAAGGGGAACAATCGAAGGAAAGTACAACTTCGTACTCTGTCATAGATGTTTGGTACACCTGTAACAGTGGGCCATTGCAGTTCATAATTCATGACCAGATAAGAAAAGTTTGTCCAAAAAGCATGGGTGAGACACATTATATAGTATTTTCTCAACATTTCTGAAGTTTTGTCTTCAGCTTCAGAGGAAAGGCTCTTGATACGTCTGGCCTTTTCTTCAGGTAACAACAGTAGCAGATTATTAGTATTTTAAATTGTTCCTGAGAAATTATATGGCTGAGTCTTGTTTGGAGGAAATGGACGGATCTCATTGTACATGCAACAATTTAACTTCTGCCATCTCATCTCTCAGTAATCTAACATCAGAGATGCTCAAGGGAGAGACAACCAATTCTTCTGACCATGGAAGGGGGCAGACTCACCTTCTTATCTTTCATGTGTTAGGCAAGCTCTAAACTGTGTCATTGCCTAGGCAGAGATCTCTGTGTTTAGCCATCTGGTTAGCTAGAGAAAAAAAAGGTGCAACATTGACAACTGCTAGCATACTAGACTGGGAAAAATCTGCTGGCTAATAATAATTTTAAAAAGTGATATATTTTATTTAGTGTTTCTTCTTGTTCTCACTCATATAGAAATGTTATCAGGGCAGGAAAATGACACTTGGAAAAAAGCAAATTTTTTTTTCAGTTGGCCGAGTTTGTTTGGTATTTATGCTGATTGCCAAAAAAATGTTGCACACAAGTTTCCAAGCCATCAACTTGAAATAGTATAAAATGTAGAAATCTCATAGGTGTGGATACATATTTTTTTTTAATTGTATATGGCAACTAGGGAGGTGGAAATTTTCTTCATTAAACACAGTGTTTATTATATATTTCACATAAGAAAGAATTTATGTATCTGCACCATAAAGTCTATCTGCAGCCACCTTCTGCCAGGGAAGTTCAGGGAACTTAAAAAAATTCTGTTTTGTCAGCAAGTTTAGCATTTATTCCTAGTGAAATCGGTTTGAGCAAACCTGTCTAGCTTTGTACAGTGTCCTGCAAGCAATCTAATCACGTCAGTGGCTCCAGTTGAGCTATGAAATATGAGACTTACACAGGTGAGCGTCAGTGAAGAAATGCATGGAGATGGTGATGTTTCAGCTGAAACATAGACAATTATAGCAATTGCATGCTAAACTTGTAATTTTGTCATCCATGAGAGCTGATTTTATCTTCCTCCCTTATGGTTCATCTTTCACCTGGTTTACTGACAAGGCAGCAATGTAATCTCTGCCATGCTGATGGAGATGATAGATTTCCTGAAGTGTCGCATATAGCAGACTTTTGCTCATCTTTATTCTTGATTTTTATCAGGAGGGTGTACCTCAGCTTGACAATGGGCTTCCAAGTCAGATTTGCAGAACTGGAAAGTAAACTGAGCACACTGCTTTGGAAATCATTGAGGCAATAACCCAGGAATGCTGTGATGTTTCTTACAAAACTGCTCAGAGTGGAACCATAATTAGTACAAAAATGGAAAGACTTAAGCAAACCTGTTCTTAAGTTCAAACTTTTTTTTTTTTATAAGTTGGTCCATCAATATGTTGTTGTTCTTGTTAGTTTGGTCTTTCAAAATTTATGGATCAGAAGTGTCATTAGATTTTTGTAAGAGTTCTAGGATTAAAGAATACTTTTCTTTTTTTTTCCCTCCCAGCATGCACACAATTTTAATATTCATACTGAAGTATTAATGGAGAGTGACAGATGATAAATCAACATTAGTTCCCAGTTTGACTGAAAGATTCTATGATGCAGAAACCTTTTTCTTAAAGCTCATCTGTTCTGCATTTAACAGGGAGTTTATGTACTATTGTGAGATTTTAGCTTAGGAGTTGCAATGGAAATACGTATGCTTCCCTTCTTATGAATTAATTGAAAAGCAGGTTTCCATTGACATCAAAGGAACTCTGAAATGTAGAGGTCTACTCTGGTCATATTGGGATATAACTGGTAGTAGTTTTCCGGCAATGAAAGATAATATCCTGCTGGTGATGTTTGTCTTTACATGTTTGAATTAAGGGTTCAGAGTTTCTTTTTGAACGTGTTTTCTCAGTGACTGTCATGATCAGATACAATAAAATAAGTCAAGTTAAGGAGTAAAAAACCTCGTATGGCTTATCTTTGGCTCATCTGTGTGTTTAAACACAGAAATGTCCTAAAAAAAAGAAAAAGAAGAAGAAAGAGGGAACTTGGTTCTGTTCTGCGGTGGGCAGGAAGGTAACTGGCTTCTTTCCCCTACAGTTCAGGATTAATTGACATGGAAATTATTACAAAATTGGTAATTGGAAATCCCATTTGGACTTTGCATAACATGCATGAAAAAAATTTCTATCCTATTAAACATTTTTGCCAGAGGTGAATGAGTTTCTGGAAGAAAGTGGATAGGAAAATAAGTCTTACTCCCTCTTTTCCTCCTCCCCTGTCTCTTGTTCACTGGCTCCTGTTCCCGAGCAGACTGATTCCCTTGTAAACAAAGGGGAGAAAGTTGTCTCCATCCCCTAGATGTTCTGGTAGAGTCTTTGGGATGTGCTTGTTCTCCCATGGGCTGTGGGATTCCCCAGTTCAGCATAAACCCAGTTCACCACCTGGAGTGGAAAACCTGCCCGACATCTTCATTTCTCTGACTTTTTGCTGCAGAGAGGAGAGTGACTTCTTGTGAGACATAGGTGGCTTCAGCCCCTACCCATCTTGGAGGCGCAACAGAAGCCAAGGCAAGACAAGCCTGAGTGGTAGTGGTGAGGCACAGCTTCAGTGGTGACGGTGTGCAGCAGAGCTGCTGCCCAACAACAGCAGTAATGTGGTTGTACACTGTTCTGGGATTAGGAAGAATTTGGCTGAAGAATGTGGGTTTTTAAAGTTGGATTTCTTGTTTATGTTCTTATATTGGCATTATAACTACTGCAGTGGAAATGCTTAGTAATCTTCACAACACCAGAAGATGAGAAAGCTAAAAACGTATGGGTAGTGAATGTAGAGACAACTTTTAAAAAAAAGCCCAACTTGTTCTGCTTTTTTGCAATGTATAACTGGTCTGTAGAGTTAACTTCTTTACCAAGAAGAGGATTACGCTAACACACTGTCTAGCAGGGACTGTCTGGTTTGGAACTGGAACTGCATAAGGCTATCAGCTATAAGCAGACAAAATGACCAGATAAGTAACGGATTAATCTTGGGGGAGGGAAGAGAGTGTGTCATCATTTCAGGGTTACCCACACTGCAGAAAGTAATTATTCCAATGTTTATTAAGTACTCATGGCAGTGAGATTGTTACCCATTTTGACAAATTAGGTGGGGAGGAAATTTGGGCTAACAGCCAGTAATCTGAAACAAAGCAAAACATAATGATTATTTCCATGTAACACCCCATCCCACACACACACGCACACACATGCACACATGCACAGTCACACCCATCCCCCAGTGAACAGTATAAATTTCCTTCTGAACTTTTTCTTCGTGATAAATGAGTTCTGTACTGAAATTCTCCTACTGGAATTAAATTTGAAGTGGATGAAGGGTGGGTAGCTCATCATATGAAAATAATAAAAAGGGTTTGGGAGGAAAAGGAGTTTCCTGTCTTCAGATTCATGCAGTTTGTGTTTCAATCTGTGTTTCTCAGAAATAGATATGCTTCCATGAAGTACTTTCAAATTGACATCTATGCCCTCTTTAGAAACTTCAGTTGTTGCCAAAGAAAACTATTGGAAAACATTACAAAATGTGTGTCAGCAACTGAGGGAAAGAAAGTGTATAAATAATAGTGAATGGTAGGGGGTCAGGTCACATCCTCCCCATTCTGGCTGTCCAGCAGACAGTTGTGGAATATGCTATCATGTAGCTAGACTACCCAACGACCTATTAGATGTACAGAAAGCATGCTGTGGGAGCATACTGTGTGGATTTCTTTATGGTTGCACCACTTAGAAGAAGCTTCCTAAGGTTAAGTAGCAGCACAGCAGATTTTTAATGAAGGTTTAGATGAGTTTAATAATTCTATTGGAAATCACCTGAAGCTAGTTTCAGTGCAGAAACACTGAAATGAACTGATTTATCTTCTGGGGCTTTTTTATGATTTTCTTTGGGGTTTTTTTTGGGGTTTTTTTGGCAATTGATGATGTATTTTGGTCTTAGTATGGAAAATACCAAAATATTAAACTACATCATGGAGGAATCTGATCTACAAAACACATAGTTTTGATAGAACAATACTGGAGAAAGATCACTTCTGATAACAGGATGATAGGACAGAATTGAAACAGACTCAGGTGTAACATTTTTTTGACGATAGTGCCTGTGTAATGACAAATTTATTTTTTTAATGTGTGTCAAAAAAATGACACACAAAATTTTTGCTATAGTTGAAGTTAATTTATTCAGGTTATTTAATGTTTTTTTTGTGAGGGAACCAAAACATCCGAGGTTATTAATGTAGGTGCAGGTTAAGTATCTTTAGATGTTAATGTTTGTTTATTTAATTATGTAAGTTGTTTAATGTTGTAAATTTATAACCACTTATTTAGAAGAAACACATACTATTATATTTCTGTTTCACTACTGTTAGTTGCATTATCTTGGTCAATCATTTGTGTTTGTTAGAGGAAAAATTCTTCTGCAAAGTATTAGAGACACTAATATTCGACTCTTTTCTGTTAAGAAGAGATTTAGTGGTGTTTTCACTTTTCTCTAGTTTAAGACTGAATACTTTTTCTAAAAGTTGGCTCATGCACTTAAACCCGGTCTGCGGTATATCCACCCATCATTAAAAGATTTCCAGCTTCACCTCTTTTCCCCGTGTGAAGGTGAATGGAAAAAACTAAGTTCAGGAATTAACACGCCCTCTTCCCTCCTCTGCCTCTCCCAGATTAAATTAGCCTCTGGACTGTGATCAGAATTCACTTTCATCTCCGGCCGGCATGACTTCAGGCCTAATCTAGGCTCAGTGGCTGTCTAGGAGTGACAACTGCGTATTAGTTTTGCTCTTGGTATTGCTTATTGGAAAATGGTTTTGCTTATTGGAAAAGACACCGCTTGACAGCACCTCTTTAACAGCTATTAAAGACAAATTCAAGCATGTTAAACCAGGAGGGGCTTTAGAAGAGGGCTGTTGGCTTCAAACATTAAAAAGATGAGTTGCAGGTTCTTCTTACTTGTTCTGTTGTTTTAAAGTGCTTCATGTCTGCTTAGGCCAGACAAATAAGATCTTACTCGTTGCTTTGCTTGTGTCCTTCGAATGAAGGCTTCATGTATACGAGTGTTTCCTCCAGGAACTGGGGAATTGTACCTCAGACCTGCCAGTACTGTGGGTCCCTCAAATTAGCCATAGTACACCCTTACTCTGTCCATTATCTTCATTTTGTCTTTTTCTTTGCCCATGAGGTGTCTACTTTGTGTCCAGCAAGTCTTCCACCTCTTCCACCAATTCCCAGCCAAATGTTGGTAGCTATTTCATTTCTATCAAGCTTGTATCTGGGAAGAGGAGGTTGGTATAATGACTATCTAGGGATTTTCTAGGAAGGACCTTTAAATATATTAGAAATTAAACACCTTCTTTTAAAATGAGGGGGAAAAAAAATAGAAAAGAAAAAAGAAAAGCCAGTTCCTTGCAGATATTTCAGTTGTAGGACAAAACCCACAATGAAATACATAAAAGTTGAGGGAAAAAAAATAAAGTTTAAAATAAAAGGTGGTGTTGTTCAAGCTCATGTTCTAAAGCAGGCTATATGTACTTCAAACCAGTCCTGACAGATGTTTATCTTGCTCCTTAAATCTCCAGTGAATATATTGTGTTTCCTTTGCTTACCCATCCTCAAAATAAGATACGCTCTCCTGGTTTCCAACCCAAAGACTCTGGGCTACAAATTAGGCTAATTTCTCCTCCTTCATCTTGTAGTAGAAATTAAAACAGATGCTCTCTGTCCTTTTTATAACAATCTTTTATACATTGGACAAATGCTTACCTATGTCTTTTTATGCGTAATCCTGGTTATGCAATTTTTCTTTATGACTCATGTTTCCTGTTGCTTTTGGAGCTGTCTGTTGATTATAGTTTTTTCAGTGGTGCCCAAAGTTAGACAAGGACCTTACCACTTCATCAGCAAAATAATTATTTCCAGTTCTCATCAAGATCTAGTAGACCAAAATAATCCTCCCTGGCATCTCAGTGTGATAGCTCTAGTACGATTTCTTTAGGTTTTAAGCCTTAAGGATCTGTGGTCTACTTTTTTATTGCCTGCAGCATCCAGAAGTTTTTCTGCATTATTACAACCTGAGTAGTTTTTCCGTATTTTTTATTGCTGCAGTTTTTAAATGTTACTAAATTTTGCATATGTCAGATGCTTTTGAAGTTCATCTTTTTTGATGTTAGGCCCTTCCTCCTGTTTGTAAATGTCATTTTTTGTCAACAGACTCTGAACCTGTTCCTCAGGATGCTTATGATGCCTCCTGCATGGGAGTTGCTCACAGGTTTGATACTCAGACTCTAGTCTACCATTCAGGTTACTAATTAAATTTTATAGAGTAAAATTCAATACGGTAAATCTGTGAAATCCTACTGGAGCTTCTGTTCCTATTTAACAGTGGATAATTACTCTGCGGGCAGGCAGTTTTTCAATGGTGAGTCCACCTAACCAATCTTTTTGCCTATGTCCCAGTTCTCTATTTTGAAGAGGTCAGAAGCAAGCTAGTCGAGATAAACTGCATGACTGCCATTCAGACATGCCTCCCCAGTTCTGACAGTTGCACAACCATGCAAACATACCAGCTGCTGGTAATCTAACCTTGTATGCCCACATGTGGTCCTACCTTTGGATGACATACCCATCATACGCGGTGAGAACTTGGAGACACTGCCTATATCTGATGGGCCCTTGAGAAAGAGCCTGCTGGGAGGAATTTTGTGGGACAGAGGATGACAGATCAGTCCCTGATGATGACCTGAACAATAACTCGATTTATATAACATTTGCCCATTCTACCTCTATTCAAGCGTATGATCATACTCCTTTATTAAAAAACACAAGTCACAACTAATCAGTTTTTAAAAACATGTTTCAGGAAACAACTTCTACCTCTTTCTTCTTTTGTTTGTTTTCATTCCCAGTTAAGTATGAACCTTACTTTTGATATTTTCTTTAACAAGACAGCTTATAGAGAACATATTTTTGCTATCTTATGTATCCGTGCTGCTGACTATAACTCATTGCATGCTTTAACCTTTCTGATTTTACCCATATGTGTTTCTGTAATTCCTCTGTACTATGAAAAATCATACATCACATGTTCCTATTTCTAAATTTATTGTAAAAATTCCTTTTATATTTTGTAATTATAAAGAAGCTCTTACCCAGCTGCCTTGGTTCCTTTGCTGTGCTTCTTGTTTCTTCTGTTTGAAGACAAATTCTCTCTTTAACTTCTTTTACTCAAGATTTTAATCCCCAGGCACTCTGCTTACCGGTATCCTGTTTGTTATTGTATCCCTTTCTGAATACAACATACCTTACTGTATCAGAGTGTTTTTTTTTTTTTTATTTGTCAATGTTGTTTCTTTTTTTCCACAGAATAAAGAATTTGTCATTTTGTGACTGCTAGTTTGGCTTCTGTTTCTTGACTCATCTCTCCTTTGCTTAGAGTTAAATATAAATCAACCTCACCTAAGAAATCATCTCAAAAAACTTGTTGGACTGACTTGTATATTCTTTTTTGTCTTTTCTCCTCTTCAGCCATGGATTCTTGGTGAAGTCCTCATTACTATCAACTCTTTTAGTCTGGATGCCTCTGCTAGTTACTTAAGGGAAAAATGTCATGCATTTCTCCCTCTGATTGAGTGATCTATAGCAGCTCTGCAACAAGACATGATTGTCCTGGCTCTTTTAACATTTTATATTTTCTCAGAGATATTTTAAAGTCTGCTTCTCAACTCTTCCTGAGCTTCAGAGCAAGTGTATGCATTCTTAATTTACAGTGTAAGACCTTCTCTCTTTTTTTCACCCTACATTTAATCAGCAGGTTCTTTGCACCCCTCCACACCAATTCCAGCCCTCTGATTTATCCCCAGTCTTTGTGAGGTGGATTCAGTGGTAATTTCGGTTGATTCTGAAGACTTGAAAGTTCTTCCTGTTGATTCTGACATTTCTGTATATACATCTTAGATGTTTGGCCTGTTGCCCTATTATTGTCCCTGTTGTCTCTCCTATGACCCTCATAAATTTTTTAGACTGAAAAATCTAGTTATTTTCGACACTCAGCTAGGGGGTCTTCAAGGGAACCCCATTCCATGAAGTTGCTGGATGCTGTCTGCCAGAACTTAGGCCTCCTTAAAGCATGTCCCACTGATTGTTCAGTAGTAGAGGTGTGCAGTATTATTAGTTTTGAAACTACCAGCTACAAATCTAGAGTGAACTCCAGTAAATTTTTCTTAATGCTGTCTTAGTTTCCTGCAACACAATTATGGTTAAAGAATACAACAGCAGTTTAGTGTGAGTCAGCATGGAAACAAAAGCTAAAGCAGGTTTAATAGTAATTGATTTCAGTGGTTATTGGCTTTTGAATATCTGCTGTGGTTCAGATGGAATGATTTGTGTTCTGTGACAAGTTTTCAATAACCATATTCTGATTAACTGTTTTCTGGCATATGATTTTAAATGTTCCCATGAAATGCATATGGTGACCTGCCAACCAAGGAGAATCAGCAAAGCTGGAACAGAGTAGGTAGGGCTCAGTGGGTGTCCTAGCTTCCCTTCCAGGCAGAAGACAGAACGTTTCCAGGGGATAAACAGTAATTTGCCTACTGTTTTCTGCTGACTCAAAGTCCTTTTGTGGCTTGTTTGTTACACAACACTGAAAAGCAAAATTGATTTATTTTTTTCCCTGCTCTTTTTTCTCTCCCCTGATGTACTCTTTGGAGGGAGGTTGTTTGGCAGCACAAGTTAAAGGTCTGATATGTATGCAAGTAGGGATGGGTGGAAGAATGGAAGCAAACAAGGGAAGTGGTAGAAATACAAATGTCTAACTACACAAAAATAATACTTCTGCCAAAGGGCATTTTTATCCATTCTGCTTGTAATAGCAGACTTTAAGTATTACTCATGGGGATGGGTCTGTATGGAACCTGGAAGTGATTACTTAAATGGGAACATAAAAGGACTATTTGTGCTTTTTTTTAAAGAGAAAGAAATGGAAACTTTGAAATATTTATAGCAGCTTATGCCAAGTAGGCTTGTCATCAACTTAAACTTTTTTTTCCCTTTCTTTTTCTTTATAAACTGGAGAAGATTTATGAAAATAAGGATTTAAGGATAAATCTCTATATGGAATAGCTGTGTGAACATAGTCATCTCTGTTGCCTGTATATTCCTTCATGATAAATGTAAGTTTTATGATTTTTCCTCTTGATTTTGGATAGTGGCAGTTATTTTTTCACATTACTTATTTGCCCCTTACTTCATTTTCATGTGAGTGATTCTGGCTTTGTGTCAGGTTGCATAGGCATACATCTTCATAGCTACCAATGTCTGCTATGTAGCTACAGGATGTCTGTCTTGATTTTCAAGCCTGTGAGGTTTATCAGCATTTGGTTGTATATGTTTTCCCTGTTCTCATTAAACTTTCATGAGGATCATGCATACCTGGGTTTCTATGCTCAGAAATACCTTTTAAAATATGACTGTAGGTGCCTTCTCTCAAAAACCATCCTGTACCATTTTGGGACAAATCCTGGGATGCAAGAGTCCACAATTGTATCTGCTGGCAGGCCTTGTACAGCAATCAGTGATACAATATTTTTCTTTTCTGTTCTTTACATCTCTAATGAAAATTTGCCCCATTTCTCTCCCTTGATCTCCAAATTGGATCATTTTACTTCTTTTTAAGGCAGTTTTATGAGCAGTTTAAGGGACTTCACAAAGAGGAAATTAATGCAGAGTAATATAAACAATGTAACGAGAAAAATAAAAATGTGAATGTGAAGCTCTATTAAATGCACGTAGCTGCAACGTGAAGTTGTGGGGTGGATTGAGGCCTCAGTTTACAGAAAAAGTTCTTGGCTCTTACAGCACAATATGGAAAGCTTGCTGTAAATACGCTATGCTTGTGGTTCCTTGCTCAACCAGTGGCACCAGGAGTTGGTCCAAAGGCGGGGGGCGGGGGGGAGATTTATTTCCTTTTCCCCCCCCCTAAAATTTATTTGATATTTTATTATGTTAACATTTTAAGTGCTGTTGTTCCATATTTGAATCATTATGGGCTTTGAGGTATACCTTGTTCTTGTGAAGTATGGATATCATCAGGATCCTGTGCAGTGTGTGTTTTCTGTATCTGTATTTTAATGTATTTTTTGACCCTCTGCCCAGGGTTTAGTTATTAAGTTTTTCTCTCTGCTGAGAGACAAGTTAATCTAGTTTTCACTTCAGAGCACACAAAGAGACCTCACCATCCCTCAAGTTTTAGTGAAGTGCTGTTGTAGAGCACGTAGCAAAGGCAGCAATATGTTGTTCTTTTATCCACCTCTTTTGTTTGAGAACATGACATTTGTGACTATTTCATCTGACAAAAAAACCTTGCAGGTATGGCTTCTGTAATTATAGTATCAAAATGGCATTGACCACATATCCACTTGGTTTATTTTCATTTTTCTGCCTGAAAGATATTCTGTGTGTCCACATTTCACTTTTTAAAGAAACATATGAAGTAGTATGTTTCATTCCATCTGGCAGTAGAAGTGTGGAACCAGCTGCCAAGGGGTAATGGGGATGTTGGTTACCAAAATGTAGTTTCAAGGGTACTCAAGGAGGTGGATCCTTGGTTTGACACAGCCTGACCTTTCCTATTAAAATGTACTGAGCAGCAGTGCCTCTGTGGTGATAATTGCATGGATTTCAGGTGGGTTCAGCCTTAAGTCTTAGTTGTAGTCCCCAGGACAAGAATTTGTAGTTTGTCTTTGTGACTGAAAAGTATCTAACATTTCGGGTTCTTCCACAACAAAGATAAAGTGTGTCGGGAGCTGCATGGTGTGTACCAGAGTGATGAGAAAAAGAGAGAATTCTTCTTAGCAATGTCTGGATGTAAAATTTGATGGAATAAGTGCTTTCAGAAAGGCAGTAGTTTATGTTGTCATTTAAAAATTTATGTCTTACATGTCTAACTTGACCCTTAATTTCACTCTCTGCTGAAAACAATTCTGTGGGTATGCAGTTACTACCTGCCTTCCATGTGAAGAAGCTGCAGCTTTATCTGGTGGTATTCTTTTTGTAGTGGTAAATCTGTTACTCTTCATTGTAAATTACTGCTTTGTTAACACTGATCATAAATGTTCATCACAGGCTGAGGGAGAAGAGCATTCTGGCAAGAAGAAAGAGTGGTTCTTTGTATTCCTAATTTACCGCTTTTTTCCCCTCAGACTTGGGGACCACCTTACAAACAGTGTTTGTCTAGGGAAACATTACATTTTTGAAAGGGAGAAGTGATGCTTATTTGCCCTTTCCTTGTTTATTACTGATTAAGAAGGTTAGGAATGCTCTTACCTTCTTATCAGTCTGTCTGTCTTTTTTTTTCCCCACCAAAACTGCATTATGTTTTGGTGGGGAAAAACTGCATTATGACAAAGCGTTTCATTGCTTTGTCAATGCATTGTCATTGCATTGACATTGCATTGTCAAACAAACCCTTGTGAATGTTGAGTGCCAGTTAAGGAAAATAACCTTTGAGCCTTTGCTTGAAGTCAGGATATCAGATCCATGATCCTCAATATAAGACAAAATGCAATATGTGGGCAGTATTTACTTTGCATTACTTGCCACTGCTCAGTATTGAGAAAATCAGGCCACCGAAGGAAAAGACTGGCTAGTTATTATCTCTTGTGTCTCGACAGGACATGTATAAAAGAGTGTCTCATTCCTGTGTCTGTATTAGAAAGCTGTTGGAGCTTGCATAGTGTGGAAGTTTCATAGCATGGTTTCTGTCAGAGTAGATCTTTTTACACCTGGGTCTTCTTGAGTTACTGCTATGAAGTAACCCAAGCTGAAATGGCTACAAGTCTTCTGTGGTAAACATCCTGTCCTTGTCCTTACCGCTTAACACGAACTGCCTGACAACTGAAAACATTTAGGGGATAAAGTAACATAGGGTAGATTTTCAACATTGTCATTCTTCTCAATGATTCCTTGCTCTTTTTGGTTAAGATATATATGTATATTTTGATAGCTTCCAAAGTGATCCAAGTAGAGGTAGCTGCTGAGGGTTACAGCATAATTCCTATGTTTACCTCTTGCACCATGGTGAGGGTCTTACAGCCATATTTTTAGAAAAATGCATCTCCAATTTCGGATGCTCTGGTTTTCTTCCCCTTGAAAAATACTCACCCTGGGAGCAGGGCTGCCTTCAATGTTGTCTTTCTTTCCTAAGTGCACAGATAACCTCTTTAGCTAAAAGTCTGACTTCCATATTCTTGTTTCCCTTCTGTGCTAAAATATTGCAGTTTCTTCCTGAACAGAGAAGGCTTTGGATGTGTGATTTTTTGTCAATATATGTTTAAATCCTAGAAATGAGGTTTAATTGTAGCATCAAGTGAATTAAAATCCAGATGTTTCTTTTACTGTATTCTAAAGAGAATACTTATGAAAGTTTCAGCTTTGTGTATCTTATGGTAAGGTCTCAGTTACATGATAGGTGGCAGTCTTAATAAATTCAGGTAAAAAGGCGCAACGTAACAGCTTCTCAGAAGACAGTTCTCCCTTGAATATGGTAATATAAAATGCTGAGTTATAAAATTACATTGGTGCTAGAAAATGTAAAGGATCCCCTCTATGAATAAATCCAAGGCTAATGCAGGACGCTAAACTAGAGACACCTGGTCTGTGAAGTCTCTCAAAGAAATTTGCTTCTCACAGTTTCCTTGTGAAATGAAACAAATCAATGTCAATGGATAGTCTGTGAATACTCAGCCTGTATACTCATTGCTCCTCCAAATGCATACTTAATTCTCCAGATTGTATCAAAATAAAAGTCACAGAATTCACAGCAAACTCTACATTAACTTTAAGTTAGTATTAAATTCTGTCAAAAGTGCTTGTATGAAAATGGCCTTCTGCATTGAAAATATGTATTCTGTTACATACTATGTTACATATGCTTGGATTATGTTGTATGCATCTACATGCATACATACATATGCTCATCATACATGCCCCTGCACTTACCTATAGACACCAATCAGCGCAAAGAAATACCGCTCATACTTCACCACCTGCACACACATCTTTACACCTCCCTATGATGCCCCTCACCTATACAGACACATATTTACTATGTACTGCACTGCACACCCCTAGTCAGACACAGAAACACAGACCTCTGCACACACTCCCTACATACTCCAGACACATGCATCTACACATACTCCTATGCATACATGCACAGCTGTACACAAACCCCATCGCACACTCACACAAACCTGCACATACTTTCAAACATATATACCTCTCACACATGCACCTATACATCTTTCCACACATGCATGCACCTGCACACAGTTCAACGTGCACCCCTATACCCATGTGCCCCTATACTTACACATCCTTGCACACACATCTGCAAGTGACCACTCATTTCTACCCCTGTGCACATACCCTGCTATGTACACACCTGCCCTACATGCACACCAACACCCATTCAGAAACACAAACACCGAAACACATGTGCACCCCACCATACATGCATGTGTGCGCACACATGCATGTACACACAAATATCTACCAGCTCTGTAAGTTAGGCCTGGTTTTAAATCTAAGAATAGGCTTTACAATTCATGTGCCATTGAGGATGGTGTATTATGCTACAACTACATCTGAGTAACCACACTGCCTTTAAAATTTGATCCAGCTTTTATTTATTTGATATATTTTTAATATTTATATTTAAAAATTTTAGATTTTAGTATTTTATATTTGAAATGTTTATAATTTATATATTTTTAATTATTTTATTTCCAGGTAGTCAATAAATGTTTGGTGGGCATTAAGGAGAGAAATCCATCTTCTGGCTTGGCTTTTGGGGATAGCTTGAGCTCAAAACAGGAGTTTTTATGTTTTTCACCAGTGTGAGTGGACAAGGCTGTGATTACATGCCTGCAAAGCGCAACCTTACATGATGCCATACAGAAACATGCCAGGCAGCCCTGATGGCTGTGGGCAGTGGAAATCTTCCAGCTGCTTTCCCCCACCACCAGCATGAGCGGTGCTTGCCGGCTTGTGTGATTTTTATCCACATTACTGCTCTGTGTTGTTTCATAGGCATGTCTTTGATCAACCTAAGAACTAAACCATTGAATTAAAATGTCCCCCGAGCTGTGGGGAAAATCACAGGCATTTTCCTGTTAAGTTTTAGAACAGAGACATACTTAAATCCTTGCTGACAGACTGCAATCAAGAGCGTTCATCACCATACAAAAAGATTCAGACAACAGTTTCACAATTTACATTGAAAAACCCCCAGACTACAGTGAAATTAACTGTGTTAGCCAAGGGGATTCCACTGTAAAATTTTACCAGTTACAGTGAAATAACTTAATTTTTCTTGTGCTGCAGAAAAATGTATTTTGCCTTTCCAGAGGTCTGTGCAATCTAATGTTTATGAAATGTTTATATCTTGAATGCAAGTCCAGAAATGTTTCCTGCTCCTTCGCAGGTGCAAATGAAGAGTGAAGAGCAGTGATTCTTACCTTTTCTTGCATTCTTTGCAAGCTAAGTAGAAGAATGAGTCCCTGTATCCTGAAGATCCTGAATGCTGTTTCTTCATTCTCCTGGTGTAGTGCAGCAACTTCCTATAGAGAGAGGGCAATCAATGTTTCTTCAGTTCTTTTTGGTGATTTACAGATTATAATTGCCTCTCAAAGGAGAGAAGACCGTAACTCACTGTAGGCTGTGCATCAAATGTGGTCTATTACTGTGGCAGGAGCCTCTTATTCCTGCTGTACAGCTCTGCACCGTTACTGAACCTGTGCAAAACCTGGGAGTCACAGACTGATGACAAGCAAATGACAGAAATGTGGTAGCAGCTTCTATCTTAGGTTTAGAATATGTGTTTGCCAACTTCAGTTAGTAAGAAGACGTAAAATGAAGAGGTGCTTTAAAAATATCCAAGGTTTGCTCACATAATGAGCATGGATGGGAGGAGGATGAAAGGGATTTCTATTAAGAATTCTACTTCTTTCTTCAACCAAAAAGCTGTTTTTTAAGAAATTGATTTAATTCAAAAGGCAACCCTTCTTGAATACTTTCTGCTTTGTTATGGGTGGCTTGACACTTTTACCAGAGATGCAGTTACTTCACTCTGGATTGCTTGTGTTTTTAATCTTCAGTGGTACAGGTGGTAATTTTCAATATGCAGTTAAATTTAGTGGCTGTTGTTACAGTGTGCATAAACGATCGTTTTGTGTGCGTTCTTTCTTTTTTACTGTTGTTTTCTTACTACTAGGTTCTGAACACCTTTATGGTATAAGGATGTACACATGAACGTAACTAGCAGTGCAAAAAAATTACTGCAAGAATTTGCATCCCAGTCCTGCAAAGGATTGCTTTTATTAGCTTTGAACAATGAACAGATACTGCAGGAGAAAGACCTCATTATGGATTATGCACTAGAAGTTATAATAAGCTATTTATAGTAAGTCAAGTTTTAAAAATAATTCTCTCCTTCAGTTCCTGTCATGTCATGTCACCACAATAGAAAGAAAAAAAATCTTATGAATACTTCTTTTTTTCCTGAAACTATAGAGTGACTGAAATCTTAATCTGAGTCCCATGCTTTTATTTCAAGAAATAATTTTCTTGGTCCCAGATTATGAAGTTTTTGCAAAGAAAAAAAAAAAGTGAGATTAGGAAAGAGTAGTTGTATTCTTTTCCACTCTAGTTTTGAAACTAAGAATATAGGTTTACAAGGACTTCTTGCTAAATTTTTGGCTTTGTTTTTTGGAAACCTCATTATGTATGGAATATTTGTCTCAGTAACCAGGACATACCAGTGAGCAGACATTGGGAGAAAGCTAAATAATTCAAATAAAAAAAAATTCCATATTTCAGTCTTACATTTTTCCTGTGAGATTGTGTGTCTTGAAATAGTTAAAATGTTGTTCAAAGACTTATAAATGCAGTGTTGGTCAATTTAAATTTAACATTGTTGCAAACTACCCTTGCACCAGTTCTCATTTTAAATTTTTGAAATGGTATCCCATACAAACATCAGTCTCATGGAGAGTTTTATGTTTCCTCTTCTAGGCATCAGCATGCAAAGACTTAGATTTGCCATGAAACTCTGCAGAAAGAATTCAGCTACTGTAGTAAAAACAGTACTCTTGTGTAGGAAGATAAACTGCAGAGGGCTTGGTGGGATGGGAATCCTGGTCTGTTTTTGTTCTGCTCTTTTTTTACATGAAGAAGTATCAGTTATGCTACCCAGGATTTAAGAAATCTGGTTCTATAAGAAAAGCAAAGGTCATCTTGTCTTTTCATTTCTTTATGGTGTTCATATGGTTCAAGGCTTCATCTGTGGTTCCATCTGCTGTGAACATGTCTTGGACATCTCCCAGTCTCAAACCTTAACAGTGAGACTATGACTGGAGAGATTATTGAGAAGTACCTGAAGAGATCCATAGGCTGTATGACTGGCGTAAAGCCTTGCTGAAGTCAGTAGGCACGTGTCATATATGCTAACTGGAAAACATGGAATGCATCCCTGTATCATATGCTTCCCAAATAAGCTCACTGATACAAATGCATTTCAGCTTACAAAACAGCCAGCTGGCATTGTCAACGTATTATATGCCCAAAAGGTGCCCAGCATCTTTGTGTCTAACCGTAGTCCCACAGCTGAAGTTACTACGAATCATGTCAAGTGGTGTGTATGATCCTTCTGTCCTATTTCTTTGCTGCCTCCTTCCTTCTTACTGTTTTCTCTGGACTTTCCTTCTTTATGTGTAGATGCCATTATAAGGCAAATTTTTATCAAAAGGTGTGTTGAGATCTGAATATGATATAACTACATGTTCTCCTGTGATGTAGTATTAGAAGTAGTATTTAATATTTGACAAATGAGCTTATGATTTTTCTTTGTGTTAAACACTCACTCAACAATTGAGAGCAGTATAAGAACTATAAATTCATCCTGAAATGAATAAGCAGCACATGAAGCTCAAAGGACATTGGTCTTACACATTCATAACTGTCTTTCCTGGTTTGTGAATATGGCTCAAGAGTTTCAGATCCCTGGTGAAACTGGCATTTATGCTGAGATAAGCAGAATTAAATAATCCATTCTAGAAATGAAAAATACATTGATTTAAAGGATAGTCTCTTCATTTCAGAGCAATGGATATTTTTCATTTTCTAGCAGAAAAGGAATAAAAAATGTACCTTTGTTCTTTGTGAAATCTGGAATGTGTGTGTTGTATAGCAGGACTTAAGAGCTTAATCGTAGAATCATTTACGTTGGAAAAGACCCTTAAGACGGAGTCCCACTGTAAACCTAACACTGTCAAGTCCACTACTAAACCAGGTCTCTAAGCCCTACATCTACACATCTTTTAAATACCTCCAGGGATGGTGACTCAACCACTTCCCTGGGCAGCCTGTTCCAGTGCTTGAGAACCCTTTTGGTGAAGAAGTTTTTCCTTATATCCAATCTAAACATCCCCTTCTGCAACTTGAGGCCATTTTCTCTTGTCCTGTAGCCTGTTATCTGGGAGAAGAGACCGACCCCCACCTGCCCACAGCCTCCTGTCAGGGAGCTGTAGAGAGCAGTAAGGTCCCCCCTGAGCCGTCTCCTCTCCAGCCTAAACAACCCCAGTTCCCTCAGCTGCTCCTCCTAAGACTTTCTCTAGACCCTTCACCAGCTTTGTTGCTTTTTGGACACACTCCAGCACCTCTCAAATGCACAAGCAATACCTTAGCAAATTTATTGGATGTTTTCTTCTTCCGAGCAGTTTTTTTCTGCTTTCCTTCCCGGGCTTTGAGTAACTGCTGTTAGGCTAATGTTTATGGCCTCTGTGACATAGACTGTTTATAGCAGATACTGTGCTGGTGGCTGAAATTTAGTCCTGAGCATCATCACCAGGATACTGCAGGCACCAAGCACAGATTCTTACATTGGGAATATTTTTATACCCATTAACCAGAGAAATAATAATCTGCTTTCATAGAATGATGCACCTGAGGAAGCTGAGCATCCTTCAGCTGGGAGGAATACATGAACATAATGACTCCCATGTGCTATATAAGCATTAATACAGTGTATATATGTATATATGCTGTTAGAGGAGTTCATTTTCTTCCAGAAATTGTTGTTCCATCCACTTTTGAGAAGTCTTTTGTGTGTACAGGCAGCAAAGTCCTTATACGGATATATACTTGATATATATCAATCAGAGCTGTACAAATGGGCATGCAGTGCTTGACTGTAACAACCAGCAGGCTGTAACAATGTGTCAGAAAGAAGCTGGGATTTAAAATATGGGATGTTTATAACCACAGGTTCTTGTATGTACACTGACTTTACTGAAATTGCCTGTGACTCACTTTGAGCAGATCTGGATCAGTAATATGCAATTTTTCAACAATTAACTTAGTCACATTAATGTGAATAGCTTTTTTTTTTTAAAAAAATTATAAATCCTCATGTTTTCCAAGGCTCTGTTTAAATACTCTTAAAACATTTGCTTATTTTTCTGGTTAAGAAATGCACCTGTTTTCTAAATATTTCTATTTTCTGGTATTGGTATGGTCATCAGATCAGATCACTTCTGTTTCCAGAGCAGTTTCTGACATCTTTTACGGCTAACCTGCTGCCCTTTTCAACTGTCTATAATAAGACTTCATTTTACTTTCTTAAATCCTTGTAATTTCTCTTCAGAGCGCTCTTTCTGTTCCCCTTCGGTTCCCCCTCTCTTCAGTTTTGGCTTTAAATCTTTCCTGGTCCTCCTCTGCATCACATTCCAGAGATCCTGCTATGTTGTCTCTTTACAAGATGTTGAATTGTAAGATTATGTAGTTACCACCTTCTCCTGAGTCCAGTAAGTGGCTTTTTAAAAAAATACATTGAATATTCTCTTTACCTTAAAACCCCTTTGTACACCAGAGATACGATTTCTTCTGCCTTTATCTGTGTCTTTAAGATGTATTATATTACCACTCTGCTGTTTTTCTTTCCCCCTGAAGTATGCTTTCTGTAACATTTTTGTCCCAGTTCATTTTGCCTAGTTACTCTGTGTGTAAAGCCCTCTAGAAAAATACAGTTATGTAGTAATTCCTCTGACAGTTGTGCTTCCTTTAGGTCTTCACATCTTCCTTTCTCTGAAGATATTTGTGTAGTCTGTCTATTGTCTGGTATTAAATTCTGAGCTTCTTAGGTTAAGACTGTAATATTTCTTCGTTCTACAAATAGGTTTTTTTACCCAAAGTTAGTTTTCCCCTCTTCTTCCTTTGCAATAAAAAGCTTTGTGTTGCAAACAAATAGAAAATTCTAGTGACAACTGAGACAAGATAGTGGCAGAACTGTGTCCAAGAAGAGTTCCACTTAAAAACAATCCTTCTTCTAAGCTTATATGAGGATGACTTCCTTGGTGTACTCTGCATTACCAAGTTGAGTAATGCAGAAGGACTTGAAAGAAAAATGTTTAAGCTAAATGAAAGCCTCCAAGTTATCAATTTAAGAGGCTGGTGTTCGTTTGTGTTAGATGTTCATCTCCCAAATGTCTTGTGTTCTTTGTGTTAATACTTCAAGATTCTAGGTTTTTTTCTCTGGTGCTGCACCATTTTATATACAGTTGTAACAAATCAAGTTAATTCTGTAACTTGGTACAGATTTGGCATAATGGTATTTTGGTCCTTTTGATTTAATACAACTCTGGACTACTGGTAATAGTGTTCTCAGTTCTGGATAAATTGTTAATGAGACGTGGTTTCATATACCTTTCTGCAGCTGAGTTAATGTGTAGGAAGTGTTGCTTTCCAGGGTTAGACTTGCACATCTGCTTCAACTGTGAGTGGTCAGAAGTGTGACCTGAAGAGTTACGGGGCTGCCAATCTCATTCTGTACTGATTTCCCTGCTGAAACTATTGGAAACTGTTGAAAGGCCTGTAATTGTGCTTGGGTTTTTTTCTCAGGCTATGAAGGTAAGCCTTGCTACCATGGAATTATTTTAACAACTGAGCCTTGTATATAAAAGGATCAGTGATAAAATTGTTTTTCTGATAGCCTGGTAAAAAGGGTATTTCAGTTCAGATGTTCACATCTTGCTTTTCATTGTAGAAGTTCATTTAAGCTGTTTCCCTCCTCCCCTTCTTGCTTAGACATAGCCATCTAAATTTTCCATAGCTGCATTGTTGATGGCTCTTTCTTTCATCCATTACTGGTTTTGCAGCTGTTCTGGCATTTCCTCCTGAAATTATTCTGCTTTGAAAGGTCTCTGATGAAAATATTTCCAAACTATTATGAAGTTAACTCCTGTAACCTAGTGTTAAAGATGTGCTTTGCAGGGGTAGGGGTAGTAGATTGAACACATGTATATTATAGGCTGTAGGTAGGAGGAGGTAGCAGTGGTGCAAGACCATTCCTGGGGGGTCCATCAGTGGACCACAACAGAACTGGATGCCCCCAAAAGACCACAGCCCATGGGCAGCCCAGGCCAGGTCAGAAACAACTCTGAAAGACTGGAACCCAGAGGTGGCCCACGCTGGGGCAGGGGCATCAAGGAACAGAAGGGCAGAAACCATCATGTTAAGCTGCAACAAACTATTAAGCATATGGCAGCAGAAAACAGGATAGCAGACAAAAACCATTACGCGCACCCTGTCAACTTCCTATACTGCTTTTCGCCTTGCCAGAGCCGTGTGAATGGATTGAGTTTAATCTGTGGCGAGTATTAGGCAAACTGAGACTGGGAAAGGACAACGATATTTCTTTATATTTTTTATATATATTTAAAATATATATATATTTATATTTGAAGTAAGTGTTTGTTTAAGAGTTTCTGTACATCCTTTTTCTCAATGCTTAAATCAGTTATCAGAAGTTTGTGTTGCACGGCAGAAACTAACTGAAGTAAAATTTCCCAATTCCAGTTTTGCCTACAACAGGATTTTATTCTGAAAAAAAAATAAATACAGTTTTTCTCCAAGTGAAGAAGTCAAAGTACGGGTAGAAAAATAAATGGAGTGAGACTGTGTAGCACAATTCACTTTGTATTCTAGCCTGTTTGATGATTAAAAAAAGTTTCAGGCAGTGGTGTGTAACTGTTTAACACTCTGACCTATGCTAGGTTTTCTTCATAATTCTTCAAGCCTGGGAAATTGCTGTGAAGGCATTTAAAGTATGTAGCTTAATGATTAAGTGCTTTGCTTTTGGGTGCAGGCACTACTTTAATTTTAGTTTTCACTGTGGTAGTGATACAGGGAATACTGGCAGCGTGTTTCACCACAAGCGTCCCTGGCGAGAGAACTCTGTGGTGTCCTGCAGCAGTACCTCTTAAGTAGCTTGAATGCCTTTCTCTTTGGGGAGGAACCAATTTCCTTCTCTTCATTAAAGGGTAGTACTGTGGTACATTGCAAGACATTTACCCATTACAGTGCTGGTTCAATTGCATTGATCAGGAAGTGTCTTCTGCATTAAGGTACAAGGATTATTCTTACAAGAAGTCTTTGAGGGTGTAGTGACTTTGACAGGAGAGTATGCGATAGTGTTAACACAGTGTAGGAAATTAAAAAATCATACACGCCTGTGTTTTCATTCTTGTAGACCTAATTTTGATTTGAATGGAGATGCAGAGAATAAGTATAGGGAGAAGAAAAACAGGAGGTTAATAAACCATGTAATATGTTATAGTACCTTCCTTGTTTGTCTGCTCAACCTCACAGACCCATATGATATGTATAGTAAAATCTCGCACCAAATCTTAATCCTAGCACCATTATCTGAGGCCTAAATTTAGCCTTTGAGTATTCCTTTCTTAGCCCACCCATAAACAGAGAAGTTGTTGCCGGCAGACATAAGGCAGAGCAACATTCTTGGGTTGAACTGGAAAAGCAATCATTTCCTGGCAGAGAACACACTTGATCAAGTTATAAAGTGGTTTCACTTGAACAGAGCCCATGCTATCAACTTTTATTAGGGTACTGTTTATCTTGGGCCTTGTGGGAGTAAAGAGAAATGGAAATTTTAGGTTAAACCCTTGTGCTGCATCTAAAGGTTTGTGCCTTTATGATATATGGGACTGGGGAGAAATGTTTTATTTAATTTTGAAATTACTTTCTTTTCAATTCCGAAAGTGCCTCTTGTCAAAACAATGTGTTAAAAATGTAGAAAAAAGGAAGAGTAATTCTATTTCAGAAGCCCACTGCTGCTTTGGTAGATGGGCTTAAGAATTAGGTTATGCATGTGTCTGAAAGGTAAGCTGCATGCTTTCAGAAAGAAAAAGGGGCTGTATACAGGTTTTATTACAACCCTAAAAGCTATGAACTACGTGCTGTAGAGCAAAGGTTGTATGTTGCTGTGGCCTAGCTGAGAAAAAGAGTGGTGGCTGAGATTCACCAGGTCTATCTAAAGATCTAAATCTAAAGATTCTTCACCTTTAGCCTCTTCATTCCTGTGCCTAAGTCATCACTAAGCCATCAATCAGCCAAAGATTGTCATCTTCAGGTGTGTCTTCACTGCAGCTAAGTCTTCACCAGAGGTGCTGGGATCAGCTAATCTGGTCTTTTCAGAGCAGTGTTTGGATGTCTCCAGGTAACATGCCCCAGAGCTCCGGTGCTGTAAGCATGAGCAGAGCCACCCAAGCTGGTCTTGCACTGAATTAGCCCACGTCCAGCACATGGATACATTTGATGTTGGAGTTAAGCTGGTGTAATGTTGCTGCTGCTAAAAGGGGCCATCACATTCCCCTCTGTCCCCAGCTGTTCTCCTCTGGTGTGTTTCTGGATCAGCATTTTTTCCAGAATTTCATGTGAAACAGACAAACCAGGACCCTGTGGCTGAGGTGACATGCCTGTCACCTTCTTGGTCAGGCAAGACCCATCTGGGGTATATCCTGCTTGGGTCAGTTCACATCTGCAGGATGAAGTGTGAAGCACATTGCTGGCTTCTTATTTCCTCCTACTTCTGGCGTTAACCACTATGGCTCTTGGTGGTCATATTCTGTACTGTCTCAGGGACTCCGTTTTCACAGCCAATAAGTTGTAACAGGGATCAGCTGGAAGGGAAAGAGTGGAAGTCCAAATTCTTTATGAGCTGTTGAACCCAAGGGGAAAAAAGCAGGTTTCCTAGGACTGTACGGAACCTCCTGCATCTCTGAGCGGTTTTCTGCTGTTGAAGGCACTGTGCCATATAGTCCCTTTCTTAAACTTATCTAAGTCTTTATGAAGAACAGCTAATATTTTCTTGCCTCTGTTACTCACATTGGAAAGGCTGTTCCAGCACTTGATTGCTTTAACAGGTAGGAATCTTCAGTTTTGAGCGTAAGTTTATCCATTGCTTGTTTGTGTCTATTCATTTTTGTGCAAGCAGTTACTTCTCATCCTGGGCTTACTTTCCTTCAACTTTCCAGCAGACATGAATTCTCTTCGATTTTGTTTTGACTGGAAACAAGCAAATCTTACTTCCATGTATTCCATAAGTACTGTCTCTCATTTCCTTTTCCTGCATCTTTTTTATTTTCTGTTTCATTCTTTAATGTATGTGATATTAATTCAAGGTTCTATGTAAGGTACACAACATCACTATTTGCTCTGCAGTGTTGCAGTGTTGCACCTGATATGTTTAAGGTTTTTAGTTTCCTATTTCACATCTGTGTTTTACTAGTGCATTCAGGTTCACCTTCACCTTAATTAAATTATGATTCCTCAGTATAGTATGGAATTTTATGTTAGTCCTAACTCCGTGATCTCTTAATTTTGATATTGATTCATTCTATTTTTCTGATCCAGACCTCAAGGTCATTCTTCTTGGGCATTTTACAGTGCCGTCAATGTGCATTGTGGTTATGTGATTTCAGCATCAAACTTCTGACATTTGTTCCAGCTTTACTAGTGAAAATATTAAGCAAGATTGGTCCAAGCACCAGTCTGTGTGGGATCTCCCTAATGTTCTCCTGCCAGTCTTAAAGTCATTTTGCCTGTACTTAATGCCATCTCTTTTTCAGCTTGTTATTGTAGTGCCTCATTGTTCATCTGACACTGTGTAAATTTCCATATATCAAATGCTTTAGTTAAGCTAAACTAGAACACATTGTTTATAAAATCAGTGTTGTTATTAGAGAAGGATATTGGGCAAAACTGGTAGAATTATTATAGATCCTATGGTGTAATTAATTTAGTTTGCAATTTATCTGCATACAAGTATTCTTCCCTTAAAAATCTGTTCCAAAGCCTTGCCCATTAAAGAAGTCCTGACCTGGAAATGCCAGAATTACATTTTGGTTCCCTCTGATTACACTCTGAATCCTAGCTGTATAAGGCACAGTCCTGTCAATTACATCTTTTGCATATCTGATTGGTTTTCTCATTCATATTAGGACTTTCCCCTTGATTTCCATCCTCTGCTTATGGATTTTTATTTACCTGTTGCTGTACACTTATATGCCTGATTTACCTTCCTTTGTGCATTAGGTGTAGAAATTACAGATGCATCTCAGCCTTTTCCTCATTGCTCAGTCAGCCTGACTCATCAGTCACACCAGCCTTACTCAGAGAAAATTGTTTCCCCAGGTTTTTGAGCAGAGCTGAGCTGCTTGTTCTGCTTGTCTTTACATTGCACCTAGCTTTTCATGGCTGGTTTCCTGAAAACACAAAGGTAAATCCAATTCACAGAAGAAATGCTACTTTCCTTCCTGTACTATCCAAGTCTTTATAGCAAGGGTAATTGCAAGGCCTCTCTGTTGTCCCTCCCCTTCAGAAAAGGAAGGGGAGCAGTAATGATTGTCAAAATAAATTTAATCATGTAAGGGTTTTGTTGTGCTGTGGCACTGCCTTTGTTTGGTCTTTTGAGACAGTGCTTCCGTGACTCTGCTGTTTCATGAATTGCTGTTTTCCTTTCCCCGTGTCCTTTAGAGAAAGGAAGGAAGGTGCCTAGAGTGTAGGTAACTCTGCCAAAACTGCAAAGTCAATTTTCAGTTACTGTGTTAAGGCAAGTATTATCTTAGAGGAGGCTGAGCTGAAGTGTGATGCACAGGTAAGGAGCTACATACAGTGAGATATTTAAGTTTTCTTAAGAACATTGCCAAAACGTGGATCAAGGAGCACAAAGAAAGTGGTGAAGCTACCTCTGAAGGACCAGCAGTGAAGCCTTTGCAGTCTTTTTTATCCAGAATTGTCAGCAGTATGATATACTAGATCAGGGGCCCTCAAACTACGGCCCGCGGGCTGGATACGCCCCCCCAGGGTCCTCAATCTGGCCCCTGGTATTTACAGACCCCCCCGCCCCCCCCCGCCCCCCCCTGCCGGGGGCTGGGGGGGGAAACCAAGCAGCCGCAGATGGCTGCCTGCCACTGCATCCGTGCCGGCCCCCTGGTTAAAAAGTTTGAGGACCCCTGTACTAGATCTTTACTGGATGATTTATCTGCACAGCATTAAGTTCATAAGTGTTTGCCTTCCATATAGCACAGAAAAAGTTTCGCAGCAGATGCAGGCTTATTTTTATGATATAGTCTACTTCTTACTGAATAATTACAAAGCTCTTTCCATAATATTCTTTCATCTTTGGGTGGGTGAGGATATATTTCCTGCCTTTATTACCTGGAGAGTAAGCTATTGCTATGTGCCATGCTTGGATCAAAGCAGAAGATTGTTGCAGTTGGTGCAACATGTAGTTCTTTAGTTATGGACTTCTCATCAATCTTTCATATGTATTTCATCTAGCTGATCCTCTATTTTTTTCTATAGGCGGTCGGTTCTTGTAGTGTTGGCATCTTTGAATATTTATTGTATCTCTGCTTTGGATATCGCTGGATTAGATGCCTAGTTAAAGCAAGGCTTTTGATACCACTGTAAGTTTTAAATCAATGTTTGATCAAATTTACTGTTGATCACCTACTTTGAAATTGCTTGCAGTTCTCTTCCTGGGTAGTATATATTTTCGATGACCCTGTTAAGGAAGTTAGGTATTCTAGTGTGAATATTTAATAAATTTCCCTGAATCACAGTGGAGGTTTGGTACTGTTCTCATCTGCAGAAAGTGAAATGAGGTGTCACAGCAATGGAATTGATATAAATACTTATGGCAGCAAAAGTAAAAATCAATCACTACTTTTTGAGGGTCTGAAGTGGGAAGAGGAAATTGTCAGTAGGTGAAAGAATGCTCACCAGTAAAATTCTCTTACCAATAGCATTGTTAACTTGCTTATTATGGAGTAAATAATATTCAGCTTTCTACATAAAGATGATACTTAATATCATGTTTCTGTTTTCTGGGAGAAGTGTGAAGGACAGTCTGTGTTCAATTACCATGTGTATTAGGGTGGTTAAGTAGCCTCTGATCTTTGACTTTCCTTTAGAAGGCTGTGGAGAAAGGGCCACAGATGGTGAGGAGGAACTCTCATTAGGGCACTGTTGCAGAGAGTCTATGAGAATCCAGAACAGTGTGTTGCACAGAGTGACAGCAATGCAGAAAGCAACCAAAAAAGAGTGACCTAAAGGGAGAATATAGTGGATAGGGAGCTGTGAAAGGGAAGAGAGGAGTCCAAAACAAGGAACGAGAGACTGTGGTGGACAGTGTGAATAGGTTTAGCTGCCTCCCCATCAGAGGAGGGCATGAGGTAGAGGGGGTAACAGCAACCTTTCACATCCTAAATGAGAACATAGGTAAATGACATTTCCTTCTGACAGTAAATTTGCGTTTTGTGTTTCTTCAGCTTACATTTTTAACCTTACAGTGATGAAAAGTGAAGAGCTGTAGGTTCTCTGGCCTTTCTCAGCTCAAGTTCCATTTTTAAACAAGAAGTTAAAAAAAACAGTGTGATTTATTATAGTTTTGGTGCCCTGTCACTGGAAAAGTTAATCTTTGTAAGAGGTTTGCTGTATCCAACACAGTCCATAGACACCTGGAACCAAACTAACATAAATACATACTTATTTTAATGAATCCATGGAAATATTTTATTTTTTTTCTCAAGGTTTTTTGTTTTATTTTGAAGATCATAGTTACTAAAAGATGAGATTTTAAATGAAGAGCCTCTTTTCTAAAGGTGGGATGTTTCTAAGCCATCATATCAGTGATCCCCGCATGCATGAGTGTAGCTGAAGTGACAGAAGAATGTTCTGTGGAGAGGAAGGATCGAAATTCTTATGCTAACTTCACTGGGGGTGAAAATATTCTGCCTTATTCTACTTTTAAATATATACATTGCTTTACTTGGAACACAGAATAAAAATAGACCCTCTCACCTGATTTCACCTGTATCTCAGACCAGTGAGTGTTTCTGTGTACTTCATCACAGCCCAGGGCGCCCTGGGCAGGCGATGAAGTACAGTACTCTCTCTGGCAAGACATTCTTCATGGGAAGACTGTATAGTTTTGTGGCCATATCCTTTTCTGGCAGTGCTATTCTGCACTGCAGCCATTGCTGCTTATTCCGATCTCTGGAGATCCCATGTGCACCTGTGCAGTGAACTGGGTTGGAAGAGTGATTTATATTAAAAATAACCTTCCTCCCTGCTCCCCCCACCCCCCCTCCTTTTCTGGGTTATTTTTAACCTGGTTAGTTGCTTAATTCAAATCACAGTGTGGCTGGATAGACAGTTACACTGCTACCATAGACATACTGAGAAAAAAAGGGTCAGGACAGGGGAGGTAAAAACTGTTTGAGACAGTGTGGCCTCTGAAGCAAAGGTCTCTGAACATGCTCGAGAAGGGCTGGGCTGGCAATCAGACTACATAGAAACACTTTCATGTAGAACAGTCTTTTCTGTGATTTGGGAAAATATTTTGCTAGGTTGTTACGGATGTGTATGTGCCATTAATAGATACGAATGGATTGAAGGGGGCTCAGAGAAAAACAACACAAATAATCAGACCCTGTGTATATGTGTACAAATGCATGAGGAGGATTGGTTAGATGTGAGCATTTTGAGGAAGCTGTGATGGCATATGGCATAGGAAGGTGCAAGCTCAGAAATACTTCTGTGGTGTAAGCATCACTGTTAGTAAGGGGTATGGTAAAATAATGAAGCATGACAGTAAACCTTTTTTTTTTTTTTTTTTTTTTTTTTTTTTAACTGTCAATGTATCAATGTAATGCATTGTACCATCAGAAGATCTCTGTCACCGTCAGGAACAGTTTCTCAAGGGAGGTCCCATTTCTTGGAACTCATAAAACTGAGCTGAATAAATACTAGAAAACATAGTATATGCAGAAATTCTTCATTGGCAGAGGTGTGAATGACTGTTACATATTTACATTTCTTAGCAACTGTGAATTGTAGCTAGCAAGTGCTGTTGAAGACCACAGAGGAATTTCAGATGGGAAATTCAAAGTAAATGCAGAGCATGCTGTGCAGTTATATTATTGGCCATGCCTACTACATTTTATCTGCCTGTTTGTTCCTTCATAGTGCAAGCATTCCTTCACTATGGTCAACTGTGAATGAGATACTGTGCTGGATTCCAGTGAGGCTTGAGGCTTGTAAACTCTGGAAAGCAACTGACATTGGAGGTCAGTGTGTTATAACATTTAACTACACTATCTGCTTATAACAGGAACATCCTTGTGTAAACAGAGATGCTGCTGATTGGAAAATTTGGAGGCAGAAGTTTTCAGCTAGTTTCCTGAACAATGGTGGAGTGGTTTGTAGCCTTTCTGTTGTTCATAATAGAGCAGACACAGGAAAGTGTAATCCTGTACGGAACCATCTGTACAGATTTTCAGCCCTCTCTAGAGTACAGGTACTTGTCAGTCTTGGTACTCTAGTACTGTAAATAACTGATAGACTTTGATCTTTTCAAGCAGTGTGCATGAGTATCTCATAATTTATTTTAGTTTTTTGTTTGCAACAGTAAATACTGTTAAAAAGTACTCTTCCACTTCATGTCCTTATGTTTCTATTCAGGTCTGTTGCTCTTGTGTATTTAATAGTACAAATAATGACAATGAAATTGAAGGGCAAATCTGAATGAAATTTCACCTACAGTTTGGGCTTATGCCCATATCCTGGTTCTGATCGTGCCTGGCTTTAATTATGCTGAATTCCTGGAAGCTGCTATTAGACCATTCCATTCCCAAATGGTCAAAGTATCATGAAATCAAATTACCTTGTAAGGTTATGTCTGCTTTTGACTCAGTACTGGAAAAATTAGGTTGCATTTGTTTTTTGTATCAAACTCTAATTTTCTTCAAGGCACTAAAGAGGACTAGATGTTAGGCTTGCTTTTTAACCCATCTGTGTTAAATATACAATATGGAGATATGGTTTGAATGTAATTGGTTATGTTTTATGTGTAGCTATGGAATTTGAGACTCGTCTAATAATTTTCCCTTTAAACAGACTTTCTGAAGTACCAGCATGGTTTACTGCCTTCCTTGAAGACTGCATAATTTTAGATTCCTCACTTTCATCCCCCCTGTTTCTCATTCTTTTTGTGTGTTAGCTAATCCTGACATTTTCTTAATTTAAAGACCAATTCATAACTTGAGTTGCATTTAGTTACGTGAATAATTCTATTGATTGTAACTCAATGTGAAGGCCCTTTGCAGAGTCAGCTCTTGACTGTATTTTCTCCTGATAGTCTTCTTTAAAATGGATATGTAATAAATAATATCCATTTTATCCTCTTTATGATTACGTGTTACTGGTCTAGTTTGTATGTAGAAGGATGAAAGGTGAAATATGTTGGGCTTGTCCTGACTTTGATAGCTCTACCAGCACAGGTATTCCTATGTTGGTATATTTTAAATTCCCTCCAATTCCCATAACAAATTAAAATGGCAGGTTTTATTGTGTATTTAAATGGTTCTTGTAACAAAGAAAATTGTGTAAGTTAACTGCTGCTAGTATTGATTGTGCATATTGACTCAGTTGCCTTTCTCTGTAATGCAGTGACCAGTCAGACCATAACAATAGTATGGCTTGAACAAGAAACAGTAGCTTGTGTTAGCAGTAGGTTAAGTTAGGTTTATTCTTGTTCCTTTCAGAAACTCTTGGCCATCGCAGAACAGACGGCGTTAGGAGGATATCAGAGTCACCTGGTCAGATTAGCTTGCAGAACCCACATTTGATGCCACAACTTCAAAGCTTACTTTAATTTCATGAGCCACATAAACCATAAAGAGTGGTTTGGCTAGTAAATTAGACTTTTCTTTTAGACTCTAGCACTTTACTCTGTGCTTGGTTTATTTTTACCTTTTGTATCCAAGGATTTTAAACTAAGCACTACAGTTTTAATTTCGCTGAGCTGAAATGCAGGCATTGTTTACAAAGTTACTTAATCATGTTATATTTCTTTATTCAGCTAGTTCTGAATTCAGCGTATTCCCTAGTGTTGTAGCAGTGTATTATTAATAGTCCTCATTGCTGTATCTGGTTCAGGATATTTGCTATGTACAATTATTCCACTATTTGTAAGCTACTTGTAATCATGAGATAGAAGCAGTTAGGCTGATACCTAAGTTACTGTCTGATGTAAAAGAACAAACAAAAATGTGGTATTTTGATGTATGTGTGGTATGTTGTGCCACATGTTTCTGAAGACCATGATGATTTACTCCTGTAAAGTGTAGGTTGCCCCTCTTGTGTACAAATGAATGTATTTCTTGAGATACAACTGATACTATATTAATTGGGCAGGTACTTACAGATATTGGAAGGGAATACTTAACTAACTTAATTTCTTAATTAAACAATTAGCACAATGAAATTTCAGATCAGCAGGGATTGAATCCTTCCCCTTATTCAGGGCACTCTGAACACTACAGCAGCTAAAACCAGATTTCAGAAATCTTCCGTGCTTTGCAAGGTTTCTGTTGCTACGTTGCTAAAAGCTATTCAATTGCATTCTGTGGCCCTCTGTATCTAAAGCACATGCAATTTTTGCAAGGGAAGGCAGGTAAACTCTTCCATTTAAGGTGTTTTTTTGATATATGTAGATACAGGAGCCTACTGTTTGGCTGTGTTGTTATTAAACATGCTAAGATTGAGTCTTGTGTAGAGAGGAAAAAAACCCAAAACCAATGTCTGGAAAACAGCCTTCAATAACCTTTGCTGCCAGAATAGCCCACTAATTACAAACACATGGAAATATTTATAAAGAGCAGGGCATGGGCTCAAAAAACAACTGATCTCCTGCTCTGGTTCAGCATATATGAATGACAGCCCTTAGTAACCCTGTTCCCTGTCAAAGCAGGTCTGCTTCATCAAACTGTGACAAAGTACAGCTGCTCTGCAGGCAGTAGGCACCCCAGATTATTTCAGTGAAAATAGCTTACGCTATGGGAACAGATTTTGGAAAAAGTTACCTTGCTAAGAATTCAAAAGGACAGTTTAGTTTCTGTCATCTATTACTCCACTGTGTTTGGAAACTTGAGGAGAATTTGCAAATCTTCTGGAGTTCTGTTACCTTTCCCAGTTTTACCTGATGCTTATCAAGAATAAGTAATGGCTGTAATACAGAGGTTGGCCTCTGCACTGCAGGGTCCTGACATCACAGCCTTAAAGCCATTTTCTCTTCCCTTATGAACCATTCTCCTCTGGAAGGGTCATGTAAGTATAAACAGAACATGGAAGAATGAGAAGAATAAAAAAAGATTGTCAAGTTTCTAGTTATTTTCATGTAAATAATAGTTAAGAAACTATTGTTTACATGAGTACACTGTGCAAGGGCTGTGACATTTTTTTTGTTGTTGTTTTTAATGTAAAGTCATGAGTACAATAAAGATGTGTAATTACAATTCCTCTGCAACATCACTGTTGAACAGTGAACATGACTTCCATTTTTAGCGATGTTCAGTACGTTCTGGGGACGATTTTCATTCATTTTAGGGAAAATATCATAGATTATTACAGATGAGGGTTTTTTAAGCAGGTGCCCAGAATTTAGGGTGCTGTCATGAACATCACTCTGGTTCCATAATGTCTTTTGGTGTCTACAGAACTACTTCTGAAATCTCAGGAGGACTGCAAACAACTCTTAATGGTATTTGGCATTTGTTCAGCTACCTCTGTCATCACCCGAAAGTACAAAGTTACTTTCACATACTTGACAGCAAAGAAGGTTTTGAGAGAGAGATTCAAGCTGTTGTTTTAGTGAGGGCCATTTTATTTTACCCCTGCTGAAAAATCTGGACTATTTGTGCTGTAACTGAATTTCCTTACAGTTAAAAGGCAAGTAGCATGTCTCCTTTCTTGCTGAAGATGTGAGTGTATGCTTTCAGTCAGAAATATAAGTGGGCTATGAAACAGCTTGTGTTTTGCTTCTTCTGCTCTTCTTGCTGTTATTTTTCATAATGTGTGTGACGCACATGATGCAGTGGAGGCCACATTTCCTGCAGGTCTGAGGTAGTGACAGAAAAATGGCATGCAAGAGCTTGAAAAGAAGAGAACACAACTGTCTCTATAGCTCTTATGATAGCTCCCAGATGTTCTGGCTTTGTACTGCCAGCTTTCCGAAGACCTGGATGTTAAAGTTTCCCTGCTGTGTGTATGGGTTGAGTTCTGTCATAACTTCAGGCTTGGTACTTATACAGATGGCATCTGTTTGCAGGGTATGCTCTGAATTATTGCTTATGTTTCAAAAACTCTGGAAAGCACATAATTCTAATGCATATAAATATCTGAGGTTAGAGTCTGATTTGTTCATTATATGCCTAATCTGTGCATTGTACTTACAGTTCTTGTAGTGTTTGAAGTAGTGCTACAGTGTCAGGAATTCAAGTGTCCCATATACTGCTGCATCAGTAGTGATTATTTAAATGTATATTATTATTGTTGTTGTTAATCATTAATATTGTTAATTATTAGAATGATTTAATGTTTATTACCAGTAAGTTTCTCACTGACTTCAGTGCCTTTGCTTCTGATAAAAGTTTGCATTAAAAAAATGCTGGAAGTTGTTGTAGTGTAACCGATCTTCAGAGCTTTTATTGGTGTGCTGGACTGTGTAGCCTTGAAAAAGACATGATGACTCTCAATTTACTGAGAATCGCATAAGTTTTCTTTCTGTTTATGTAGACTTCTGCTTTTGGATATACAGTGACTAAAATTAGGCATATAGCAGAGAAAGAGAAACAAATGATCCTTACCATGTAAGCTTGTGAAAGAGACAAAATACTGCATTTGTTGGAACAGAAGCTTGGGACACAAATTAATTTCTTAACACACAGCAAATACTGGTTAAAGCAGTTAAAAGCGTAATTTCTAGCCAAATGAATAAGAGAAAATAATAAAAATATTTTTCATTCCATTAATGTTTTGGAATTGAAATGAATGAAAAAAACTGTCGGGAGAAGATTGAGTGTGGCATTACACAAAATTACGCAAAAGGGAAATACCCATTTGTCCTCCAGGATGCATACCTTTCCTATGTTAGAGCCACAGAGCGTTGTGCCTGTTTCTTCCTCTTCTGCTAAGTGGCCTCTGCCTCAGGAATCCTCACCTATGTGAGGATCATGGCCAATACTGAATGGGAATTATCTGTTGTTACTTTAATTTTGGTTGCTTTAAGCATCTAAGGTTTTCTTCTTCTTCAGAGTATTTAGTTGATGTAGCTGGTGTTTTCCACATTCCAGTCCAGTTGACTACTGTGAATAGTTTACTAGAAGTCATTTCTACAATGAACACTTGTCAACACACACATAAACATGGGGTCCTAACCAGCAAGAATTTTTAATCACATAATTCATAATTTATCAGTATTCTTCTGTTGTTTTCATTTCCCACCTGTCTACCTTTACACCTGTTAAAGGTGACTAATGTTTTTCAGAGTTGTTTTTCTTAAATGTAAGAGGCATAAAGCTGGATGTGAGAAAGCAGAGTGGAAAAGTGCTATCAATGTGTAATGTCCATGTGTAGAACACAGAAAGATCAGAAATAGATTAGTCTGGACCCTTAGAAACAAAAACAGCTTTTGCATTTTTTATGAAATTACTTTTTGCTTCTAACTTTTGTAGCTCATATAGTTTAGCAATTGTATATCTCTATTGCAGCAGATGAGAAAATTCTCCCTTTCCTAGAGCAAGGCCTTCTGAGCTCCACTGTCATCTGGGAAGTAACTACATTCTGATTTTTTAACATTTTTAACATATTTGACTTTTTAAAAACATTTTTAATGCAATCTGAGTTTTAAAAATATTTTACAGCTCTTCAAGAGAGAAAGAAGTATTTTATTTGGGAGCCCATATTCCTGAATAATTTATGCTGCCTTTCGGGTCTTCACATCAAGGAAGAGTGAGGTGTACCAAACATCTGTGTAGTCAGAAAATAGGAATGTTCTTTGGAAGCATTACTGAGTTTAAGCTATTCATTAAGAAAAACATTCCTAAATGCAGTTTTAGAAAGTATTTTATAAAATTTGAAATATTATTCTATACTGCTAAGCCGTATGTGAATTTCAGAGTCAACAGCTGTATTTTCATTATTTGATATTATCTTTAGCAAATGAAAAACCAACCAACCAACCAGCACCTCGCTCCCTTCCCCCCACCCAAGAGCCCCAATCCCAAAAAACCCCAACACCCCACAACAATCCAAAACAACAACAAAACCCCCCACTGTTGAATAAAGAATACAGAAATACCATTCTGGAATAAATGAGTTCTTGTTTTCCTAATTATTGAGTAAAATGAGTTTGTTTAGATGTGAAAGTTTAAGATCGGTAACACTAACTTACTGTTGTGGCACACATCTGAACAGTTAGAAGAATTCATTGTAAAGGTTGAAATTCGTATACGTTTTTGTTGACATTCTTGGAAAAAAGTCAGACTTCAAGTATGACGGGGAAAATTATGATTTTTTTTTTAAGAAAGGGTTTTCAAAGACTGGATTCATTTAGTTTGGCAATAGCTACAAAATGAACATGTATTTAAAAAAGCAAAGACTTAAGTGATCACAGCTTTTGGCTCTTGGGGAGAAGGAAATGCCTTTAAAAATTCCATATTGCAACAAAGTTCATTCTCTGCCTCCTCCCTCTTTCTAGCCCCTATTTAATGTTGTGTGGAACATCTGTTTGAAAAAAGGCTAGAAACAAGTCTGTTAACCCTTCAGCTGATAGATGTCCAGGTTTATTGTGAGATGGTTATTTTCTTGGAGGACTACTGTGTTTTGGGGACCTTTAACTGCTTTTACCTCTTTCTGCCTTTCTCTCACCACCTTCATTTATTTTTTTTATTTTCATTTAATATGGGAAACAAGAGAAATGAGAGAAGAGCAGCATACATTGCACAGTTTTTCACTGCTTTAGGGGAAACAACAAACCGTAATAAAGCTAGTGAGAAATAGGTGCATTACGGAGCGCCTTTCCTTTACTGTCTTTGTTTTGGCTGTAAAGGTCTAAAAGAACTTTTCTGCATCTCTGAGTGACACTTTGTGAAGAGGTGCCTTGTGCCTGCAGTGCAAACATGTTCTGGATTTCAGTAGTTGTGTAAAGGTGGAGACACTTGACAGGAGACTGAGAAATGAGGCTGCAACTTTGTATGTGGACATATTTTAAGAGCAGAGCCTATCCAGTGGATAAGCGTGAGGCATCCCTGTAACCTGCCAGCTGGGGATTCACAAATAACATAGATGATCTTCTGGACCTGCAGCCTGTTCTGTTTTCTTAAGCCCGGTGTCTTCTCAGCCTTTGCATAAGTATTCCAGGTTGCATGTTTGTCTTTAACCATGGCTCTTTGTCCAAGAGCTGACTCCTGTATCTCTTATTTCTGATGCCTGGGGCCTGGCTACCTTTTGCTGGGAGTCCATAACATGTCTCCTGCTGCTGCTAAGAGGCGGGTAAGCCTGGGGTGTCCATGGCCTCACTGGTTCACCCACAAGGATTTCTTTGTGGTCCCTGCAAATGCTGGCAAATGAATGCCGCTCTTCTCTGCACGGCAAGAACTGAGCTCCTCTTATCAAATATCCCGTGTCTGAATGCAGGGTCAGCAGTAGGTGTTGCTCTGGCTCCTGGGTCACCAGCTGAGCTAAAAACCCCTCCTTTCCAGAAAGCTTTTCTTAAAGCACTGTCTCTTTATTCACTTGACTCATCTAGATTCATCACCTATTTGCTGTATAGTGCCCTAGATTTTGTTTGTTTCAGGTTAATTCTGCTAACAGGATCAGGGACCAGAACTGAAAGTTGCCAATATGAAGATACATGCTTTTAATTCATTTTTCTTTAACTCAAGGTCCCTTTTGCACCTATATTTATTATTATATGCATCCATAATTTTGTTGATGGGTGCTGCAAATTTAATTAAATAACTGTTTCTGAGACATAACTAATGAGGTAAGGAGAAAGAACTGGATTAATGGCATGGCAAGTCTGTCTTTCCTCATGTGACTCTGGGGACCTGCCTTTGTCTTCTGAAGAACATTTCTAATGCATGCTTGACAGGAGGTCTCTGGAAATGTTTGCTTGGGAGCATGAGAGGTAGCTGATTTGTTTGCCTTCAGCTCACAGTGGTAGTGTACCACAAGATTCGTAATGTTTTGTTTGGTCTTTAAAAAACAGATGAGCAAAAATGTGCTCAAAACTCTCATTAAAAATATAAAATTACAGAATAAACATTTAATAATTGCATTCTTATTTAGTTAGATTGATAGTTTGTAGAATATATTTATCTATTAAACTAATAAATCTTCTAAGCCTGTTGAAATCAGTGAAAACACATTTTAACTATTAAGACTTTTCTCTGTTGATGGAGATTTCTTGAGGCAGTAAGTGTTAAAGGTTACAAAGCTTGTAACCAGCAGATATTTATGCTAAAGAGAAAGGGTTCAATAATGTAGGCAAAGCTTTTTTCAAACTATAGAAACATAAATTAAAAGTATAAATGAGAGAGAGACCAGTGGCTGGCTATGAAATCGCTAAGAAACTTGGTCTAGCATCACTCTGACTCAGTCTGACCCAATATATCCATATTACACAGCATCATTAGATCCACTGGCTCTCATCCATGAATGCAGAAGGAGAAGCAGAAGCAGTACATGAATTCTTAACTTGGACTATCTAACCTACACAGGCAGTATAAAATTTGTATTTGTTTTAGAAAATTAATTACTTCACAGCAGGCTTGTTACATGTAGGCACTATGAACTTAAATTGTACCCTTAGTAAATAATCTCTTGTAAGAATTTGATTGAACTAATTCCCTAAAGTTTTTGCTTTGCTTTTATAATTGTTGCATTATACAGAGAGAGGGAGACACACACACATAATTTTACAATTGGAAATCAAGGCCTTATGGTAAGATTCCCATATAACCAATGGTCAGCAACTGTGAAAAGAATGTTCTGTGAATGAGAGTTTAGGGGTGCTGACTTACTTTGAAAATCCAGCCTTTACCTTTTACAGTATTTACGAAGGGTTAAGCTTTCATTTCTGTCTCTTAAGATTATTCTTTTTCATACAGAGAAAGAGAAGATACTTCCACTTAATCAGATACTCTGGAATACATATTAAATACATTCTACTAAGGGTATTTAAAATCAGTTCTAGTGAAGTCTTCTGGATTGCTATTCCACGTTCTGCTTGAATGAGAGAACAAGGTAGATACTGTGTGCTGCACTTAAGTTGCCAAATCCTGTATTTACTATTTTATTACTTACTGATGTTTCTTTGCCATTCCTTTTCTTCCCCAGAACTGTGCCTATTTGGTCAATACAATTATAATTATATTGTTGTTACTGCATAATTACAGTGCTGCAGAGTTTATATGCTTAGTACATACATTCTTGGGAAATACTGAAGATTGAACCGTGATGGTTCACCCACTGTTAGACCAGTGTGATATCGGTTATGGACGCTGTCCACAACTGTCATTTTAAGCCGTGTGTAGTGCTGACTGTGCAAGAAAGTAACACGTGTAAAAAAAGTTATGATTAAACATATTAATTGGTAGAAGATGTCACAGATGTTTTTATTTCAGCTCAAGAGTAGCCTGATTTTTTTTTGTCTGGGGACAATGGAAGAATGCTTATTGCCTCATGCAGGCCACATAACCATCGTAAGCTGGCTTTAGCTGCTGTAGCTGAGCTACATAGGTTCTGGGATCAGGCCAATATTGCTGTTACTTCTGGTTTTTGTTTAACATTTAGCTATTGCTGAACTGAGTGTGTAGCGCTTATTTCATTTGTACCCAGCTGGAGATGACTCTGCCCTTCCCATCTGCTTTCAGATGTTGCAGGATCCATGTTGCCAGGTACTTCTGCTCCTTGTCTCATTTTTATGGTCTAAATGAAAATCATTTCTGTTGTTCTCTGCTGGGTACTGGAGAAAAAACATATTTCTCTGGATACCAGGAAAGAAAATTTCTGTTAGTTCATTTGCACATGCCAGTACTCCAGCCAGTTGTAGCCATGTTCTGTGAAGCAGTTCTAGGTCAGATGTTATTTCACATAGCACTGACCACTGAGGTGTTCCCAGGAAAGATTGGACAACCTACTTTTGCAGCAACGCTGACTAGGTTTCCAACTCACTTTAACACATTCCTGCCAAGCTCTGAAACCCCATGGTGCAGGTAGCCACCTTGCATGGTACTGAAGGTGAATGTGAGAGTGAGGCTCTTGTATTGCCTGAAGTTCTTTTTATGAAATCTAATAAGCTAGAGTTTTCTGACTCAGAGATTCTGTCTGCTCAGCCTTGAGCCTGTGGAGGGCCAATGCATAGACCATCAGGACCCTGTAAAGGAAGATGAAGGGAAGGATGTTTCTGGGTGGAAAGCAAGGTCAGAGGGAGCAGATGAGCAGGCAGAGTCCCAAGAGAACATCACTCACGTCTTTGCTATGTTCTTTCATTTCTTCATTCTATGCTCACAGTATAACTTGTACCACTGACTTATCTCCTACCACAGTGGAAGTTAATGCCTGATGCTGTGCAGTGTTTGCAAAACGCCTGATGCTGGGAGCAGTCAAAGCTGCTTTCAGTGTGTGCTTGAGTCTCATGCTGGTGCTGGGAGGAAATGTCTTGGAAAGCTGAAATGCTACTCAAAAGAATGAATTTTTACTTCTGTCATACTGCATTTGCCTTCAATACAGTTTCCTATGTCCTTATTTTCCTCTTTTGCTGATCCTGTGGCCAAATAGTTGGAGCACAGAGGTAACTGCCCGATGACAACCAGAATGTCTTTGGGGCCACCCATACCTGAGGAGGTCATGGATACAAACATCTTTATAATAGTAGAGTTTTATCCATTTTGTAGCATTTTTATTGCTTAAACTGGTATCAGACCTCAGGCAACTTAAGAGTTACATCAGTGTAGTTAAACTGGGTCAACTTCATACCTTTCAGGTAACTCACTTTCATCTGTGAGCAAATTAAGTTTTATAAGATGTTTGCTTTTCTCTGAAAAATTAAACAGTTGTTAAAACTTATGCATATATGATTGTCAAAAGCAGTTTTATATGGTATATATCTATACATATGGTTCAACAATATTTATACTTTAATATGGTACATCTGAAGTAAAAAACTTAGTGTTTATTCCTCTGCAGTTCCAGGTAGCTGTCTGAATGGATTTTCTTCATTTGACTAGCAATAAAAGATGTTGAAGGTGTTCAGTGGAACTGAGGAGACTTTAAATAAACTACACATGCTATTTGCAGTGCTAAGATCAAAAGTGTGAGGAAAACCTCTTGTGAATATATGCCAAAAAACAGGACGACAGAAAAATAGGTTTGAATTTTATGCCAACCAGTATTAGCAAAGGAACAGGGGAAAAATAGTACCTTAGTTCTGTGGTTTTGCTCCAGAACACCTAAGTTGTATCACAACCTGCTATTTCCATGCTTAAACAATTTATATTTTGCTTAAGTAATGGAACTGCCTGGTTAGAATACAGACCTTCGGGCTGGGATCAGGGATGCATCAAATTAACTGAGCCAGTTGTACATGTTTTTAGGTAATTGCAAAGCTGGCTAAGCTAATTCTGCTTCTGTTGGTAAACACAACCATAGCAGTTTGTTAGGTTTTGAAATGGAAAAAAAACCCAGATAGCATTGGTTTATGTCTTCCCCCCCCCCCCCCCCAAAAAAAAAAAAAAAAAAAATTCCCCAACATGTTTATTAACATTTTTTAATATCAGACTCTTCGAATGTGAGTGCCAGCTGTACTAGGCACCTGGCCCATACTAGGGATTTGAAGCAGACTGATCTCATCTGTGCAACTTGCCTGCTGCAGAAAACGCCTCCTTGTAGCCTACACAGGCCCTTTCAACTCCCTGCTCATTTCTCTCTGACAGGAAACTAAAGATAAATTTATAACATCAAATGACTTAATTGAAAGCAACCTGATGAAGTCTTTTCACTGTACAATCTCAGTAATTATGGAGGTGTTCTTGTATATCAGAGTGGTTGTTATGCTCCCACCCCGAGACTTTAAAGCAATGGCGTTCCGTGGCCTCCGATGGGCTACATGTCCCTTGTCCTTTCTATGGGTGTATTTCAATTTTGGTGGAGTTCCCTGTGTCCTCCCCCACAGAGACCATGCCTTGCTGTTTAAAGGCAGAGGGAAAATACTGCTTCTATGCCATGAGAAAGGATGGAAATTTTTCTTAAAACAGAAAGGAGCTCTTCTTGTTTGGTTTCAAAGTTCAGATAATGGGGAGGGGTAGTGCCAACCAGCAAATCCCACTGTCTGCTCCATACCACCATATTTTTAAGCTTCTATTTTCAGCACTTTGATTTTATCAAAAGAAGAAAATGAAATTTTGTGCTCTTTCTCAACAGAAGTAATCTGAGTTCTGCATCAGGACTCTTTCCTAATGCTGTGGAAGAAACCTGAAATGTGTTTAACAGAGGGGCTAAGTTGTTTCCAAGGGCTGTAACTGATCTCCGTTTTCCTCCAGGTTCTCGGCAAAGAAGAGCAGGGTAGAAAAAACTAAAGTAACTTAAATGCTTCTGACCATAATTTAAACTGAAAAATAGGAAAAATGTTGCTTTCAATCTTCTTTTTTTGTTGTTATTGTTTTATTCTGTTAGGGAAATATTGGTTGTCTTCGATAATTAAAACAGTTCAAAGGTTCATAAATATGTTACAGGTATCTCTTTTCTAATGGGGCAATGCACTTTAGCAGTAGTGTAGTTTAATATACATTTATTATTTTTTCTAATTTTGAAAAAATTTAAATGATGTTAACGTAAGCATTTATTACCTGTGGTTGTGCTGTTTGTGCATAAAACAAGCCATGCAAGAAAATAGTAAAATAAAATCTCTTTAACATGTACATGGAAGAGAAAATAGCTTTCCAAAAATATGTTTTTAATTTGAAACATATTGACTTAGTAAATACAATTTTATCTTTAGTAGTGAGTTGAAGTGATTGTTTCTCATTACCATGGGCTTCAAGATTTTAAAACTGGATCTCAGCCTCTCACCTAATTTTTATTCATGGATTGTAAGAGGAAAATAAGGTTTCCTGGCCTTTAAAATCCCAGTTGGTTTTTCAGCTTTGAATGAAGTAGTTGAAATTTAGAATGAGGCAAATATTCTGAATGGTCTTGTTTCTGTCAAAAGCTGGTTTAATGTTTCAGCTTCTTCTAGCTCCAGTTGCTTTGTCTTTGGCTTCTACTTCTTCAGAGTTTTGATTTTTCTTGAACACTTTAAATACTACTGAATATTTTGTAGCTTAAATTAATGTTGTTTACTAGATTACTACTATGCACAGGATATAATATTTTCATATTTAAATATAAATGGGGAATTTGAAAAGAAAAATGTCTTTACGTAAAACAAGATCCAAAAGTTAGGTATTTAAAAATTCTTTCATTTTTATCTACTGTGCCTAGATCCCTATGGAGATCTGAGAAGCTGGCTCTCTGAAGAAAGGAAATTTTATAGATAGGGTTGCTAAGTCTTCCCACTTCACTAAACATAGTTATGCTCATCACTTCAAAAGCCAGCAATGGGGGTGATTGTGGTGTAATTTCATTCTCATCATGTGCCATTTATAGAAGTTAATTGTTTTGTCCAAGAGTTAGAATAGATGTTTTAGTTGAAATTATTCTGTGAATGTTCTCTGCCATTGCAAACTTTCACTTTAAAGCACGGAGTGGTACATACATTGCATTCTTCTCCACAAGGTTGTTTGAAACCGATGTATTTCATGAAGGAGTATGTGATCTTGGCCTTGTACACAAATAAACAGGTTTTGCCGTATAGTACAGGTGGTACTGTTTGCCTGCCAAACACATAGGGAGCCTACCATTGCAAGGCAGGTCTTGTTCCAAATACCATGCAGAACTCTGCCTCTTACAGGTGACAAACCGATTTTAATGTCAGGCATCTTTAAAGTCTGTTGGAGAGGGATGACAGGCTTCATTTTGTTCTGCAAAATAATTCCAGCCTCATGTAATCCTTCTTCCTCCCTTCACAGTATATTTTCAAAAGTATTTTTCTCCCTTGATCTGGAGCATAGAAAACTTTTGAGATCTACGTTGCTAGGTAGGATTTTTCTATGTTTATGACCTCTGTCACATAATTTTTCTTTTAAACTGTGTGCGTATGTAAGTGCAAGCTGGAAAATTGAGTGTTTCTAGAAGGCTGCCTGACAATCAAGGTAATGTCATGTTTTCCAGCAAGAATACCAGATCTATGTTGTGTGTGATTTAAGCAGCAGTTTCTGCATGAAGAACAGTGTTCACTTTGTTTATTGGAGGATTACAGAAAATCCTATAATTCATCACTAGTCTGTCAGAAACAAGTTTTGGCTGATTTAGTACCTTATTCAGAATTGAAATGTACATATTTTATCTTAGATGTCAAGTGTTCTGTTTCAAGTCTGACATTCTAGCTTTGTGCAGAATACAAATAACCTTAGTATATATTTTTGCAAAATGACAAACCATATTAATGAAAGAAGATGCTTTGAGGCATGTTGCTGTGAGGTTAAAATCTACTACTTACTTATTATAAAGCTGTTTATCAAAAGAAAATAACTGTTTGGACTGTATGGTTATTATAATGTATGACGAGGCTCTGTGGTACTTTTTCACACATACACTAGCACGTCTGTCATTGGAGATGTGGACTGGTTGATTTAAGAAGAGTAAATACCTTTATTTAAAATCCTGTTTCTTACATCAGTCACAACCCCTGCATCTACTTGATATCTGAGCATCTGAAGTCATATAGGCTGCTAAGAATCAGAGACGTTAAAATATCTGCTTCCTTAAAATCCTTTTGGCTCTCCTTACTCTTTGCTGGCACTTTGTTGCATGGTGTAAGCAAGATGATAAACAATAATGGCTACCTGTATGGCTGTTTCATCTGGTTATGTTTTCATTTTCCATAACAGCATAGCTCCACTATTCTGATTGTGGAATGACCGGGTTGTATAGGTCTTATGATCTTGTAGATTGAGCCAAAACCCTGTTTGAAGCTGAGGCAGACAGCTACACAGACGTACTGACTAGAGCATATTTTGTTGTGTGTGCAAATTACATTTTGTTATGCCAAAGACATCAGATATAAACTTGTATGCTTTTCCCCTTCCCTGTTTTTGGTTCTGTTGCTGTCAGTCTGCTCTCAGAAACAGTGACTGGGGAAGCTTTGGGTTGGCTTATGTTTCCTTACATGTGCTACCAGGAGGTTGGATGACTTAATAGAATTAGATAGCAAGCTGTTCTTTCAAAAACAGTAGTTAATGAAATGACTGAGTCTGGCACTTTGCAGCACTTTACAGCTGCAACAAATGCATTGTGGCTAATAGCTTTCCCCAGATATTAATTAAGAAATTGAAAAGCTCCAGGAAGAGGATTAGCTATCCAATGTTTAATCATTCTCGTAGTTATAAAGTATTTTACCCAAACATCTCTCATTCTTGCCTGTAAATTAAGCTAATAGTGTATTCTTCTAAAAATAAACTCAATGCTAGTGCTCATGCAGACTCTATCTTTTCAGCCTGGGATTAAAAATAAAACAAGGTACCAATTCAATGTATGAATGTCCTTGAGCAAAGTAGTTGTGCACTTAATGTTGTACATATTAACCATCAAGGGCTTTCTAATCAGGACCAGAAGGTTGTATTTTAAATGCTATGGATTATTTCCCCCTTTTTTTCATAGATCTTCTAAAGACCTTTCCAAGACTTGGGTTACTTTTAACCTTCACTGCTCTAATCCATGAGACTGAGGGTAGTTGAGGCTACACAGGCCAAAACTGGATGCTTAGGAGATATGATTAAAGGATGTTTTCGTTATACTAGACGTGTGGGTAGGTGTTCTGCTGAGAACTTCAGCTGGCTTCCTGTTTTTCCACACTGAGACCTCTTTTCCCCACAGCACATGTACCACTACGTCTAAGCTTTTCTCCCGGAGTCCTGCAGTCCCTCCATAACTGAGTTCCCCATTCCCTTCTGAAGACTTCTCCAGACTTCCCCAGGTCCCCTGCCTCCCCTTTGTCTTCCTGCCTTTCCTTTTATTCATCTCCATATAGAAATTATCCTCTTTGTTGTTTGGTTTGCCAGAGCAAAGTTGCAGTATATGTTGCTTGGCAAGGGGCATGGCTGGTTAGCCAGATGTGGACCTTACAGCTGGCAAAGATGTCCTTCCTCACTCACCAGCCAGTCTGCACTATCCAGTCAGGAGACCTGCATGCTTTGAGAGCCTTCAGCTAAACACCACAGCCTGCCTCTCAGTTGTGGTAAGGCAAAGTTTTAACTTTGTGGCCCACATGCGTTGCAGGTCTGAGATGTGTCTGTTTACTCATCAAAGAAACAGTGAATGATAAGAGTAAACAAGATGCCTTTGAATACTCTGTATAATTTCTGGTGTAGCTGGTACCTTGGTTTTACCGCCTTTGCCAGTATTAAATGTTATGACAGGGAAGGTGGGGTAACACATTCCTGCCATCCCATCAAACTCAAAATCCAAACAGCTCTGAAAAATACAGAGCGCTCTGTGAACCAAGCCCATTGTTCCGGAGATGGCAAATTGGAAATCAGAATTTTGTGGTGACCAGAGTTGTTGACAAGCTTAGTCTTTGGTACAAAACTACACACAGTGCTACCCAGAGCTGGAGGGTATGGGAGTCACCAGCAATTCCCAATGCAAAACTTCACTTTGGGCTTTTTTCTTCTCTTTTCTGGCCCAAAGATTGGCCACACCACGGATACCATCACTATCTTGGTGTAGTTTCTCAGGTGTCTCTCCAAGTCCCTGTTCCCATCTCCCCCTGCCCTTTCTCCACACCTACTTTCCCTGGCTTCCATGGATACAGACGTATTTTCCCAGGGGCTGGTTCTGTGTAAGTGTGAGTTAAGAGTGTGGGTCTGATGTCCTGGCTCATTAAAAGAAATGGAAATCCCATCTCACTGAGGTCATAAACACTCACCTTTGTGCTGGGTACCCTGGTCACTACCAGTGCTTTAGCATGAAACCCTTAACTTCTTTCTTAAGTGGCTTGTACAGTCTGAAATGTGGGATCCGGAAAGTTGTTTTATTAACTTCTTGAACCAGTTTTCAGAAAATTACTTCATTTTCTACATTGTTGAATATCTCTTAAAAGGTACATGCTTAAAAGATACTGGAGGAATGGGACTAGAGAGAGACAAAAATCCAAATCAATATTTACTTTAGAATACTCCTACCTATGTTAACACTCCCTCTGCTGTGTAATACAGACTGTCATTCATACACAGTGCAGGTTTCCAATCAGTTCTGTTGATGCAGTCAATTTTGAAAGGAAACATGCATTCAAAATGCTGGAGATCAGAGATGAAAGAGTTTCTGCTACTTCTGTGACACTGTGAATCTCCAAGATCAAAGTGCTCCCTATTTGAAAAGGTTCACCCATTTCAATTTTTTAAGGTCTGCAGCACGCCAGTGTCAGTTTTGAGTTCAGCTAGGAGCCTGTTTAGTAGGTAGGTAATAACTCCTCCATAACACATGTCTCCAGAGCTGTTGTTTACACATAAGTAAAGTTACACATTTGTAAAAATGAAAGCAGACTTGAAAATGTAGCAATGTCTGTTTATAGTTTTAACAACGTTAAATCCTAACAGTCAACCTACATGAGTAGTACACGTGAGAAGTAATTTAATTTACATTGTTTCTTGCAAAAACTTGATGCAAAAGATTTTAGGGAAAAATATGTTACGATTTTACAAATTTAAGTCAACTTTTGTCAATGAATCTTGATTTTCTTCAGATACATAAAATGCATAGCCCATCTCTGCACAAATGCACAATTCCTAAAACAAACCAGTTACTGTTTAAACAGCTAGTATAAATAATGAACCACTCCATTACCAATAATATAAATAAATGTAGACAAGTAAGGGTTCTCTAGAGCTGAGAGTTTAGGTTATGCAGAAACTTCGACAGCTGTAATTTGTAGGTCCTTGTAGACTGAGGGGTGTGAGTGATGTAAACTCTAGAAAGCTGACATTTAATGTATGTCTATTTTGTCATTTTGCCAAAAGGCAGGACTTCACTGTTACGTTTCTTTTGCTGTGTACAGATTTAGAATAGGGCAACAACTGGCAGAAAAAAATCCACAAAATGCCTTAAGGTTTGCAGTACTGTAAACAGAGCACAGTGCTGTACTGCATGATGAGTGATGAGTCAACATTTTAGAGAAGTCTGGTCATAAACATCTTTTCCCTCAATAAAACTAAGAAAGAAGAATAATAGGAGAGAAAAAAAGTATTAATTGAAATCTATTTCTTCATATGTTAAGATTTAAAGTTAATTTAATAGTAAAAGCTAATTGAGTCAGAAGTGTGCTTCTAATTAGATCATAATCTAAAAAGTTTGTTCTTTCTTATGCTTAGCTGGTTGATGTTTTGAGGCTTTAAGTCCACATGTCTAAGGATGTATATGAAGCAGCTCAGTTCTCCCCTCTACTCTAAAGTAACCACATACCTGTAACTTCAGTGAACCACAGTGTAAAATGGCTTAATCAACACCTCAGAAGTTTGGTCAGTTTTGGTGAGAACATAACAATTTAAGATCTAACTTTAAGCCAGAAAATTTGAATATTTTCACTAGTGTTAGTGCAAGTCCTTTGGCTTAAATTGGTAAAGTGAAAACATGCGGAAAGTTAAGACCTTTCCTTGGGTTGGGGGAGAAGTAGAGAGGGGGAGGGAGGGAGGAAAAGAAGGAAAGATGGATGTAAAGGGAAAGAAGGCAGACTGACCATGAGCACACCAAGATGAAATGTGTCCTTGGTCCTGGGAAATTTTTTAAAGAACAGAAAATGGTTCATATTTTATGGTTGTTGCCCAGAGTATTTACAGAAACACTGTAGTTTATACTGTCAGTTAGTCTAAGAATACGACTACACAAGCAATCGTAAACTGCCCAGGTGCTGTGCTATGTTACTGAGTGAAGGTACAGAATTAAACCAGGGTGCTCTTCTTAGGTGCTTGTTATGAAACACTCACAGTGACAATCTCTGTTCAAAAAGTGTGTTTTTTCTTCATAAATGTGCTTTGCCTTTTTTTTTTTTTTTTTTTTTTTTTTTTAAACTACCTGCTGCTGAACCTTCACTTTAGTTATTGCAGTACAACACTGCCATGTCACACAGCAAGCAGCTCTGCTGTTTCTGAATAGGCTGTCCACCCATGTTTGTCAGGGTATTGCCACCTAAGCATTCACCCTTCTAGGGAAAGAACAGCTAAGTGGGCAAATGCAAGTGGATAGAAAAAAAGTTAATTAGTTTATTAATAGCTCTATTAATTCTAGTTGTATCAGTGATTTTGAAAGAGCTTCTGAAAGGTAATTGCGACCTTAGAGGTCCTTTGCGTAAGCAGTGGCCAATGTGATGGTGATACACTCCTTGGTTCTTCACTTCCAACAGCAGCAAGCCTTAACTGTACACACCAAAGAGACAAAGCTGGCTGATACAGTTTATTTCCCTTAAATCTGCCATTGGGAAGCTTTCTGCAGACTGCCTGGGGGAATTGCAGCTCCAGGCAGCAGGGGCGGAAGGTGGCAAGAGGTGTGTCTGCAGTATTGTTGCCCTGCCAAAGTTCATGCAGAAAAGGGCAGCGGCTCTGTCACTTCAGGCTTGCTTCTCTACTGCCTTTGGGATTCAGGCTGCGCTTAAAACTCAGGTTGCAAAGGCTGTGGGGTTTTTTGCATTGTACATTGTGGCTCATGCACTGCCCCAGCTTACTCAAAAAAGTTACCCAACATGTGTGTTTGTATGGCACCTTCTAATGAGCTGATCTGGGGAATTATGTTTACTATGAAAATCCCTTAATTGTTTCCATGCGTAATTAAAATCATGTCTAATGACCTGGACCATAGATAGGGGATCATAGGTATGAACAGGAGATAAAGATTTTTTTTCTCTGTTTATCTGGATTGAAATCAAGACTTAAAGGTGAAAGAATGGTGGAGACAAGAAATGCTACAGCAGGTTTCCTGGCAAACTGCAGCTTAAGGTGAATAGATGGACTCTTATTAATGCCCCCATTCTCTCCATGAAGAAAAGAATAAAACATTTACTAACAAACCCTGAACACGTACTGAGGTGTAGCAACTGCTTTCTGCTAATCTAATAAACCCCACATTTTCAAATGCTTGGGATCTGTAAACATTTATGTCTTAATTGCTTCTGGCCTATGGTATTTGAGTCAGTATAAATATAAGTGCTTTACTTAAGTTGTCATATTTTTGCAAACTTTGAAATCTGAGAGAAACTTTTTTTCCCGGAGGTGGATGTGAATTTTCTAGGTGGATGTGAAATTTTAAACTGTTACAACTAACAAACCACTTTATTTTCCCATCCTAAAGACATGCTTCTGTAGGCCTGTTTCACAGGATATAGCAAAGAATTAACATGAGTTTTTGACACAGGCCTGTTTGTTGCTATCCTTGAGTCCTGTAATCATCTTCAAATTAGTTATTCATAACTTTTACTCTTGAAAAAAATTCCCACAACTAAAATATCACAAACTCAGAAAATTGCAGTGTCTAATACTATGAAAAAGGCTGAGGTAATGCTGAATTGAATAATTTCATTCCCATCCATTCTGAATTATAGTTTAGTCTCCAGATGTTCTCCAAGCAAGTCTAAATTTTGGTCAGCCTTTTTTATACTCTAGTTGACTGAAGTGGGATGAGTGGTAATTACAGCCTTTGCTCCCACTGCGCTTTGCCAACCTGTGCTGAGTCTCCTTGAGCTCTTTCTCTTACAAACCTTACCTAGAAAGTCTGTGGAGGAAATTGTCAGTGTAACATAAAGGCTTCATCTTGCTTTATTATTCTGTGTTAAGCCTTACTATACCAAAGTAGCTTCTTTTGAATGCTTACTGACTGGAATGTGGGAGAACTACAGAAATTTGATCATACTTTTATCCTGTAATAAATGATTTTGCTCAATATGCCTCATTAGGCACACTTTTGCAGTGAACTGATATAACTGGATCTTATATTAACCTAGCTGATACAGTAGTTGTAGTTGGTATGCTAACACATGAGGTTGGTGTTGAATGTTAGATTCTTTACTTGAAAAGAAAAATTCATGTGAAAGTGTTCGTTTATTGACTTGGATGTCATTGTACTGGAGCTCTAGTGATAGCACTGTTATAAATCTTTTTAAAAAGAAATCAAAAGCATAGCAATCAGCATGCAGTAAATTAGAATGAAATATAGCCTTTTGTACGAACTAAAGCAGCAAGGAGCTCTTGCTCAAGTAAAATTTTACCATAAATTGTGAGTCCACTAAGAATTACTGTTTTATGACTCAGGCCAATAATCTCCAAATCTGCTTAAAAGCCTTGTTACAGTAACATAATACAGGGTATGTGTTGCCTTTTTTGTTTATGAAGTAGTTTCATAAAGTCCTGCCAAACCAAGCGACTGAAGTCTACTGTAGCCTTTATCTCATGGGAAGTGGTGGCTAGAAAGGTGGATTATGGTAAGGGAATTCAGTCCTGATGTGACTACTAAAAGCTGGGTTGCTGTGCTGTGGCAAAAGTATGTGCTCTTCAAAACTGACTTTTGCAGTCTGTGAATCTCCTTCTTTACCACTGTAATTTAATTTTAGTTTTTCCGTTTTATAGACCTTTTCCTGGAAAGGGTTTTATGCCAATTGAGGACTCCATCTGCTATTGTTCTTTTCTCAAACTCCTATTAGCAGCTGCAAGCATGCAAGAATTGCAGTGCCAGATACTCAGTTCTGACTTCTTTTTCAGTTTCTGCATGAGCTGTGAAATTCAGATTCTTTTTCAGGTTTTGGAGGGAGGGCATGGATTTTTTTGTGCACTTATGTTTGTGCAGAAGAGGAGAAAAATAGGAGGGAGAAATATATATATGTAGTGAAGCCTGTTTTGTTTCCTCTACATGAACAAGAATTTTTTTTCCCGTTCATTTATTATATTTAGAGTGATGTGTCATGTTTGTGTGTTCAAGTTTATTGCTGCTTCTCTTGTTATGAACACTGGTATATGTTGTGTTAGTGAGACAAGTAGAAGGACGAAATGAAGTTCGTTTACCTTGTGTTATCAGTAAGATTTCCTGCATTAGCAGTTTGGCTGGCTTTCAGTTTTATTGGAGGTAGGCATGTTTATAAATATACAGAGAATGTTCTTTTTTAAGGAATAATCTACTTTTCATTTTTTTTTCCATTGGGGGAAAATTCAAATAATATATAATTTCATTTAATAAATAAAAATGAAAAAAAAATATTCATATAATATGTTTCAGGTATGACTTTCATTATCCTGGGAGGCATCTTAATAGGCTTTTCTAATGGTATTTTTCTTCTGAAAAGCAAAAACAGTGTCTCTGCCGTATTGCATAGCAGCAGATGTTCACAGACAGCTAAGTAACTGAGCAGAGAACTTAATAATCTATTATCTGTACAGTGCTTACTTTATCATATGAGTGAGGTCAGGTATTTCAAATTAATATATACAAGACAGAGTACAGAGAGAGAGCAGAGCAAAACAGACCAGCCAAGCATGACAAGGTCGAAGGCAATACATCAATCGGTTGGCTTTCTGGGTCATAGTAGTTTTAAATATTTGAGAAGCCATTCCAAGAGCAATACAGAGTTCTTTGTTTTGTTTTAGATCTTTGACCAGATCTTATCTACATCCACAGAGCCGGACTGTAAATCACCAAGTCTCTTTCATGTTGGCTGCTTTGTAGAAAACCTAAAAGGTTGTAAGTAGTGGGTGTAGTGGAAGATGCAGAGAAGCTTCTTCCCAGTGTATTCTTAATTTCATGTCTAGTGGTAGAAAGTACAGCACATGGAAATGACCACTCCGATCTTTTCAAAGATGCATTTCTTCAGTGCCACAGCAGACAGCTAATGGTTAGGTTGTGGTTAACATCTCACTTGGTGCTTTGAACAGAATTTCTTAAGTGTTTTCCTAAAGCATGGGAACATGCATACATACCAGGAAAAATAACCTTTCATACCTTTAGTAATACAGTAACTGCTTCCTTACGCATGTACTCTGCCAAGATTAAAAATCTGGCTGTAGTTGAATTTTGTTATGGGAAGATAACAAAAAAAAAAAAACAAATAACAAATACTCAAATATTTTAAAAAGGTAAGTGCTGAGAAATTAATGCCTGATAGTTCTTGAAAAGAAAAAGCTCTGTTTTCATGTAACTGGTGGCAGATAAAATAAACTTTCCTGGTCTTCGGTACCACAATAGGTCACCTCTGACCAATTCAATGATGGCATCTCAGTGGCTGCTAGCAAAGATAGCTAGTGGTTGCTAATTTTTATGTTAGTCTTTTGTCATGTAAATGTTATTTACTATAAATGAGGCTATGCCCCCTGGCAACTGTTAACTTTTTCTATTGCTGTGAAACTTTGTCAGGTTAAACTAAAGCAACTGGGCTTTCTTCATAACAGACAATATATGATTTTGATGAGAAACAAAATGCTGGCCTTGTATTAATGTTGACTAGTGTGGGCAGCAAAATGGTCAGATGAGTGAGAAGAAACACACTCTGCTTTAACGTCACCTTGCCAGCCAACTGTCCTGGACTGCTAGGAGTTTCCCTCTTACACCCTGCTTGACTGGGCATGCTGCTGTCACTCCTACCGCTTGGCTCCTTCCCATCTTGACTGAGCCCTTGATCTGCCTGTGCTGAGCTCAGACTGCGGTCTTCTCCATTTCTGGCAATTCCCTCTCTGAATCAGCTGCTGTGCCAAATACCGCAGATCACAGCCTGCGCAGTAGCGCAGAGCGAGCTGGTGATTATCTGATGGGCTCTGTCCCAGCCAGACCTGGGAAATCCACATAGTGCAGTGAAAGCGGTTTGACTACATGTGCAAGCAAAGATGGAAAGATTTGATTCTACTTCTTTTTTAATACCAGAGGAAGCCTAGATAGTATTTTAGAATATACCCAGTATTGAGAATAAACAAGAACATTTGTAGTTAAAAAGTTGCCTGTTAAGCTTAGCAGTTTTCTGTGTTTCCTTTGCACATAAGTGCCAGCTATGCATACGTTGCTTCCATGTACATCACTCAACACGGGACACTTCACTGAAGCATCATTATCCACAAAAGTCTTAGATTCTGACAAATACCTATGATCATGCCATTTCTTAATATTATTCTCTGCCATAATGGCTGCTTTGATTGTGGTGTATACAGCTGTATTCAAGTTCTAGCATTCTCTCCTGCTTGTTAGAGTTAGCAGTCTTTTTCTATACTTTGGAGCTAATGCAGTTTTAAAGCTGTCCATAATGAACATAAAGGAAGACAACTGCTTATACGCTTGGAACAATTTATTTGGCAATTGCTCACACTAGTTACAAAAAATTTAAATGTGAGGACATTTAGGTTGGCTTTTGCTTGCAAAACTTTCTGGTAATGTATAAGACAAGTAAGTAATACCTGTGCAAATATTTGCTTAAGGATAATGAAAACCACAGCTGTCCACTTTGATTAAGTAAACAGTGGTTACAAGGGAATGTATCAAAGTAACATTTGGATCTGAGCAGAATACCTGCTATGTCTATTTTGGAATGTTGAAACATAGTAAAATGCATCAAAACTTAATAGAGGTATGTCCCAATTTTAATTCTCACTGTGAAGAATATTCCTCTTCATTAAAACACAGTCTTTTCCAATCCCAGAGCTCCGGGATCCACATTATGGCTTAGAAGTGTTAGGAGTGAAGACCAGCATGTCTGGCAGTTGCTTGGAGTAGCTGTCGGCTTTTGTGTGCCTCACACTTCAGGGGTGGAACCAACCAATTTTCCAGTAGTAAATGTTGCTGGTTCCCATCTAGGATTGTGACTGCAATAGTTTACTCATGGTTGTGAGCTTTTTGTTGCATTTGTCAAAAATAAGAGACTATTGCTTCAAGTGAGTGCTGTCAGCTTGTTTGTATGTGACTTTCAGACAAGGTTTGTTCAATATATAAGTAACAATTTGAGGTCACGGTCAGTGCCATGAGTTAACCTTGCACTATAAAATTAGGTTGTGTATATTGTTTCTCATTTACATGTCATGTAAACAGGTGTTCTACAACTACAGTATTTTTGATGATGTAGAAGCAAAACCGACCCATGTTATGAACAAAAAAAACATGTCAGTCTTGCCATGTCAGCATCAAAAAGGTGGGAAAGTTTGTAGTTTGCAAAACAGGAGTTTATACACGCAAGATTTAGGGCTCTTTGGTGGGAAGATGCAACTTTGAAAGTGCTCTGAACTTCACAGAAGTGTTGCTTTCAGGACTCATTAAAATGGCTGTTTGGCAGCCTTGAATGCTGCAGCTGAAATAAAATTGTAGTGAAATAGTTGAGGCTGATCTTGTGATTAGCATCAGTTACAATCATTAAACTGGGTAATGAGGAATGATAGTGGGAGCTCAGGAAACTCCTGCCTGGCTTGTGGAAGTATGTAGCAGTTGGATGCTTTGAGCATACCTGCTGGTGGGTCATGCCCTGGCTCTCCCCTGCACCGATGGGTTTGGGAGCTGCTCCTTGCTCTGCAGTCAGGCAGGCAGGGCAGAAAGGGGCTCATTTGGAAATGGCCGCGTTGGCTAGTGTCAGTGGGACTGTGACTGGGTTTTCATGTAGTTCTTTCACTATCCACCCACTGAAAATGGCAGGTATTCACATCTGGAAGCACTCTGCTCACTCTGTTTTCCACCTCAGGGCTTTACTTTTTTTTTATATTTTTTAATCATTATTATTATACTTGAGAAGAGCATAAGCAAATAATATCCCATCTCTTTTCATGCAGAAAAGTGTTGCTTGGCTCTGTTAATTAAAGGCAAATAACAAAGAGCAACTGTACCAAAATCCAGTTGTACATCTGAGCTATTCACCCGGCCAACAGCAAAGGTAGTTTAAACAACAGGGGAAAGAGAAATGGGAGTTTTTCAGAGCAGACAACCATTATGACTTCACTGTATCCATTCATTTGTAAATGAAGTCAAACAGAGTCTGCACTGGGAATAAAAAAGTTTTTTCTTATCTAGACTGGACAAGCAGCTCATTAGCAGAAGTAATATCATCTAGTTAGTTACTCTCAAATGAAGAAATGTAAATACTATTTAAACTTTATTATTAATGTTATTTAAATAAGTAACTCCATACTGTGAAATGTAGAAAAGTCTGCTAAAACAAATCAATAATACATCTTTTAAACACTCAATCACAATAACTGGTTTGCATTTTACAAATGGCTAAAATACAGTTCAGATGTTGATTTCCTTTATATCCTGGCATCCTTTCTTACCTTTGTCCTCCGTTTTCTACATACAGAAGAATGTGCACAGATGCACGCACACGCTCATACAGTGATGTTTAGCCACCAACAGTATTTGATCCAGTCTGAAATGCTGGGCATGCTCACGTGGGATTTGCCTGGCCACAACACCTGCACGCTGACTTGCTCTCTCCATACTTGCTCCGTGACTGTCAGTACGAGCTGAACTGTTAGTGTGGAAGAGGAATTACTCTTCTTTTGTGTATATAGACCATAAGAAATTAGTCATTATAAAGAGACTTCAGCAGAAAATGAAGAATGTTAAGTATTTGATCTAGAAACCAAGATAACTTTGCATTAAAAAGAAATTTGTCCTCTCTAAGAATGGAATCTGGTATATTTAACTTTATGCAAACTGGTCATAAGCAAAGCCTACAGTAAAAATCTTGACTATTCAGCAGCTGCTTCTCTTTGAACATAGTATTTGGTGTTACATATTAGCAGTGTAACTTTGTAAAATCATGTTCTAATGTGACTTAGTGGAGACAAATCCCAAGATAGGTAGAGCGTACTTTTCTATTTTTTTGGGTCTTTTAAAAAACTATGATGCTTGGTGATCAGAAAGAACATGAGCATTTACTTAATGATTTGATTTAAGGATGAATATTTCCCTATCAGTAGGCCATTTGCCAGCCTTGATTTCTTAGAATATTGATGACCTAGACCTCCTGTTGGGGTGGCCATGTTTCTCAAATTAGTGTCTAGTAATGGCGTTTGAGGATTAATTGTCCATTGGTCTCCACTATATCTTTCTGTCAGGGAGATGGTTATAATACTTACCCATAAGTACTTTTATCATTCAAAAATTGCTCTATTTTTTTAATACAAATTTGCTAGTTACTCTCACTGTTTTGCAGAGAGCAGAGTGGCTGGCTGTAGCCACCCTATCTTCGAAGAGTGGTGCTGCAAATCCCGCTTTTGAGATACAATTGGAGAGTGAAAATAAACAAACTGTAGGAAGGATTTTTTACACTTGCAGTAGTTACTCAGCCTGTAGTTGTCAACCCAATCAGATTAACCATTAGGATAGGTAATAACAGCCTCTACTATATTTTGTTGCGCTCAGTTGTGATCTGTGCTGGTTTTATATTGCCACCTAGACTGAGGGAGATCATTGTTTTGTTTCAAATGTAGGAAAGTATTTAAGTGTGTGCTTAGAAATAAGCCCATTTTCAAATGTCTATTGGACTAGGAGTGATTTTGTGAATTGGAGACATAAAGATTTCAGCCTAAGGCTGCAAACAGGACTGGTGTTTTTGGATCCTAAATTATTTTTCAGAAAAAAAGACCACTGTGAAAATTGTTGTTTATCCCAGTTGATGGAGTGTTATACTCATAAATCATGATTATTTTCAACTTTTTTGTTGAGACTATTTTGTTTTCACAGCCAGAAGCAGTAAAATAATCAATCATGTAATAATGCCATGGATAATTATCATGTTGCTTGGTGTTCTTTGAGCTACTGCAGGTGTGTTCAGAGCCTCCATTGGTTGTGTGTAAACTGTGATTTTACAGCTGAGGTGGTGAAGAACTTTGGAATGTACCCACAATTGCTTTACTTCATCTATTTATTTATTTATTTATTTGTTTTTTAGCGTAACACATTGCCAGCAAAGGTCATTTGTTATGAAATCCAGAATGATTTGTGTTTTTGCCATGGTTCAAGGCTTTTATATGCTCCTTGGTATATTGGCTTGGACTATTCAACATACAGTTGCACAGAAAAGCTAATTTTGTGATAGCTAGTAGACTTAGTTCCACTGTTACTAAATCAGAAATGGCATTGAAATACATTTGTGGTTTAAAAAGCCTCAAATATTTTATGCTGTAAATACCATGGAGTTCATTCTTATTTATTGAACATTCAGAACAGTTTTATTATCATAATTACATCTTAATTTGTTTCCAAATACTGCTTTAAGTTTTGCCTTTCTTTACTAGGAGCAAAGCTAGACCTCTGCAGCGGCTGTAGAGTTTCTGTGCCGCAGTGTGCAGGAATAAGCTTTACGTCTGGAATTCCATGATCAGTTGAAAGTGGCATAAATCACCACAATCAATAAAAAACTCCTTCCCGCCTTTTCTCTGCCCCAGCTTCTTGCTTTCATGCTGCTCCCTTCCTTGTGCTGACTCACTCACTCATGCAGCTGCACTAGGAACCACATCAGGCAGCTAACCTTTCCCCCTCTCAGCCCCTGGGCAACTGAGGTACAAAAGATTAAGGGATATTTACTGCAGACATGAGCTTTGGGTGCCCACATGCTTTTGAAAATCCTGGTGGACATCTGTCTGCATCTTTTGCATCAAATGCTTTTAGCAGTCTGGCTAAGGTGACTTGGCCAGGACCCTGCAGGAAATCCTAAGAATTGAAAATAGGGTTTGGATAGTCCTTCATGCAGGCAAGGTTCCTGTTTAATGATCTCCGTTCTGTGTTGTAAAATAAGAGGAGCTGGACTTCAGTGTGACTTTATCAAAAGAGTGTTTTGGGTGTCAAATAACAGAATAATTTGCAATCCAGAGGTTATTGTCTTCAGAACTTAGTTTTGCATTGAAAATGATGACTTAAAATGCGTATCTTCTTTTCCATGGATGGTGTTTTACTGTAATGTTTCAACAGCTGTTAACAAGGGTTCCTTTGTGAACAAAATCTGAATAAATCTGTATCTTTGATTTGTCTTACTAACATTTCTAAACTTTCATTTTAAATGGCAAATATGAGATGCAGGAGGAAAAATCTGGGTTATTTAGTAGCTAATCTAAATGTTGAGGGTTGTATAATGAAAGGGTAAAGATTGACGGTACTATTGAAAACGCAGCTGTGTGGTTAATGTAAAATATGCATTAACAGTATAAGGCATTAAAATAAGTCATTGTATTCATTGAAGTCTGTGCTTGAATCCCTGGTAATAATATTTTAAATTACTTCTCTGATTTCATTCTTTTCACACTGACTTCATAGTACTTGGTGAGGCACCTGGCTGATGACTAAGAAGATAAACTGAATCTTCAGCGTAGTTTTTACTGGTCTGGAGATTCATTGCAGCTTTGTGTGGAAATCAAGAGCATTCCTTCTCTGCATTTTGTGGTGATGACCAGCTGATTTCTTTTACTGTGTTTTAGAGTGGTTTGATGTTAGGTTAATAAGGATTGTTTTATTAAATGAGGAGATCCCTGTAAGAACCTTGTGAAATTTGTAAAGCAGCTTTTTCATCATGCACTTTACTAGTTTTCCAAAACAGACAAGTAGTCTATCTTGGATCACTCTGTGAACACAAACATTTGCAGTAATAGAGACTAATGCAATATGCAGATTCCCTCTTTATACATTTAACTGACAAAAGGATGTCAAAGTATAGGATTTTGAACCTCTGTTAAGATGTGTTTGAGAAATGAAGTGTCACTGTGCAGAATGAAGGTTGTTTAACATTTGTGTTTCTTTGGAATTTTATTTTAAATCAATGATGGATTTTCTGTCCAAAATAAGTAATAAAGCCCTTTTCATTGCTACAGATCATAAACCTTAGATCTGCCTTTTTTCCCCTAGTGTAGTTCCCACATTTTGCAATAGAGTGTTTTTCGTGATACTGAGATGAAGCCATTTCAACATAGCTATTAGGTAAAATAGAAAAAAATACAGAGAGGGGAAAATTCACACTAATGGAACAAGAGATTTCCTTCAATAAGGAATGCTTATAAATTGTGGGAATTTATTCTGTATAACTCAACCCTGGCTCTTGTAAAATGTTTCTTGTCTGTATTTTCTACCAGCTTTCTGAAGGTTCTGTGACTTACAAGCTGCTGGTGGTTTTATTTTAAGTATACTTAGTTAATGATATTTTGATGTTATAACAGAGCAGGCTTAGAAAAGCTTACTGGCTTTCTAATGGTCTCATAGTTAGACCTTTTTATTACTATGAATTTAGCTGACAGTAATTTTAAGGAATTTTGGATGGCTGAAGAATAAATTCAAATTAACTAGTTAACATACTATCCTGTGAATTATAGGCTTTGCGAGCTGATAGCAACCTAAGAAGTTCCTGTTTTTCAGACTTCACAGTTGTCTGAGTAGAGCAACTGCAACAAGAAGTGCAGGTTATTTTGCCCACCTTCAGCTATTTTTATGTGAAGCTGCAGCAGTTAAGTAACGTGTGCTGTGGAGGTTCTAATCTACCATCACTATGAAAGGGGCGCACTGATTTTATACTACAGACTGCATCTTTTGTAGACTATTCACCACCCTTTACAGGTCTGCCAAGCCCACTCTGCAATTGGTTGCCAGGGGCTGCAGATGTTGGAAACGAGAAATTTCAATGAAAGGCCCTGATTCAGCGACTCGCGCAGCCTGCCTCCCAGCCAAAGTAATCAGATTGGCAGCTGAATCAAAGGGTACAGTGGGCCCTTTGTTTGGGAGTTCCAGAGGTTAGTAATTGACAGAAGCTCAACAAAGTTTTATGAAGAAAAGAACAGAATATTAGAGGGTATTAGGCTGAAGAGAGAGAGCTTGGGTTTTTTATGTTATTGGAAGAAAGTTAGAACCTGAGTCAAAGGTTACAGCCGTAGGAAGCAAAGGTTACATATTGCTGTTTAAATCTGAAAATAGTTTTAGCCCCAGAAAGAGGATTATTGGTGAGTGGAAGGAATGGCTGAACAAAAATCAGCAGTTTCCCTAACTGTAGCTGTGTGCAATTATTAGTGTTGAAGGATTTATTTGTAAGCTTTGGGATTTAACATACGACGGTAGAAGAATGGTTGTTCTCCTCATAGAATCATGAGACTGGAAAAGATCTTAAGAGGTCCTGTTTCACCTTGGAAGAAGCATTAGCTGTATTAGCAGTATCATATGCAGTAGGTGCTTGCCCAGTCTACCACTCTGGAAAATTTCATTCACAGAGACCTGCGTGTTTAAGGAATGCTAGCTTTCAGTCCATGCCTAATCTCTTTCATACTAAGCAGGCATAATAGTAATTCATTTTGTCTTTCTGTTGGTCATGTCTTGGAGAACACCCTGATGTCACTAGCTGTAGTATTTCAGTTTTACCCACATCCGTCTTGAAATGGAATACAAAAAACTGGAGAAAGCACTCCAGGACCTTACAAGTGTTGAGCAGAGTGGAAGGATTAGTACTGTTTATGTGTCCCAGTATGATGTTTGCCTTCTTTGCAATAGCTTGCAATAGTTGATTTATGTTTAGGTCTAATCCATGTAAGCCAAGTCAATGTTGGCTTCTGTGTTGGTTGCTACTCATTTCTCTGCTTTATTTTAAATGCTTCAAAATAACCTCTTTGTTCCATTATTTTTCAAGGAATTAAAGTTAAGTTGATGGGTCTATAATTCTCTGGCATTCCTTTTTACTCTTTTTTAATAGGTAATAGGAAATATTTGTGTAAATTCCCGTCCTTGAAGATCTCATCTGTGCTCTGCGAGAACTGAAAGAGTGTTGCATCAGCCAGCCCTTAACTGCTCTGAATTAACTGGGCCCACTCTGGCTGAACATACCTGACTTCGTTATCCTTTTCCTGTGTGCGGCTGACGTCTTGGTTTGTCCCTGGTATCAATTATGATAACTGCCTCCTTGTGACTGGCTTTTTGATGAAGACTAATGCATTGTTTTGATGTCTGCTTGTGGCCATGAGCATTTTGAAATCTGTTTATTGCAATTAGCTCTCCAGTAACGAATGATCTGTGAACTCATAACCATTTCAGGGGAAAAGTTTAGCTCTTGTGTGATGAATGATGTATGCCCTGTGAGCTGGCATTGTGATCAGTTGGGTAACTCAGTTTTCAAATGTGTGAAAGGGCATTCCTGTCTCAATAATATAGGGTGCTTGTTTGTGTGTTTTGTTGGTCATTGGTGTTTAAAATTGAGCAGTGGGGCTACCTGTGCTGGACCTTGGCAGTAAGAAAATCTTCCCTATATTTTCAGAAGGGAATTGATAAAAGAAATGATAGTCGTTTATATTCAGTTTGGATTTTCCAAATTGCTTGTTTTATTGCTGCAGTTTGCTACAGTAAGTCAAAGGAACAGAATGTATTTTATACATCAGAAATGTGGCATACTGACTTCAAATATGGTTTCTCTTTTGGAGTCGGGATATTCCTTAAATTCAAATAACTTCCTTAATTGCCCTGAGAAGTTAAGAAATCTTTTTTGTGTGGGTGAACAGTTTAAGAGAGGTACTATTTACAGCATCTGCATTTTATTTGACTGCGTGGTCCCTGAAAAAAGGGGTATTTCGGGGATCTGACGTGGCACATCTGGCACATACATTGTCTCATACTGGCAAGTGGCATTCAGGCTCAGTTCTGGCTATGATGGAGTCTTCTTTGGTCATGCAGTGTTCAAGGTGGGCAGACACTGGTGATTTTTTCTATCTGATACTATCTCTGCAAATGTAAATTGACAGAACTAAGCCATGATACATTTTGTATCTGAGCAGAGGACAAGTGAAAAATATGAGAGTAGCCATACTGGAGCAGGTAAGAGATCTGTGTAACCCTCTCTTGACTCTGATGGCAGCGAAAAGGAGATGCTGAAGTAAAAGTGTAAGAGGTCTGTCATACATAGCACTGCTTTAAGCTGGGTGTTTACCTAACCTCCAGCCATTGTGAGCTCAGGGACTTCCTTTCCTGCATGAGATTTCTATGAGTGAGTTAGGCATGAAAATTTTTCTCCATGAACTTGCCCAGTTTCACCTGTAGCCCCTGTGAACTCTGTCCACAGCTTAACTACATCTTGCTTGAGAAAACTTTACCTTGTTTTAGCTCTTTTTGAAATTGCTTTTGCTGTTTTTCCCTCACACGGTTACTTCTTTTACTGAGAGATTGGTCCATCCTCTCAAAGACTGTCATGACTCCACAGACCTTTACTGTCATTGACTTCAGCCATCTCCTTCCCAGAGTGACAAATCTAGCAGCTGTACACACCCTGGTTTATAACTTTAATTATCCTCACCGCTTTTCTCTGAAAGTCTTCCAACTCTTCCATACCCTTTTTAGATGAGAGGACCTCAACAGAACACAACGTTCAATGTATGAGAGCATACTTCTTGCCAGCGTGGGTTGGTAATATCACATGTAATCTTCTTAACAGTTTTTATTAACAACTGTTTCGTGGGTTGCTTTTGCTTCTGCCGGTCTTGTGTTTAGCAAGTGTACCTTTTTTTCTTAGCATTGTATGACAATGCCATATTTGCAATAGATATGAAAACAAATGTGACTATTTAATCTCTTTCTTGAATCTAAAATCAGTTTAATGAACAATAGTATCTTCTCTAGCAGTAACTGTTTACTGATCAAGACAGTGATGGACACATAAAATTACTTCGTGGATTTTTTGCCCCCTTCAGGCAGTGGAACAACACATAGAAAATGCTGCCAGGAAAAGATGCAATGTGGGAAAAAGAAAAGCAAAACGGGATACCCTTACTGAAACACTGAATACACAAAGTGGGAAAAGGGACACAAGTTAAAAATCAGGTCTGGACAGGAGCACAGTTGTGTAGGGGTCTTCAAACAAGAAGACCGCAGAGAGTTGGTGATAGCATGTGATCAGGAGTGCATCTGCACTGCAGTGAAGGGAATTGAAGAAAAAATAACAGGAAGAACTGTTATCTGTTGAGGAATACACTATGGATTTAATCCTAGCAGGAAAAATGTACTGTGTTATTAATGTAAAATCAGAAAGCACTGAAAATAATATTCAACAGGAATAAACAGCTTTTTCCTCAAAGTTCTTGATTGCAGGATTTTTTCACTCAGTTTAATTCAAGAGGAAAAGGTTTTATTTAGTTGTAGTGACCTGTGGGTCACCTGATCCAGAAGCATTTATGGTGTAAAAAACTTAATATTTCATATTGTTAGTAACCTTTTGGTGTTTGAAGTTGTGGTACAGAAACTTCATGGTTAGAGTTTGGAACTCATAATAAATGTGGCTGAAGTGGGATTTTGCAGATTACAGAAAATATACGTATTTCTTTTGTAAAAGCAAGTTTAAGTGACAAATCTGTTTTGTGTTTATAATTTACAAAGTATACAAAGGGTTTCCAATTTTAACTTGCCTCAGTTATGGAGACTTTGCTGGTAGGTGGTGTCTATGGTTTTTAATTGTTCTCTGGTAAAGCACATCTGGAGATTAATGTTTTTTCCAGACATAAAACATATCAAGCACAAGAGTGAATCATACAGAATTATTATTGAAATGTTTTCAAATCACAAAATGCTTTTATTTCTTTCCATCTTTGTTTTGAAAGGCTTTAAAAAAATTAAAGCCTATGGGTCTGGGAAGAAGGGAAGAGAGAGGAAGGAATTTCTGTTCTTATTTATATGAGCATCCAATGTTTTTTCTGTTGTGAATCCCCCTGAATGACTGAAGAAATGGAAACAACTATTTTAAAGTTGCACACATGGTATTAAACCAAAAGTACCACTCAGATCTTTGGCAGTTTGGAGTTTGGAGGTCTGAGTGTTAAGCAACCAATTGTGCCTAATAATGGGATTCTACAAATAATGTTTTATGCTATGAATACTACTGGATTATGATCACCAGAACAAGCCAAGTGCAGGTGCTCATGGACTGAAAGAATAGTTTCTTTTTCTACTCTTTCTTTTTACTCCAATGTCTCATCTTGGATTTATATTCCTTGTGGTCAGTAAATGTTGCTGCCCTGTTCTAAACAACTTATGTGGCATAGAGGAGGTCAAGCAAAAGCAAGGGAATAGAGGTGAGCTTGCCTTGCTGCCTCTTGGTAAACATGAGATGTGATGTGTCTCTGCTGAAATTTGACAGAAATATCCCTATTACAAATTCATCAGTTCACACTCAAACAAACAAATCAGCAAAACCTCTGTACAATAAAAAGTCAGGCACTGAGTCTGCACCATGCCCTCAGGAGTGTGAAGACACACTGAGGCAGGATTTGCAATGGCAATTTAAAGTGCTGCCACCTTGGCCACCCATTTCCACTTTTCCCACTAGTCTGCAGATGAAAACTATCTATCACTTCTGTTGGCCATTGCTAGAAGTGGCAGATTATGTCTACCCAAGCCTTAGCTGTTCCGGCTTGAAAGAGGTGGGCTGCCAAGCCAAGGGTTACAGTGCTCTCTTCACCATCACTCTAATTGGCTTGACTGGGAATGAGCACACAACTCTAGTGGAATCAGTATTACTCTGAGGCTAGGAACCTCAACCAGTGGGAGATGAAGGGAGAGACTGAAGTAGTGACAAGGTGGCAGTACTGTGACAAAATAAATACTTTTAGATCCAGCCTGAGGTTGAAGATGTCTCTGATTTCTGTTTCACCTGGTAAGTTTAAGGGCAATTTAGCTAAATCTTCTGTCCTCAATGGGTAAAAGCGTAAAAGGAAAATAAAAAATAATCATAGTCTCAATTTTCTTCTTTCATAATGTGCTGCAAGATAGGGATGGAGTTTTTTGTGTTTCGTCGCTGTGACTTGCAGTCAAAGTAATGTTGCAGGGTTTAGTGTGAAGGAAGGGAATGGGGACAAAAGGAAGAGGGAGAGCCTTTTCCCTAGTTTCATTTTGCCCAAAACATTACCATGTACACCCCTAGCAAATCTACAACACAACCCAGATCTTTCACTTTAGATCCTGATGACCTTAGATTACATGGTCTCTTGGTGATACGCCAAGGTGGTAAGGAATTTGGATGACTGAATGTAAATTAGGAAATACAAAAATACAGGAGATGTAATTTAAGAAGTTGCCTTAGCAAAAGCACCGCTATAGCTTTTTCTAATTTGTAAGTTCAGCTCTGCTTCTCAGCATCAAATTTTCAAAAGCAAGAGCAAACAAATGAACCCCTGTTTTATAATGGTCAGGGTTTTGTAAGACCTGCAGAAAAGTAAAGGATCATGAAGTATTGTCTGCTATCTGCAGCAGCTGCTGGCTAAACATTTGTTCTAGCTTGTTCTGATATATGTTAGACACAAAAAAGGAGGGCACACAGAAAGATGCCTGTCTATTTCATCACCCCCTGGAATATTTCATTGATAGTTACTGTATTTTAATTCTTTGGAGATATCTTCTAGCAACTTGGCTGAGAATAGGCTAAGAAAGTCAGCAGAGGTGATGAGCCAGACCTCTGGAAATAGAATCTGAATTACTGCAACATAACTTCAAAAGCAGATTTATGCCATTTTGTAACTGAGATTGTCAATGAAGCTCAGGTACTGCTTAATTTGCTAGCCCAGCACTGTTTTCAGGAAATGTTTGCGTTCTTTGTAAAACTGTGTGAATTTTATTCTAGTAAGCACTGGGAAGTAGTTTTTAATGCTGCCTATATTTGCCAAGCACAAGGTAAATTATTACAAAGTTTTCTAATGTGTGATAGATAAATCCTGACCTTGTTAGTAGCTGTCTCCTGTGTGCTCTGGAACCAGGATCTGGGCTGAATGAGTTTGCTGAACTTATTATCATAATGCTGTTAAAGAGAAAGATCAACTCAGATTTGACAAAATTTTTGACAAAATATTTTTTTCTTCCTAGGTGAAATGGAAATTCCAGATACAAATGACCCCTTAGGTCACGTGGATGGACTTGAAAGACCAGTTCCAACACCAAAAGGTAAAATTAACTGTAGTTACTTTTTCTTCCCCCCACCCAAATATAAGTATAATTTAGAAAGGACTAGCAAAATCCTCTTATTATATGTTCACTTGATTTACCTGTGAATGAAAGTCTGTAAGAAAGGCAGCCTTGTATGACTTAATACTTCTGATTCTAAGAGGAAATAGCAAGGTTACTGGAGTACATAAAAATTAATTTTTAAGCATGTTCAGTCCCCTCACACTTAGGAATTAAATGTTTGACCCAAACATAGAGGGCTATTATTGCCTTCCTAGCATATTTTCTGTCATGTTGGTGCCATGAAAATGATTTAATTTTGTACAGTGCCACACTTGGCATCTATAGGTAAATCTTAAGTATTGTTATCTGTAAATAACTTTCGTTTGAGATAATTAAACCCAGTCCATGGCAACACAAGAATACTTTTCTTTTTAAGTAGCTCTGAGCATTAGTGATTTTTTTTCTAAAGAACAGACTGTAATTGCAGAATTTCTAGTAACTTGTTAGTTAGCATATATTTTTATAATACTTTATCACTTAAACTATAGATCTAAATGCTATTCTCGGCTCTGAAAATGCACGTGTTTACTGCAAAATGGAATTCCAGTTCAGTTTGGTTCAACTTCCTAAAGCAGGACATTTTCAGTGTTCTATCTGTAGAAACATGTTCTCTCAGTTGTAGTACAGATTTTTTTCTTTGTATAGAAGCACTGCTATACAAAGTCAACCCTTACACTTAGAAAAAAGGTCATATAATCTGTTCGCATGAAGAGCTCAGCCTACTTTCTGCATTATCATTAGCATTCTCAGCAAGATGAGTACATATTGAAGCCTAAGACACTGTGAGGTGCTGGTTAGATTTTTCAGAGCCTCTCTTTCACAGGAACATAAATTTTGAGGCTACCTTGGAATGTAATTTCTGTTCTCATAAATATCCAATGTCATGTAATCCTTATTGTGTTTCACTTGAATGCTGGTTAGATTTGTTACATTGACTATGCTTGTTAGAAGCTTTTCTTCAGAATTTTCCACTGATTTCTATCCTTAGTTGAATAAAGACATGTTTATGTTTGCGTATCTCTAACCACGTTGCTACTGATCATCATTGTGTGACTGTATCCTTCCGGTTTGGGAGGAAGACTTCTTGTGTACTCCTCAACCCTCTTCCACTTCCTGAAGCTCCCAAATGATTTGGGGATTAAATTTTGTCCTCCATTATCGGGAACAAATTTCATTAATAGACATTCCTGTCAGCAGCACAGTATACTAGAGTTTTTTATTTACTCCACACTCCCATACCCACTACTTTTGATGGAAAAAGGTCCATGTTTAATCTTTAACTGCATTGACAGGCTTGCTTACTTGGCAAGTTGGTCCCACTTTATTTACTTTTTTGTTATGTCTGAGCTTTTAAGTACAGACATAAAAGAAAATGTCTTTTTTCATGTGACATTACTTGGTTAAATTCTTACTGAGAAAGGAGTTGCAGTTATTTCCTTTTTTTGCAGGGCCACAGGCAATACCTGTCTAAGGAAGTAATTAATCACATCTCAAACATTTCTACATCATAAGGATTTTGTATTTCCTTCAGAAAAAAAAAAAGAGACCCTTGTTCTTATATGACTCATTGGTGTAGAATCAGTTGCTGGTTTCCAGCATGCCTGGTCTGGAAATGGCCTCATTTTGCTACCCTTTTATTTTTGTGGCTACGGAATTCTCCAAGTAAGCAAAAATCCCTTGGCTGAACGTTTTTGTTTCTTTGGTTGGAATGTTAATCCATGTGTTTCTGTATCATAGTGAGGTAGCAGGTCTCGTTTCAAAAAATCTTTGGATAGTTCTACTTCAGAGGTTGTGCATACTATTGGTACCATTAGAAAGAGGCCTTCAGCTCCTTCCACCACATTGATCTTCTTCCCTTCCTTAAAAAATGTTTAGTTATTCTGATTTGTTTATGACTTGTATCTTTTTCTAGTGTAGAATAGACCCAAGACAGACCTGAAAATAATAGTAAATGGGCTTTAATAATGCCCAAACGTATTGATCACACTCTGTAAATCCTCCAGAAGTCCTGAAATATGCTTCTGTCTCCAAAGAAGTAACCAGGTTAAGCAAGGTATTATTAATAGTAGGCACTCTGAAAAAGTTGCAAGTCTCTTCTTAAAAGTGAAGCTAGCTTTCTGATAGCTGATCGATAGGACCATGACTTGGCTAGGGCTTTGAGGAAAATTTATCTTCCTGTTTCATTGAACTGATCTCCTGAACCACCAGGAAAGCAGAGGGGAGCACTGTGAATTTGGTGTAGAAGAACTTGGATCTGCTTTGGAATAAAAATAAAAGATTCGAGCACAAATGTCCTCCCAGTCCAGTGAGCCTTTGCAAAAATTATCCTTTTCCCAATCTTGATTTCAATCTAGTGTGTCTTGATATCTTTTCTGTTTTGCAACCAACACTCTTAACAAACTTTCTCTGGTTCCTAAAAAGTCCCTTTCCCCGGCTTAAGAAACAAAATTATGTCAGCTCTGTGCTCTGCTCTGGAAACACTGGGGCTCACTGCCTGCTTGGGTCTGGCACTGCTCTCTGCCCACCTTCCTGCAGTCGACCAACTTTTCCTGTCAGTGATGCTGGGGAAGGAGCAAAGTTTCCTCTCTCTTTCTCTCACTGCAGCAGAGGGCCAGGACAAGGCCAACAGGGATATTTCCTTTCAGAAGCCCAGAGGAGAAAAAGAACGTACCTGTTATTCACAAAAAAGATGAGAGTTGTGGCACAAACCGAAACCAAGCTTTTCTTTTGTGATGAGCACTGTTGGTGCATCATCATGGAGGGGCTCACTGCTTGCAATCTTGTACTCTTAAAACAAACTTGGGGAAAGTATTAAAGGGTAATGAACTCTTCACGCCTAAATGAGCTCCACTAAAATCTCATAGTATAAATAATATCTGGTGGTGGCAATGTTAGAGCAATATACTTCAATAGTTAAATGCATGATTAAGGGCAACTTGCAGTAGCTGAGATATTGAGTGAGTTGGGTTGCTCAAGGCGACATGATGCCTCAAGCCCCTGACCTTAACTGTGGTTTCTGCAGAAGTCGGTCTGGGAACTTACTCTGGTTCAAGAGGTATCTATATGATAAATCTATATGACTAGGCTATCCTGGTTGCTTTGACTTGACATAAGGTAACTTGCCAGGAATCATGTATTCTAAAAGTGGTGGCTTTTTATCTACAGGACTGGTGATCGAAAGATCAGTCCACATCCTAACTGCACTGTTGTGCCCCCACTAAGATCTGCTTCTAAAAGGGCACTAACCTAGGACAGGTGCTCCTTCACAGTCTCACCTGGAAGTTCACAAAACAAGAAAACAATTGCACCCCACAGAATTGGATTCCCAGGCTAGATAAGATCTTCAGTCCTTCAAGTATGAGAAAATGCTGCTTAAAAATCAGGTTTCTTCTGCTAATAAGAGAGCTTAAGCCCACTGTTTTCGGTGTGGGGAACAATGTGCACATTGTGGCAGTATTTCAGTGCTAATTCTGCTTCATTCCTGAATGTGCTGTAATTTCTTCTGAAGTACATTTGAAGTGCATGTGATCCAAGTCACTTCATTTTACATGCTTCTGGCTTGCAGTTTTGTACATTGAGAACACAAATAGTATGGAAGATGGAGTGCGCATAATGGGATTAAATTAGGCTGTAAAGGTATCAATTTATCTGGAAATACTATGTGGCAGTATATAACAGTGTAGTTCCCTTAACTGCTCATGTGTATTTTGGCTACAATGTGTTGTGGGTTGCTCATCTTCGTATTGTGGTTAAATAAAGCAGAGAGGTGAAGAACTGGGAAGACTGCTTCACATTTAGGAAAATGGTCTGTGCAAGAAATCATGAGACTTAGACTTCTATCTCTGCTCCTTATTAGGATGTTTTTTCTCCGTGTATTTCCAGTCCTGATTTACGTGTGGAAAGAGTCGCTTTACTGGACTCTTACAACTTGCTAAGATGTGATGGTGTGATTCAGATCCCCTAAGCTCTTGTACTTGCAGCATTGTTGCTATACACACCTCTAGAAAGGAATACTTTGAATTCCAGTAACTTTTATGTTTGTTTTTGCTTACAATGGTGTTCAATTCTTTTATAAGCCCGGAACAATCTGCAACCCTTTGATATTCTTTATAGATTACCTGTCAGTTCTGGGAAGACTTTATACTTATTACGGTAATCATATCACAGTATATTTGGGAAGTGTTGTCTTCCTCAAGTCATTTCTTGTTAATAATCAACCATTCCATAAGCTAAAGTACGTTTCCTAGGTGAAAAATTATGTCTTATTATAGGAAATAATTAATTTGTTTCTTATGGAATTATTAATTACTCAAAATTTCCCAAAAAATCTCTTGTATTGCATGTAAGATTATATTAGTCTTAAAGTGCCATAGCAGAAAGTTGTCTTTTGAAAGAGTTCTGGTGAGAAAGACCATGTTCTTTTATATGTATCTAACAAAATGAACAAAGAGTTATTTAAAGGAAAAAAAATCAAAAAGGCTTGGGAAGGAGGAATAAAAAAGCAAGGGGCTTGGGGGAAAAAAAAAATCATAATACACATATTTTTAGTGGTTTTGAACATTGGAAAGTCTTATGCCATTAATCTGAAAATGCTCTAAATTGTATGCAGTTATGCAGGCAGGAAGTGTTTCCTTTTTCTTTTTCAACAGCTGACTTTAAATTTTGAGTATCTAAAGCCAACACTGCCGTAAGTTTTGATGTGTTCTGAACATGGTTTTATGGGCTTTTCTGACTGTTGGATAAAGTTATTGAAATACATAATACAAATCTAAAAAGTGATAAAACATATATGTAATTATTATTATGACTTGTTCTGAAGAGATTGTTCTATCTTCAGGTACCTATCAATTTATGACTCAAATTTTCCATTCTTTTTCTCAGAAACTGGATATTCAGTGTTTGTTTCCTGTGTGCAATGCAGAAATAAAAAGGAATAAAAAATGGATTATTATTACATTATCTCATATCCTTATTATCTCAGGAACACAGAAAGATGTGAAACTCAGTGTATCATACATATTTTAACAGTCCACCTGTAAATTTTGGAAGTCACTTAAACAACCCTTGCTTTAGTTTCCACATTTGGAAAATAAGGTTGATGTTACCGTCCTGTCTTATGAGACTTCAATATTCATAAACTATTTAGAAGTTCTGAGATTAGAAGTTGAAAATTTTTAATAATTGCTATTTATGGAGGCCATCAAGAAGCTGGTTTGAAAATTGTCAATGCATAATTATTTTAAAAATCATATAGGGAAAGAGGAGCAACAACAAAAGAATAGAAAATAAATCTGGAATTGAAAACAGCTAAGCTAAAATTAACATGATCTAAAGTAACTGAAGAGGTTTAAAATATTTTTTAGAATGAACTTCAAAATCACAGCTAAGATCTTAAAATAACAGAAGCAGAGCAATCATTTTATATTGTGTTCATGCCAAGAATAGCACATATGGTTTAAGCCAATAACTTGGACATCTAGGTGCCAGAATAATATAAGTAAAACTAAGAAACATAATATGCATGTGAGGTCTCAGTGATAGTTGTACCCTTTGTGTTTTTATCTTAGTGTATATTCTAGTGCCTATCTTGATAATGATTTGACACATGCAGGAGAAGTTTATTTTTATATTCTTGCCAAAACACGCAAAATAGACCTGTCATCTTCATTTTGATTTGCTGTGGGATACTGTTTGATATATTTAGATGAAATTTATTCAATTTAAAAATATGAAGTACTGGCAACCTAACAAAGGCATTTCAAAATATGAAGGAGTTTTGCCAGAATTCATGTCAGTCATTTCCCTAAGCTGCTTTACTCATAGGATACACAGACTATGATCGTATAATACAATATATAGATTAAGCTGCATTATCCTCTCATAGGTTCTTGACAGAACAGTTTTTACTTTGTTCAAGCAAAATAAATATTAGTATTGGTTGTACACTATGTCAGAAAACATAACAAAAGAGAAGCTTAATTTAAAGCATATTTGCCTACAGCAAATGTAGAAATATCCATGAGATAGCTTGTCCCTTTGAAGTACTTTAAGCCAAGCCAAAGACCACTAAAGGCAAAGGAAGCATTGTCCTTCATTTCAGTGACTCTTGGAACCAAGCCAGAGTATAGAAAATAGTATATAACGGTAGCATCTGTGTAACACAGAAAGTTGCTGGCCATTATACTCGGATTGTTAAAAAATTGTATTTGATATCTGTGTCCCCAATGAAATATAATTGTTTATAGTATGACATTTAAAAGTTTAGTAATGCTGTTTATACTTAGAAAGCCCAAAATATTTTATATTTATGCTTTGTTTCAAAGGTGTGTCATTATTAAAAGAGATCAAATCTATTCAAGTTTTAAAAATTCTAGTTGACTGATGCTTAACAAAATAGGACACAAGTTAAATACAAGTTCTAGTGCGTTCACATTCATTTTCCTCCCTGTCCAAATGAATGTTAAGAGAGAAAGGAAACTACGTTGGAAAAAATTTGTTTTGCACATTGTTGAGGTCCCAGTTTATCTTGGGAAACAGTTCGTTTTTTCCTCCAAACCAGTGCATCGAACTGGCATCCACACAGCATTTGTGGTGTGAGGTACATCACAAAAAGTAACTGCTGATTACCACTGCAGAAATTAAGTACAAAAAGCATTCTTAAGAGCATGGTTGGTTGGTTAAATTTTCCGCTTTGTTTGAAAGATTTGCAATTATGGGTTCTCTAAAGTGGACACCAAATAACAGAGCAGCACAACAAATGGCTGCCCACTGTCATACAATCACTTCAGATTCAGTAAGTATATAAATGTCAGACTTCAGAATCATTTCTCAAAGAGGAGGCGAAAATAGGAAATAAAGACTGTACACCTCCGGGTACAGACAGAGGCAGTGGATAGGCAGTGAGTTGCCCTACTGTTCCTGAGCTGCTCTGCAAAACTTTGAAGAAAACACAAGTGCTTCAAAGTTCAGTAGGTTAAAGTATTTATTACTTGATTTGTAATAACAGGGTAATGTAAAACACTGCAGAAAATGCCTATAAAATTGGCAGGAGAAATAATGAACTAAAGCCAAATTCTAACCTGCAGGAAATGAATTCAGTTACACTGACTTCAGGGGAACTGTATCTAATCACACTGGGTCTGAATTCATCCATAAATCTTTGGCATTGCTTTTGGTAGTAATAGTTTTGTTCTAGTTATTAATAGGATCTGATTCATAAATTCACACAAAATACTTTGAATTGCTTAAAAGCTATTGACCAAATTACTTCCTATGGTACCTCTGGTTTAATTCGTAAACCAGAAAGTCCTAACATGAATTTAATCTTGAGTTAATAACATCTGTTGGTCCTAGTAAGTAAATTTAGTATCTGTTTTCATCCAAATTTACTTGAATGTAATATCCATAACTAACCTGGCTCATTAGGAAAAGTGAAATACCGGTGTTTGAGCAAGCTGTAAGCTGACCAATGGCACAAAACCTGACCAGTAAGTAGCACAAGAACAACGTAGACCTTTCCTATACTTCTGTGTTAAGAACAAAAAGTATATCGGAGGTAGAACCACCACACTACCTGACTGTCAACTTACAGCGTTTGGGTTGACCCCACCTTTATAGAAAGCATCTTCTCTGCTTCTTTCACTTAGGAGTCAGGAGCATCTCCGAGCTGGTGTTTGTACCTCTGTGCTGGCTCCGTGCTGGAAGTGGTCTAACTTCTCAAAAAATACCTTAAACCAACTCTTTTGCTTTTCTTATGTGAGCACATTCAGGCTGCCCCCATGATTGCTGAATCACAGACCCATGGAACCACAGAACAGCCCAGGTTGGGAAGGACCTTAAAAGATCATCTGGCCGAACTTTTTTAGGGAAAGGGAGCCTAGACAAGATCATCTAACACCCTGTCTGATCGCACCTTGAAAACCTCCAGTAACGAGGACTCATCTGCATCTCTGGAGAGGTCATTTTCCAGTGAACGGTTGTTTTCACTGCAAAAAATTTAGTTCTATTGAGATGAAACCTCTCTTGATGCAGCTTGTAGCCATTGCCTCTTGTGTCTTCTCCATGTGGCTTCTTGAGCTCCCCCCCACCCCCCACCCCACCCCATCCCCCCCCCCCCGAACCTTCTATTCTTCAGGGAGAAAAGACCTAACTCCTTCAAGTCTTCCCTCATAAGGCAGGCTCTCCAGATTTTCAGTCATCTTCATGGCCCTCCTTTGGACACTCTCCAGACTTTCTGTGTCATTTTTGAATTTTGGGAACTAGAATTGGACTCCAAGTGTGGCCGGACAAGCACTGAGTACACTGCGATGATCATGTCTCTATGTCTGCTAGCTAGCAATGCCCTTGTGGACACAGCCCGGGATCTGGTTTGCCTTTGTTGCCGCAGCAGCTCTTTTCGGACTCATGTTGAGCTTGTTGTCCACCAGGACGCCCAGCTCCCTTTCAGCAAGGCTACTCCTCAGCCACACAGATCCTAAGCCTGTACTGGGCTCTTTGGTTATCCTGGTGCAGGTGCAGGACTTCGGATGCGTCTTTGAAACTCTATGCAGTTCTTGCTTGCCCTTCTTTCAGCCTGTCCAGGTCTCTAAGATGGCTCTTCCTTCTGCCCACATCACCACCCAGTTTAGCCTCATCAGCAAACAGGCTGCTTTCAATCTCATCTTCCAAGACATCTATGAAGATGTTGAACAGTGTGGGGCCCCGTATTGATCCCTGAAGGACCTTGCTTGCGACAGTCTGCCAGCCTGAGTAAAAAACATTGATCATCACCCTCTGAGCGTGGCCTGTGAGCCAATTTCCCACCCATTTTGCAGACTGTACATCCAATTTGCCACTGTTGCTTGAGTTGGTGCTTTCATGGTCCCACACTGGGGCTCCACTCCTCTTCCACCCAACATCTCAAAGCCATTACCATGACTAGATGTCCTTGACTTCCTCAATGCTCCAGTTGTTTTGCTAAAATTTGAAGAATTTTCCAGCTTTTCCACCCCTTTTCATAAATTAATTCTGACTCAAGCAGTATTATTGAGTATGAGAACTCTTTTGAACATATTTCAAATAAATGCAAACTTACTTCTCCTCCTGACTGTATACTCTGCTTTAATCATGCTGATGAGAATAAACTCCATACAGATTAAGAAAAAGTGGCAAAATAATGAGCTAAGAGTGAAATAGCCATGGAAATTCCTTTTCTAACATGTGGCAGGATTGATCATACTTTCTTTCTTGCTGCTACAAATACTTACATATGTAAAAATGTTGGCTTAAGTAATAGTTTTAATCAATTGCTTCTATTCCCTGTATCAACAAGATAATTTGCTGGTTTTCTGTTCCCTGCCAGAATGTTACCCTAGCAATTCTAATTCTGAAACGTAACTGGAAACCACAACAAATGACACTGTTGTGGCATGACATTGCAGAAGGCTTCTTCTTCCTTTCTTATCAGACATTTGAAAAAAGTATTTGTTTTCTGTCAAAATGTTCTAAAGTCAGCTAAAGATTTGTAGACTAACAATAGGGAAAACTAATGTAAAATTACTTGCAGACTACTTCATTATTTTATGTGGAAAAAGGATGACAAATAATTTTCCTTTAAGTTTCCAATGTCATGTGGAGGTTATATGTATTTGACTCATAGAATCATAGAATGATTTGGATTGGAAGGGACCTTAAAAATAATTTAGTTCTAACCTCCCTGCCATGGGCAGGGATTTACTTCATTTTCTGTTTAGTGACATACTAAATTCACGCTTATCTACATTGTATTTTCATGTTATTCATTAAAGCAGCATTTCTTTTGGAAGTTCAATGGTAGGGAACAACATAATATTCAAGAAAACCCAGTTTTCCAGCAAAATCTGGCTTTGCGAACTCTTTATATTACGATTTTTCTAGTGTTTTCCTCTCCGTTGCTATGCCTAGCCATTACAGAGTAACTGATTTTCATGATCATGTCAAAAGTAAATCAAAGCAGCGCATCATTTTTTTTTAAGTACTTCAGCAATTAGACTGCAAATGTTACCATTGCATTGCTGGTGTTAGATTCCTGCACAGTAATATGCTATTTCCTCATTAAACAACTGTAAAATAATCTAGCTGATAGGAAATGGCACATGTAGACATCCATCAGTTATTTGATATTTGGATCTAGATGACATAAAAATGTAACGTAATATGAAGTATTCCTGATGCTCTATGTCTCAATGGTATAAATTCATCAAAGCAAACATATGAGTATGACAGCTAGATATTTTTCTTACTTGTTTTGACAATTGCATTATTATTTCAATGGAATTACATGCTTCCAAGCTTTCAATGTGTGATGTATGTCAGTTGCAAGACTCCTAACACCAAATTAAATTTAAAACAATAAGACTGAAGATTTGATTGTCAATTTTTTACAATAGTCTTCCATCAATTATTTTTTTTAATCTTTTTATCACTTGAGATCACCAATACAGCATACATGCTTCTTGACAAGCCCTTTGCTTTTAACAAACCACAAATTAGTGCTTTTAGATTCCATTTATAAAACTAAACCCATGAAACCGATGATGTCCATACAGACCTTTCTTCGTCCAATTTAGCACTACTTTAAGATTTGACATGAAAAATGGCAGTCTATAATCAATTTAAAAGTGCCCTCTGTATCACAGGTTACTTCTACAGTTGAGGCATACTTTCTTTAAATTGAATGTGAGACTTGCCATCTTTGAAGTTTGATTGTAAGGAAAACCTATCTGAATCAGGTTCATCTTAAGATTTCTTGTCAGTTGAGTATCTGGCAAGTCAAATTAATACCTAAAAGTAACTTTTCCAGTTTTACTTATTTTTAAAGACAAATATATGACCATGTAAGAAGATTAAGTGGTAAAATTATAATGATATTCTAATATGGCTGCAACTGGGATTACTTTTTTATGGAATAGGGGTGTATTTTTTTGTTACAGAACTAACTGTTTCGCAAGAGACATAGAAATGGAGCAGAAAAAATCATTATTGCTTTCAGAATAGGTGTCCACAAAGGGAGTTAGGATTGTAATGGTATTAATTCATGCTTGACCTTCTAAACTGCATATCTACTTGCAGACAAACATGAAGCCAATCATGAAAGACAAACCAGACTGTAATGTTATGGTGTCCCTAGGACAGAGAATTGCACATTTTTTTTTTAGTATATGCTTGAAAGAAAACTGAAACCATTTACAAGACCCTCTCTCAAAAATGTGCATTTGAGCAGCCTTTTATCACAAGCAAAGTGAAGTCTGATCTTTTCTGACCTTTTACCTTCTTAGGTTACTTTCTGACCTTTTTGGAACCAGTAAACAATATCACTGTAGTCCAGGGGCAAACAGCAATCCTGCACTGCAAGGTAGCAGGAAATCCATCTCCAAATGTGAGATGGCTAAAAAATGATGCTCCAGTGGTTCAGGAACCAAGACGGATCATCATCAGAAAAACAGATTATGGTTCACGTCTGAGAATCCAGGATCTGGATACCACGGACACAGGATACTACCAGTGCGTGGCTTCAAATGGGATGAAGACAATAACTGCAACAGGAGTGTTGTTCGTAAGGCTTGGTGAGTTCCTGGTTTTTATAATTACTCAGACTGCTTTATAGACTAGGTATTAGTTTTCACAGTAGCATAATGAGAAATGAATTTGATGTTTTAAGAAGAATTCTCAACACAAAAGGAAATAAATAAAGCCATTGCCTGGGGCCTCTCCCCCAGTGCAGAACTTCTCGGTTGAACTCAATACTCATTTACTGGTAATAAAAGAAAGTAAATACAGATGGAAAGGTCTGTAAATACGTAGTGAAGAAAAAATTTTAAAGAAGTGCCAGTATAAAGTACGAAAAGGTAACATTTCATTGCCTGGAGTTTTCACTGTACTGCTCAACTCAGTCCGTAAAGAAACCTAAAGGAAACAATGAGAAGCAGTTTTCTACGTGATATTCATAGTGCTGGCCCCATCCTTGTGAAATATCACATCTGTACTGTTAAGTGAAGCTTGGCCTCAAATTCTGTCCTTTGACAGATGAAGGTACACCGCACCTTTCAAGAAGCACTTATATTGCATTTTGGAGACTTAATCGTCCAGCCTGGAAGGCAAGCTTTTATTTAGTTTGCTTCTGAAGCAATGGGGAAGAAAATTGTAGAGACATTTTCCTAAAATTTCTTCTGATTTTATAATGAAAATAGCTAACTCCACAGTTTAGTTTGTAAGTGATTCATTAAGTGCTGGGTATTGGACCTTGTCCCTGCTGTGACAAAGGTTGAGAGCATGCCTGTGTCATACCATAAACTGATAGTAAGGCTCTCAGGTGGGGCTTATTAAGAGGTAATTGATGTGTGAAGATAACACATTGTCTTTTTAACAGCCTGTGTTTTTATGGTGGGACATATTTAATAACAAAAGTTAAGTCCACTCAAGTTGCTGCCTGACCAGGCAGAAGATTCATGTGATTTTTATTTGTGGCTTTGAAAATAGCAATATATGATTATGTGCAGGAATGCAGAGGGTTTTGTTTGAATCTTGAGACAAACCTTCCTTAAAGAGTTGGTTTCTTTTAGATTGCTATTGACTTTTCTTATGCTGTTGTCCTTGAGCCAAACTTGCCAGTAATGTTTGTTTGGTTTATGTTTACAGGTCCAACAAACAGCCCGAATCACAATCTTCAGTAAGTACTTTTTGGAAAATTACTTAATGCACTCTGACCAGCTTTGTTCTGTAAGAATTTAGTTCATAAGCTCAGTGAACACTGCCTGAAACCACAGTGTGCTTGCTAAAAAATATCTAATTTGATTGAAAACTCACAGACTGGATGAAGCTTTTTGCAGATGGGGATAACACTCTGTTACAGTGGCTTTTGGTTTGATCAAATTTTCTTGAGCAACTTCTGCTTTCTTATTTTGTATTTTAGACAAGCAAAATACCACAAAGGCATGATGTTTTAACAGTACCTGTTTACAGGGCAAGTAGGGGGTGGAAGAGTGGTTAAAAATGAACGGACAAAATGCTTAGGTTGCTGTGGTTATAAATTGACCCATGTTATATTATTATAGCTTGAAAGGTCAGATAAAACAGGACTAGAATCCTGTCTTTGAGTAGCTAGGTAAAACCTGTTTGTTAATGTCATTTGGACTTCAGTAGTAATTTGGTGATTTTTGTTAGCTGCCTGGGCTTACTTGCTGATCCAGTCATAATGATGAAAATAGATTAACTCTTTTTCACCATCATTGCTTCATGTGTTTGTTTTAATTGAAATGTTGCATATTGTATAATTTCTTGAAGTAGGTTCTGCTGTTGATCAAATAATGGAGTGAGGAGTACAGTCTGAGGCCATAAAATTAGTGTTGGTGATGGACTACTTGAAACAAAGAGTAAACGCAGATTTGTAAAGATGTGGATGCTTTTCAGAAGTACACTATTAATCAGTGTTTGTGATCTCTGAACTCCCAATGGCTTAAGTGGAAACACTTTAAACAACTGCAGTGGGCTGACCACTAATCCATCCATCTTGCATATACTCACTTAGTCATCTTCCATATATAAGAATAATACCACGTGGTACACATTCTTGCATTTTATAGGCACAGAAAACGTACATTAACTTAAAGGTTTCACCAGTATAGGGATTTAACAAGTTGTCATATTTTCCTTAAAATTTATTGCTATTGAAGATTAGCTGTCCATGCCAGTACAAAAAAAGTAATCATTTTTGTAACCACTGAAAACACTTGAGAAAACTGTTACGTACCTGTTCTACAAAGCAAAATAGTGAGATACCAGGAAGTTGTCTGAACTTTTATGATATCAGAAGGCAGAGACTGGTACACGAGACAGCAAACTGAATTATGTATAGTGAAGCACTGAACTGTTCAAGGAACACTTCTCAAATGCAACTGAAGAGTAGCAGTTTCCAAGCATAAGACGAAAATCTAGGAACCAAGCTGTAGGTTGATTCCCCTTTTGTTATTGAGCAAACAATTAATCTTATTTATTTTGGTTTGCCTAGGTTTTCCCAAACCCTTCTCCTGTACTAGAGTGATAACTTACTAATATTTTACAAATATCAACATAAATCAAAAAAAAAACAATTCCAGTTGATAAAGTGAAAAACCCAATTACTATGTGACACATATTTCTGAATTACACCACCCCCACCCCAAGTGGAAGTGAATTAAGCTTCCTGAGCTGTCTTTCATTTTGGTTTTGCCTAGGTTTTGAATGCTTGACTACTCAAACTTTGCTGGTTTTGAACTGTAAGTTAGAATAAAGCAAAGAATATGAAAAAAAACCACCCCACCCAAACCCTCTCATTTGAATCATGACACCTCTAAATCAGTCTTGTACCAATGGTGTCAGTGGTAGACCTGGAAACAGTAGTATGCCGTTACAGTTTTGGCCCTGCCATTAAAAGGTGAAGAATACGTTGCTTGTAGATTTTGGTGGTGATTATTTTATATTCACTAGATTGAAGAAAAAGCTGAAACTTGAGAAAAACAAGGTCAGGTCAAAGGTCTAGTGAGAAATCATGAGGAACTAACCATATGAGGACCAGGAGCTTTCAGGGATTACAGATCTTTGCCTCATTGCATGCCTATTCCTGTTTCAGTTTTCTCTTTTCTACTTTACTAGGTTTTGCCTACTTTTTCAATGTTCCTGTCCTTCCTTTTGATACTGTCCTTTTTTTTTTCTTTTCTTATGCTTCACATTTGCTCCCATGTTCCTCTGCTCCATGCAGATCTAGTCCTTCAAATAAAATGCCATCATTTGCAGTATTACATTTTTCTTTTCAGAAACCGATTAAGTTTTTGGGTTTTTTTTTTACTGAATGTTTTATATAAAATCATGCATATCGCTTTGTAAGCCAGAAAAAAGGAAACGGCAAAAAGGTGAAAGAAATACCTAACTGCTTGGAAGGAGCCCACACAGAACAAAAGGCTCTTTCTGTTTGCTGGCTGCACAGCACAATCTTGTGTTGAGCCACCTGAGAGCCATTTCTCCTGGCATTAACGCTTCCAAAAAGACACGCTTCAGTGGAAGCGCTGAAACCTAAAACCATTGTAACTTGGTCTAAAACTATACCTAATGAATTATTAAGGGATGAAAAGCATTACCTGTGTTGATACCATCTAACAAGGTATTTTTATGAAGTCCGTGTGTTCTGCTGTAGATTTCTAGAAATTATCTACAATTAAAGATTGCCAGAGATCAGATGTGCATTATGCACTCAGACTTGCCAGCACAAAAAAGGGCCCTGACCTTCAGGCACTGAAGTTGAGAGATTTCCATAAAAAATCTAAAAGTAAAAGTTTCCAACCAAATGCAAAGTCTTAAACTGGTGTGGACTGTTGAGAAGGTGGAGAGGTCTTTATTTGCTGTGAAAGTTTGTATCTGTGAAAATTTCTAGGGATTTTTCTGTAGAAAAGAAAAAGTAAAATCTATCAAAATTATTTAGCAAAAGTATTAAAATTGTTGAAAGCATTAATAGCTAGTACAAACTAATCTACAAAGGAAATAAAATCAAAACACAGTCAGAAAACTAGTTTCTGACCAGACTGCTGTCAAAGGACTGCGCAACTAGAGGACTGTTTCGCTAGAGCACAAGCTAGCAGGTCGAATCCTTTCTCTCACTGTGTAATGTAGTTGTATCATTAACATTATTAGCTTTTGCCTTTCTGAAGAGAGACATCTTGCCTGTTCAGGAAGGTACGAGTGTGTGGAAATAAAATAAATGGGTAACAAATACTGGAGAATGGTTTTTTTTAGCGTGGTTTAAGCAATGGATGTTAATCCTTGGTGTCAAAGAGTAGGAGGGTGGAAACACTTGCCTTCCCTTCTAGATGTGTTGCTCTTACAAGACAATTTTATTCTAAGAGACAATATGTTCTCTAATGTCTTCTCTTGAATGTTCAGATTCAATTTTACCTATTGGGCAAATTTCTGTTTTGAAGCTGTTTAGATTTCTCTATTTTGTGACTCTCAAGAGTGTGACTATAGTGGTGCCACCTCGGAAGGAACTTGGGATGGAAGATATCTGACCGTTTGTTGGATCTAAGGGCTTCTGGAAAATCTGATGAGCCTTTAGCAGAAGTGAGGAAGGTACAACAAAGTACAGGCAGAAAGAAGTAGCTATAAACTCATTCCTTGCCAAGTGTAGGTGAACAGACCTGGCTCTGTTGCCAGTGCTGCACTTTTCCCCACATGACCTTTCTGCAATCTGCTCAGGATGCTGGGAGGTGAACACCTCATTCCAGAGCCCTGTGCAGGGGGACTGGGCTTTCTAAGAAACTTTGAGAAGTCCCTGTTTCATCAAACTGACTAACATCAGTTCTGAGTTTACAGCCACTGATGCCTGTATGCTGGATCCTTAGGAGGAGAAATAGGTGGGAAGAAACACCATCATCAAGCAGAAATCGTCATTACTCTGGGGAGGAATTTTGAGATGTTAATAATTCAGAATAAATTTGCATGTTCTCATGCCTTATTTTCTTCAGGTTGTTCGGGACAACAGTAAAAATTTTAAGATTCAGTCCATTGAAGGCAAGTGATGAAACAATTGTAGTTGAGAAAAAAACCCAGCTCTTTCAAACAATGTAAAAAAAAAAAATGTCTTTAAAAACTAGTAACACATCTGAATTAAAACTCTGGTGAGGAACCGTGAGGCTGGGGTGTGCAATTTATTCTCTGTGATCTGCATATCCCATACTTTTTATCACATAGATGAAGTGCATCTCTTCTGTGACCTCAAAGGGAGCCCCCTGGATGATGTGACAGGCACTCATACAGTTTTATGGTGGGGGAAGTATGTTTTAATCATGTGAAAAATTGCTTAATTATAAGAAGGGAAAGGGAATATGAGGCCCTGGGAAAGAGGGTGCAAAGGAGTAGGTCATCAGAGCACTTCACCCTGAGGCCACCTCCCTGCCCGTGGCGGGGGTCTTCCAGGTAAAAGACAGTAGCTGTGGGGGCAAACAATTTTGTAAACTGGATCTGTCTGGCAAATGAAAGGCACTCAACATCATGTTAAAAAGTAAGAATACTTTCCTTATCATCAAACAGCAGCAGCACTTGTCTCTTCCTCCTTTCCTTGGGTTGCATTGCAAATACTCTTTAGTCTCAGTGTGGTTCAGCCACTGACAACAACATTTTAAATCTTGCAGTTTACACAAAATTATCTTAAAATTCACATAAACAGATGTTTTTATAACCAATACAAGGTTGTCTCAACTTAGAAGTTACAGTGTTTGTTCAGGCCCCTGAGGACCAGGTGTTTGATGATGGGCCTCCTCCAGAATGATATGCATGCTTTTTGTTTCATCAAAATATACACTTGGCTGAGATGACCATATTTGAAGCGCATATATATTTTTCTAAGACATTTGTGGTAACATGCTGAAGTTACAGAGTAAGCACATATTTTGTGTACTGGTTTCCTGTTTTAATCAAGAACGAAGAAGAAAGATTTTGTGATAAAAACACTGGACTATAATTTTAGAGGTCTGGATTTAATTTCCAGCTGTGCTCCTGTCTCCATGTGTGATTGCCACAACTTGTTTAACCTTTGTCTCTTCATGTTTTCTACAGCAAATGGAGATGGTCAATCTTCGGAATTTTTGTCTTCCTCTGTTATGGGATCAGATTATTTCAAAATGTTTAGGTTATGTTCTCTTCCCATAAAGCATGGGATAGTTATTCCTGTTTTACAAATGAGGATCTGAGGCGCAGGTTATCTCGGGCTGGTCTGCATTAAACAGCATGCATTTGCCTTGGCAGATTTCCTGGCTCCATGACAGTCCAATTTGGGGATCTGGCTGGAACATGCTGCAATTCCCTCCTAGCCCCTGTGTGTCAGTTTCCATTTTTCTTTCAAGGTTCGGGGAGAAGCTGTATTCCACCCTGGTGTGAAGTTGGGGCTCCTTTCAGGAAATTTTGATCCACAACCTTAATGGGCTTCTGGGTCTGTTGGTTCAAATGGCCTTTGACAATTGCTCAGGCCTAGACAGGAAATTTGTAGAGGAAGGAAGGAACTGAAACCAAGGCTGCACTAAGCCATTTTACATACTCTTTTCTCTCTTATCTGTTTTAGAGTGTAATTTTTTGGTAGAGTGATTGTTTTTACTCTAGCTATCGGGGATACAACCTAGTACAGTTCATAAGTATACTGTGTCACAAAAAATAGATAACTGAAAATTATACCCTGGTCTGGCTGGAGCTGTAGAATACAGTCAAAAGAAGCTGACCCTCTGAATTTTTTATCCTAATTTTATTTTTTTGTTTCAAAAAATACATTTTTTTTCTCATGCAAAACCCAGAATATACATAATTCAAGGTAGAGTTATGAGAGCAGTGGAAGTACTGGTTTGGGTTGCTTTCTAGCGCACTAGTTCCCAGCTTCTTTCCACACTGTGCTATTTCTTCAGCTTTAGTCTTCCACTTAAATCTTTCCTAATCACCAGTAATTAGATGATGAAATATCTAATACAGTTTATATTATTTACTGATAGAAGCAGAAATTTGGTGTGCTTATACAATTGACTAATTTTAAAAGCCAAATGTGTATTTAAACTAATATGCCTAACAGCTTGAACTAGACACAAGTGTCCATATTCCTGCAACTTGTCATCTGGGGAAACTGTTGTAGATGGAAGGGAAGAACAAAGGAAAGAAGCTTGTAGGCAGTAGAAAAAAAGGAAAAAAAATTGTTGTGCTCACCAATCCATACTGTTCAGAAACCCCCCAAAACCAAAGGGAAGCCAAGCATATGCAAAGGTGATTAAGTATCGATCTCCAGGAAAGCTTTACCTTCTTTGTGCTACTGTATAAATCAAATGCCCTTGAAACATACAGTGTAATGCAGCTACATTGCACTGCTTTACTGAGAGAGCCTGGTTGCAAAGCCAAGAAAGTGGCCCTATGGGATTTGCCTGCTGTTGGGCAAGATTACCAAATACCTTAGGAAGAAGAAGCTATTAGTGACACTTCTGTCTACTCATACGATTAGAGCTAACTTAGGGTTAAACGTGAGAAAGCACCTTCCCACTTGTGATTAGCAGTACTGTTAAGATACTTTCAAATTAATTGGATCAAGCAGGGCAATAAATGTAATGCTTACCACTTTGCATTTATGTGGGGCTACATATATATTATATGGGGGCTACAGCATCCAGTACACCAAAACACAGAAACACTTTATTTCCTAAGAGCTCCATTTTCTAAAATTCAGAAATTTAGCTTGTCAGTGGATATTAAAGGAAGCTGATGGCTTCTGCAAGGAAGAAATTACCCACAGCCTGTGCACTGGGAGAGCCTGCTTCTTACTCTGCAGAGCAGTGGTTAGGTTTTTGATAGCCAGCAGGCTATCATATCAGGCAAGCTGCAAGGTGCAACTCTTAAGATGTGCAATGTACAGCGAAGAGCCAAATACAGCTCTGACTTTGTAAATATGTGACCCCAACATGCCCTCTTCCAGAAGGTTCCAGATCAGCAGCAGGTGTTTAGGTTTGGGCTGCTCAGAGAAACGATTTGTATTAAACTGCCAAAGAAGTTGCAAACTAAATAAGACATTTGTTAATCTTTTAGACATTTAAGGATATACGTAAATTGATATTCAAAGTAGTAATGGCCTTGGGCTTTTGGCAAGTATCTGGTGCAGCTGTTGGACATCTCTGATATAACCAGCAATCTTGAGTTTATTTAGATTTTACTTCCTGCCTCTCTACTTCCCCTTCACTCCTTCGTTCAGTAGCTTAAATGGCTTTCAAAGTGTTTATTGCACGTTCTACAAAAGGACAGTTACATGGTCCCTGAGACTTCCTTTCAGCATTTGATGCCACATTGAGTTTAATTACAGTTCCTTAGGATGCTGAATAGTTTCTAAGTGCATACAAGGAAAGGGTGAACATTGTAGTCAGGCATAAAGATAAAGGAACACTATTCTAATGAGAAGTAGGTAATTTAACAAAATGAGATAAAGTTGTAGTACCGCACCATAAATAATACTTTCAATTTTTATGGCTTTATGGTTAATTTTCCCCTACTTTTGTGTTATTTTGTTAATCATTTCCATTTGAAAGAGCAAAACAAACGAGTCATGCAACTGATTTAGTGTACTTGAAAGAAGGTGAAACATGGTAAAACCTGATTAAATTTGAATATTTCCATCCAAAACTAAAAACATTAAGAGTAATAGAAGGCATTGTCTTTTTTAAAAAATGGAATGAAAGAATGAAAATGCAGTAAGGAAATCTGCTCTTTTAAATTGGTGCTGCTCTCTGTCTAAAATCTGGAGTATCTGAAGTAATACTACTCTAAAAATAAGGTTGCAAAAAGCATGTCTCATCAGCAGTCTCTCTGATGCTCCTCAAAAAGGTCAATTATAAGTGTCCCATTTCTCATTTTGTTCAATCTGATAATAACACAGAAGAGGCAAGGATTACTTTGGGTGGGACAAAACAATATTTGATGTCACAGGAAATTTTCTTCATACATATGTATGCACCCGCATATGAATAATTTGCATCCCCCACACCCAGCAAGTTTTTCTAACAGTTCAGATTGCAGGCCAGAAAGGTTGTTTACCCCTGCTTCACCATACTTTCCTTCAGGCTTGGAAATCAGTTTGTTTAGTTCTGTGGGTCACTGTCAGCCAGCTGACCTGCATATAGAAATCCCGTTACTTTCATCTGACTCAGTTTGGCAAAATTGCCTTGCAAACACTTCATTTATTCACCTGTCTAATGCCAATAAAGTAGTTTCAAGAATGCAAAACAATGAATAGAGTAGTAAAGGAATAGTATAGAATAGAATACAATACAATAAAAGAATATAATAGAACAGAATAGAATACAATACTTGGCGTGGACCTACAAGCATCCTCTAGTTGAACTGCCTGATCGCTCCAGGGCTGACCAAAAGTTAGAGCCCATTATGAGGGGCATTGTGCAAATGACTCTGCTTAAGGCTCTGAGAGGCACGGCGCATCGAGCACCTCTCTTGGGCGCCTGTCGCAGCGTCTGACCACCCTCGCAGTAAAGGAAGGTTTCTTCTGCCACGGCTTTGGACCGTTCCACACGTCCTGTTGCTGGAGTCCAGCGAGAAGAGATCAGCACCGCCCTCTCCACTTCCCCTCCTCAGGAAGCTGTGGAGAGCAATGTGGTCGCCCCTCAGCCCCCTTTTCACCAGACTGGATGAACCCAGTGTCCTCAGCCGCTTGGCATCCATCTGCTGAGCGTCTGCCAAAGAGGGGTCCTTTGCGAGCAGAGGAGAAGCAGCTCCAGCACCAAGACTTGATCTGGCCGAGCGGGAAGAAAGCCTGTGCTGGAGGGCAGCAGCATGGTCACCTCTCCAGGGCTGCTCTCCAGTGGGACAGCCCGCCACATGTGCCGGTGCCTGGCGTTGTCCCTCCCCAGGCGCAGGACTTGGCGCTTCCCCTTGCTGAGGTTCTTGGGAGCCCGGGCTGACGCAGAAGGCAGCACCAAGTGGAGACTCCGTGCAGGAGGAGGGATCTGGGCACCGCCGTGGCCAGGCTGCAGCCAGCAGTGCGGGCTGGTAGGGGAGCAGAGCCGCGGGACGTGGGGGCAGCGTCTGCGGTGAGGAGGACGACGGGCCTGGGGTGGTGAGCGATGATGGGGCACAGGGTGGCCCTGGAGAGCCCCCGGCTGGAAACATCTGCCCCGGCACCAGCTGCAGAGATGGAGGCCTGGAGGTGGGCAGCACTTGCCTTTGGGGGGAGGAGTGAAATAGTAGCTGGCACACATAGGAGGACCCCTCAGCTTTAGCTAGCATCCCACCCCTCCCAGGAAAAAAGCAATAAAGGGCAAGGACAGCAACACCACCTGCACTATTAGTAACACCAGGAGATTTTCTGGAGTTTCCGTGCTTTTATTTTATTTAGATAGTTGGATTTGGGGTGCTGGGAGCTCTTGTGGGTTGGTGGATGCTCCAGCTGATGGCATGGTCCTGCTTTGGCCATCCCTCCAGAGTCACCGACGCTGTGCTGCCCTCTTGTTGGCTGGCGAGGCCTTGGAGCTGCCAGCCCTCCTCTTTGGGGGTCGCCGTGGCCCCCCAGGGGAGTGTTCACTGCCCCGGCCAGAGGTGGACGTCCTGGGCACAGCCTCCCCTGGCTCCTCCTGGGGCTCTTCTTGCCCTGCGAGGGTGGTGACAGGGGCAGCAGGGGGGCTCCCACCAACAGCAGCAGATGAGGTGCCAGGGAGCTCATCTAAGCTGGGTCTCCCAGGGCTGCTGGAGGGGGCTGGGCCAGGGGCAGGAGCCCCCCCTCGGGAGGCAGCAGGCTGGGGGACACCTGCGGGGCTGCCCTCCTGCCCCCCAGTAGGACTGGCGTCCTGCCAGCCCAGTGGTCTGCGGGCCTCCCCCCTGCGCCGCCGCGCAGCGACACGTGCACGCTGTTGCATGAACATCGCTGGGCGGTTTTGCAGGGAGCCCCCAGGCAGCCAGCCCATGGCCCCGTCCTCCACCGCAGCCCTCTCCTGCACCCTGCTGCCAAAGGTCTCCTCCAGCTCCTGACGGACCCAGGACTGCAGGATCTGGAAGAGCCCTGGCTGCTGCCGGAAAGAATTCAACCAGATTGGGGGTTGGAGGCTGCCCACAGGACGCCTGAGCACCCCTTCTGCAGCCCACCACTGGGGTGCCCCAGGGTGATGGAGGTCGCGGGCGGGTGGGTGTCTGGGAGCTCCTCCTGCCTGGCAGGCGATGACAGGTGGTGTGATGGCATGCTCCTTGTAGTCATCGTCCGCCCGCACCGAGTGCGCGATGGAGAGGACCCTCCTCTTGCAGAGGGGGCACTCGGGCTTGCTCTGAGCCCACCGCAGGATGCACGGGTAGCAGAAGCGGTGGAGGCATGTCATCACGAAGCTGGGTTCCTTGCAGCTGTCCAGGCAGATGGGACAGCGCTCCTCCAGCTCCGCGGCCATGCTCTCCACGTGCTGCGGTGGGCTGGGGGGAGCCGGGGATGGTGAGCAGCTCCCTCTCACTGGCGCTGCAGCAGCGGGTGTCACGCTAGAAAGGGAAGAGAGGCCACGGTCACTGGCTGGCCCGGGGAGGGGTGGAAGACATGCCCAGGCCCCCCCAGAAGGAAAGCCTCCCCGCTCCCCAGGGCGAGGTGTCCCCTGCCAGCTCACCTCTGCTGCTGCGAGCGCCCCTCCTGGGTGCCCCGGCTGCCTGAACCTGGCAGGGCCGGGGGAAACCCTCCGATGGCTCTGGGTCGGGCACCGAGAGCTGCACGGAACAGCTCCCTGAGCACGACACCAGCACCAAGGCCTCGCTCTGCCCTCCCAACCTCGCAGGCTGCTCAGCTGGAGTCTGGGCAAGAACCAGCTGGGTGACACTCGGCACCTGCTTATAAGCTGCCAGGGATGCCAGGTCACAATCCATCGCTCGGGGACATCTCATTCCATCGCCAGGTGACATCAGAACCCGTTGCTCAGGGCGGTGGCAGCAGGCCATCCTCGCCCCCAGCACTCGCATCGCTGCAGCCCCAGCACACGTGCCTGCGGCACTCAGTCCCCCATCTCCCGTCTTGTGCTCGGCGTCGGTGTTTCACACCAGTCACCGAGGCCATGGCTGTGTCTTCCCAGGGCCCCGTCCGGTCACTCTGGCCATGGCAGACGTCTGCAGGCTCATATGGCAAGAGGGTTCTCTCAGTAACACCTTGTGCATCCCTCGGAGGCTGCAGGACAAAGCCCCACCGGCTGTCCCCATACGCCAGCACCGCTGGCCAGCCCTCTGGGCTCCCCCGGTTCCTCCCGCAGGTGGATCAAAGGCAGCAAAGGCCGCGCTTGGCTGGCTCCGGCCATAGGGCTCTTCTGCCATCTTTCTGCCCTAGCCAGAAGGTGCAAGGGTGATCCCCGCTGCTCAGCACCCACCAGGCCTCATCTGGGCGCTGCGTCCCCTTTGGGGTCCCCGAGACAGGCAGGCAAACCGGAGGGGCTCCAGGGAGCCAAGGAGGGTCTGTGGCGCTGGGGCTGGCTCAGCATGGAGCAGGGAAGGCGCCGGGGCACCTCACAGCACAGCCCTGTGCCCATGGGGAAGGCATCAAGGGGATGGGACAGGCTCTTCCCAGCACTGCCTGGAGGGAGGGTGAGAGGCAGTGGTGTCTCCTGAGACTAGGGAGCTTCAGGCTGGAGCTAAGGAAGAAACCCCAAAATGCTTCTGAGGATCATGAAGCACTGGAGGGGGCTGCCTGGAGAGGCTGTGGGATCCCTGAGCCTGGACATCTTCAAGACCCGGGTGGCCTCAACCCAGAGCACAGCTGTCACAAGCCTGGGAAGGGATGCTCACTCAAGTCTTGAAAGAGAAAGCATTGCCAGTGGGAAATACAGCGAAGGTTTCCAAAGGTGCAACAGGGTAGGGTAGGGTAGGATGGAATAGAACAGAATGGAATAGTTACAGCTGGCAGGGACCTACAACAATAATCTATTGCAATTTCCTTATCATTCCAGGACTGACCAAAAGTTAAAGCCCATATGAAGGTCAGTGTCCAAATGCCTCTTTTTAAGGCCCTGACAGGCCCAGGGCATTGACTACCTCTCTAGGGAGCCTAGAGGTATTTGACCACCCTTTTTGCAAAGAAATGATTCCTAATAGTCTGAATCTCCTCTGATGCACCATTGAACCATTCGCATGACTTCTATCGCTGGATTCCAGAGAGAAGTCAGCACCTCCCTCTCCACTTCCCCTCCTCAGGAATCTGTGGAGAGTGATGAGGTCACCCTTCAGCCCCTTTCTCTCCAACCTAGAGAAATCTGGAGTCCTCGGCCGCTCCTCACAGGACATGCCTTCCAGCCCTTCCACCAGCTTTGTTGCCTTCTTCTGGATGCATCCAAATTCCTTAACTTCCCTTTTTAAATTGTGGCACTCAGAACTGCACACTTGAGGTGATAGTGAACCAGTGCTGAATACAGCGGGACAATCACCTCTTTTGACCACATAGTTGTACTGTATTTTTGATGCTCCCCAGGATGCAGTTTGCCCTCTTGGCTGCCAGGGCACACTGCTAACGCATGTTGAGCTTAGTGTCAGCCAGCACTCCCAAACCCCTTTCTGCAGGACTACTTTCCAGCCACTCCCACTTCTACTCCTGTCTGGCGTTCCTGTGTCCCAGGTTCAGAAGCCATCATTCGTTTATTTTAGATTTCACACCACTGAGGTTTGCCCAATACTTCAAGTCTACCTCCCTCTGCAAGGCCTTTTCTGCCTCGGGAGAGTCAGCAGCACCTCTCATTTTAGGATCATCAGCAAGCTTACTGGGCATTCAACCCGTGTCTCCAGATCACTGGTAAAAATATTGAACAGGACTGGCCCTAGAAGTGAACCCTGAGGAACAGTGTTGGTGACTAGCCCCCAGCCAGATGTAGCCCCATTCCGTATAGGCCCTTCAGTCCTGCTGTTCAGCCTGTTCTTTACCCAGTGCAAAATATACCTCCCTAAGGAATAGATGCAATGTTACGTCTTTTCTCCAAAATAAGAAAGAGTCTGTCTCAGCAGCAAGCAGTGTAAGAAAATAGCGTTTCACACAGGAACAGATCTTCTATGCTTTCAACAGAAGGAGTGCAGACTGTCTTCTTACTATCTTCTGTAATGGATTATAGTTTATTTCATAAAATCGTAGAATCATTTAAGTGGGAAAAGACCCTTAAGATCGTTGAGTCCAACCATAAAATATTATGTATTATATAAAAATATATTCTTAAGATCTTCTAAACTACCCAGGAATCTGAAACTTCCAACAAAGGCATGCTTGTAGGTATGTTCTGTTAACAAAGCTAAAACTAGCTGCCTTTTGAGTCTGAGCTGCTGTGGTGACACTCCTTATTTATTGTTGGTGCCTAAGGCAGCGTGTTGATACTGTGTTTGGTAATTAACGTGAAAGAGACAACCTTAGTGAGTAACGAAGTGGGTAAAAAAGTTTAGCTGGTTTGTTTTTTGGTTCTTTTTTTTTTTCTTTTCCTCCCAAAATTAGGTTGAGGATAAGGGAGAAAAGCAAGAATGTGTTACAAAATCAATAGTTCCAAGACTCAAGCACTCCAGCAAAAATGTGCAATGGGTGATTTAAAAGTACAGCTTTAAATTCTATGGCATTCCTACTGACAGATATATCAGTACATACAGGATCTTAGTTTTCAGGCATTAAGAACTAAATGCTGAAAGGATGAACCTGGAGAAGCATTTGATTTCCTGATTGAGTTTTGATTAATGAAGAGTTTATTAATGTTAACCCTGATTAGATTAATTTACAGAGCTGTGGTGCTGGTAGAATTGCTAGTCATAAGCCTGTCAAGCTAATAATGTTTGCACAGCATCATCTGAGTGGCATCTGAAAATAAATTATAGCTCTTACTTTGGAATGTGAACTATACTGCTCTGCCTGAGATACAATCCACTGTTGTATTATGGGAAGACTTAAATGAAAAAATATGACATTCAGGCATTAATTGGTTATACACTGGGAAAAAAAAAATAGGAGAGCAGTCTTTGGAAATAAGGTCTGATAAACATTCAGTAAGTGCTTTTAAGTCCAAAGGAAGAAAAATAAGGGTAAATTATCATTTGCAGATTACATGAGAGCTGGATGGATACCCAGGCATCTCAGCAGTTTTGGGTCATTCAGGGTGCTATGCCCCCAGCTCCATCAAAGTGTAGCTGCAGAGCCAAAGGTTATTCATTTCTACCCTCTTTAGTGGCTGAAGTAGAAGACTGTCTGTTTACTTTTAATTCCTGAGAACTGCAGAGGCTTTGATTGAAACTGGCATAGAATTTCCTGTGCAGAAAAAGCTAATTTTCCTATTTTTGAAAAAAAAAAAAAACAAACCAAAACCAACAAAACCAAACCAAAAAACAACCAATCCTATTATGTGGAATTATGATGACACACCAGAATTATTTAATGAGTTCTGGATTCGTTAGCCATATGATGTAAACCTCAGTTTCTGGGGCCAGCTGAATAGTGGATGGTGCTAATAATAGGCTGCTGTCTTCAGTACAGACCAGATGGAAGAGGACACACATACTTACCTATTGCCAGAAAAAATGCTGAGACACAAAAAACGTTATGTTTTGCTCCTGATTTTGAAGGACCATGTGGTCTTCTGGTGGTAGTCCCCTTTATACATTGCTGACGTGCCTCTTCCACTTCCGTAGCCCCAGTTCTTCTAGGCCCTCAGCAAACTCCTCATACCATTGCCTCAGTTAACCTTAGGCACTAGCCCTAGCGAGGATGCCAAGCAGTTTTATTTTCACACACATATCTGTAAAGCTTGCTATAGATGGGGTATTTGGGTAATGTGTATCAGCTACCCTCTTGTAGGCTGGGCTGAGCACATGGAGGTGGAAATGACAAAGGCTGAACAAATTTGGGTAGTTATTCGTGGCAACAGCAAAAGGTACGTTCTAGCAAGTCTCAGGTGTCTGCTCAATAGCAAGGTAACATCACAAATGGCTGCTCCTTTTCTTGGTAGTGGGTTTGTTTTGGGTTTTGTTCTTTTTTCTAAAGAGAAAAATGGTAATTTTCTCTGGCCTTATTTTATGAAACACCTTAAACATTTCTTTTGAAGTTAAAAAAGAAAAAAGAAAAAAAATGGCTTTAGATTGGAAAGCCATTGGAAAGCTCAAATAAATTCTACAAAGTTAAGAGCAGCTATGAAAACAACCTCTAACATTGGGAAGTATTCACAAGCTAGAACTTTCTGCAACATTGCCTACAATAAGTGGTTCACATTGTACCCATAAAAAGCAACAGAGAAACTAACAAATATTTCATATTGTTGCTTAGATTTTTTTGTAAGGAAGTAATTTCATTGATATTTTCTGATAAATGTGATATGCTAATTTTTCCCTAAGACTGGAAAAATTATTGTGAAACTGACATCAGTATTATATCATTACAAATAGTTGATGTTTCTGTAATTTTAATAAAAATGTTTTGTGAAAGACTTTGAAGATGAAGAATTGCATGTACATGTAATTATGTAACCACTTTATAGCTGATGCTAAGATAATTTCTGGCTGGTTTACAAACCTCTCTGCTATCAGATGTGTAATATCTGTGTTAGCTGAAACTGAAAAGCCACCTTTGTTATGTTTAAAAAAAAAGAAAAAAAATTATATCAGTACAGTTATTTTCATTTTTTCTTTTGCTCAGATACTTTCATAAGTGATCACATATTTAATGGCATGGTCAGTTAAAACATTTTTAATTCTGAAATCTTTTTTAATTAATAATGGCTTTTAACTATTATTTTTTACAAAAATGTCTTAACCTTTTAACTTCTACTAAAAAGCTAGGAAGCACTTTGCAGAAAAAGTGTATTTCTCATCATTCAAGAAAAAAACCCAAAATGGAAAGTTTGAGGCATTTTCATGGGTTTACTTTTATAGTTTTAAATTGTTCCTTTGTCTCCCTTATAACCTCCTCTTCTCTTTGAATTTATATAACTGGCTATTTTTGACCATGATTTCTTAGTTGTCTTTTCTCTGAAGACTTTCTACCTCCTACCTGTCTTGCTGGCATACATGTAAAATCCCATCAGCAGATTTTAATGAACTGAACAGTAACATGAAATTTCCATTTATGAATAAAATCTTCCTGTGTAGGTAAATCACAATGCATGAATAAATACCTGAAAACTTCAAGGATTACACCTCCCCCACCCCCCAAGGGATTTATTATATCATGCTTATCCCCGGTGGCTTGAGGAGTGGATTGAGGGTTGCACTAGCCGAGGTCAGAGCAACCCAGCAGGCGGTGGGCTGCCCTTCTCTCACCCGCTTCCAGGGGTGAGAAGAGACTCCTGTCCTCAAACCAGTCCCCTTGGTGAGGCCCGGTATCACTCCCTCCCTCCTCCCTCCGGTGGCACCGCATCGAAACTGCCTTCGCTCCTCCTCGACGGCTTTCCCCATCCCCCCAGCAGCTGAGGTAGCATCAGCTCTGCGCTCACAGCTGCATCCCTCCTTCGGTGTCGCACAGCAGCCCCGGGTGCAGCCCTCTGCCCCCGCGCTGGACCCGAGGCACCCGCATCCCCATTGCTGGCGCTCCCTCTGTGCCACCTGGAACGGCCCCTACCAGTTTTGTCGCTGCCTGGATGCAGCAGTCATTACAATGGCTTTTTCAGCTGGTAGATTCTTCCAAGACGTTTTTGGAGCTGACCTGTGTGTACTTACTCAGGGTGGCATGGCAGGAGGAGGGAGGATAAAAGTGATGAAGAATTTTGCATTTCTCTGGCAGTGGGAGGAATAAGGAGCCACTTGTTAGAGGCTCTTCAAACGGTTTGTTGGCCCTGCTGTTTTTCCTTGGAGATGTCAGGAGGAGATAATTTATTAGACAGTCATACACGGAGAGGGATACCTTGCCTTAAAAAAAGGAGTGGGGAGGGAGACTCAAAATGATTTCTTCAGTAAGCAAGAAGCTGGAACACTGCATGGCCAAGTCTGTGTTCCCGTATATTGTAATTATTTTTCCAAAGGTTTTTTTTGCCCCAATTCTTCAGTAACCCCGGTTGCAACAGAGATGTTTGTGTTAAAACCATCAGTTAAAAAAATCAGCAGAACAGACCTGCAGCCTTCCTTGGACTGCCGGATGACTCGTCTGAGTTCAAGATTTCATCCCAACATACTGACACCTATGTAAGCAGAGGGAGAATTTTAAAAAAAATGTCATTTGAGTAAATTGAAAGAGTTTGCAGGTACAAGTAATATTAGCTCATCTGTGTAAAGGTACATGTGGTAATCAGAGGGCTATGGCTGGTTGTACCTCTAGAATATTTCCTTGCAGAAGTTCAGGGTGCAGGCATCTTTGTTTAGATTTGTTTCTCTGACCATTTCACCCAGGTGACTGTAGTGAGAGCCATCCTGCGGCCCATGTCTATATTTCTGTATGTGATTACTGTGCTTGGGAACAGCAACAATTTTTGGTAGGCTGAAACCTTTTCTAAATATGTAAAGCAATAATAAATACATGAATGCCTGTGATACCATCAAACCACAGCAGCATGTAATATTATCTACTGAACGTCCTGTCACAGTTTTATATATTCGGTTCTTTCCTAGGTCTTTGGTGGTGAGGGCTGTGTGTTCTTGTTACTGGAGTGATGGACGATGGTTCTGTGAAAGAAAGGAAGGCAATGCCATTTTCCATTGGTTTTATCTACTTGAATAATTGAACATGGTATCTCTTAGAACGGACACAGTTCAGCTAGGAATGTTGACACCCTCTTAAGGCAATGCCTAGTGAGGAGAACAATATGGTTCATGATTCAATGAAGGTGTATGCCTGTTGATGCCCTCCCCCCTTCTTGCATTTAAATACCGTTTTAATACCTAGCATTTAAATACCTCCTTTCATGGTAACATCAGAATATGTGTTTAAAACATTATTTGGACTGTGTTTTAGAGACAGACTTGGAGGCCTGAGTTTTGTGTTTAAAGATACTTCCATAATCCTTTGTGGCAATAATTGCAATAAGCTAAAAATAAGGTTGTTTAGAAGTTGCAGTTTGATAAGCAACTTACTTTTCTCTAGTTTGTCACAAACACTAAGGCCATTCGCAGCTGCTGTGTTTTTACCAATGATATTTCAATTAATTGCTCTATTACCCGGCTTAACATGGTATCTCAGATCCTATGATTAATATTAACAAATTAATCATGTAGTAGAATCAGAAGAGTAAAGGTTAACTGTTATTTTTTACTGATCTTAGACATTGAATCTGAAGCTTCAGGTCACAATATACTTTTTTAGGAACTAGCAGATAAATATTCAAATCAAATGCAGCACAGTTGCTCTGTTCGGGAAGTGTGACTAAGTACTTTTCTAGGGATTCTGTTATGTACTACTTCTTAGATAAAAAGCACAAAAATAAATTCTGTTTGTTAATATTTGTCCAGGTTGTATGCTAGGCGTAAGGGAATCTTGCTTTTGGGGTCTGTTGTTACACTCAGTGAGCATCTGGTAGCAAAAGTCATGGGCCATATCCCTGGTGAGTATAAATTGTCACAGGTCCATTGACTTCAACTGAGCTATGACTATTTATACAAATTCCCCTCCCTGTTAGTTTTCAACTTTTTAACACTACGGTCCCCTTCTTTTCTGATGCTATTTATTACATTCCTTTAGCATATGGGGAAAGTTTACATCCCTCTGGTGTTTCAGTAAAGTCTCCCTTTAAGGTGTTAACTACTTTGATGGGTATTTTCTGATATCCCAGGAGCACTGATCTTTAGACACGGGTGAAGATGTGCAAACAATGATTTTATGTGCCGGAAAGGTGGGTTATTAGCAGACAGTCCTTTGGTCAAAGAATGAAACTGTTTCTTCAGAGCATGGGTACAGGTAGGGCAGGAAGCCTGTGCCCTTCTCCCATGTCGTTGAGGCAGGGTGACTCCATCCAGGCAGGGGCTTGATGCAGGCAGCGAAGTTGTCCCTGTCATCCCTTCTGCTTCTTGGCTTTAGCTGGCTGGACACAGATGTGCAGGTGTGGGTTTTTTGGTATTTTATGGTTTGTGATTTTTTGGTTTGGTTGTGGTGTTTTGTTTTGAGTTTTATTTGGTTTTGTTTCTTTTTCTTCCCCCCCCCACCCCCTTTTTTTTTTTTTTCTTTTAAGGTTTTCCTGTACACATGGGTTTTGGAAACTCCACTACAACCTCCAACCCCTTTGTGCCTGTTACTGGATTTCTGCCCTGTATGCACAGAAGTTATGGGTAACGTCAGGAGCTCTGGCATTAGCCCATCCCTTCTCAATGGATGAATATGAATCGTTCATACAATAGCAGTTTTGAAAAATCTCATTCTTTTCCTCCATCAAATATTTATACCCCAGTCTGTTGCCTTGAATATCAGCAGTAAAATTTCCATTGGTCTGTGCACAACAGGAGGCCTATGAGAAGGAGCAATTTTATAGCCCATTCTAACTATTATTTTAAAAGGCAACACTCTTGACGAATTTTAATTCATGGAAAACAAGAAATCTAATGTTTTACTTTATATTTTCCATGAAAGGTAAATATACAAGCCTGACTGGAAAGTACCAAGTATTTTTTTTATAGTAACATTAATATAAATTCACTATCTTTTTGACAGGAGGCAAATTTTATAGATGTGATATTGCATATGACAAGGGTAGTATGTTTCTCTTAGATCTTCACTGTGACCTCTTTCAGTGGGAGGGCCTGAATATTTGGAGACGTGAACCCGTTTTAGGCATTGAAAAGTGATCCCCTTGTGAGTTGAGTTCCCTCCCTGGCACTATGATATATGTCAAGAGTAAGGGTAACAAATTACAAGGGCTGTAGTGTCAGATTATAAAAGGTCCTGATTTTGAGATACAGTATAAACAAACTGTGAACAGATACGTATATTAAAACCAGAAAATCCCGTGTCTTTACCAGCCCTTTATACTGCCCTTCTCACAAGTCAGAGTGATTTGCCTCTCTTTGATTAACATGAACGTTTTATTCCTTTAATTCTTTGTATTGCAGGTCATTTAACTTGTGTACTTTATGGAGTAGGCACACATCGGGCTAAGTATACTCATAGTTGGAAATACGATGCCTGTCCTTTTCCTTCTGATCTTATTCTCAATTATAGGTGTCCTCTTTACAGAGCTTCTGCCATCACTTTTCAAGCTGTAGGTTTCCCACAAGATGAATGACTGTATACCCAATACTGTATTTTTCTACCCATAGCAAATAGGATGACATAAATAATTTCTCCTTTCCTTTGTCCGTCACTGTCTAACCATGGTCTTCTGTGCATTTGTCCTTGCATTGCTACTCCACTTGCAATGGAATATGAGGCGGGTCCTATTATTGTCTTCTAGTATTTAACAGTTTTTAATCAAAAGCTGTTTAATCCCTGGACAATATGAAAGAGGTTCAAAATTTCAGGTTGCTTATTTGCCTTGGGAAAATTATAGGAAATTTTAACTGCACTTAATTTGCTTGTGGGAAACTGCTGTAACAGTTTCTACTATCCTTTAAAAAACTAACCTTTGGAGTATCCTGTTATATTCCATGAATTGCCTTAGTTCTGTTTACTTCGGTAAAGTGTAAGCTGAGAATGCATCTCTCCAAATAACTTCTAAATTTATTATCTGAATATCTTAAAATAAATTGTTCTCAAATTATGTTTTTAAAGAATGTTTTTGTCCATTTTATTACAAGAGTAGGTTGGTAGGGTATTATTAAGTTAATAGGGGTTTTTTTACATATTAAATTTAAAAAGTTTTCTTTGTGAATTTTCTGGAGGATTTCTGAGTTTCTTTTTATGGCTGATGCACAATGTTGTGTCTTTTCTGTTTTCAGAAAAATACATTCAGCTTACAAGTTTCTGTTTTCTTTGTAACTTAAGTTTGTGGGATGCAATCAGAAAAGAAGATATCTTACTGGCAATTAATATCTAGTACCTCTCAACTCTGCTTTCAGAATTCCCTCTGTGAACCCTTGCTGAAGCTTGTTACACCTTCATGTGTTTTTTCAGTTTTTCAGCAAAACCACCAGGTCTGCACTCACTGTGTTTTCAGGGCCACCAAATACATACTGAAAGCTCTTATTAGACTTACGTGTTTCACAAGGTGATATTAATACTGAACAGTTTTCATGGTTGCCTTTTATTTACAGGGACTTTTTTGCTTCATGTGCCCTCTGGACTGTTCAGCTGCGACAGTTACATACAATAGATTGTATTACACATATATCACGTAGTGCATTGTGCCCACATGTACACTTTCAGCATTTCAGGTTTTCTGTTAAGAAAGGCCTCTTTGCTACCTAGGTATTTTCTTTTGTAGTCTTTTGTTAAGTGTTCTTTTTGTGTCACAGGTGAAATTAAAGTAATGCTTAATGCAAGGGTAGGGGTGGTGATGTTCAGTATATTTTTGCAGCACGTGCAGTACACCTGGAAATCTCTCCATCTACTTCCAGAGCAGATATCTACTTTATGGAAGTCTTGCATTACCTCTAGCTAGCGGGATTCCTGTTCATGCATGCTGGGTTTTATTCCTGTTCAGAGGCACCTGATTCTTCCAGTGCTTCCTCTATAGACCCAGATATCCCTGGAAGTTATGATTTCTGTCAGTGGGAGGAGATTGAACCAGCACTATACCACTGAACTTGGTTAACTGTCCACTTCATACAGACTTTTAATGCCCACCAACCTGAAGGCAGATTGTGTTTATTCAGGCAGTGCAGTGCACGTGTGATAAGGAATGTATAAATGTCTTAGTGCTTGGTTCTTCAAGATGTTTCCAGGTGTGGTAAGACTGATCAATCTTAGAGACAACCCATGTTGTACATAAAAGTAGTATGAGTGTTTTGGCTTTGCTTGTGCCTGCCTGAAATGAAAGGTTCTCCTGCTTTAGGTTTATACTAGAAAGGCTAGTTCTTAACTTTGTTGTTCTAGCAGAAGATCACCTTGTGAGTCAGAAAAACTAATAGCATTTATCCTAATAAATGGCAGTGGGGCTTTAGGAATACAGACTCTGTTTAATCAGATTCTTTATGATTTTATTTTTAAATTCAAACTCTGGTGAAACACCTGACAAGTAGTTAGGAGGAGAGTTCTCTCTGTAGGAGAATGTATCCTACTTCTACTGAGTGCTGAGAGAATTCATGTTCCAGGTGCAGTGTCTTTGAGACTGCCCTCCAGCAAAAGTGAAAAAAGGTCAACACTTAGGATGTTCCTGACTCTGATTTTTTGTTTGGGTTTTTTTTTGTTTGTTTGTTTGTTTTTTGGTTTAGTTTTTTTTTTTTGGGGGGGGGGGGAAGTTATTTTAAAATGGAAGAAAATCAGTAATGAGAAAAGGTAATGCCATCCTGAAACATTCAGGAAGAAACAATAACAAAGGTAAAAAAGTACCTATCATGGTTGGCTTGTAAGATTTCTGCAACTGGAACAAATTGTACTGTTTTGGATTCCTCTTGTGGAGTCAGATTTCTGCTTTTCCCAAGGTTTTTGATCAGAGCAGCAGGAAATTGAAGAGTCTGTATTCATAAGACTCATTCTCTAGACACTTCACCAGCTTTGTTGTTCTTAGGACATGCTCCAGCAAAATTTATTAGGAAAAATTTATTCAGTGAAAGGGTTATAAAGCATTGGAACAGACTTCCTAGAGAAGTGGTGGAGTTACCATCTCTGGAGGTATTGAAAAGATGTGTAGATGTGGCAGTTGGAGGCATGGTGTGGTGGTAGACTTGGCAGTGTTAGGTTTACTGTTGGACTCAATGATCTTAAAGATCTTCTGCAATCTAAATGATTCTATGATTCTGCCTATTTTCAGCAGCTGTTAACTCTTGCTCTGATCAGCAACTGGATTGCTGGCATATGGTTTGGAGCATGAATCAAAGCCGCATGTGATTCCAAAGACTCCTGTTTAAACTGAGCATGACACTGCTTTTGCATTATCAGATTCCCCTCCGGTTGCTTTTTGCTGTGGATGTTTTGCCATGTGCTAAGTGAACATGCAGCTGAAGGAAAGAGTAATCTGTAAGGAGATTCGTAGTCCTGCCGCTTCTGCAGCTTTGTTGAAATCAACTGTTTTTCTAAGAAGTCTGATGTAATTTTGCCCCCTCAATATTAGTACTAGTCAAACTGTATTCACTGAGTTTTCTGACCTGACAAAGATGCATGCAGAATAACAGCCCAGCTTCTGTCAGAGTATCTGACACCAGGTTACTGTTTACTTTTGCTTGCATCCATGGTAATGGTCATATCCAGTTCAGTTCAATCAGCACTTGACTATAACATGGGAGAGGGGAGCATATATGTGTATATATAGTATCTAAGCTGTATTTAGAAGTTCTTGACAGAAATAAATAAGCTGAGATAAGTAAGAGATCACACTGCTTTTGCCACCAAACCCATACTGTTTGGAGTGCTGTTTTTTATAGGCTTTTTTTTGTGTGTGTGCGCTGCCAAGACAGCCCTGCACTGAGTGTCGAAGTGTGAGGTACAGTTTCAGCTAGACATATTGCAGACTTTGTTCTGCAGGATAGGGGCATGAATTTACTCTTGAGAAAGAGGTCAAACAGAGGTTTCATATCCATTCATCTCCTTATGAGAATTGCTGACTCCCTACTGAGGTGGTCAAGGATCATAAAACAGGCATGGACAAAATACTTTGATATTTTTATCCCTTCAGGCATGATGCAATTGTTGCAAATTTAAGAGTTTTTGTTATGAGAGTGAAAGAATTTCACTGCAGGAATTAATTGCTCCCGAATGAGTCCTCCTTTGCTTCATCCATCATAATCGAAAACTCCTATCTTTGTGGAAGCAGAACTTGATTCAGAGTTTGTAAACAAAATGTTGCATTATGAATATTTAACAATCAGACTGGTAGGAAATAAAGGCCAGATCTGGACAACTGCATGAGACACTTCATATCACTCTGCTTCATCTAGCAGCTGTATGATGGATCGGGTTCTGTTAAATCATTGTCTTTCTGGGAGGAAAGGGAGAAATGCTGCTTGAGTGGTGATGGATGGTTCCAGCTTTTGGCCACACCATACGAACAGTCCTGCCCAACCTTCCACTGCCAAAGAGTTTATACTTTAAGAAATAGTGGCAACATTTCCCTGGAGAAATGAGCTTTATCAGGGAGACACAGCAGAGGAAAAACAAAAAGAGGTTCCTAAGACAGAATAAGATATTGGAAATAAGGGCTGCACTCGGCACTGCGCAGGCGTTGGCTGATGTGCTCATCATGGGTAGCTCTTGTCAGGCAACAGGTTTTTGTGCTGTGTTGGCCCAGCTGAAGTTACGTGGCTGTACACGTAATCACTGACGGTTTTGTCCTGCTCATGTGGCACCCTAAGGAAGGGTGGAAGTATTTGTGAGAGAAACCAGAACAGGTATTGATATCCAAAGATAATGAAGTACAAAGTGCAGAAGAGTACTGAAGTAATAGTTCAAAAATCACTGGTGTTGGAAGGTACCTCAGACTTCTGAACTGACCATTTTGTTACAAACGCTGATTAAGCTTTTGGGTGTCCTAGGATTACTCTAGAGTCATGGTTTTCTAGATCATGGTTTATGCCTTTTTTGGTCTACCATGCAGTGAATGACATGATGTGAATCCACCAGGCTAGTGATCCTAGCACACAGGCTGTGCAGTGCCGTGCCAGAAGAATAACATGGCATACTGGATATTAACTCTGAGAGTGCTCTTACTCTCACTCTGAAGCCCCTTTTTGATGCTCAGGCAGTTATGACCTACAGATCATCTCTGTATTATTTACTGGGGCTTTGAAGATGATGCATTGAACCACTGAGCCTTTAGGCTAGTGCTTTTATGCCAAAATATTTATGTTGACTTAAGGGAGTAAAATTTGGCCCAAAGCCTCACTGAATTGAAAAGTGTATTAAAATATATGTTGGAAGAGGAATTTGACATTGACTGACTAGAGCGAAGAGGAAAAGAGGTTAAAACCTTACTTTTTATTCTGTTTACGTAATTCAGAGTTCAAGATTATTCCACCTTTTAATTAAAGCTCAGCAAGATCTCTTCTGCTGTTCAGTAGAGGAAATAAGAAAGAGAGAGAGGTGGGAGAGGAGAATCAACTGTTTGCCTAGTTGTACTGGGTACAACTAGATGCCCGAAAATGCATGGGGGCATGTAACAAGATTTATGTTGCGGTTTCATTCTACAGGCTTTTTAATAGATTCATCTGCCAAATCCCATTACTGTTTGTATATTATTTTAAAATTAATCTTGGGTTTTGGTTTACTTCTTTCTCTAATGAGCTATTTACAGGGTGCCTCATTAATACTTCTAAGGTAGTATAGAAAGAATTGGAGGAGAAAGTTGCACCTGGGGAATGGAGCAATTTCAGATTTACAGTCTTTTGGGAATTTCTCCTTTTATAAGAATATATTTTGTAAAATTTCATGGGGGTCAGCTAGACATCTGCTTATAAAATCCTAACCTGTCTTTCGCAGAGAAGATTACCATGAAGATGGGTTCTGTCAGCCATACAGGGGAATTGCGTGTGCACGGATCATTGGAAATAGGACCATTTATGTGGACTCCCTCCAGATGCAAGGGGAAATTGAAAACCGTATTACTGGTAAGCTTATACATCTCTGTAGCAGGGTAAAAAACATCCATGAAAATATCCAATTCAGGTATAAATAGTGCTATCATCCGGTTTTATTATTCAGTTTTATTGGTCAATGACTAATAAATCCTTACATTAAGGTTTCGAGGGGGTGAGCTGGTTTCACACTTGTGCAGTTAGCAAAATTTGGAGCAAGGAAGATGTCTATCTGCTGTCATGTGTAGAAGCTTCTTCTGTGTCCTTTAGTAAAATGTCAGAGCATTGACTTTTTAACAGCTTTTAGTTTATACTGAAGCTTTTTGCGTGATGGATTCAAATAGTATATTTGAAAAAGAAAACAATCTGTGAAGTAATAAAAAACTTTTATTTTCTTGAAAAATGTATAGTGGCTTTTTCTTTGGGTTTCCTCCCCTGTTGCATAATTCCAGCATAGTCTGGATTTCACATTGGTTTATATAAAATAAGAGTCAACCTTCCTGTGCTCTGTCCCTGCGGATCCCTCCTCTGATTGTTGTTTCAGTACAGTCACAACCAAAACCTTAATGGCTTTTTGTGGGCTGTACATCAACATGGGTTTTCTTCACTGGACCTCAGTTAGCTAACATTAGCTGTGACTCTGATGTACACAAGTTGAGCAAGCAAATGAATCTGTGAAACAGAGCAAACTGTTTGTCATAATGTATGACCAATTAACTCAGTCCAGCATGAGCTTATTTGCATCTGGCCAGATATGGCTTACTAATTGAATCTGCAATTTTAACGTAGCTAGTCACCAAAAAGAGTTTGACTTCACTTGTCAGCTCTGTCACCTTAAAGATAATGCCTTAAAGGCTCATTGTAAAGCCAGGTATCCAGGTCAGGGTTTTTTCTGTTCTTCAGATAGTGATTAGATTCTGGGACTTGCAAAATTCAGGTGCTGACCTTTCTTTGTACTATTACAACTCATTCCCCTCTTCTACCTCTTTACTGTTTTAACACCAGCCTTTTTTACCGTTATGTCATTAATTATTGATCATTACTGTTGATAAAATTTTTTTCTATGACATAAACTCTACCTGTTTGGATGTATTCCAGTAATACGGAAATTTTCAGCTACCTGAAATGATTAAATCTGTAACTCTGCAAATTAGGTTCATAATGTCCTAAAAAAAAACCCAAACAAAACAAACAAGCACACAAAATCCAACCCCAAACCTGTGATATCTTCCAGAAAATGTTTGTTGGTCAAGTTATACTTATTTCTGGAATACACCACATGGACATTCGTGAACTGGCTGCTGGATCTGATCATTGGTTATATTTTGGAAGCTGGGGGCTGGAGTTGAGAATAATTTTTGCCAGAACTGTTCTTTCTTAGGAAAATTCTGGGGATCACCATGTAGAGCTGCTCAGTGCCTAGCTAAGCAGTAATGATTATCCATCAATAATATGGCATTTTCAAACGATACACATCTGAAGGACATACCAAATGCCTTATGCAAAATAACCCTGAGAATTTCACAGCATGCTTGGTTCTTACAAGTCTTCTTATGTGTAAAAGCAAGTACTGCAACACTGAACGTTCTCTGTCCAAATGACAAGGTATTTCTGAAGTTTCGAACTTCATAGATAAAAAAAAAAATCTGCTGTATAAATGCTGTTGAGATTTTGCTTGTACTTTTGCCCATTTTTTGGTGGAAGCTGTTAGTGGTCAGACCTCCCATGGGGCGCTCAGGGGAGGCTGTGCGTGGGAAACGGTGACACCTACTGCCCGATGCCAAGAACATTTAACAAGGTTACAGGTGACACCTATAGGGAATTTTTATCCTGGATTTTTACCTTCTCTGCTGGGCTGATGTATGAAATACATCCCCTTTGCCTCTACAGCCCCTAGTGCTGTTCCATCCTGCACATGTGGTTACATGAGAATTGCATCCTTCTATTAAAAAAGAAGGACGTTTCTGGAGAAAATCTTGAGACATGACTTGAGAGACTGGAAGGCCAACAATAAAGAGTGGACGGACCTGATCCCTGACCTGTGGACATGTGTGGCTAGCGATGTCTTTGCTGTGCTGTTTAGTGTCTGTTTAATAACTAAGTAAATAAACCCCTTAGATGCTACCACACAGTCCTGCTGGCTTTTGCACCTCCCATCAAAATAAGGACATGACTGTGACTTGTGCAGTCTTTGCTCATGCTGATTTAAATTCTGTAACATCTTCACAAAAATTAGTGTGGAGTTTCAAATAGCCAACAGTGACTGCTTCACTCCTCCAGGTTTATTTTTTTCCTTGTTAGCCTTCAGGACAAGCACATGTCACAGCTGTCATTTCACGCCTGATATCATGCCTGCATGCAGTGTTCCCTACATGACTGATAAGGGGTTATATTCCTGTGTTGATATTCCTGCATTAAAATAAGCAAAGGTATAAACAGTACAAAAGACTGGGACTGGGACTGCTTGCTGTATGTGTGGCGTTTAAGAAGAGACAGGAGACTCTCTGATAGCAGGTGGCAGCAGAAAGTAGAGGGTTGAAAGGACAGAGCTGAGCAGTAGGGGAAAAGTTGATTTGTAGGTTGTAAATAGGCTGCCGAATAACTTGAACTGCTCATTCCCTCTCTTTGTACAGTGTGTGTTGGTGGAACATGCAGTCTAGCAAGCCTTACTCACAAATGTTTTCCAGTGTGGGAATGCATGTTCCTACATTTAAAGTTTGATTCATCCCCAAATACAATGCACACACGCATTTGTCTTTTCTTTGCAATGTGCAAGAAAACTCTCAGATAAATGTTACTGTGTCAATGCTGAGAGCTAAAGGGGACGATTAAGTTCCTAATTCATTATGACATCATATTAATGTTAGCAGTATGCTGAGATTGATGACATTCATTTTCCCCAAAACTGCTGCCTGATAGGCTTTTCATGTCTATTAATAGCAGTATCTTCCCAAATACCAAAGGCATACTTTCTTTTGCCTGTCAAGGCTTAAAAAACTCATCTTTATTAATCAAAACGTCTGCAGGAGGAAGAAGCTAGGTGACCCTCATTCAGATTTTACCTAATTAGGAACTTTGGAAATACATGTCAGTATCCTGGCAGATCTCTTGCCTGCACTGTTTATTCTTTGAAGTTAAAATTAGTCAAGCACCAACAGTTTGCTCAATGCTAGTCACTTGGGTAACTTCCTAAGAACTAAGATCTACAAGCTCTGTGCAGATGTCAGAGGGTCACTGGGATGCTGGGTTTGCTTTCTGCATTTGTCAGCTCTCCTTTACAGCAGAAATGACCTAATTTCCCTGCTGCTCAGTGGGCTGTTAGACCCTCAAGAAAACATGGACATTGTAAAAGGCAAATGTAATGAAAATATGTTGTTTCTTATGCTTTTCATAACTTAATACTTAAGCAGTACTTTTGTTCCTTTCCAGCTGCATTTACCATGATTGGCACTTCCACACATTTGTCTGATCAGTGCTCACAGTTTGCTATACCATCCTTCTGCCACTTTGTGTTTCCCCTGTGTGATGAGCGCTCTCGGACCCCTAAGCCGCGGGAGCTGTGCCGGGATGAATGTGAAGTTCTGGAAAATGATCTCTGTAGGCAGGAGTACAACATCGCTAGGTCAAATCCCCTCATCTTGATGCAGTTACAGTTGCCTAAGTGTGAGGATCTCCCACGACCTGACACCTTGGAAGCTGCCAACTGCATAAGGATTGGGATTCCTGTGGAGAGACTCAGCCGATGTAAGTCTGGGTATTTCATCAGTGGGAAAAAGTAAGGCTTGTGGCTTCCTCATGTTGGGTCTGAGAGGTGATATTTTATCAGCTATTCTTTTTGTAAAGAAAGTACTGCTATACTGGATGCCGCAACTTTTTATCATGTTAATACTGACCTTAGTTGCACTGTTGTAAGGATGGCAAGGAAGTTTAAAGGATGCTGCTTAGTACTCAAAAGGCTTATATCAACCACCCTGGTCTACAAAACGACTGATTTGACTCAGATTTGCAAGGGGAAGCAGCGTGTCACAGGCTTCCCTCCCCACATGCCTGCTCCCAGCTCTGGCTCAGTCCTTGCTTTTCTGGATGAGTCCCCCCATACTGCTATTTGGGAGTTTTCCTTACATATGAATAAACCTCAAATAGGCTGTGGAAGCTTCACTAGAAAAATCTGCTAAGAAATTAAACATTTAATATTCATTCTTTCTATAATGAAACCCACAAGAATATTAATCCTGTAAATTGAGCATGGAGTGTTTTGTCTTTCTTCACCCACACAGGATGGGTGAAAACATTGATCTTGCTTCCATGGATTTGTATTTGCATCCAGGAGTAGAAGGACTTTCCTGTTGTCAGTAATTATGTGCTGACAGTTTTTTTCCCTACTTTGTTTCCTAGCAATTAATCACCTCCCTCAACAATATTCAACAAGGAAGCTCCAAGAGACTAAGGATGCTTAAAGTTCAAAGTGTGATAAGATTTTTCTGAGTATCGTTGGTGCACCCACAGTTAAGAGCAGGGGTCATGGCATAATGGTGGACATGGAAAACTAGCTGTGTGCTATGTAATGCAGCTGAGAAGCAGAAATAACTGAGAAAACTATGACAGAGGCAAATCATCCAGGGAAGAGGTATCAAGCAAAAGGAATGAGAATAAAAACAATAAAAAGTCTGGCAAAAGTAATCCCTGATCCTCAGAGCCAGAAGTGCTCTCTTTGGTGGGAAAGTTGCGACCTGATTATCCTGGGAGTTTGGAAGAAGGGCTTTGAGAGCTGGATTCCTGGGGGCTGGGCAGGTGGACTTGGAAAAATGGCTAATGTAATGTTGCAAACATGCAGAAAAATGCATGAATCAGTGCAGTTGATATATATGGGAGACAAGCAGTCAAATATATATATATATGTATATATGTATAAAGGGAGGATAGCAGCAAAACAGAGATTAAAGATAGGAGTTCAACGATATGAAAGTGGTGTATCTAAAGAGAAGAAAGGCTTTAGAAGAAAGGCATTAGAAAACGCAGCACTAATTTCTCTAGGAAGTGAGTAGTGTGAGGAAGATGGGAAGATTACAAGAAATGAAAGTGGTGGGAAGTTTATGCTGTTGGCATATGAAGACTTCTCCTGAAGTGAAACTCATATCTCTAATTTACTTTAACTTATCTTGTCTTCTATCTAAAGGTCCATACTTACTCTTTAGTATCAACTTGCATTCAGAGTTACCAAATATTGCTGTGTATAGCCATAGAGCTGGGACACTCCAAGGCGGAATCCAGAAATAACTGGGTGTAAGAGTACAGATACCCCCAGAACTGAAATCTCAAACCTCACAACTTTCATTTAAACCCTGAAGTACCTAAAATCAAGTACTTTTTGCATACATGGTCTCTGCATTTCAACTCTTATGGTCTTCCTGGCCTTGACTATTTTGTTATTTGCAACTTCTTGTCAAATCTTATGTTGCAGATCATCAGTGCTACAATGGTTCTGGAGCAGACTACAGAGGAATGGTCAGCGTTACGAAGTCTGGCCACACTTGCCAACTCTGGGACTCTCAGAGTCCCCACAACCATGATCTGACAAGCACACAGTTTCCAGAGCTAGGTGGAGGACATGCATATTGCCGAAATCCTGGAGGTCAGATGGATGGGCCCTGGTGTTTTACAAAGAATAAAAACATACGCATGGAGCTGTGTGACATACCTTCCTGTAGTATGTATTCTCTTGTTTTCCCCCTACTATTTTCCTAAGTCCTGTGTATGTAATGTTCCCTATTTTTACAAGTACAGTTCACTTAAGAGTGTTTCAAACGTTTCACTTGCTGTAATGTGGGACCCTTGTTTTGTGTTTAATATTTTCTGGAGTTCATAGCTTATAACTGAGATATTGTGACACGTTTTAATCATCTATTACTATTTATGATTATATATTGCTTTCATTATGTGTTGGGTGTTAAGATGAGATAATAATTAATGATAAGGTTGCGGTTTGTGTTCTAACATGCCAAATGCCAGACTTGACATACTTGCCACCTGCATGTGTTTGGTTTGCTCACACTGCTCAATGGCATATTGCTTTCACTCTGTGTGGCATCTTGTAGGCAGCAATGATCTTCAGATCCTGTAGAGGGAGATGCAGCACCATGCTTGGCGGGAAGGAGCCTGTGTGAGGTGCAGAAGCAGAGATGTCACAAAACAGACGATCTTGTCAGAAAAGACCTACGCTACCTGCTAGTGGCTCTGTACTGCACGACTAATGGCAAAAATAAAAAGTTCATCTCTCACAGCTTAATACTGTCCCACTCACCTCCCTGTACTGGGACAGCCTTCACTCTAGAGCTGTTACGGTTGTAACAGTCTTTGGCCGCAGCAAAACAACTTCATGCTGTGCTTCATTAGAAAGAAAAGTGTGTTTCCTGCAAAAACAGATGTATCTTGGAAGCCATGGATTGCCTGGATATTTAAGAGCTCAAAACTGATACAAAATTTCTTAGTTACTTCATTTTTTTACAGTAATACGATTTGACATTTATAATAAATTTCTACATTTCATGTAACATGGTGCAAAGATAACACTTGGATGTGGTTGTGGTGAAAGCAGTAGCCACAAATAGCAAAACCACACATTGCAGAAAACATCCCAGGCAGTTCCAATGAATATTTTGGACATCACTATGCTTTCCTAGAATCTCTAAGTATCAAAAAAGAAAGCATTTCAGGAAGGTTCCAGAAAAGTCTTCTGAGGGTATATTGGTGGCTGTTTCATGTCTATCTCACTGTAACATAAAAGCACTTTTATTGTACCAAGTACAGAACAAATAATACCTCTGCCAGTGAGAAGTGAGATTTATTTTATTCTGGGCAGAAGTAGTACCAGTGGAGGTAAAAAGTGAGCAGAGAGCTGATGAAATGGCTGTAGTTGGGCAAGAAGGCCAGACTGCAATGTTCTGCTATGGTTTATCACATTGAATTCACTGCTTTATATACTGTGATGAAGGCTGCTCTCTTGAGTTTTATCCCTTGAACGAGATAATGCAATGATACTCTGGTCTATGTTCTGCAGTTTCCACAACCAGAAGCCTCAAAAATAATGTGAAATAAACCACATGCCATGCTGTTACAGCTAACACATTAAATGTGGGGCTCGTGGTTTATCTTCATACTGCAAGTTGCTATGTCCATTCAAACTTCTTTGAGATAATTAATGAGAAGTTGTGTCGGAGAGGGTAATGTGACTTCGGTTTTCAAGCTGTAGGAGCGTACTTTTTGTTTAAAATACAGTATTAACAGTCATACTGTAGGTTTGGTTTGGGGTTTTTTGTTTCATTTGTGGGTTTTTTTCTTTCTTTTCTATAGAATGCTTTAAAAATACTTACCTTAAACAATGAACATCTCTGTGCCTGACAGGTCCACATGACAACAGTAAAATGGGAATCCTCTACATCCTGGTTCCCAGCATAGCCATCCCTCTGGTTATTGCCTGCCTTTTCTTCCTGGTCTGTATGTGCAGAAACAAGCAGAAGACATCTGCTGCTACACCACAGCGCCGCCAGCTGATGGCATCTCCTAGCCAGGACATGGAAATGCCACTCATTAATCAACACAAACAGGTATTTTTTTCCAGGGTTTCCTTAGGCCACATATTTCCAAAGTGTCGTGGCTTTCAGTGCCTCGGGTTCTCGGTCTTCAAATTGAGCCAAGTTGTAAGTGACTTGATTTCCATACTGTGCTGCTCATCTACTTCAGTGAAAAGCACATCTTGCACTCACTAGCTGTATCTAGAAACCCTGGCCTTAGGCAACAGCTTTCAGGACAAAGTATTTTATGACATTTGTTTTTACCTGTCAGTCCCCTTCTGCCTATTGTCTCAGTGACTGGAAATGTTATTTCTGATCCAGTCTTCAGCCTGCAGCTCATTTTCGCTCCTGGTAATGCCACAGTTGGTTTGCTTGTTTAAAGCAGGATGCACGGTGAGGTTTCTTGTCTAATCTGTTGGCTCAGTCCACTGGTATTCTGAACTACCACTGAGAAAGGAGCTGAGCTGGGGTGCAACATGTTTCTAAGGCTGTGTATCACAAGGGACGGTGAAATGAAAATGGCTTTGAACTCCTGTCTACGGATCTTAGTTCCTGCGTATGATTTTCTGGGTCAACTAACTGATCTCTGCATTAAAAACCTGTTCAGAGCTAATGTTGCATTTTTAATAACAGCATTACAAGATGCAAGCTCAAAAAACCAATGCTCAGTTTGGAACAATTGGCAACATCTGTTCAGGAAGCCATAGAATATTTGCAAGATATTACCAGTTGTAACAAAGTGCATTGATTTTGTGTGTTAAGGGGGAGGCTTAATGGCTGAGTCTGGGCTGTGCTGGAAAATACTTAGTTCAGTTCACAGTCTTATGACCATTAAAATCAGAGATTGCTCCCAAATTAACTGTTAAAGCATCTTTCCAGCCTGCCCTGCTCCCTCCTGCTGCGGTGTCCTGTGTGTAGAGCTGTGCCAGCTGCCTTCGGCTTGGTCTGGAACTCCTTCAGCCCATCAGGACAGACCCATTAGATCACTGTCACAAACTTCCATGCTTTCCTTGTCAGCTGCAGGAGGGAGGCTCTTGAAGTTTATCGCTCTTGGGTTTGCCACCTTTTCCTTCATGTACCAGAGAGAAATTCCTTCTTTCTTCTGGTCCTCTTCCACCCCTCTCCATCAGAGCTAGGATGAGGTTTCTCAGCAGGGGTACAGCTGTTCCTGTAGTGCAACAGGGGAGAAAGGCCTATCTGCTACTGCAGGGCTGAAGGAGTGAGGTTTTGTTCCTCCTTCTGCTGGAAGGGATATGTCAGTTTACCCCTAGGCTGCCACCTCCTCAGCCAGTGGCCACGGCTTTTCTGACAGATCTCCAGTGAGCACCTCTGGGTTACTGTGAAGGGCAAGCGCTGCTGCAGTTAATAGACATCACCATTTACCAGATTTACTCTGAACGGATTATTTGTTTAGCTTGTGGGGAATATGGTCACTCCTTTGAAAAATAATTATAGTCATCATCTTGCAGCATAATTCAATTTAAACTTCTGATAATAGTATAACTCTTTTCAAGGTTAACTGTAAAATCAGTGTGCTGATGTGAATATACAAAAAGCTGAAGTAATTGTGACCCAATTTGTCTTCCATTTGGAGCATCTAACCAGTAGAAGCTTTTTTTTTTATAGGAAAATCTGTAGTTTAGGAAACACTGTGATTTTTTGCTGACTTACTTTCTTTACCCTGTTTCAGGCTAAACTTAAAGAAATCAATCTGTCCACTGTGCGGTTTATGGAGGAACTAGGAGAGGAGAGATTTGGCAAAGTCTACAAGGGGCATCTTTTTGGTACAGCGCCAGGTGAACAGACTCAAGCTGTCGCTATCAAGACGCTTAAAGACAAAGCAGAACTGGCTCTTCGAGAAGAATTCAAGCATGAGGCAATGATGAGATCACGATTACAGCACCCAAACATTGTTTGTCTGCTGGGAATAGTGACAAAGGAACAGCCCATAAGCATGATATTTAGCTACTGTTCCCACAGTGACCTGCATGAGTTCTTGGTGATGCGATCTCCCCATTCAGATGTTGGCAGCACTGATGATGACAAGACAGTAAAATCCACTCTGGAACCAGCAGACTTTTTCCACATTGTGACTCAGATAGCTGCAGGAATGGAATACCTTTCAAGCCACCATGTTGTCCACAAGGACTTGGCCACTAGAAATATACTGGTGTTCGATAAACTGAATGTGAAAATATCTGATTTAGGCCTTTTCAGGGAGGTTTACGCTGCTGATTACTACAAACTGATGGGAAATTCCCTTTTTCCTATCAGATGGATGTCCCCTGAGGCTATTATGTATGGCAAGTTTTCTATTGATTCAGATATATGGTCATATGGAGTTGTGTTGTGGGAAGTTTTCAGTTACGGCCTGCAACCTTACTGTGGTTATTCTAACCAGGATGTCATTGAGATGATCAGGAACCGACAGGTTTTGCCATGTCCTGACGACTGTCCCACATGGATATACACTTTGATGTTGGAGTGTTGGAATGAATTTCCCAACAGAAGACCAAGATTTAAAGATATACACAACAGACTACGAACATGGGGAAACCTTTCTAATTACAACAGCTCAGCGCAAACCTCTGGGGCAAGCAACACCACGCAAACAAGTTCTCTCAGCACAAGCCCTGTTAGCAACGTCAGCAATGCTAGGTACATTGGACCAAAGCAGAAAACTCCAGCTTTCCCTCAACCGCAGTTCATACAAATGAAAGGGCAGATGAGACCAATGGTTCCACCTCCCCAGCTCTACATTCCAGTCAATGGTTACCAGCCAATGCCTGCCTATGGCGCTTACTTACCAAATTTTTATCCTGTCCAAATTCCAATGCAAATGGCTCCTCAGCAAATGCCTCCACAGATCATTCCCAAACCAGGCTCCCACCACAGTGGGAGTGGATCCACCAGCACAGGCTACGTAACGACAGCACCTTCCAATGCATCAGTGGCTGACAGGGCTGCTCTGCTCTCGGAGGGCACGGATGACACACACAATGGAACAGAAGACATCGCACAGAATCCTGTCCAGGAGGAAGAGGAAGAGGAGGGCTCTGTGCCTGAAACAGAATTGCTGGGTGATAATGACACACTTCAGATGGACGAAGCAGAAATTCAATCAGAAGCCTAAGGAATTCGGCCTCATTACTAAGAATTTCACATCACTTCCATGCATGGAGACTGTAGATCCTTAGGCTTAATAGCAGTGATTTTGATCTGACTAGAAGAAACAAAACTACACCCATTTAAAGTGCAACATTAACGATATACCGGGTTTATTGACCATTGCCACCATCAGATTTTCCAAATATGATGGTATAGAATTTCTGGGTTTAATCTTTTTTACTGTCCTACAGTTCTTGAGGGAAGCTGCTTTTCAGTTATGTACTGTTGCTGTGCAACATATTGCAGAGTAGCATTGCACATCATGTATATCATGATACGTGAGTGTAATGTTAGTGAATTATGCTTAAACCAGTAACACAAAAAGGAATCCAACTATGGTTGCAGAATTGCTCTGAGTGTAAAGAAGTGCCCTGGATGTGATGGACAGCTTAGTTTATAGTATTTATCTCTTTGACATAATGGACACGAGATTGTTGTTTGCTTTTTGAGTCTGAAAAAATAACAAATTGAGAATACTGATTTGTGTTTGTATTACGACAACCAGAGAAGTAGGGAAACTGAATATAAAATTGACTGTGCTGAGTCAGACCACGGGTCTGTCCAGCCCAGTAGCATGGCGCAAAAGGCCATCGGTAATGTCTGCCCAGGGAAGACTGCAAGGGCAATTTCCCTTGTAGAATTTCCCTAGGGTATTTCCCCAGTATCCAGCAATTTGTGGCTTAGGGACTTCCTGAGCCAGAAGTGGATTCTTTTTCTGTTTAATAGCCCTCAATGGAATTTTCTACCATGAATTTATCCAAATGATTTTGAACACACATAAACTTACAGCATCCACAACGACTTGTGGAATAACATGAGAGGAGAGAGGATGGCTTTCTTTCATCATTCCCAATGAATGACCGTGACGGAAGCTTCCAAATGAGATCATCTGACTGCATTTGTGGATGAAAGTATTCCTTCTCTGCTGTATATTTTCAGCAGCAAGCAGCCTTAATACACTGTTAACCAAAAATGGGGATATTGTAGGGGATATTGTAGGTGTGCACTAACTTAACAATCCAACTTTAATTGCATATTGGTTATCAAGTATAGAAAAGGACTCCACATGTATGTTCCTGCATTGTAAAAATGTTGGGTTTTGTGCGGGGTTATAGACTTACTTGATTTACCACAATTACTGCTGGATTGCGTGTGAAACCATGTTTTTTCCTGCCTCTGTAGTGAAAATGAATCTTTGAATTTTAGAAGACCAAAATAAGCAATACTGTACAAAGTGCTGGTTTTGTGCTTCTATTTGCAGGATGAATCATGTACAGACCTTTAAACGTAATTTATGTTTTACTACATTTTATATACTTTTTTTGTTGAACTATTTGAATTTTTTTTAATGAATGACTTTATAACTTAACCATTTACAATATTCACATGTGGTGCAGTTTTATTGTATTGCTGTTTCATTTTGTTAAATACGCAGACAGGTCCATACATTTCATGACCCTTTCTGTAATACAAGCATTACACATTCTCATTGTAGCATTGTAGCCAACACACACTATAGCTATAAGTTGTACATCCAACATGGATTATTCAATAAAGTGATGCAAAAAGTATCATTAAGTATGTTATCTTTACAGTTCCTACAGCCGCTGCTTTGTTAGGGTACTTTGTGGAAATAGAAAAGACCACAGTTCTTTAGGTTACAGGTTTCATACCTAAACTACAACTTTTTATTTTATTGCATTGGGATTCACTTGTAAGTTGTGTATCTTTGTGATCTACACCCTGTGTTCATGGTATGTTTCAGCATTACTTATTTCCAGCATTTCACCTGGATTTGGAAATGCACTGGTAGGAATAAAATATGAAAGCTTTATTACTTGTGTTAAAATAATGCAGCTTTGGGTGCTATTACTAAATAAAGTATAGATAAATAAATAAAAAATGTTAAGTTTATTTACTTTAAGGTCTTTTTTTCTTCTAGGTTTCACATTCTCAGATTAATGACTTTCATTAATCAACTACATTGGCTTCCTTTCCTAACTTGCTGCCTGAAAAATGGAGAGTAAGTGGTCCAGTTGCACCACAGATGTGTCAGTGAGAGAAGAGATTATAATAAAATAATGAGTGGCAGTCAAGGGAAGCTTCTGTACAGCACTGTCTGAGGTTCAGCCCATTTCTCATTAAGCTCAAAGAGCATTACAACTTTGGGTGTTTTGGGTTCCATCTGGGAAACTCTTAATTCCCTTCTTCAAGCCTCATAAATTCAAGCCTATAAATCACTATAGTCAGAAAAAATGAGACAGATTCCTATACTGACTTTCCCATCCCTGCTAAGATGCGGATGACCTCTCAAAGTGGTGGTAGAGGAATGGTATACAATTCTCTAGGCCAGCATTGGTGATACAGTACTGCAAAGGGGTTTTCTCACTTCTGTTGATGTGGATGCACTTCTCTGAGCTGCCACGATCAGAGCCATGACAGCATGCAAACACCTCTTCTGTGGCTCAGGTGAGTACCTCTGCACAAGTGGGTACCACTACCAACACATTAGTGGCTATTGCAAGTCATATATTGGCACTAACTTGTTGCTCTGCAACTCTCCAGGCTACCCTCCTGTGATGTCTGTTGTAAAGACCCAGCCGTAGTCAGGATCTGCCTTTCCTCCTCAAGATTTGGAAGCTAGGCCAAAGAAGAGCAGGGAAGGGATGTGGTGGTAAGTGGATGCCACAAGGTGGCAAGATAAAAATAGGTGGGGGAAGGGTTGAGGGCTGGGGACCAGCAAAGCCAGCACCATGCTGCTCACTAGGGCATGCAGAGTTCCTGCCAGGGCTAGGAAAGCTAGGGTTTGTCCTGGCAGAACAACTTTTCTAGGCAACAAATATATGTATGCATGGCCAGGACAGGGCAAGGTGCTTTTGAGAAGACTGGGGGATGTTTTGAAAGTTTGCTCTTGCCTCATGCTAGTTCTGTATTCTGCTTCAGGCAATATGATGACATTGCCCAAGACAGGGACTGACCTTGGGAAAAGTAGATAGAGCACTGGTAGTGTCCACAGCAGCCCACTGATAAAGCAGGAGGCTGTGGCTGACAGAGACTGCCTTTTCCCCATCTCCAGTGGTATGTGACACTGGACCTGGTGCATTACATTCTCCACTGCTCATATCACCTGGTTAACTGTCCTCACTCAAACCCAGCTCCTAGTATGGTGCAGGTGTCTGATCTTGGCTCAGACTGTTATGAAGAAAGAGCTGTTGGAGAAAAAGGTGGAAGGAGCCGTGGTGGCATCAGCCCTTTCTCTTATGTGCAACTTATGCCTGCATAGCACAAAAATGGTCCTGAGACTCACCTCAGGGGAGGGCAAAACATCCCTGTGCTGAACAGGTCCCTGTCAGAGCTGGAGATGAGACCAACAACAACAAGCCTGAAGGTCTGCACTGCCTGTATTCATGAATTCATGAGTCCTGGTGAGGAAGAGGCAGGAGGGGAGAAGCCAGAACCCAAGGCAGGAGGGCTTTGGGAGCAGCACAATCACAAGTGCCATGGCAAAGTCTTGACCCATGACAGGACTTTCTTGGGTTCATGAGTCCCAGAGCATAAAGAACCAAACATCTATAGGATCCAACGGTGCCTTGGTCAACTGGGCATCTGACTGTACCTGAAAACATGTGTGGTTCGCAAAAGCATATGGGGTAGATGGGGAATGAATTTGCAATCACAGGGCAGGGTTGATGAGGGGTGGTTCATAGTCTGAGCAGGGAAACTTAAGTTGCTGTAGATGTGCACACCTCCACCACACTAGTGCAGCCTTGCAGGAACACCAGTCTGAATCCTGTTCTGATATTGTTCAGGATCTGGGTTATTGCAAGGGTTTTTTCATCTGTTTTATATGTTGGGACTATAGGGAAGACAAAACTATAAACAATGCAGTATAAACAGCTGCATAGGAACAGAGGATTCATCCACAGTGCAAAGTTATGAGTACAAACAGGCCTTATTATTACAAGCTTTGATAGGCAGCTTCATTCCTTCCTCTTCATCTCGGTATCACTACTCTCATTTTTATCTAATGATTTCCCTAGAGGCTGATCCAGAAGGACATGCTCCCTGTGGAGATATGAATCCTTTGCTTCCTGTATCTGTCATGGCTGCAAACATCACAATAAGTCAAAGGGAAAATACTTCACAGTAACAGTACCTCAAACTTTTATTAGATATGAATTTGAATATTTTTCTTACTTATTATCTAAGGAGTTCATTAGATGTCACTAGCTTCTGTGTTCAGAGAAATTGTCTCACTTTGGCCATGCGGGAATGAAGGGAAGATGTCTGATGCTTCCTGGGAGAGAGCTCAGGGACACTTGTTGAGGTGGAGCACTCTCAAAAGATGTCAGACCTTGAGACCTTGAGGTGTTTGCCAAAAAAAAAGTAAGGATGAAATACCCAGCTACAAGTATCTTCAAATAAAGCCACACTTGAATGTTTATGTGTCATAGTTTAACTCTGCATAGACAGTAACTCTCTCCTTCTAGACAGGCAAACTCTTACCGCATACTGTTCTCAAAACCAGCGTTTCAGTTACCCAAAATATGAAGGAAAAACTCCACTAGCAAATTCATCCTCTGTTAGAGGAAAGGGATTAAATTCTTATTGTAAGGAACAATGTATGTTCCTGTTCTATAAATAAATCTATGAAATGTTAGTGGAATGTCAGGAATCAAATTTTAGGGATTTTCTCAGACACTGGGAAAGCATTATTAGAAGATTAGAAGAGTAGTAGCATACAGCATGAACAAGGACATGGCTCAGTGAATGAGGTTTAGTTCCATCTTACTAGAAAACTGAATTTTGTTTTCATTTTTTTAAAAGTGACCTCGTATAACCTTTCAGCTTTGCCCAGCTTGCAGACAAGTTGTTGACTCCTTCAATCAGCAATATGAGGTCTGAGCAACCCAGGGACTATCAATACTAAATTGCTCAGTTGGCAAGGTAAACCAAGTCCATATCCTGGTCAGGCAGATATTTCTCTAGACCAAAATGCACTGTAGGGAAGGTTTCCTTCCCAGAAAAATGCTGTGAAAATATTTTTCACTTAATATTCCTTTCTTGCCCTATGTTTGATGTTGAAGATTTGTAGCATCTGGACTCTGTAACCACTGCTCCTCCTTGATAGATAAAGGCATGGTGGTGTTCATAACACTCGGTTCCCACTGCAGAAGACTGGCCCCCCTGGCTTGCTTTGTGACCTCAAATAGAAGGCAACTTCTGTGTGTGCATGCACGTATGCATGCTTGGTTTTGGAAGAAAATATATTCTGGAATATAAGACAATAGGTCTGTGTTCAGGGTCAAATGAAATGTGTGCGTGTGCATGCACATACACACATACGTGCACACATATGCATGTACACACAACACGTGTGTACAGGCACAAAACAGCAAGGAGCAATGCATACTCAGATAACTGCAGTTCATTAGGGACTGTTTCTTCCTTTGCTTTCTTTTCAATGTGCAGATGTTTCAGGGTTGTGTAAGGTCTTTTGCAGCTCTGAATCCAAACCCAGTTCCTTCTAGTGCAAAGTGAAATCCTTCATCACAGTACTCGGGGCTGTGCCAGGAGAAGACTTAGAGGTGAGCCTGACATAAGGAGTCTTACAGCAGCACCCACGTCTAGGACTTGCAGAAGGGGTTGTCATTGTCATTGACTGTCATTGTCACAGTTGTGCTCCCACTCTCCCTCCAACACCCTCGCTGAGGGTCTTGGCACTATCCCTGACCCTGTCCAGTTGCTTTAAATGAAAAAACGTGCTAAATCATATCTGAATACTGCAAGTTTGCATGAGCAAGGGGAAGTAATGCAACTGAGGTTATGGCAGGAGGTGGAAATAGTATGGGTTTCACAGGGCCGTAAACCTCCAGGAGAGTCGGAATTTAAAATAATACGATACTGAGGGAATGCAGAATCTGATGTTGCTACTTCTCATTTCCATTGATCTGAAAGAGGAACTTTACTTTATCTCAATTACAGTGTACCTGATGGTTTAACTGTCCTTTTTAAGACCTATGTCTAAAACTGGAAACAACCCATCTGTTCAGTAGGTTCTTTTGTTAACTCTAGAAGTGATGGAATTAGGAGGAAAAAAATTAGATTTAAATTACTGTATTAATTTAATTTAATGTTTGTTTTTATACAACATCTAATAAATTACCATCACAGAGGTGTATAGAAAGTGTTCCTGTTGCCACATATTCTATACTTATTGCTGAAGAAGATATTTTTTGTAGGAGCCACCGTTCACATAGACTTCTTACAATTTTTTTTTCAAACTGCTGAAGTAGTCACCGGAGATGTTGGGAGCTGCTGTAATTTTGATTCATAACAATCAGTTTCAACGATCTTATGAAGAAATCCAACTCCAATTCTTAGACTGCTTTAGAGGTAACTATTTGATATACACTACCATTAACAAATGAAAGGAGTTTTTTCAGAACCACAAAAGATGCTGTAATTAACAGATGCAATAGTGGGTAGGAAAATAGGCAGCAAACTAAAGAAGTAATTGACCACAGAGGGACTGTCTCTAAGTAATTTAAAAACAGGAACATTTCAGGTGCATAGCATTAATTTAATTTAGATGTAATTTGATTTCAGCTGAGACTGATTATTCCCAAATGTAGTCTGAGGTTTTACAGCTATGGTAAAGATCTTTGTCTTGCTCTACTGTTAATCCTATGAGTATGTTTTTTCATAACTTGATGTGGTTTGCCATTTAATTACTTTCATATCAGATTTAAATTAAATACATATCTGAGATGTAACCTGAAATGTTGGGAGAAATATCTTGTAGAAGAGCTAATAGCCACGTGGTTTTCATACCAGGGAGCGGATATTGTGTTCCAGTTCTTCCCACTGTCTTGGTTCCGCACAAAGTGCGTGTCTCCTCAGTGTATCTTTCTGTTTCCAGCTCAGTTATGTGATCATTTCAGTACAAATTACGGAGGAAGCATTTTGAATTATACACCGTTAACACTGTGAGAACTGGGAATAAAGAATCTGTTTCTTTATGAAGTGAAGGTATTTCCTACTGGCTTTGCTTCCTCTGTTCCTTGTTCCTTTAATACATTCCTTGCCCTTGCCCTCCATTAGGTATTTCTCAGAGGACAACAAGAGCATTCACTAATGTATTTTCTGTACTTAACATACTGTTCTTTAAAAGCAGAGTAAAAGATAAGGTCTATATACTTATAAATAGATATGTTTATGAACAAATTCAGCCTTAATGTGTGGGAAAGCACACAGCTGTAAAACCGTGAGGATCTTGTTGTTCACTAACTTGCAAACCCAAACATTCCCAAACTGAAGGGTGTATGGAAGCAGGGTCTTTGGGTTTTGGTGCAGGTTTGGTGATAACTTTGCTGTAGCCTGCACTTTTGCATCCTATAAAACCTAAGCACTGGCTTTTCATCAGCATTTTGCAATGTCTTGGTTTATGAATATTTTTGTCATTTATTCACCTGTTGTGTTATGCAGGTAGTAGAGGTAAGAAGTTCAATTCTGAACAGTCCACTGCTGTTGGTGCCTGTTAAGGCTGCTTTAGTGGGAAGAGCTACTCCATGTTAAAAGAAGCAGATCCACCCAAACCAATGCAGAATTCACTCCCAAAACAGGTAGGGTGCTCTAAGGTCAGGCCTCATCCTAGCTCTGGGACAGCTGCCGAAGGCCACCGCAGGGAACGGTGCGAGTCCTCCTTACCTGCCCCAGCTCTGTGGCTCGTCACTGGCTGACTCCGAGCTGGAGGTGCTAAGCAGTGACTTAGCGCTAGAGGAGGTCAGGGGACTGGCATCCCTTACTGGGCAGAGGCCTTATGCTGAAGGCTGGCACTGAACTGGTGAAGGTTGTCGTCTTCTAAACTGCCCTACGTAGACTCAAATCTATGGGCTTAATTAGGCTGAGCATTTTTCCTAACGGTGTTCATCTGAGGAGTGAAGTTAATTCCAGACTGAGTGCCTACCTCTGTCACTGGCACCATGTGGGACCCTGTATAAGTTATTTAGGTTTCTGTTGTTTCTCCTGTAAACAGAACTGCCAGTGTTTCACACAGGTATTGTGTACTCATGAGGTACAAGGAAACACGTACCACAGACAAGCTTAGCAGCTTGGTGATAGATTACACTTCATGATAGATAGGACATAAGGGCATCGCAAAAAATGCATCTTCTGCTCCCCATAAGATGGTTGTATTAACTGGCTGTGTGGCCTCTGGGCTTGGTGCAGGCTATCTGACCATAGACACTGTGTGCAGATGTAGCACATCTGTGGGGGACATTGGTCTAAAATGAGTAGGTACATTTTATAATGACAATTGCCCTCAGGCCTGAAGGAAAGCCCATTGAAGTCACTGGGAAAAAATCTTCAGCTTCAAAGGCTTTTGAATTAAGGCCTAAGAAACATTCATCTTGCTCTTTTAGATAAGTACTCCCCAACTTGTAGTCACAGTGTTATTAAAGCATGGTTTGAAAATATTTTTTTCTTTAATAGCTTTTATAACACAGAGCGAACATTACATTATTTTCTGAATAACTTAAAAAGCCTGTGAATGTTTTCTTTCTTTCCTTTTTTTTTTTTTTTTTAATACGGCGGTGTAACATTATAACACCTTAAACTGTTCTGTGCATACCAAAAATACTCTTGGTACATGCTGTAATTTCTTGTATCATTTTGTTCACTAGCCCTTGGCAAAAATACTTGCCAAAATGAAGGGCATGAAAACTTCCTTTTTTCCTTTGTGGCTTTGCTTGGAAGTCAGTGTACATACTTGCAATAATCTGATTTTAATAAGTGGGAGTCAGTATACCTACTTTGTTAATTCATTTTTAAGCGTGCTAACATATGAGGAGCTTTTGCAAGAAGTGGGATGGAGAGTTGGGATCTCACCGCTTTGGAAGGGGTCCACCTCCAGCCCAAGGCACAGATCTGACCTGTGGTGGGTGCCTGAGCAAGGGAGAGAGTGGGATCAGAGCAAGATTTTCATCTGTCCCATGGTGGCATTTATTGAAAATGTCAACATTGCAGTGGGAGTTGGAGGGTCAGTGAGTTTGGGCACAAGGCTGGGTTCACATCCCAGTTGAGTGCCCCTTGGCCAGTCTGGTCTCTTCCCTGTTGGCATCTGGCTCTGGGGTCTTTCTTCCCTTCCTCCAGGGTGTTCATACTTGTGGTCTGTCCCAGGGCACTAAGTTCAGCAAAGCTAGTGTGGCAACTCCACATGGCTGTAGGGAAGGCAGTGGTGGACACTCACAGCTGTCCAGGACCTCAGTGAGCTGTCATGGGGAGCGGGGGGTACAGGCCCCATCTTGAAGGCTGGTGAGATTTCATCTGGCCCAAAAGCACCAACAGTAAAGCTCTCACCTTCAGCTTGTCGGGGATCTACTCTCAGCAAGTTAATGAAAACAGGCTTTCATTCAGGGTTATTAGCGCTTGCTTTCTCCAGGACAGAAGCACAGCCCTACAGACCTTCTCCTGCTACTCCAGGACTTCTGCTTCTGACTGGCTTCTGAAAGCAGGGAGATGCACCATAGTGAGGTGAGAAGGTTTTTGGAATCCCAAAAGGCATTTCATTTAAGTCCAGTGCAGGTTTTAGATTAATCAATTTTTTTATAAAAATCAATTTACATGTAGATTTAATACAGAAGATTTATTAAACTAGTCCTTAATGTAACCAGTTTTGTAATAATGTAACTTTCACATTTATCTAATTGCTTTGATTTCACTTGCAGTTTTTCAAGACATCACAGAACCACAGGATGGTTGGGGTTGAAAGGGACCTCTGGAGATTATTTAGTTCAATCCCTTCACTAAATCAGGTTCATCTAGAGCAGGTTGCACAGGATCACATCCAGGCAGGTTTTGAGTATCTCCAGGGAAGGAGAATTCACAGCCTCTCTGGGCAGCCTGGTCCCGTTTTCTATCACCTTCAAGGTAAACCAGTTATTCCTCACATTGAGGTGGAACTGCCTGTGTTGCCGTGCCGGTCGCTGGGCACTGCTGAAAAGAGCCTGGCCCTGTCCTCTTGACACCTGCCCTTTAGATATTTGTAGACACTGATAAGATCCCCTCTTAGTCTTGAGGCTAAACAGGCCCAGTCTCTCAGCCTTTCCTCATCAGGGAGATGCTGCAGTTCCCTAATCATCTTTGAAACTCTCTGCTCCAGTAGCTCCCTGTCTCTCTTGAACTGGGGAGCCCAGCACTGGTCACAGCACTCCACATGTGGCCTCACCAGGGCAGAGTAGAGGGGGAGGATCACCTCCCTGGATCTGCTAGCCATGCTTCTCCTGATTCGCCCCAGGATCTCATTGTCCTTCTTGCCCACAAGAGCACACTGCTGGCTCATGGTCAGCTTGTTGTCCACCAGAACTTCCAGGTCCTTCTCTGCAGAGCTGCCTTGTATCTGGTCAACCCAGCCTGTACTGGTGCATGGGGTTGTTCCTCCCCAGGTGCAGGACATTACACTTGCCTCTGCTGAACTTCACTAGGTCCCTCTCCACCCAACTCTCCAGCATGCCCAGGTCTTGCTGAATGGCAGTGCAGCCTGCTGGTGAATCAGCTGCTCCTCCCAGTTTTGTATCATCAGCAGCTTGCTGAGGGTGCGCTCTGTCCCTTCATCCCGGTAAATGATGAGTCAGTTGAACAGGACTGGAGCCAGCACTGACCCCTGTGGAACACCACAGCTACAGGCCTCCAGCTGGACTGTGCTGCTGGTCACAGCCCTCTGAGCTCTGCCATCCAGCCAGCTCTGAATCCACCTCACTGTCCGCTCATCCAACCCACACGGCCTGAGCTTACCTAGGAGTATGTTGTGGGAGTGTCAAAAGCCTTGCTGAGGGCAAGGTAGACAGCATCCACCATTCTCCCCTCACCTACCCAGCCAGTCATTCCATCATAGAAGGCTGTTAGATTGGTCAGGCGTGATTTCCCCTTGGTGTATCCATTTCAACTACTCCTGATAACTATCTTTTCCTCCACATGCTTAGAGATGACACTGTTATCAGTGCGTCCTCTTGTGTACATACTTTTACCTAGTTTTTATCTTTGAGAGATTTTTCTGTGAATACTGGGTTGCAAGTCAAGATTTTATACTTCTGCTAAACATTGCAATGTCATGTCAACATAATTAAGGTGTGATATATTCCTAAGAAAGTCCTTAGTCTGCATTGCTCTAAGGAAATGTTAGACCTGATTCTTCAAGAGGTTTTCACAGAAATTCTACTGAAGGCAGAATAATTTTAAACTTGACCTTGAAGGTAACTGCATGTACTTTAAATTCGTATTTGTTTATATTCCTGCTGTACACACATACATGTGCATACCTTCATACTTTCACAGAAACTGAGCAGACTATTGAATGAATACACACTTGCAAAACTGGTCAATATTTCCTAGTGTTTCAGAAGCTGGATTCAACAAACTGAATCTCCTTCTCACATAACACAGTCAAATATAATGCTGTTTTGGCAAAGGGTGTACTTCCAGCCCTTTTTAAAAGGGATTTTTAAAATAATGCTTTCAAAAATTTGTTTTAAAATAAAACAATATCCCAGGAAAAGGGTCAAGGAAAAGAGAATGAGCAGTAAGTCCCAGTGTTTCAAGGATGGAAGCCAGCAAGCTACTGGCAAATAATTTCTTGTGTTTTGAGTAGCAGGTTGACATTTCACCTAGCATTATAAATTCTTGTAGATGAAGGAAATTGTAAATGACAAACTTCATCTTTTGCTTTTAAATAACAACCTCTCTCTCCAGTGTACTTTTCTGCACTGATGTTGATTAGAAGGTACAAATTCACCCAGCTCAGTTAAGAACCAACCTCAAGAACATTTTTCGTTTCTATTATGTTGTTCTGCTTATGCCATGGTCCCATTCCCACAGCCACATTCAAAAGAGCAAGTGAGAAGCAGCAGTGAACAAACTGATAAGCTCTGCCATACCTGTGCTGGTTTTGCTGAACTCAGAAGGATGCCATATCACCAGTTCTTTGGAGTGAATCTTGGCTGTCAGAAGGCTTAGCATTTCTGGTCAATCTAGGTATAGATTCCACTTTTGAAAGCAGAATTTCCTTTAGAATAGAACATAATAGATGGAAACTAGGCTGATTCACTTTATTGCAATTCAAGTTCCAGCTAGCAGTGAAAATCAAATAAAAGTCAGTGTAAAAGTGGCTTGCTCTTGGTTTCTGACCTTGGTCTCTTCTTTGTCTTAACTATCACTTATCATTATAAAAACAAACAAAAAGTGGTTTAAACAGTAGTACTTCAAAATACATCTTTTCTAAGGGAACACAATTATTAAGACTTGTTACATTTCAGGCCTACAAATGTCCAGGTTGTGTAAAAGTCTTGTTGGGTAACAGAAGAGGGATTTTCAGTTATGCTAAACAGGAAAAGAATTGTCATATCAGAAATAAAATAATGCTAGAAATGTGATAAATGTGATACTCTTTCAATGGAGTAGGGTTTTCTGTTTAATGAGTATAACCCTGCTGCACCACCAAACCCACGTGTAGGTCTCACTTTGCAAGAAAAAGGATATGGAAGGAGATTCCTTTCTATGTTTGACATTTATTCTTTGCTATCCTATTGTGTGTAAGTCCAGATCTGATAAAACTTGTAATTATATTTTTAACATAAGGCACATATATAACTCTTAGGGCTATTGCAACTAATGCCGAAGGTAGACTTCTAAAATGAAAGCTGTAATGACAGAGTACAATGTCCTAAGAGTCGTGTTTTAAAAAAAATTAGTTTTCTCCATTACCTTGGAGTATTACTGAATGTGTATTACTGAATATTGCTGCCAGTGCAGAAACTATGTCTCGTTAAAGGTAATGGCCATGCTCTCTTGAACTTCCCTGCTTATCCTGCCATAGATAGTAGCACAGCCCGTTGGTCACAGAAGTATACAGCCTCTGACAACATTTTGGTTTTCTGCTGAAATCACTAGAGGATGTGAACAAGATGTATTCCAGCCATAAGTGCAGCTGTGACCTGTGATTTCTAGGTGGAGGGTAGGCATTTTGCCTATCGAGTGAGATATATATGTGAGTGTCTTTATATAATTACTCCTGAAACGTGAAGATTCAGCTGAGGAACAAGGGAAAAGTTTCATTGAAACTGTTTTCTGTGGAAATGCAGAGATGTTCTGAATATTGTTATATGTCAGTAACAGGTAGATTTCTGCAATTGTACTTGCAATAGGACAGTGTTAAGTAATTGAAGAAACAATGAAAATGTGTTTATAGAAGTTATAAATCACAGAAATACTTCTAAGAAATATACCAGCTTTTTCCGCAAGTGTGTGATGGGACAGAAGAGATACATAATGAGATGTTTCATTGCTGTACTTTTGAAACTCAGTTTGTGTATATGCTTTCATGTAGTTGAGAACTTATAAACTTGTGTTGTACTGTGCTCCATAACAGGATAGAATCACTAATATATATATGATTTACCAGTAGGTTCTTAATAAATTTTCTAATAGGCCAAAGTTCATGCATTTTCTCAGAAGTATGAGTCTATTACCAGTAATCCTGAAACTAGGCACTGCTGTTAAAGAAAATCATTATATGTTGTCAATTAATTTCACAATCTTAAAAAAAGGGCATTCAAAACCTCCATGGTTTAATAAAATGAAGGGCACTGAATGAGGCAGATGCTTTTTGGAATATCCCAGAGAGTTGTGATAGTGAGACAGATTTGCCCATATGCTTCATTTCACACTTCCTCAGAGGTTTTTATTGATTTGGTTGAAGTGTTGTATGAGCATAGCATTGCCAATAGCAGAGTATTAAGATGTGTTACCCATGATGGCACTGTAGCTATGAGTTTATTTGGAATCCTTTGTTATGTAACAAAACGTCTTGTGTTGCTTATAAAAAATTAGGTAATTGAATTGGTCATTTCCTGCCTAGTTTATTTCCTTTAAATCGAAACTTTACTTGGGTAATACATTCATTTGAGAGTAATATTCATCTACCAAGACACCAGTCTTCCAAGCTTCCACCTTTGCACTTTGTCTCTCCTGCTGGTGACAGTGCTCCTGTTATTGCAGGTGGCACTTAGGTGTATGTTCACTTTCATTCCTACTCCCATAAATTTCATTTGTGCCTATCCATGTATTTTATAATCCACATATAATCTATTACACCTGATGTTTCTTCTGCAGTTTTTCTTGTATCTCCAGTAGATTTGCTTATAAAATACTGGGTTTACCATTTACTTCTTTTTAGGTAAATAATTTGTGTTTCTGCATCTTCCTGATACTTTCTGTAGTGACAAAGGACTGTTCTGTTAAGCAGTTTCAGTACAGATGGCAAGTATAACTAGAAGAGAATAAAAACAATATCCAAAGGAATATACAGAGAAAACAATAGCTGTATGCCCGTACATCCTATGTCTGTAGTTCTTACGTGTAAATTGTAGTACACTTAACAGCATTGTCAGATTTACTTGTAAATCTTGGTTTAGATCTGCCTTGCTGCTGGAATACTGGGGCAAAAATAGAATATGCTGCTCCTGCTTATATACTCACAATCATTTTAATTTCAGAAAAAGTCACTCATAACTCCATGTTATTGAACTACATTTACATCAGAGATAAGTTTGCGATGCTCCATTTTTCTGGCTTAATAATTAAATACCACATAATGACCTTAGTGACACTTCACTGTTGCACAGAAAAGTTCCCATTGAGGATTATCATGGAGAGGAACAGTAAAGGTACGGTGCTTACCAGCTTCCAGAGATTCAGACTTGAATAAATCCCTGTGGTTTTATATTATACCAAATCAATCTTCCAAATAAGTAGATATTGACTCATCACTGTTTACTACAAGTATTTTTCATGCCTACATTCACAAAGCTTTTATTTTTCCCATTTTCCATGACTGGGTTTTGCATTTAAATGAGATAAATCTCTAGGGAAGGACAAATGCAGGAACTTACAAACTTTCTTTCCTTTTACACTCCATTAAGCCAGTGTTTTCCTTCCCTCCTCCCTCTCTCTTTTGAAAAAGCAAGTAAATATTTATTTTGGAGCAAAATAAAGGCAGTCCCTCTACTCGGCTTTTTTTTTTTTTTTTTTAATGTGTAGGGTCAGGAGCAGCTATGTTGCCTTTTTTGGGATTTGGTCTAGGGTTGTAAAATACTCATTTTGTAGACCTTTGCCTCGTCAAGTAAGCATAAACCAGCTAAGAATAACAAAGCATTTAAGTCTGTGCTGTTTGGACTCTGTACATTAGTATTTCATGCTCTCAGTTGTTGACCGTGAAATGTCTGCCTATGCATAGCAAAATAAGGGTGCAGAAAAATAAACTCCCTTCTTCCCCTTTCACAATGAGGATACATAAGTGAGTCCACTCCAACTGAGAAAAGCTCTTTGGTTTTATTATAGGAAGTCTTTGTTGATAATTTTAAGACTTCCTTAAAATTTCAAAAAACAGCTGGGTGAAAATTTTAAACTTTTGTTAAAACCTTATTGAATTCTAAGAATTAGCTTGCATATTAAGTTTAAATCTAGTTAGTATGGCTCAAGGTAGTTTTTATTGTGCGTTCTCTTCCGTTTGTTCAGTAGATGTGCAGAAAGTAGAATTCCCTTCCCTTAGCAAACATTTTTATCAATAAACCACTGAAATTCCATGTAAAAAAATGCTCTAATACTGTATTTGCAATTACAGATTTAGATCTGTATTTTGTATACCTCTTCCTTTATAATATTTCTGAAGAGCTGAGTGGTCTAAAATCGAAATTGTGTTGGTTTCCAACATTTCACTGTAGCATATCATTCTCAGCACTTATTTGTTGTTTGACAGATTTTTGAAAATTTTTGACAAGCTTAACCTTTCAGATTTATATTTTTCATTCTTGTTCCTAACCTAACCAAAACAGTGGCCTCCATAGTTTAATGTAGGCTACATAATGTAGTTAAATATGTAGTACCTCTAAATGTTTGACCATTTAGCAGAAAGACTGACACAAGAAGCCTTCTACTGAAATTCAAACTCTGTGATTTGTTTTGAAATAATTTAAAACTTTATTTGAAGGCTAGTCTAAAAAGTTATGTCTTTTTAATTTGTGGGTTTCTGTTTAAGTACAAATATTCTGCATAGCTGCATCAGCTGAATAGACTGGATATTCAACCTATTGCCTTTGGTTACTCTCACTGCACCCAAATACTTGCAAATATCCATGTTTACAGAAAATAGGCAGCTTCCCTATTAGTTCAGAGCTAGTTTGTTTCTTTTCCTTTCTTATTCCAAAGGTTTAGATTTTACCAGGAGACTAAACAGTGGTTACAAAATGCAGCTTCCAATATATGCTTCATATTTTATCTATTTATTTTAATTTTCTACCTTTTTCCCCAAGAGGTGTAGTTTAATGGCAATTTAAAAGGATGTTTAATATTTACATTTTCTCTGTTTGGTGGTGTTCTTTCCAGTATGAAGATGTCATGGGTTTATGTAGAAAGTGTAAAGCAAAGTTTCTGTTGGCTTTCATTGTGCATTACTGGCTTTTCATATTCTTTAATGTAATTAGTGGAAGTTCATATGCAGTATAAGACTGCAGGTCACTGCTCAGATTTGTAACCCTTTTCAAGTTTTTTAATAGAATGAAGTTGACACTAATGCGTAAGTGTAAAATTTCACAGGGTTTACAAATTTTTATACTCTTACTAAGTATAAGCTTGGTTTTTATATAACTTTGGTACAGGAGTTCCAAACAAACAATTTCAAAACTCAGTTAGTGTTTTCTCATTTTAATTAATTCTGAAATACATTTTCTGTTTAAATGAAACATTAGGAATCCTGCTTTGATGCATTAATTTCTTCCAGTGCATACTTTTGAATGTCATGTAAAGATGATGATTTATAATGAAGTTCATTTAATGTGATTAATTTCTTAGTAGTCTCAGAGCACTTTATAGATGGAGAATTATACTTCAAATTAAATTAAAAATTAAACAGTAAAGTAGTGACAATCATCTGCTATTCATCAAGTGTAAAAAGCTCTCATCTAAAAAATAATTTATAACTGTGTGAGAAAGAATCACCAAAACACTTTGTAAATACGTATCACTGTCCGGACGTTGCATAGACTTACATTAACAAGAGTCTTCAACATTGAAGCTGACACCTTTTCAGCTGCAACATACAAGATAAGGGCATCGTGGCCAACGTTGTACCCATGGGGCATAGGTGGTCATACCCTATGCTTTATGCACACAGCTTAGATACAAAGGACCAACGTGAGTTGTGGTTCCCTGTAGGACTAGGGAAACTATAAAGTCATGCCATGTCCTCTCTGAGGCGAGCAATGACACTTTGCACACCACTGCTGCTTTACGTACAAGGAGATTAAATAACAGAAACAAAGCATGTCAAGAAGCAGTGGAGGAATGTATTGGAAAGAAAATTCCTGACAGCAAATAAGAGGGTAGAGAAGAAAAGTTAAGTATTATCAACACTGTGAAATGTGAACATGGAAAACTGGCAGGTTTTGCAATGGCAACATTAAGTTTGTAGTACCTTCCACTCCTGTTAACCTTGCAGAGGCTACACAGCTGGAAGGGTGTGAATGCAGCTCTCCTCCCTTTCTTCCCTGTCAGCAGGACAGTTTGGCAATTTCCATTTAGGTCTGTATGTGCATTCCCTCTGATGGCATCAGAGTTGCACAGTTGTTACTGATGATGTAATCTGAAAACTGTGGGTCTGTTTACATGTTATTAACCATTTAATTTGTATTGCAGAATCATTATTACTCTGATTATGTACTTTGGTTCCTTGGATATGGCTCTATTAACATAGTTACCAAATTGCCCTACAACTTGGGCTGACCTCAGAAATCTTTATTGACTTCTTTATGTCAAGAGTACTTAGATTTAATTTTTAATGGGCTGCAGGAACTACAGCATTACTAAATCTCACACATAATATCTGGTAGAATCCTGAAACGCTGCACCTGGAGGCAGGAAGCTGTATCAGTACTTTATCCTTCAAAGACAACCTGGAAAATGAGATTCAACAGGCCTTTGAAGCCTCAAAAACAAGAGAAAAGTTCCTTTGACTCAACTTCATTTGTTCAGAACTTGTAATTTTCAGTAGTTAGTATTTTTGCATGTTAAGGCTGGCAACACAAGAAATCCAGATGTTCGGTTGCCTTACCCATCTACAATCTGTCCAAATCCACATGGACAAGAGAATGGATCTGGGGCCTGGAAGTGATACTGAAGCAGAAGAGGGATCCTCAGCCCATACAGATCTGGGGACCAGGTCTGAGGCAAGGCAGGAAAGTTACTTGGGGAGGTGTCAGGGATAAAATTTTGACATCGAATAATGCTATTACAATTCAATACTGAGTGGAAGATTTTGACCAGAAAACCATGTTATTTGCAGCAGGTATACAGTAGCAGCAAAAAACAAGTGGGAAAGTGAACCTACATGAATTCTTGTTACAAAAGAACCTACATTAAACATTCTGAAAGGAAGGGAGCATAATTGTTTGTACTTTGTCAGTGCTTTTATTTTATAGTCTTGTTATTATCTGTGTGACTGAAATGTGACTTCACTTCTGTTCCTATTAAAGAAACATCAACAACTACCTATCACAGGTCTGGTTTTGGTAATGATGTGAAAGATGGTACTGGAGCAAATCTTTCCATAGGCTTACGTTACATAGAATGGTATATAAGCTGTGTCCCATGTTAAGAAGTGAACTACTTGTGTCAGAGTAAAACTAGCTCATGGCAGCTCTCACATCAGTGTGACCTGGACTAGACCTGTACAAAGATATCACAATTCATCACATTGCTATTTGTGGCCTTGCTGTTGAGGTTGCAAAAGCTGCTGGAAACAAGGGTGCACAGCAAAGGTGTTGAGAGCAGCCAGCCTGGAACTTAAGCCTGTGTGCTCTTTCCTAGTGTACTCCATGCTTGAGACCAAGGTGATACAGGTGCTAGGGCTGCATCTTGTTTCTTGTCTGAGCCCACTCACAGCGGTGGGTTAAGAAAAGGGGCCAAGAAGAAGGACAGGCAAAGACTTTATGCCACTGACTCAGGGGTCAGAGCTGTAGCCATGAGCTCTGTGGAGCTATAGTTTTTTCCCACAAACAGTATATGCTTTCTGTGTTTCTTCATATTGTGATCGACCCCCATGTAATGAGATCTTGACACGGTCAAAAGAATAACTGCTCTCCCCCCTAAGCACTGATGTCCCTCTGACAGGTCCAGCATGCTTTATAGCACAAAGGTATTGCAGCAACAGCAAAGCACTCAAGGCATTTATTAGGTCAGAGGAATTTGAACAGTATAATTTGAAGAAGGTCAGTGCAACAATATGTTAGCACAATAGCCTGGCATGTCAAGTGGCTTTTATTTAAATAATCACTCAGTTTGTTCATCTTGACATCGTCTGTGCAGCATAAAAGCGCAACATCTGCTCTGCAAAGAAGCACAAATATGGCAAAAGGGCATGTTACTCCTGAGGTGAGATATGGGGAGGAAAAAGTGGGATGGAGCAGTCCCTGAAATATTTGCCAGAATAAAATGCACCGGGGCAATCTGAATTCATTTTACAATGAGCAAAGGGTGCTGAGTTCTGCTGTCATCTTGTTTGGTAGTATCCATACTCTGAAACATTATCAAAAGATAACCGTAAATAAAAGGAAACAATTCAAACCCTCTCACATGTAGTTTTGAAGTAGAATATAGAGATTAACTTTATTGACTCACATTAATGCTAAAAAGAGCTGCATGGTTAAATCCTCAAGCATTTTTGTTATTCCACCACACTCTCGCAGGGGTTTCCTAGAGCTTATCATCCAAGTTCTTCTGTGAATGTAGTTTAGCAAGTGTCTATAGATTAAAGATACAGGATTTAGGTAAATGTTGAGGTTTCCTACAGATGGAATACGGTATGGCTGGAAGAGGGAAGACAGAAGATTTAGCTTGCGTTTCAAGTTTTGATGGACTGCAAGTGGACCTAGAACACAAAGATGACCTAAACCCCTTGCAGAAGAGTGCTCTGTAGTCTTCTTCAGAGCTCTGTTGAGGTAACACAGTCCTGTTTAAGTTGCTATGGCAAAAGCTGTTTTCAGACTTCTTTTGTGCTCACTCATTTTCCAATTATACTTAATTGACATTATATTGGATAATGGAAAAAGTTAAATCTGATCTTTCATCATTTTGATAATGTGTTCTTTTTTAATTATTGTCATTGGTTTGGGATTTTAATTTGCATTTTAATAAGTTTAATTAAGCAATCAATGAATATTTATTGTTAGAACAATTAGTCTGTGATTTTCAAGAAAGCACTGGGAAAAAAAAATAATTGCTTCCAACCAGCAGTCCAGGTCAGAATATATACTTCTGTTGTGGAATTAATTTTAAAAGCAGCATATTACCTTTCTGTATAAATCTGAACATGAAGGAAGATCTAAAAATAGTTTGTAGCAAGGAAAATAAATCAGAGCTTTATGATGGAGACTGCACAATCCACAAGTCATCTAGAAAGATAAGCAACTGAGTTTAGGTTGACTGACCAAAATGTTAACAAACCTGATTACTACTTTACAGGCAACAGATTTTTCACGTAGGAAGCAAAGCTGGCTTGAGCCATGTTCCTGACGTTTCTGCTTATGCAGAACAACATCAAGTAGTTTGAGATCGTCTTGCAATTAGTAATTTTTCCACGAGATGGCACAAGAAATCAATCATGCTCTTCCCATAACATTTTTGATTCTGACAGACAGGTATGCCCTAATAGCCTACTAAGCAATTACAATATAATGTTTCCAGCTGAGAGTTTGGAATTTGTTATTGTACATTAATAACTGAGAGATAAGCATGTGGCAAGGGGAGCACTTCTTATTTGTTGACTAGGGAACACAGAACAGTATTACTGTAGCTGAATTGTTTTTAACTAATATACATAAATATTCATGGAACTTGCATGAATTAAATTACAAAGGCATCTGTTACACCATGAGGGATTTAGTGCTACAATGGGCTCTTAATGCTCAATTGGAAAACAACATCTAAAAACCCCCTCTCAACCCAATGCCTCTTCATGTGGCTAAGATACAAAAATTTATAATAAATCCCTAGTGGAGTCCACTGAAATATTAAGCATAATGAGCTTACAGGGGTGGGGGGGGTGTGTGTGGGGGCGGTGGGGAAAGGAAGATGATAGGCAGGGGCAGTTTCAGAATGAATTTTTTGCAAGTTCCACTGAAAGATACCTTCAGAACTGGATACCATGAAATGTCGCTGTCTATCTTGTCAGTAAGGAATTGTTCAAAGAAGTAGTAGAGAATTTAAGAGTACAGTTTACAAGAGTACATGTAAAGAGTTTACAAGTAAACATGTAAGCATGGCATAAAAGGCATCCCTGAGAACTAACAATGGGTTTTGATCAAGCTTTCTCCAGTCTTTCTGAAGTGAAGCAGCCAGTTTAAGCCTTGTCTTTAGGGATGTATCATTACTAGGCTACGTGCAGCTGTCAGTACCTGGTATGTTGGTGTCCACCTCTGAGCTTTCCAGATTGTGAGAGGACTTTCTTCTTTTACAGAAAACATCAAAGCATGAATATTTTTATTGCAGTTACTCTTCCTATTTAAAACGGCACACTGGCAGTGGAGGAAATCGACCTCCCTTTTGTCCTATGCCTAGATGAGATCCAGTAGCAAGTTATTTATTTGTTTCCCAGTCCTGCTGGTATTGCTAGTTTGATTGCAGAGCTTGAATGGGACACGAGCCCTTAGGATGTTGTTCATGGTTTGTGATTTAGAGCTCTTAGGCTTTATGGTGGTTTGTTTAGTTCCATTCCAGAGCAACTGTAGCAAGACTGGGCAATGGCACGACAGAGGCTTTTATCAGCTTGCTTTGCACAGCTAAGCGTAGTGCAAGCACAAGAAAGTATGTGAGCTGGGAGTCATAAGAGTTTTTGTTTTTCCAGAAGCCAGATATTCCAGTTTTAAAAGTGTTGTGCATACTGAGCCCTCTAAGTGTCATTGACATCATTGATACTACCAGGACTTACAAGGGTTCTTAGGGAAGTAAGTCAGCTCAGCGAAAGTGTGTGTCTCTCTCTAGGTATTAATTTTGTCATGGCTTATGTTTGACCACTGTGACATAATACTGTGAGGTGGATGTCATACTGTGAAGTGGATGAATATGACATAAAGGCCTAGAATCCTGAAGTACCATTAATTCATTTATTGTCCTTTTTTTTTGACATGAGAAAATTTAAGTTATATACAACCATTCTGGTCAGACACGTCACAACATACATTATTAAAAATATGCTCAATTATGTTAGTTTTAGGTAAACTGACTGTCTAAAGAGGATTGCTGAGAAAGTAAATGCAGGACATGCCTGAAACAAAGCAAATGCAATTAAATATTTCAGTTTATTGAAATCTCTAGATCTTTTGGATTCCTGAATTACAGTACATTAACTACAGAGTCATTAGAGAGGTTTTGCTTTCTTACAAAAACTGTAATTATTTGAATTCTTTAACCATACTCCTTTATAATTGCATATTATAATAAATATACAATAGAGTAAATTTCAATTGAACACAAAGACAAGGCAAAATCTTCTTGCCACAAGAACAACACTTAGTCCTTCATTTTGATTTAAATGATAGTCAGGATGAAATTAATTCTCAATGCAGTGTTATAATACTGTAGTATTTTGGACTCGGTGCTTTACCCTACCTCCTGGGATCTCAGATCACTTTACAAATAATCCTTGGGACCTGGAAATAAAGTGTCAGTGGTCATAACAAATGGATTAATTTGTCTTGCTATAAATGAAAACAACCTTCTCTGTGCACCTTCCACAATATTTATTCTCTCCTCTTGAGAAGATGATGACTTGAAAAAAAAAAAGATATTTTTTTAGCCATACACTACAGTCATAGTTAAACTGCTTTATCATAGAGTATGCTGTCTTGCTTTATATGTCAGTATTGTGAAGACTTCCATTTCTAAATCCAGTTTATAACCTTTTCATCATGATTTTTATATCCCATTTCACATATAGAATTTATTACAGACTACAGTGACTGATGTGGTTTTCTAGCACTTCAGAGCTTCTAGATATCCAGATAATATAGTCTTAGTGACCCATAGTTTTTCTCAGAATATACCAACTGTGTTTAAAATATGGATTACCTGAATGGTTGAATATGGCTCAGTTCTGCCCCAAATCTCATTCTTTCACCAAATAGGTTTTTTTGCTATGCTACCTCAGTTCATTCAGATTTTCCTACCTCTTAGCATCTCTCTTCTTTAGTAAGGAAGGTATGTCACTGCCCCTCAGACCCTCCCTGCTATGTTTATTACACTGAGAGCTGGGGTTGTTTGTTTTTCCCCTCTTTGTTTACTTTAATAGGTAGTCACTGTTGGCTGAGCTTTGGTGCATTCATGCTGAACTCTGGCTATAAATGGTTTACAAGGTGGTAGGTCAAGACTAGAGATGTGAGATACTTTAATGGTGAAGATTGACCCAGGTTTATGGAAGGATTTTATCACATTCTGAATACTTTTCTTTACCAGCCTGACCAAATTTTGTTCAATTCCTTACTTCCCCACAGATTTTGCCTTTTTTAATAATGATGAGAGACAAAACCTGACACTTTGTTTGTTGTGGATGATCATATTTTTTTTTCCTTCACTCAAAAAAAACCCCCAAGTGATAGAGAGGAATGAATTTCAGGGAAATGATGTGAAGTGAAAGCAGCAGGTTTTGCATAGTTAGGGTAGGAGCTGTGACTCTCAGGCAAAACGCAAGAAAGGGGAACTCAGAGTGGGACCAAACAAGCCTGCTGGAGTTGCGAGTTACACTTTCTGAGAATAACAATATCCTCAAATAAACTAGTTCAGTTTATAGTGGCAGGGGTTTTTTGTCTGTGTCTGTGTGTGTGTGTATGTGTGTGTGTGTGTAAGCCCACATTCATTCCTTTTCCTCTGTATTTGGAATGTGTAATCAAATCCACCTTCTCAGTGTATTCCAGAGATAAGAAGGTTTTCTGGGAGCCACTTTCAGGGGCACAATAAAGCACTACGGTACTTCAGAAGTCTCCAAACATTTGAAGACTTTAACCAAGCTTGAACTAGACTGTCTGGAATATGTCCATCACCAGTTAAAGCCATAATGAAAGAGATTTGAAAAGATATGGCTGCTTTCTTTGTTTTTTCAAATGAAAATACTCTCCAGCTTTCCTTTGTGCAGGAGTGTTTGGCCAGAATCCTTAGGGGAAAACTGAGCAGCCAAACCACATGCTAGTTTACTGAGATACTACTAGGTGAATGAATAAATAATGGGTAGATAAATAATTGAGTCTCAGATTTTTTTTGATGTTGTAAACAAAGATTGAAAGTAGTCATTGGGGAAATCTTATTCGTCTTATCTAGTACTCGGGATTCATTCCATTAGAAGTATTTTCTTCTGAAGTGACTATATGAATAAGAACATACTAGCTGTATTAATTCCATCTGTATTTCACAGCTGCAGATCATGCAAGCTGGGTGTTGTTTTGGCTGGGTGCAGAATATCCCAGGCTCAAGGCAGTTCTGAACATTAACCTGTCATCCAGTCTCTCTGTCTGCCCTTATTAAGGGTTTACAGAAAGTAAATAAGACCATAACATTCTACTGTGTTCCAGTATGGATTAATTTGAAATCAGTTACAACTATTACATTCCAAGGTGTGAGAGCAGAGCTGGCAAGGAGGAGGTGCTGGGTGGTAGTGCTTGCAGTGATGAGAATGTCCTTGCCAGGGCAGAGGGAAGCACGGGTTTGTTGTCCACAGGCCTATATCCCCCTGCATCGCAACACAACTGAATTCTGTTGTGCTCTTTCCCTTTCCACTATAAAGGACAGCAGTACTGAGACCTGCTTCACCCGGGATCAAGTTCCTCTCTGGCCTGTTGTGAGCCAGAGGCTGACATGTGTCTCTCCCAGCCCAGTGGGAAACTCTAAACCACCGTCTAGTCTGAACCGATTTCTTTCCCCAGCTGCTGCAGGGAAGGTAGCAATCAATAGTTAAGAATTCATGGGCTCTTTGTGTTAAAGCACATTCAAGAACTGTTAGGCAAGTTACTTAACACTTCTCTTTTAATTTTATCAACTGGTAAAAGGTAGATTAGATCTTTGGGAAGAGCTCCAGTTTGAGTGTTAGCCCATCCTATGAAAAGGGAACCTTAATTGTGGTGGTGGCAAGTTGTGAGGTGACCTGATTTCTGTCCAGATGACTCTCTAACACCCTCTGTCTTTAATCTCTGTGTCACATCGGAAGATGGAGGTAAACCCGTAGCCCCAAGCATTGTGTGGATTACAGACGCATCAGCCTATGATCTCTAGCAGCCAGCCACAGCTCCTCTGCCCCTACACAAGCCCTGCAGAGTCTACGGTGCCGGGGTGGGAGGGAACAATAAGTAATGTCTCTCCCTCCCAAGCTCCTTCTCTTGTATTTACACGTGGTTTTCCCTAGGTGAGACACTGCACACTTCCATTTCCAATTTGCAGTTCCCCTTTACAGGAAAGAGTTCAAGGGGAGAGCGTTTGAAGGTGGAGAAACGAACTCGTATCTAGAGTCTGTGTTGTGTCTGTGTAGCCAGCAGACATTGTCATAATTTTCTAGCCCTTTAATGAATGACAAGTCTTTTAATGATGGCAAGAGGAAACACCCTCTTGAGTTTTAGGGTCTGCAACAGACTCTGTGCTGCAAAGACTGTGACTTCCGTTTGTAAAGTTACAATGTCAAAGTAAGAGTGAAGATAAAAAATTTTGAAGCAGTAAACCATAAATTACATTCAGTGGGAAGTGAGTATATATACATATAGATATATATAGATATAGATATAGATATATACACACACAAGATATATACACACTAATACAGTGTACGTGTGTGTGTGCATGTTGAAATGTATGCATTTGGGTTTTTTTATATATTATGTGTATATATATGCACTTCTATAGTGTGTGTTTCAGGCAGATAATTGCACACCTAGAAATGCTGGGTCCTTCTTAGGCAAAGCATGTTGAAGCAGGACATTTCTCTCTAGAGCTAGAAAGAAAACCAAATTCCACTTTGAAACAGATTGGACTTCTTTTCTCTGTTCCCAGAGACCGTTGCCTTTTCTGTGTAGTATTTGCTATTTCCATCAAGTATTCCTCATCACTTCAGAAAGCAATTTGGAATGACTTGGATGAAAGCCACCAAATAGAAAAATGCTTTAAGGAAAAAAGAAAATTAAAAGTCTTGCAGAAAGTTTCTTTCACTTAGAACAAAGTGGTTATAACAATGTGTTTGGAAAACCTATTGAGCTTATGGCACTTACTTTCAGGAAAGAAAGACAATGTCTTTTGTGTTACGCACATTTATCTGCCAAGACTTTTATGAGAGATCACAGGAGACCTTTCTTTCAAGGCTGTAGATTATACAAACAGACTATTTTGTGTAATCTTAGAGGTGAACTAAATGGGAGCTCAAAGTGCTGAGTGTCTCTGAAAATCAGGCCAATTTTGCTTAGGTACTTCACTTGCATTTTTTCACACCATTGAAACTTTGGCTGGAATATTTTAAATATCTTGTGAACACTGCTACACATCTGAATCTGTCTTAGAATATTTTTTTCTGGATTTTTTTTTTTTTCAGCTGCAGATCTCAGGATATTTAGTTATTTTAGCATTTCATGGGAACTCAAGCAGTAACAGCAAGTAAACTGTGGTTTGCAGGGCACTGCTGGTTTTACATCTGTCTTCTAAGTGAGTCAGTATGTGCACACAATGGATATAATGAGATGAGGTGAGTTTCAGCAACTGCAAAAGGCATTCCTTTCTACTGGTACTCTTCTCTCTTAGTATGCAGGTCATGTACAATGCATGGTGCAGAGTCATTGATGTAATTGCCAAGTTTCCAGCATCATGTTATGATTCATCTATAAAGAGTCAGTTATCGGAAAACCTACCAAATAACAGCTCTATTTTAGACCAGTCTAAGACACAGGAGATTCAACATAATTTTGTTGCATCTACAGAACAACAAATCTGCGTGGTCCTGGCTTCTCTGAAAATTAGTATCTTCCTTTGCAGAAAGAAAAAAATCATCTCACAAGGCTTTAAGGTAGTCCAAGGCATTCCCCGCTCCCCCCCCCCTCCAGTAGATTGATTTACATCAACAAGCAAGCAGACTTGATATAAATGGTTTTATTTGTTTGTAATAGTAATTTTAGTTTCTTAAAAAGCATTAGACTGTTGTTTGGCAAGAAGCAAAACATTTTAATTAACAAATTAATAAACTTAGCCTTAAGATTTATATGTAAGGCTAACAAAGAACTTACAATATACCTGTGCATGTTTATTTAAACAGTTTGTAGCTTATTATGTTAAAAATGGTCAATGGTGCAATTCTAAGTTACTCTGTGATTATTCTTTTCTTTACAGTTGATGTCAAATTGCTTTCAAATAGAGCTGGAATTCAATTAAAATGAAAATGGTATTTAAAAAATATTTCTATTAACCAGTAGCACTATCATAAGTGTGTTAGCTATGTAATCAATTTTCTAAAGTCAAAATAGGTTTTAGACACTAAATTAATGTATCTAGTCAAGCAAGAAAGCATTACCTACAGAGAAGGAAATGAAAGGATTGTTTCTAGGCACCAAGTCTGTCTACTGCTGGTAGATCTTGGGCTCCTCAGTCTAGTTTCATAGGAGCAGAAGACGTTATAGGATTTGGTGGTGTTTATTTGTTGTTTTGGGAGGGGTTTTTCATAGCTCCTTCAGGTTATCAGTAGTTTCATGCATTGGATTGAAGAGTAAACTGAAGAAAGTGTTTTCTCTGTATTGGCAGAAGAGTTTCTCACCATCCCAGTCTGATCAGGGGAGCTGCCTGGTTCCACAATTTGGTCTTTCAAACTTTGGCAGCAAATAGGTATTGTTCCTTCCTCAAAAAAGGGATTTTAGTGATCTTAGAGGCTTTGTGTTCTCCTCACAGTTCTCATGTTCTTTTGATATTGTTTTGATTTTGTAATGTATAAAACCTGCCTTTCTGAATGTAGAGATGCAAGAAATTAATTGTGTTTGGTCTGGTTTAGACTTAAGAGTCATTTTTATTGGATGGAGCTTAAAATTATTTCATATGCCCCGAATCTCATGCACGCGTAAATAACCAAAATTAGAGACGTGAGGAAAGGTCCCTTCCAACCCAAATCGTTCTATGATTCTATGATTACATGAGTCTATGAAATCATGAATTTGCATACATATTTTGACAAACATAAGTACCTTCCCTGGGTGTACTTATCATGTAGGCCAACTTTTAGGATTTAGGCTTTTACGCAAGTGAATTCTAAGTATTTTAATGACAGTGTGGACTGAGAAGTTTATCTTTCTAATATTCAGGTTTTAATGAAGTAAGTTTTATGTAATTTTAGGCCAATATTGCCTTTTGATTTTACCCACAAGCAGAGATCTGCAGATAAGGAATGTTCGAATTTTGTGTCTGGACAATAAAATAAATTTAATTCTTACTCAACTGAAATGTCTTTGACAAGAATTTCTGTATAAAACTAAATAAAATGAAATTATAAAAGCTTTATTTCAAGATAAAACACAAAAATTTCATTCACTTTACAATTTTCAAAATCTGTTATATTTGGGTTTTCTTATGCTTGAGGACATTTGCACACTCAATATCAATGTAAATGGCATTTTTCAGTGCAGTTCATGTGAAGAATGTTCCTTGGTCCTTCCTGTGAAGTGTATTGTATTATGCTACCTTGGTTTGCCTGAATATAATTTACTTGGTGCAAACAAACTGTCATCATAGGATGTTCTTCATATTTGTAAAAGCACTCTTAACTAACAGGCTTCAAAACAAGGTCAGTGTAAGCGTATTTAATTTGGGAAAGTGTCTCATATTAGGTACATAGGAGCAGAATAGGAACTTTCCTGAAAATGTGAGGTTTTCTATTAAATAGGCAACAAGATAGAAACAGGAGGCCACTGTTTTACAGCAAATATAAGGTTGGCGTTTTGCATTTCCCCTTCACCAAGAAAATGTATAACGTACTTGGCATCTGTTTCCAATGATTAATTTATAAAGCATTAGTATGAAAAGGCTATGTGAAGCCGTGTTTAAGGAATGAAATATGTTCTGATGAAAAAATGCTTTTGATGCCTTCTGACCGCTGTGGTTTTGACAATTATAAAAGTGCTAATTTGTAAAAGAAAATATACATACTATCTTAAGAGGCAAGACTTTTGGAAAACAGCAGAAATTATACAAAAACAAGTAGTATAAAAACAAGTAAGAGTACAAAATATTCCTTTCTTATAAAACAACTAACTAAAAGTGATGTTGAAACATACTGTGGTTTGTTCTCAGTATTTTATGTACAAGATCCCAGTGTGGCAGGAAAACTGGAGCCTGCCTTCCATAGACTGACAACTAAGAATTGTTTTTGAGACTAAAAATCACTTTTTACCCAGCTCTGCTTGCTTGTTAAAATTTGACATTTGGACAACAGCAATGGTGTGGATGTTTTCCATACTGTAATGGTAAGTAACTACCTGGGTGCAATCTCCTGGTCCTCAGCCATAGGGTATGACAGCACAGAGGGGACTTTGCTGCTGTGTGTAGGGGTTCAGGATGCTTGACAGATAGATGTCACTGTACAAGTACTTCCCTGAATAAAACCTTGTTTCTTCACAGAACAAAGAAACAGAAGAAATGGTGGCCAGCAGCAGATGCCCAAGGTATAAAGGGTTACTTTTCCAGGATAATCCTTTGGTTTCCAGTAATTTGTGGTTTGCAGATCACTGGTGTTTTTTGTCCCTTTGTCAGTTTGTCTGTTAGCATATTTAACCACCTGTGGCAAGAAATTCAACAGCTGAGCTTGTACATGTTATATGAAGTATCTTCTCCTATTTGCTTTGAAATTGCTGCCTACTAGCTTCATGTGTAGTTCATCAGGTTTTGAACAGGGAATAATTATTCAATACATCTCCATTGCTTGCAATCATATAAAAATTCTGCCCTGTCTGATCTGTTTATGTGCCTCATCATAAGCAGACAGTGTAGTTAGTCCTACCTGGACAAATACAAGACCCTCAAGCTGAGAATCTGTATAGTAAGAAAAAACAATACAGATGTGTTATAAGTTTGCTATTCAAACTTTTTTTGTGTAAAGTAAGGAGACCAAGACTTTACCTGGCTTTTGAAATTTCCAGCAAAATACTTAGGTATGTGAAAATATAACATAGCATATTGGTTCAACACCTAAATGTAGAAATCTTGCTAGCTTAGGCATTCAGATTTGAAAACTGGGTCTCCATGAATCATTTACTGTAATGACTCTTAATTGCCTCAGATTTTATTCTTCTTTAAATGACCAAAAAAGGGCGTTATCCACTTTGAATTCCAAAGGTTATCTGTATTCAGTGAGTTAATGCTAATGGAAATGTATATTATGTGGTAATTACTGTAATTATTACATCTAAGGGTTCAGGAATCTGTTTTTAACATGATTTCCTGAGGAAATTATGATTATGCAATCTTTACTTGTCTCTCTGTCTTCCTTTTTGCTTAAGAACTTTGAATCTGTTGGCCAATTTTCACCAGCTTTGGAGGAATAGAATAGGTCAAAGACGTTTTCTTTGAAAGACTGTTGAAATCAGTGTACAAACAAGAAAGAGGGAGGGTGGGAAGAAAGAGAGACTTGCATTACTGTAACAGGTAAGTTCTCTCTGCAAAGACACAGTGTGTCTGGGAGAAGTCATCCAGTCCATCAATGTGCAGGTGTAGACTGGCTGGTACCAAAAGCATACACTTAGCTCCAGATGAGCAGTTATGATATACCCTGTCGCTGGCCTGTTAGAAGACTCAAGAAAACAATGTAGAAGGAGAGTCTGTAATAGGTACAAAGTTTAGCTGGTCACGGCAACCTGGACTTTGTTTCTTCTATTGCTTAAAGAGCTTAATGGCCAAATGGTCTTACCTGATGGTCTAAAAATCATGGTGAGACATGGAAAGAAGACTAAGTGAGAAGAAATGCAAAATAAACATCAAAGCAAAAAATATTCTGAAGCTACTAATAAGTGGGATTTCAAATGAACTCCTAAAATGATGAACCTAGCATTCTTTTGATATAGGGATATTCACAGAAGATTAATTTCTGCATGGATGAGAAGCCATTTTCTTTCTAAATGGACCTCTTTCAATCTATAGAACATCTTGGAACTGGTACTTTCTACTTCCTATACTTACTTTTATGATTTTGGGAGCATTTTTCCATAGCTGTGGATGTATCTGAAGAGGAACTGGAAGCCCAAGGTCACATGCTGGTCATCTACATGCTCTAGTAAAGCTTGGTTTATTCAGAATGGACTTTGAAAAAGCAGATTTAGTTATATGATGTAACTTCTTCTCATATTGCAAATATTTTAAGTATCCAGGATTTGAAAACATGTCATATTTTGAAAAGTCTGTTTCCAACCCATTTATGAATGGGATCCCATGGCACAGGCAACAAGGTACCTACCATTGTACGTAAAAGATAATAAACCTCTGCTAAAGATATCAGCAGAGCAGGCTTAGAGCGGATCAGCCAGTCCTACCCTACTACACACAAGAAAGGTCACTACGCAAATCTGCCATTAATGTTAACAGCATATCTATGTTTCCGCTTAAGGAGCATCAGCGGAGGAGCCAAGGCTCAAAAGACATATGTCAGAAAAGGAAAGCCTGCAGGAGAGTTCTGGTGGAACATCTCAACAGAAATGCTTTAGGGAAGATAACGGGAGTGTTTTGGGTTCCATATGCTCTATGTGCCTGTGCTACAGACTTTGTATTTTTACAAAATCAAAGGTGTGAGATTTCTAAACATCAAACCACATGACACAGATTTCAGTTGCTCAACAAAGTAAGCTCACAAAACTGACCTGCAACAGTATGCTGAATGAATATGGAATCTTTAATACAAACTTTGCAGAGTAATAGCCCTCAAAACATCTTTTGCTAGTGAAAGATCTGTTTTAATGTAGATATACTATCCAGAACACCAATGACTCCTTTCCTTGAAGAGTGGACTGGTGCTGTGTGAAAGGTAGGCAGGCTCTCACCCAGAGTGTGGGTACAGCTCACCACAAGTTTACACAGTGATTCTTTGAGCATATGGATGACCAGGTGATAAGTTTACACTGTTTAGGATTAGGCCCTATTTTCTGACATAAAAGAAGGTGGAAATACCCAACTTCTCCTTCCTTAATAAATCAAGATGACAAGGAAATGTGTTGAAATGGTCACTGGCTCAACTGATGAGAGGTGTGCATATGTGTGCAAGGGAATTTGATGAGCCAGTGACATGATGGGACACCTCCTTGGCCTTTGGACTGGCAGTGTCAGGTATATGCCTCGGAGAAGACATGGCATAGCTGTACTGAAATATGGGGCTATTTCTCACCGTACCATGAAAACTCCCTTCCTTGAGTGACCGTGCTCTGGGGCTGGCTGACTCTTTGTCTTTTAGAATATTCTTTTGAGGGTACATCCACTATTTACATCTGTGAGAAAATTGAGCCTTGGTCTCCTTTTAGGGGCCTTTCGGGGCCTCGCTCAAGCTCAGGCCAGGGCTGCACAGCCTGGTGGTGCCACAAGTGGAAAAGGGCTGCCTACTGCTGGGAGAAGAGCTGCCAAGCCTGGTGCCACTCTAAGGATGTCCTCTGCTGCCATGGCCAGGTCACACCCTGTGCCAGGGCACTGTTGCCCACTGTAGCAACGAGCTCAGTGTTTTGCAGATGTACCCTCAGAGTTGTTAAGGAAGGCATAACAGATTTTGATAGCAAAGGCTCTCAGGTCAAAATTTAGACACCTAATTTCTTGCTAAATTCCATTGTAGCCCATCACTTACTGGATATGGCCTGCAACATCAATAAGCTATTTTGGTGCCTCTTCAAATACAGTGAGGACAGAAATGATCGTATTTTTCTACCTCCTATCTTTTCCCTTCCTTTTAGACTTTCTCAAGATTCTCTTGAAAAGCTTTTCAAGGGCAAATGAAAGTAGACTAAAATTATACTTCGAATAGAATGGCATGAATCACACGCACAACTATTCAGATGAAATTTTAGTTGTATAAGCAATTTTTTCCCGTCATGTCATCTTCAACTCAGGAGCCAAATGAGAAAATATTTGTGCATCCTATGTTCTTGATATATAAAGCAATGTCACTGCTGGTGTAAAATGGGATTAAAATACAGTTTCAATTTATTTTATATGGTCTGCTTTCTTTACAATGCATTTAACTTTCCCAGATATTACTGTGTGCATTATGGAAAGTGAAGGCAAAAACCTACGATATATCTCTTTACAGAAATAATCATTCTACAAAGCCTACCCCCTTCAGAAAATGTATCAGCAATCCCTGTGTGCTAAGTGCTTCAGAAGCACAGCCATGTACAATTGATAGCAGCTGAAAATAGTTCCACATATCCTCTTTCCATTCTAGAGTTAATGTGTCAATTATGTATTTAAATTTCAAGGGGTGATTATTATTTCATGATAAAAACATTTCTGGACAGGATTATGGAACATAAAATTCAGCTCAGGATTGCCTTGATATATGCTGTGTATAAAAAAGTAAATCCAATCAGGTTGATCATTTCTTTTCAACATGAATTGTTTAGAAAAGGGAAGAAATGTTTTGTTGGGCAAGGCAAAACAAACTACATTTTAAAAAAAGATTTTTCTAGCTTTCATTCTTCAACATGGAACATTGAAAAAAATAAAATGTGATTTCATAAAGGAAAAGTTAATATGTGTTATATTCCCTCCTTTTGGAAATACTCATATAGTTCAGAATATTTGTAACCATCAATGAACTCCATGCCTGTGCATCCCAGCTGTACTTCAATACATCCAGCTGCATTTTATACTGTGAATTAGATTTGAGTCTATCTCATTTTCATCCATGCACTAAATTGTAGTCTGCAGACCAAAACTAATCCACAAACATTTATTTCAAAAATGAAATTCACACACCAAAACCTAAAGAGTGAAAACCTATACCACGAAATATTAAAACACCTTGGATGCATGTGGTTAGTTGAAGCATCTCTGACAAGAGGCTGGTTTCTAGCTATGTGCCTAGATAGGTACAGGGACTTCAGTATATGCAATCCATAGTGCACTTTAATATGTATGATCTGCTTTGCTACATCTTAGTTATACTTGAATATTTAAAACTGTGTTCAGACTTCAGTGTGTGTATGAAATATGAATGCTAGCAGGAATGCAAAACATTTTCTTATTCACATTTCCTTTGAAGAGCAGCAAGGTCACTGAGGTAGAATGTAATATAAAGAAAGGGATAATTAACATTGGACTATGAAATACTGTTTGTCCATGGAGGTATGCTGAATGAGACAATTACCGGGTTTCTAGTAGGCGGTAGATACTAAGGGTCTGTAAAGATCCTTTTTCTCATTTAGCACCTTCATTGCCTAGTCTTCCACTAACAAGCTGCTGTTCTGCTCTCCCGATGCCTGCATGTCAAAGAGGTGGCCTAGGGATACATTTCACTTCTAAGTACTAATCAAAGTCATGTTTTTTCTTTTATATTAAAACTGTTTCATGCTTCCACCATGTAACTTCTTGAACAAAATTTTTGGTTATGTTACATTTATAAAAATAGACTGTATGTCATGTCTTTGTTCACCCAGTCACTGTGGAAGAACTATGCAAGTACCACGCTCAGTGTACTTGCTACAGCATGAGGCATACCAACAGTGACTTTCATAAGTTCTCTCTCATGACCCTGTATTGTCATCAGATCTAAAAAACATAAGACCAAAGGAAATAAACAGATGGAATTTTAAAAAGGTCAGATCTGAACTCCAAGAATTGCTGCTATCCCTACTTTTGGTTCTTTGCTCATACAGTAATGCCAGCATCACTAATCTGAGAAATTAGTTCTAAGCACTGATCTTTTGCAGTATGGGATATGTGTTTCTTAATTGTCTGACCATCACTTCCTTTAGGAAGTATGTAACACCTGTACAGAAGGAACAGGTTTGAGAATAAATATATATATTTATTTTTTTATTTATTATTATTATTTTTTTTTCTCTTTTGGAGCACAAAAGACATCATTTCTACTGGGGCCTCTGTGGAACTGGTGACGTAGAATCGTGTGATTATTTGTTATAGCCACTCCTAGCATACAGCAGTAATTCTATTATTTCTCTGTCACTTAGCAGCCATTGTTTAGATTTTAATCCCAGTGAATTTTTAAAAGGTATAAATTTGTTATGGAGCTTTAATATTGACTTGTACTGCATAGTATTCCCAGAAATGCACTAAAATAATATTGTGTTTATTGTGTTCCTGGGCTTGGTGGTTGGTTTTTCTTAAGGGGGGAGGGGAGAACCTGGATGTTATTTCCCACTCACCTAAAAGCTCTTTTGTGATTATAATTCACATTATTCAGGCTCATACTGACCACATAGTAAATAATGTTCAATTGCCTTTGATTACAAAGAAGGAAAAAATATCTCTGGCAATTATGTATTTTATTAGCACTGCTGTGAAATAACATTTGCTAATTCCCTAATGCCTTGGGATCCCACAAAATCTAAGATTCGTCACCGTGTTTATCAGATTTAAATATTGAACTGTTGGACAGGGGAGAAGAGTGGCTTACTGGGAAAATGAAAATTTCAGGCAGGAACAATTGTAGTTGATTTTTTCTGTAATGGAGAATAAAGAATGTGAGGCAGCCTAATACATTAGTTTTTAAGGGGTGGAGAAAGAATGATGACCATACTTTGAAATCACAAGTCTGGAGAAATGTGGAAAACTAGGAAAAACCTTTCAGAGCTTGAAAAATTATTTCATTGTGCAGATATTATCGTCTCTAAACAAATTCCTAGTTCTCCAGGCACCTCTATTCAAATATCCAGAGGGGGGCTTTTTGGACTTTTCTATGAATATCTAAGGCAGTCTGTGACATTTTAAACTAGACAGGCCATAGAAAGTTCCGTAGGAAAAAATCCAGCACTTCTCAAAGTTCAGCCCATCTTTTTTGGAGGCTAATCCCCAAAAGATGGAATAGTGTTCTCTCTTCCTAACCACTGATACAGCCTTTCTGTAGGTGAAGTTCAGCATACAGGTATGGAGAATATCAACCTGTTCATTTTTCTTTCATGCTACGCCATTTTCATCTGGAACTGACTCATCATGATGGGGAAAAGGTGATCAAAGATTCCTTTCATGGTAAGTTTAGCTTTCATAACTACAGAGTACAAATCTTCTGAAAAGGGGAATATCTTTCCTGGTTTCTCTGTTCTCCTACAAGCATCTGTACCATAAACTAAAGTGTCCAAGGGCAGCTAAACAAGCAGCTCAATATCTAAGCTAGAGAGAAGGGCAATGCTTGTACAGTCTTTGCATTTCCAATTGTAGGCTATAAGCCTTTCCAAATTAAAAGAAAAAATCTGTGGGGTCAGAACTTATGAGGCAAAGAATAAAACCTCAACCCAGAGTTTATCTAGAATAATTATATGCATTTGAAGAAATATTAATCCTAAAAAAAAAATATCTCAGCAATGGATATAACGAAGAAAAACGTATCAGTTGGCAATAAAGACAGACTTTATAGGCCAGTAAAGTTAAGTTTACTGTTTTGATGTTGTTATCCATTTAAACAAGTTCTCCTAATGATAACTATTAAGAAAGGGAGGTCTGAAATGCTTAATACTTTCAGATTCCCATAAAATAAAAAAGGAGGATCATATAATTGCTTGTATTTTCATCGTTCTAGTCAGAGGAAGGTATGCCTATTTATGCTACTTGATCACATTTGAGCCTTAGCTCAAATAGTCCTGCTCCCATTTTGAAGTCGTGAAAGAATCATGGGCACACAAAGCAGGAGTAAAGCTAATTCAAGTTACGCTGGAAAGGGGCTCTATACGATTCATCTCAGTGCCAGCAATCAGATGTAAATTATGACAAATTCCTCTTGCCAGAAGCTGTGGTCTTGATTTTCTCATCAGTAAAATGGGATGATGAAAAGAGTACCATTCTCCAGTACCTAAGAGGAGGATGTTTTTAAGATTATTTGTTTGCAGTGGCTGGAAATATGAATCACTGTATTTTTATTAAGATATAGATCACTTGACTAAACACATTATTTTCTTCTAATATACTATAAGACTGGATTTATGGGTACCTAGTAGTCTGTGAATTCACATTCTCTGTAACAAATATTCATGTTCACTTTTAGCTGCAATGCTTAGAATGACTGTGTTTGTGTGTATGAAAAACAAACAAATCTCATGAAGTTGCCAGAGACCTGCTCATTTCAAAACATAAACCCTGAGCATTTCACCAAGATCAGCAACAGGGTCTCTAACAGCCTGTGCAGGAAGCCATAATTCTGGAGCAGAAAATTAAACTGCTGCCGTACTTGCCTGGCCAAGCATTTGTGGACACTCCAGGAACAGGTTCAACATGCAGAGGCAGGGTTTCTTGCTTCCATTAAGTATTTTAAACATCTGTCCCCAGTGTTGAAAGCTCTGTGCTGGCATCTGTTGAATAGCAGATCATATGCAGGATTGTACGTCATGGGCTTAGCTCATCCCAGTTTTGATAATCTTTTTATTCCCTGCATGTCTGCCATGATCTGAGATCTGCTGATGCAGGATTTCTGTGGTTCATAACTTCCATCTTAAGACACAGAATGTGGCTTTAGGACTTGTACTGCTTTATGCTTTCTTGTTTTGAAGTTCATTCCCACCTGATGAGGTTAAGGCTTGACAATTGTTTTGATATTCAAGCACTTTTTTTTCTGGCAAAGGCTTAGTGTCACTGCTTACTCTACAGTGAGTGGGAATAAATTTCCAAATCTTGCAATGGGACCAGGACCCAGAAATGCATAACATTTAATCCCAGGTACCACAAATGCTATCCATGACGTGGGCATGGAAGGTTATGTCATTACATAAATTCTACACGCTCTGTTTCCTTCTTTGCAAAACAGCCATTGCAGCTCATGAGCATTCCAATGAACTGATTTGCTATTTTGAATATAAAATTTTTAGTTCATCTACTAGGCAATAAATGTTACTTCTACGTTGATGTAGCACCAGACTGCTGGGTGCACCCAAGCTCCACATTCACACATTTGTTAAATGTTTTGGTTGTTCTCCTTGGATGGGATGCCCTGAGATGCTAGAGGATGTGGTTCTCAATAACTACTGCTATCTTTACAACCCTGTTTAAAGTCTTTGTGTGCTTTTATCTGGTTTTGTAATCTTTACTGCATTCTTAAGCAGCCCTTTTGTCAGAAGATTGGTAATCCTGAGCAAAAGGCTCTCATATAAACAGAAATTCTCTTAATTATCCCCTGGACCATCTTGCAGCCTTTTCATGTGGCTCAGCTGGGTGATTTCCACAGTCTGACCCATTTAGGGAGGGGATCTTCTAACCTAACATAAATACTCTTGTTGGCAGATGAGGCTTTGTAGTATACATTCCTGGACATCAAAAAGTGTCACTGGGAGGCTGGGGTCAGAACACATTTCCTTATACTTGGGTTACAGAGGCACTGATCATGGTTATCATGCAGGGTGCTTCCCAAGCCAGCACACAGGGGAACCAAATCCATGACTGTGACTCCTAGGCATGAGGACAATGTAAAAGTGGAAACTAAGAACGTGGAAGAGATGCGGCTATTAGCTATAGTCTGTACACTGCAAATTCAAGAAATTCAGGTTTAGTCTTTGGATCTCCCGAAGCAATGTGCTAGGGTTGTGGTCTGAAAAACTGGTGCACTAAAATGTGTTTAAAGACTTACCATTGCAAAGCCTACAAAGGCCTTCATGCTTTCCAGTTACCCTATAATGGCTTTAAGAAAAGCTAAGTTAAAAGAATATAAAATAATTTCTAGACAATCCAAATGCAGGTCATGAGGTGCCAATGGTTACAGAAACAAGTGACCAGGAATAAAAAGGGAGTAAAATCTACCTACCTACTAGATTAGCTCCCAAAGTGTCTTTTTCTTGACGTTGTCCTGCTCATAGCTGGTTACGATGCTTCACACCTGCATGACTGGTTCTGGTGTTAGTCCTTATATATCTATTTTCCATTTACAGATGGTACAAAGGATTTTGGATATCACTCTTTTTTGGTAATGATCCAAAAGTATGCTATGCGCCTGTAACAATGCTCTAGCCCTTAACTGGGTAAAAGTTCGAGACTTCCAAACTATTTTATGCCCCTTCCAGGAAAATGTTGATGACTTTCCTCATGGATAGGTGTGGTTATCACCTGCCCAGACAATAAACAGAGTCAGCTAACAGCTACTCTGATCTTGGGCTAATGGTTAATGTATTGAAAGGCAGAAAACCTTTTACTCTGGGTGTGGCAGTGTTTAAATGCCAGAATAAAGCATTTTATATGTTGCATGAATTTACCACTTCCTAAATGTGCTTTATATCATTAACTGAGTATGATGAATATATCATGTGCTTTCATACAGTAGTAACCAGTGCTGAGTTTAAGAGTGAACCGCATTTTTCCCACCTACTCCCAATCTTTTCTAAAGGATACTAAGACAGTATTTAACTCGGCTTAAAGTCTGTCTTCTTGGGTTGTAAAGAACTGATTTATTCAAATGTGCAGTTGTGTTTATCTTTGTCATGCTGAGAATACTGTCTCCTCTTTCTTTCACAACAAGCAAAAGTGTGGGAGAGATGAGGGAAACGCAACAAAGATGAAAAAGATCATCTGGGGATGTGGCACTAAGCATGAATGCAGGGGCATTAAAAAGAATGTGAAAGCTGGACTTCAGTATAAGTAAGCAGTTTGAAGGAAGAGGGAGCAGAATCAACATGAAAGGTAGAAGAAATTAGAAGAACAGATATGTTTTTGAACAGCTGCATAAGAAAGAGGCATGACCAAGGAACATGAGAATGTGGAATAAGATTGGAGGAAAAAACCAATCCAGTAAGCAAGGAGGAGAATAAAACAAGGAGGTGGAAGGAAATTATTACAGCAACATGGAGATGAGAAGAACAGCAGCACCGAGTTTACGTAATTCTAATTCATTTCTGCAGAATGCTGAGTGGTTTTAGAAGTTCCTGACAGTAAGGTCAAAGGAGGAACTGAGAGAGTTTTGTTCGAACATGTGAAAACTCACATAGGCTCCCAACAAGCCTGGGATTTCCATCTGCTGTCGTATTTAAGGGTCTACCTTCAGAATGTAATGTGGAGATCCTGAAGGTAAGTACAGCAAATACTCTCAGGTAAGACAGCAAATGAAGGTCTTCCCTGAGAGATTTTTAACAACCTCATACTCTTCTCCCTATCATCAAGACAGGATTTGTTATGTCATTTCATTTCTGCTCACCTACTAGATCTTACAGAAGTGTCATTTTTCCAGCAGGAAGAATGAAGGGAGGCTGAATGAGGGACCCTTCCACCCCATGATTTTCCAGTAGGAGAGACAGGGACATGGCAGCATGGAGAGGAGCCACTCGTGCTGAGAGATGAGGTGATAGAACTGGGGAAGTGGGAGAAATCGTTTTGTTCTCCTGACTTGGGGTGTCCTGGGCTGCCTTTTTTCTTACAGCAACTGGAGAAATACCCCTCCTCCTCCCAGCTCCTGTTCTTTTTGTAGCTCATCCAGTACTCAGAAAGTGCCCACCTGGGAGGTGGCTTTTTGCTTGAAGCATTGGTCTTCTGTAGGCTCCACGGCATTCACCTGAAGCAACCAGATTTTAATGAATACAGTGTTCATGACTTTTCTTACTCCACATGACTCACTAGGCCATGGAAACATGCAGGAGCTGGCCTTTTCTGTTTGGCAAATACTGACTTTTTTTTCACCTGTTGTTTCTTCTTGAGCCCATGCCAGCAGTGCCCAGGTTTTCACAGAGCCTTGAGGGCTGGCTCATGGAAGAAATCAAGGATGCTGCAGAAACAAGCCTCAAGTGGGCAGTGATGTTGTCCATTTTGCAGATAAGAAAACAATGCACAGGCCTGCCCTCAGCTAGGAAATATAGGAAATGTAAGAAATACAGTGAGGAAAGAGGATGGAATAGTATCCTGGGCCCATCCAGGGCAGTTTTTCCCTCCATTCATGGCTGTAGACCGGACAAAGGCATCAAAGGGCTGCTGCAGTACTTGGACGTGCACGCATATCTTGGGAGACTTGAATAGGAGAGGTTAGACTGGGAACCTCAAAGGCCTTGTTAAGGGATTAGGTTCTGCTAAAGATAAGCAATATTCTGCGTTTAAACACCCTGCTAAAGTAATTCAGGTAAGCAAACATTTTCTAAAGCCAAAATTAACTTGAATGTGTCCCGTAATTGTCTGATGGCTGAGAAGTGTCAAATCAGACTCTGTCTGACACTAAAATGTAACAATAAGCCTCTATTTTTACTGTTCATTCGACACCACAAACTATTTATCAACAAAGGTGAAAATGACATTTGAAACTGAGATCCAAAGTTGGTAATTTTGTAGTTTAGGAGGAGAAACAGCGGGGGTGATTTTATATAAGCTGGCTTCCCCTCCTCAACATAGCTTCATCAAAGTGCTTTATTATATTATCGCTCATGCTTTTGTACTGTTTTCTAATATTGTACTGACTTGTCTGAATCACTTTGAAAACTAAGGCTGCCTCCTTCTGAGACAAATCCAGGCCTCATTAAAATTCATAAACAGGCAGCCAAAAGCTTTGAGCACTTTTCCATTGACGCTGAGAAATTGAAGTGTCCTTATTTATCCTGATAGCATATTATTTCAAAGGGTGTCCACATCCATAGGGAACTGGGCTTTGATTGATAACATTTAGGGCTTGCTATGAAAGAAACTGATTTTCATTAAGGAGTTCTTTGACACAAACTAGTCAATGGTATCTCAAATCAGCACTATTTCAGCATTTAATTGCATTCTTTTGGTACAAAACCCCTTCACATTAGCATTAATTACAAATCTATGCTGACACAAAGCAGCAGTCTGATCTTCTCAGGTAGAGTGCGTTTATACCTGGCACTCAGTTGTACATCGTCACTGCTGACTGCGTGAACTTTCCCTCATTTTGGGGGAGTAGTGGGACAAGAAGGGAGATAATTACTTGTCTCTGTTATGCAGTCCATCTGAGCTCACATTACACAATTTAATACCAGTTATGAAGTATATTTGAGCACTGTATTGTTTTTGTTTGTCATTCTGCCAAATACGTGCTGGGAATAATGATATTTCTCAAAAATCGCTCTCAAATTCAATTATAAAAAGAAAAAATAATCTACTTTAGTCAAAGATGAAAACTGAAAAATTTTGACACAATACAGTCTCAGAAATGTAAGATTTTAAATGTATTAATTGGCAGCCATGCCAACAATAATCAATCACTAGGCCTTTGCAGGGCTTCAGTATGGAAAGCATTTGAAACCTCAGCAGATGAAATAAACTGGGGTAACATGTTTGCTTAGAAGTGTGTGTAAATGTCTGCAGGATATACTCTTCACAAAAAAAGTTGCAGAATCAGACTCCCCTGGGTAAATGTAGCATTGCAGAAACACTATATGAGACATTAGTAATTGATCAGTTGCCCTTCATGACTGTTTTTGTAAGTATCATACAAATGTGACACACAATATAGATATTAGTATAACCTTCTAATTCAGAACTTACATTTATCTGTAGCTTAAGGTTATCTTAGAACTAGTGTCTTAGAATTAATATAATTCTGGGTTTTGAGCTGAATTTGCTTCTCCAGAGAGTTTGGGTTGTAACTCCAACAGGAGATTATTGGTTTTTTAATGTCCACTCAAGTTAGTGCAGATTCTGGTGAGAACCAGCATACTTGTATTTACCCAGAGCAGTGGAATATCTTTCTAGACAGATCTTTTTTAAAAGGTGGGAAAAAATTGTAAGATCAGCTGGTTTTCTAAGATGGCCACACATTCGGGTAATATGATTTACATGATAAAAATGTAATTATGTATATTTACATTTAGTTTCAGCAGTGTAATTCCAAAACCACAAACCGAAAAAACTCTACACTAATTCTTCAGATGTCTTGAGTTTGCTCTGGCTTTGCATGGTGTGTTGTATATAAACAAAATGTTTCTTGAACATCCTCTCTTCTATCAAATCTAAGAGGTAACAAGCCAAAATGTTAAACCCGTAAGCATAGCAGATAAAAACACGATTGTTGATGTTCATAGAAACTGTGTTGTTTATTAACACTCAGAAAATGCAGAGTACAGATAAGGAACATCAGATTTTATTTGTTATTAAGAAACTATACATAGGATTAAGTTAATTTTTTTGAATCTTACCTTTTCTAACAAGGTTCAAAGCAATCCCATTATAGCATGAATGCACCAGTAGATTTGATGGTGTCTTGCTTTTGTAGAAAGCCTGGCAAACATATGTTATGGATGATTTTTATTAAAAGTGTCTTCAAATAGCAGTACATACATGACAACAGCACTTTGTATTTGAAATCTGTATGCCTTTTAGGTTTGATTTATGAACTCAAACCCACCCAACAGAATTTTTGTAACCTTGTGTTCAGTGAATCAACACAAAGATGGTGACAGTTTTCAGTAAAAGGGCTTCCAGCCAGTTTATCAAGCAGGAATGTTTGTACTTACTTATCATAGCTGGTAGCCAAATTTGTTCTGGTTCTCAGTCACACAGTTGTGATTTCCCAGGGAATCTTGATACAGGCTGTGCATCATCAGAAATACTAATTTGAATTTGATTTTCAATATTGTTAAACTTGTAAAAATTCTCAGCATTTTATCTGAATTTGTCTGGTTCGTCCACTGAAATGCTGAAATGGATTCAGGAGGCAAAATAAACGCACTAAGTACAGAAGTTCTGGACCTGACCCAGACCCATTACTCTTAAAAATACATAGCCTGGTAAGGAATGTCCTTTGCAATATTTTTCACACGCACTGCCTCCAAAAGGCTCAGAGGTCTTTTCCTTTGATAACTGGGATAAATAATACCCAGCTTTGGACCAACCAAGTTGCTCTTTTTCCATGTAATACAGTCTTGTAAACATAGTTTATTTTAAGTCAATTGTGTACTAGCTGTGTGAAGTCGGTGAATACTTGATGAAATGCTTTTTCCTTGCTGAAATATTCATGAAGCTAATTTTCAACAATCAACAAAATCGAGTCATGTTTTTTAAAAAGAAAACATCTTTCCATATCTGCATGTTGAATACAAATCAAAAAACAAACCACCCTAAAATAGAAGTGATCAGAATCAGTTTTTGTATTTTCTCCTGATTTGATGAGAATTTGGAGTCCCAATCATGACAGCAAGTGAATAGCTCCTTTATTATTACTTTGATTTCAGTTATCAGCCATCATATTTTGGGAGTGAGTATGTAGTACTGAATTTGACACTGAATCTGGAGCACAACCCTGACCATAGCAGGCACTAACATTTTTATGAGGGATTTAATTTAATCTAATTCTCCAAGATCTCAAAATCTTATTAATGTTTCCTATTTCATGCATACACACAAAAAGTTTATCTGTTTACAACAAAGTGCTCTGACTAATATTTTCATGCTGTCTAGGGGAAAACCTGAACCAGTATTTTCCAGTATTGAGTCCACTGAAGTCCATCAAGTCACAGTAATTTGGCCTAATCGCTGTTTTGGGGGTGGTGGTTTTAGCTGCATGCTATGTCAAATTCAAGCTGAGAAGCTTAATATTTAAAGGATTATTTATGTGTGTAATTTTTGGCTTTGAATTCAGGATTGTATTTTGAACTTTCCTAATCATGAGATCCAAGAAAAGACCACAAATACCTTGATAGCTTCTGTATCACCCCTCATATTAGCTGAGCAACTTCGAGGTTGACACAACTGCAGTTCCAATGGAGAAAGATGCACAACTGCAATTGCATGGCATGGTTTGGAAAAATGCACAGTAGCAGCCAGGCAAATGGGTGGAGAGGGAATAGGCACAGGATGGTGACCTCCATATCCACCCAGCAGCAGAGCTTGGCTGGCCTGGGAAAAACAACCCAGTGCCTTAGGTAACGCTTATGAGCTCTCCATGGGATGCGTGCTGAGAAGCAAGCATTTGGAAAAGCCACATGGAGAAAATCACAGGCTTCCTGCTGAGCAAGTCACTTCCTAGGACTATTAGGAAGGTTTGCAAAAGGCAAGATGCTGGAGATACTGCCCAGGTATGGAGCTAAGGCTATTCAAGAACCTAGCTCTTCTCTTCCACACAGCTTCACATTTTGGGGCTGTCCCCAGAGCTGAGAGACTTCAGAGCTGGGCTGGAGGAGGAAGGTGGTGGCTGAGCTTGCCTTAAGTAAAACAGCTGAGTGGTTGGAGTGTTCACCTGGGAAGCAGGAGAGAGGAATTATTTGCCCTTCTCAGCCTGAGGCTGTCAAAAAACATATCATCTCTCCATCCTAGGAAAGCACTGTCAGCACCAGGCTAGCTGTGAAGCTGGATGGAGGCAATCTCTACCCTTCCCGTGCAAGGTTTTCTCCTGCAAAACAGGAAATACAAGAAGTGTCGGGAACAAGAGAAATAAAGAGAATTCTTTAGTGTGACTTGTCGCCAAAGGTTAGGTGAGCTGTAAGAGTGCCTACTGTAATGTGCATCTCCCAGGGGGCTCGAGGAGAGACACAGCTTGTTCTTGAATCCTTGTTACCTTGTTCAGCAGCTAAATTTGGCACCAAAAAGATGGGTGGTTCTGACCATCTACAGCTGCTGCCGTAGGCACCTGGGAATGTGTGAATCAGATGAAGCACTGGGCAGCTCTAGGCTTTGCTGGCACCTGACCTTGGGACATCCAAAACTGTGAAGTCCTAAACCTAAACAGCAGTGTCTCAGGTGTTCTGCCTAAATCCTGCAGCAGTTCTCTGATGGACCTAGCTGTAACTCTTCTTAAAAATTGTGTGATTATAAATTCATTCAAGTAAACACATTTTTTAAAGAAGGGGCATTTCATCCCGTCTTGGATTCAAACCATCTTGCTTGTAGAAAAAGCTAAGTTAGCATATGAAACACGTCAGGAAGTAAGAATAAAATGTGCCCACCATACAAAGAGCCCTCATTTAAAAGAAAACAGAAAAAAGTCAGCTGTGAAGCGGTCAGGTTAACAAGACAAGGGTAATGCCAGTTTGTTGCTCTTCAGACTTACAGTTCACACGTGATAGATCTGGACAGGCTTGGGGGAGGGGAGGCTACGTGTTAAATTCACTGCTTGCTTAAATAGCTGACCTTTTTCTCACTTGGCAGGATTTCTAGGTATCACTTCTTTATGTAGATAAACTGTTCTTTTGGCTAACTTGGCTCTTTAATGACTGAAATGTTTTGGAACAGATACTGAGCACAGCATAAACCTGAGCATGCCATAAATATAAACGTAATTTAGAAAAAGCACTCCTGGTCAGACTGAGTCAGCTGCATTTTCGTTTGTTGACTGTGTCAGTTCTAGTTGAAACAAACAGAAAACACTGGCATGTTAACAGAGACTGATGAGAGGAAATAATCTGGGCCTTTCAGAGGCAGTAGAAGTGCAGTAAGGCAAGAGGCTTTCAATACGTTCCTACAAGACAACCGTCTTTCTTCCTCTGAGAACACTGGGGTCTCTGGGGTGTACTTTGTTCATTATGGATCCACAACCGTTTTCTAATTCTTTAATTGTATTTTACTGAGCTCATGCTTGCAATGCAAGATGTAACATGTGTTCCACAGCCAGACAAACCTGTTTTTGTTAACTCACAGAGCAGTGAATTGCTTCTCTCATTCCGTCTTTTGAATATGTTTTATTTTTCGTTTGATCCTGTGTTTTGTTGGCATACTTTTATGATACTGTTATTACAAATGATTACAAGTGTCCTTATTAACAGAACTAATGTAGGTAGCATTGTCAGTCTCCAGATACCAAAGTCTTGTCTGCATGTGGGAATTAAGAAATATATTAATGTGATGATATACTCCCTCGTAACTGTTCCATGTAATTCTATAAATACATATATATCCTCTGTTAAATTTTTTTAAAATTCAGTTTCCTTTAGAAGCAGGTTAAGCTAAAAAGTAAAAATACATGATTTCTAATTACATTGAAAGTTATATAAGATTCAAATAAAATTTAAATTTAAAATAAAAATAAAATATATTTTAAGCATTTATGCAAGAAAAAAACCCAATAATGTCTCATTCAAGTTTAATTTACTTGCCTTTAAAAGTGGACTTTAAAAAATGTCTTCTTTCACTGGTAAGTGTTCTATATTAAGTAATTGAAGAATAAATCTGGAGTATTTATTCCCAAAGTAAAGATAATTGCATAAGTTCAAGTGTGATGATAGTCTGGTGTGGAATAAAATATTCTGGTTTATGTATTTTAATCTGGACTACTTCCCACATAAAAAAAGAGTTGATGATTTGGCCCAGTCTTGCCCCATTTGCCTACAAAAGTTGTGTCAGGAAGCCAGATAACTGGTATAATCCTAATATGTGATGTCTGCCAACTGTTCATCGACTGGTTTCTGCAAGGAATGCCTAATCCTGTTCTTCTCATCCTCATTCTGGCAAAATTTCTTGGCATAATCCAGGGTAACTTGGCCTTTGTGAGATATAAGGATCAGGCTCTGCAATTAACTGCATCTCTGAGCTACTGCCTAAATCCAGTTTGTATTCTGTTGATGGCTTGATGCTGCAGTATACAGAATGCTATAATGCATGGGATTTCAGCCTCTGGTTGATTGTTCTCTGAACCTTTGTTAAAAATCAGCCATTTATGTCCTGATTTAGAGTCTAGTCCATATTCTGCATATCTTCTGCATAACTAATGCAGAGGATGTACTGTAGCATTGCAAAGAATGAGTAATTCTTTCTCTATTATGATGACTCACTATTTGTTGTTCTAAGAAACAAGCTTCTCAAATGATGGCTCTCCCTTAGTTGTGGGGGGTTTTTTTCTCCTTCTTTTCATCTCTTTCCCCTTTTGATATTTACTATTTATCAGTCTAGGCAAATAAGAGACTTTTACATTTTTCATATAAATTTTCCTCCAGTATCTTCCCTGTGTTTCCCTCCAGTATTGTCTGTAGAATTTTTACCTCCTACATGAAGATTTAAGAAAAGATCATTCAAGTATCTGACATGATGAATAATTTAGCATTTGAAAGACATATTCTCTCAATGCTACAATTAAAGCACAGTTGCTCCTTACAATTATATGTAAAGAAATTTTCTATCTAATCCTGTTGATTAATCACATCTTCCTTTTTTCCACTGACTAGCTGTCTAAATTTACATGCCTTTTGCAATTACCTTAAGCACATACCTCCAAACTTCTGCTGTTATAGCTGTCTATAGCTAATTAATTGTAGAAACAAACAGCTAGGTGTTGGGCATTTGGTAAAATTCAGGTAGTTTATTTCTATATATAATATTTCCTCTGGACTGATTCATGGCCAAGGCATGCAGCTGAGATGCTTCGGTTTGCAGATTTTGCTTCTTTTCAAAATCCTGCAGTTTTTTGTCCATTTTATGGTACACAGAGAAGTTTACTGTTCATTAAGCCGATGTAATAAAATTATTGTATCTTTTGGCAGTGTCAGCTACTTTGAACAATAGAATTTTTTTGAAAACATCAGCCAGCAGTACATTCTTGTGGTACACACTTCAGTTTTGTGAAATGATTGGTTTTGTTTGCTTTGGGTTGGATTGGTGATTGTAAGCACATTTTAAAAATTGCTTTGTCTTAACTTATTTTTTTTAAATCATTATATTTTAAATGTTTGTGTGGCTTCTGATGCCCAAATTGGCTGCATCATTAACTCCTGGTGGAAAGAACTACTGATTTAAGACCTACTTTGTCTTTCTGTTAGATGGATGTTGGCATGCACTTAACTTTGAAAATCTGCCCCTTTGGTAGCTATGACAACTAGTGATAGATTCTGGGGTATTACAAGCAAATATGAAAAGTGGTGAATAACATAGAGGTTAAGAAGAAATTCTCTTCAAGGGTAGTTACTGTCTGCCCACTGAATTTCTTTACAACCTTGACAGTGAAGGCACTCCACAAGTACCTCAAATTTAGGTCCAAGTTTGTTCACATCCCAGATGCTGTGTGTTTATGTGTCGGAGACTGTAAAGAAACAAAAGGAGTTGGAAAAAACCTAAGCATTATGTGAAATGAGATTTTCTTTTAGGGTCCTTGCTTGTTTTTCCGGGTACATCTCCATCTTTTCTGTGTGAGGTTCTCTTTTTGGTGAAGAGCCTAAATGTGGACTGCATGCTGTGGGGGCTTCATCATCTGTCTGGACATGTATCTCCTCCCTGCTCAGCTGCCATTCAAGTTCAGGAATTGGGGATGGGAGGGGATAGTCTTTGCAGGTTGCCCTGACTGTCAGCATCCTTCATGTGCTGGAAAGATTAGGAAAGATGTGTTGACCTCCAGCATGTGAGCCAATACCCTTCTGGCACTTATGATCACGCAGAGAAACTGTGGAGCTCAAATCACCTGCTGGAAGCATCTCTCCAGATTCAGATCTTCCTTGGGATGTTTCTGGCCTGGAAAAATACAAAGTCCCCATGCCTGTGCCTATTGTCAGGACTGATTTCAGCAGTTTGGGAAGAGACAGGAATCCTAGAGAAAGATCTGCTTGGCCTTCAGATCCTTCCAGGGCAAACGGCTTGATTTTTGTTATTTATAAGCTTATTTGTCAGGCAGTGCTCTTAGAGACAGGAGAAGCAACTTACCTTTGGAAGACTAAGACATTGTTTCGCATATTTCTGCTGGAAGTTATGGAGAGCAAGAAGGCAGTGCCCACCAGGATGGAATCCACTGGAGAAAGAGAAAGGAGAGGGAGAGAGAAAGAAAGAAAGAAGTGGCAAAGTGGCTTCTTCAAAAACTTTTCTAATCTATAAACAGTATACATCAGCTGAAGAAAAGCAACCTTGTGTGCCAGCTTTCTTCATAAGACAAGGCCACTGTCACATGTGCCTACATTTGTTGGAGCTTCTTAGACAAACTGGTAGCAAGCCAGAGAAAATAAAATGTGCCAAATAGCCTCGGTCTGTAGGGTCAGCCACAAGCTGAAGGAGTCACCCTAACCATTGGGAATGACCTGTTGAAACTGAACCTGAGATTCCAAAAGCAGCTGGAGCCTGCAGGGGTGTGCAGTGGTTTGGGGCTGGGGCTCAAGGAGGTGCAAGGTAGCACTGAGCAGCATGATATGGGGTATTTACTGTTACAAGCTGAGCAGTGTTAGCACAGAAAAGGGAAAATTTAAGGGGAGGGCTGAATTAAGATAGTGAGGGTGCTTAGTGAATAGTCCCAGGGCCTCTTGTTGTGCTCCAAGGGCTACAGTGGCAAAGAATCTCAGTGCTTATTTAAAAGCTTTAAAAAGTAGCTGGCGTGGTTTGTGTTGTGGTCTGTAAAGTTTATGTCTGGTCGTGAGCATTTCTGGCATACAGGCAGGGAACCTGCATGGCTGAAGCAGCTGTGCCTGTTATGCTCCTGTTTTTTCAATCCGCTCTTCCTAATGAATCCTGCAAATAAGAAAAAGATATAAAAAAATCCTGTACATCACTCTCAAGTGTGATCTGTGCAAAAGGAGGCTTGTGAATCCTGGTTTAATCAACAGTTAAATGAAAATCTTGATCTGTGAATCACAGGGACGTTTACTAGCAATTTACTCCATTTCTGAGCTTCCTTTGGTAACACACTAGGCTGCATGGTTGACAGAATGACTTTGACAGGAAAATTCCTTCTGATCTGCTTCTGCTTTTCATGTTGCCTTCTACCACATTTTTAAATATTTTTTGAGCTGAAGAGGGTGAAATTATTGAATGAGACCAGGTTTATGAACACTTAGAGATATTTCAGTGGAGAAATTACGAGCTATAGAGAAGCCTGAAATAAACATTATGGCTGATGAATGTGCTGGAATTCTTTGAGTGCACTCTAGAACTGGCAGCCAGAAGGGAAACAAATACAAATAATCTTATTTGGAATACAAAGCTGCATATCACAGAGGAAAAAAGACCAAGGATTGTTTTAAATGGATGTCTGTTCAGTATTTGACCTCTTTATTTCTGTTTCCTGCATCTTCCTTATATCTTCAACTTTCTTTAATAAAATCGTAAGAAAGAAGCAAAACAAAATGTTACTGCTTGTGCTGTTTAAAAAAAAGAAAAAAAGATTTTTTGTTATATATCAAATCCTAATATTTTACTTGGGTGTTTGGTGACTTCTTGGCAGCCCATTTTCAATCTAGTTTAGGATACTCCAACATAGTCCTAGTTTACTATATTTGCTCTACTCTTTCTGAGTCAGCTCAGTCTATGTCTTCATATTTGCTTAGAGGTTTGGGTGGTGTGGATGTCACTATGATACTCCATGTGTTTACATGCACTGCTCTTCCAGCGGCAGGATAAATCACTTCTCAGCATACTGGATATATTTCTTGTGTTAATCCAAACTGTCCACAACAAAACTCCACTTGCTACTGTCTCAGCAAAATATTGGAGGAAGTCTGTATGGCTCTAATCTTTTTTCTTCTGTGAGAGAAAGCTTTGAAGTTGCCATCTGTGTATACTGCTTTTAAACATGCATGATAAATGACCAGAATTAATAAAATTAGGCTTATTACTCACATTTTGGTGCTAAAGGCATTTCTTTTTATGGCATATACTCATGAGTCTTGTTATAGTACTAACTCAGGAAGTGGTAATTTCACCTTTTACCCAGTATTACATCATTTTAAACATCTGATTAATGTCCATATGTTCTGGTTGAGTTTACCATATCTGCATGAAGCTACCTTTGAGCCGATGCTCTCTGCAGTGGCCAGTGATACATCTCTGTAAGTTATCTTGAAAGAAGAAATTGTTGCAGTACTTCTGAATTAATAACTTCTAATGATTTTCTTTTACTGCTAGCAAAATGTCTTGAAGAGAAAGCCACCATGCTTCAATTTAGGTGACCAAAACACAATAGGAATTTCTTTATCAAAAGCCTTTCCCCTGCTTACTCATATAATTAACTCTTATCTTCTGTATCAGGCTTATTAAGTTCACTGCTGTGTTTTGAAATTGTGCCCTTAGACCTTTCATAGAATCCATTATCACCTCTTTGCCGCTGCATGTGGTCTGCAAATTCTACCCTTTCTCAGAGGTTTGAAATAACTCTTTCAAATTAAATTTATATGAATGCTTTTGTAATATCTCAAAGTCCAGTGACTTTCCTTCCTTCAGTTAATTCTCTTGTGCTCTGGAGGCCTGCTTTTTTTCCATTTACAGACAAAAAGAATGCCCAGTATAATTTGGGAACTGGGAGTTGCCGAAGAGGTTGTTGCACCCTGTAGTCAAGGTAAAAAGGAAGAGTTGGGATTACAGTCCTTCTGTGGTTGTTTCATACATCTGAATCCCCAAAAAGTATTAAAAAAAACCCCCAAACCACAAAAACACCCAAGCCACAAAAAACCAAAACCAACAACAACAAAAACAAACTCAACCCCCCCCCCCCCAAAAAAAAAAAAACCCCAAGATAAAAGATTTTACTCTAAGGATTTTCTTTCACTGTTCTTGATAAAAAATCCTGGATATCCTCATTATATTGGTGCTGATAATTTATTCAGGAAAGAACTGAACTGTAGCTAATGTAATGTTAGTGTTTTAACATTAAATCTTGTTGAAAATTGAATGCTGAATGAATGACTGTAAAGTTCTTCAACTTTGAGGGGAACTTCAGCTGAAGGGTTTGAAATGCAATGTAATTTTAAATGAAGCTAGGAAAACAGTCATTTTCATCTGTCTGCAAAAATGGCTGGAATTTTAGAGCTTATTGCAGTTAGGCAGAAATGTTCGTAGGATCTGGGCACTTAACTCCATTGGGCTCCTCAGAAAATGCTCGTTAATATCATCTGTTCTACATGAAATATTTTAGGACTTTCTGTACCCGAATAGCAGAGGTGCACTGTCTGTATCTGACTTGGTAGGAGTTCAGAAGAACTGAAGTTGAGGTCTCTGTAATGGTATGTGTTGTGTAATCTCGGTGGTGAATTGTATCACTCATGTCACCTGCAGAGATGTTTGAGGTAAGTAGAAGTTGGTATCTCAGCATTATTGCCCACATGGCTCCCTCTGACAGATTCTGGAGACATCCTGAAAACCCCACAAGTGGATTCTCCTGCTTGTTAAAGCAAGGTGATTGAAGAGTCCTTGGTGTCTTAGCAAACGTTTGGTATTTTCTTTCACCACTTCTGCACTTCTAAAAATTATTTTTGTCTCTTAAAAATATTTGGGAATATGAGTAGGCAAAATATATGGTCATGGAGACAATATTTGCTGCATCCAGCCAAGATGTACTTGCCAGATAGTCAGTAAGTTAGTCACCAGTGTGGTTTTGTATCTTGGATAACATCAGCCTAAAACAATTTGGAGCAGTTTGGCCATGTCAGGTGTTAGGGCTGTGGACACACTCATGTCCTTTGCTAGTACTCTAGAAAAGGCAGCTTGCTTACTCCTCAGTGTTAACCTTCCTGTCAGCTATTAGTAGGTATCTGTCTGTAGATTCTTCAAAACTTTAATTTAACCTACCTATAATGCCTGCATTGATGCAGTTAGCCATTCCTCTGGCTTAGCTAATTATTGCTGTTTCCTCATTTATCACTATCTGGATCTGCTATACTTGTCCTCTCCTAACAGGTTGAACAGCAGAGGTGTAAGGGAGAGGTCACTGTTGCTTACACATTTCTTCCAAAGTGCACAAATTCTTCCGTCATGCAGAATGGTTGGCCTGATCTCACTGCTTTAGCTGTTCAGGTCTGCTCCTCCTCCATTTTCTGTCATGCTTATAATAATTATCCCAATTGACTGTAACAAAAACTTTTATGGCATTTAATGATGTCACTTTCATTCCTTTAATGACTCAATCCACAAGCTGCCAGATGTTATCCACCTGCCAGTACTGAAACCAACCTGATCTCTGCTAATCAAAGCTTTATGCAGCTTTCCAATCTGTTTGCCAAATTATTTGAAGGTAGTTTTGATACTGAAATGGCATGGCAAATGGCAACAGACCTACTGGTTTGTCTTCATTAAAGGTGACAATATTTCCATGAGAATCATTCAGTTTTAACTGCCCTTGACTTAAAAACATCATTGAAGATTCTAAACAGCTTAGGAGAAGATATTACTTCCAAAAGCTTAAAAATCTCAGTTGGGAATCCATCTGTGCCTGTGGCTTTTTTCCTGTTGACAAATACTTAATTATCTGGCTAATTTCCTGATACAGAATTTCTGCCTCCTGTTTATGCTGCTACATCTAACTTGGGAGGGATTTTCCCCATCAAAAATGATGCAGGGATGTATTTGTCTCAGTGGAAAAAATACAGGTTTTGTGCAACATGTAGGTTTAGTCTGATAGCCCGTTAGCTGAATTGGTTCTTGTGCTGTATTTTCTTTGTTGTATTTCAGAATTCCTAACTGCAATTGTTTCTTTCTAAACTGTCAAGTCTGCTTTTAAGTCTGCTTTATTATTTTTCCATAGAAATCTCCCTCTTTGAATTGGGTGAGAGACTTGCTGTCTTTTTTTGACATTGCTGAACAGTTTTGCCCTGCTTTTGGTTTTGAGGTTTGGTTGGTTTTTTTAAGACTCATCAGTCACTAATGAAATAGTTGAAGAGCCATTTTTAATGACATCTGGGTGGTGATAGAATACTTGAAGCACGTTGTTGCTGGGTGTCTAAAAATAACAACATGGACTTTATTCTGAAGTAGAGAGGAACCCAGCATGAATAAACTGAGATGGAGTCATATCTAGTTCTATAGGTCTGTAGTTTAGAACCTGTGTGCAAGTAATAATTATCAGGAATAAGTTAAAATTAATGCATGGACAAGTGAGCATGAGCTATGGTATCTGGAGCATAGGGCTCTATTGCCATTTTAGGCAATGTTTCTTCACAGACAACATTCCACTGTCCTAAGCTGCAAAATCTGGGCAAATTACTTATGTGTGGTGTGTCTTCTTCATGAGGGAAGGAAGCACCAGAAAAAGTAAGAGTGAATATGTTGAGCTCAAAGGAGTCTTGTGAGTATTGGCTATTTCACTAGTGTTTTGCAAAGTGGTTTGAAATCTTTGACTAGAAGGTGGCACTAGAATGATAACTATTTGGGCTGAGTTTTGGTTCTAGTGTTTGCACAGCCTGCACTGAGAGAAATTAACTCCTAATGATCCTGTTGAAAACAAAACCCAAAGTGAATGCTTTCATTTATAAACAGATTAGCCAACGGCAATATCAGAAATGGGCAACATCAGAAACCAATGGTTCAAATTCAGCCTTCCAGGATTTTTGCAGATTGCACCAAACCTCTGGCGATTTTGATTGCGCAAACCACAACATAGGAAGATTGGCACTGATCTGATCATTGCTGCTACAGCCTCTGCCAGGAGGACGGAAACTAGTGAACAGCTTCAAGTATTAATCAATTCTTTCTAAATTTCTCCCATATCTAAGAACTGCTGTGTACTATGAGGGTTAAATGAAGAGATGGCAGCTGACAGCAGTCTGTGCACCAGGGTATACAGTAGTCTTGCATTCTCTTTTTGTGCCCAAAAAAACTGTGGGTGCAATGAAGATCCTAAATTCAAGGAAACTATACACTGCAGCTGGGGGAGTGCAGTAAATACTTCACAGATCAGCTAATCCTTCTTTTATTGCTGACTTCAATTAGTTTTTACATACAGGTACAGTGTGCTTTTTCATTCAAACAAACATCAATGTTTTCTGCAGTTGATTTGAGCAGTACCTGGCAACAACACCCTTGCTTTTTCTAATAGTCACAGCATCGCTTTCCAGGCTTGAGGCTCGGCTACAGTATTGAGAAAGAGCCCCACAGCAGGAAGACTGGAGTCCAGTCATGCCAGAAGGAGAAGAGAGGTCATGGGGCAGCCCTTGCCAGCTAGGAGAGTGTGTGCTCATTGCAACACCAAACCTGCCTCTTTCCTCCTCTTGGCCTGCACAGACCAGGAGCAGTCCTCGGGTGCTGTACCTGGTATGCTGCAGTTGGAACCACATATCTGTAAAACACAGTGTGCGTGTGCATGCATCCAGGTGCACACAGATCATATGAAAATTATGTCCTTTCTTATCTTCATCTTCTACTCAGGTTTCACTTGAGGAGAGTCTGCCACTGCTTTCCAAACAATTATAAACCAAAAAAACCCAAACCTGGGGTTAGACCTCCCTCTTTGACTTTGGCTCAAAACGGCAAATTGGAGAACTGTTGTCCAGAGGTGTGTGTGAACCTCTGGCTTTTTAAGTTGGTCTGAACATACTGCTGCTGCCCCTGCTTTCCAGAAAATGTCATAAATTGTTTAAAGAAGAAAGACATTTCCCAAGAAAAGTATAAACATTCAGAGTACTGCTCAGCAGAAATATGCTGTGGCCTCTTTCCACAGGGAAGGCAGAGGAAATTGGGATTTCAACCCTATGACCTCTTTCAGGAAAAAAATGTGCCCAACCCATATAACTACATTTTGGTGTCAGCCTTCAACAGAGTTCCAAAAAAAGAGAGATGAAGGCTCCCTTCCCCTTCCTCCTAAGCACAAGTTTCTATCCAGAACAGGAAAAAAACTGATATTATCATGTCATCATTGTATGAGAGAGAGCTATTTTTAATTTTTTGAACTTCCTTCTTGGAGGCATGTAAATATGACAGCCTCTTTAAAAAGCCCAGCAGGGAATTTTCTGAATCCATGCACCACAGTCAGTTCACAGGAAAATATGCATTTCTGCCAGTGCAGTTGTAGCTGCATCTTAAAATCTAGATGCTAAGCAGACATGTGTGTTTAACCAGGCATCTTGTTTGTGCTGCCTGCTTAAGGTGCAAACAGCACAAGCCACAACCCAGTGAGATTCCGGTCCCAGATGAGAAACCAGGCTCTGCCAAAACAGAAATATGCTGTTAATGTTTCTCTGTGACAGCGCTGCCACACCGTCATCCCACTTGACATCCGATCATATCTGGGCAGACTTAATGCTTTAAAGTACTAGACATCAATGAAAACAAAGACAGGGGTGGCAGTGGGGGGTGTTTGACAGCAGGATGGCAAAACTCCAAGCTCTCAAGGCCAGTCCCTGGCAAACAGTGAGCAATTTTGTATTAAGACTAGTGAGGCGAGCAGCCCCGAGGCATGCATTTGTCCTGAGGAAGGGCACTGCAGCAAGCTGATGCGGAGCTGTTTGGGTCAGGAGAAGATACCTCCCAGGCATAACAGGAAGACTCCAAATTCCCAGAGTTATTCAGGAGCAGGGCAGTGCAGGGGCCAGTGCTGGTGGGGCAAGGGGTGGGGTAAAGGAATGGAAGGGGAGCATGATAGAGGTTCCACTGTGACTTAGAGTTGTCCTCAAAGTGGTCAGGGGCAAGGGATGTCCGTGCCAGAACTAGTGTGGTGTCAATGTAGTTTTGATTTCTGAAGATTCCAGAGCATTGGGACCTCCTCCAAGGCCTTGGGGTAGGGCTGCACTAATAATGTACACCTGCTGGCGTACTGCAAGGTGCACGCCCAGCCTTTGCCTGAAAGTGTCCTACGTGACTTAAGAGCAGAGGCCGCTTTACACTAGAGTTGCCAGCATGCCGTTTACTAGTGTAAATAAGGTAAAACTGGAAAGATCAATCAGCTTTCTGTGACTGAATTGTCCTTTCTGTATTTAATAATATGCAACCATAGGTGCTTTAAAAGTACATGAGAATTACAGGTATGCATTCTGGTGTGTGCTCTCTGTCAGTAAAGATGTCATTTTCTTCCCAACTTGCCCTTAAATTTCAGAGTTCCCTATAAAGGTTGTGGAAAAACTACAAAATGCAGGATTTTTGCTGAAAATAGAATCCTTATGTCTCTTCCCAATAAGGACATCCTAAAAAAAAGCCAGTGGTAAAGCTTACAACTGAATGTCTGTCACAAGCATGATGGTACTGCAAACCACAAATAATAATCCTACAGAATAAGGGAGGATAATAATACTTTCTATGCATTTCTTTCTGCTTTCCCTTTGTAGGCTGATGTCATCATTATAAATTGTCAGTTCCTGGGATCACAGCTAACGCTCTGGTGGTTTGGTTAGAAAGATAATTCATGGGTGGCAGAATCTAATTGTTGTTTGGATTTGTCCTTCATTGTAGAATTTTATGAATAAATTTGTAAATTAATTTGAACCTTATCTGAGACACTTGGGTTTGCCCCCTGGTGCCACTAGCTTTATTCCCAGGTTAAACCATCCACCTAATAAAAGTCCCTGCTTCCAGAATTACCTAAGGGGCACTAAGAAAAGCATTTGGCACTGTAAAATGGAGAAGTAAAAGTACAGTAGTGGCAGCCTTAGGTTTAGAAATGCTTTCATTATATTACCGTCAGCTTTTCCAAAAGCTGCAGTAGCCTCTGGTGACCTGTCTGCAAACACTTCCATTACAAAGAATAATAGGTGAGGCCATCCTTTGTCAGTTCTCTTTCAACATGTGCTTAGGAAAATAGCAGAATGTCTCACCAGACAAAAGAAAAGCAAAGAGAAGTATAAAGAAATGTTACTAATAGGCAATAGTGTAATTGTTGGATGGGGATGATACTGCTTGTAATTCTGATTTTCCTGCAGTTGTCTTCAATCCCAGCAGCCTCATTTTTAGCAGGATCCAAACCTAGCACTATTCAACAGTTTTCCCTTTAGTATACGAGGTAATTTACCGTTTCACTTGGCCTTGCAGTGACTGAAATATTTAGGGGATTTGTGTAGTGACAGAAATAGATAAGACGTTTGAGGCAAATGGCTTAGCTCTGTTTAGGAAAATCTCCATGGGATTTAAGAGGATGCACTGATGTAATACAATTGGTGGTTTTATTAAAATTCTTTCTGAATAACATCTATGGTAAAAGTATAGCCTATTCCCATTACAAAGTCCTCTCCACCTCCTACCCCCCCTCATAATATCCTTCCTGAATGAGTTAGAAACCTGTCTAGAGATGTAAATAATACAGCAGCAACGATGAAGACAGAAATATTTTGGAAATCTATTTATTGTCTTTATATAGCTTTTATAGCTGTGAAAATCAACAACAACCAGATCCTCCAGTGTAAGCTAAAGCTTGAGGCAGTTTCATGTCATTGTTTAAAAAAAGTAATGTCAGAAGTAGCAGATTATCTGCTTGTTTATATACTATTTCTATTTTGCTTAATCACAGTATGCAAATGAAAGTAATACTGACAGTCTATGTAGTACTGTGTCCAACAACATCTATGTCTATGCGCATACGTAAATATGAACTTGTCTGCATCACTGATATGGAACTAGACTGTGTGCACACACTGGTAAAATATTATTAAGGATGCACTTTAAAGCATCAAAAAGCTAAGAAATACCAAAAAATGAACGTTGCTGGGGCAACCTTAATTTGATTTCCTGGTGTGTCTTTGCAACTAACTCTGTTTGGGGATTTTTCTATACAATTTTTTTTTTTTTTTTTTGTCACAAAATGCCAGTCTACCAAAATCAAGGCATTCATGTAAACATTCCAGTTTTAACAAAACTTTTCTCAAGCCCAGACTGGAATCTTTATCATAAGAAGCTCAATTTAGCAGTGGTTCAGACCAGTTTTGTAAACCTGGCTTGTTTCATGAGGGATCCCTAACTAGGCAACTTCCAGGTGACTGCTCAGGCCTGGCCACTATTTTATTTTCCCATATTTACTTGGTTTCTGACTTGAGGCTGTAGGACCATGTTGCAGAAATGCTGAATGCTCACAACTGCAGCTATAGTTCATGGAAGCTGAGCTTTGAAAATACAATGCTAAATAATAATGAGAAACAGGTTACAGACATTTGAAATTGCTTACCAGCTTTGAATATCTCTGCCTCTCCTCTTAATCTGCGAAATGATTCATTAATATTTGCGTATCACTCCAGCACTATTATGGTAAGCACCACAGAGAAGTCCTTGAGGAAATTTTATATTCTTTTTTCAGAGCAGGCTTGAATAGTGTTCAATGAATAACACATTAGGCAACAGTGTATTGAACAAGGAAAGAATAAAATATTAAACATCTACAAGGCACTGTCCTTCCTAAGCAATTGAATGAGGCAGAGGTCTTGAGAGACAAAACCTCTCTGTGACTGTGTCACCATACATGATGACAATACAGATGTATGACAGAGGTTGAATTAAGGTTGTGCAAGGAGCCCCAGTTCTGGGATTTCCTAAATCCTGAAGGCTTAACTTTGTTGTCTTTTAGAAGAACAGTACTAAGGTGGGCTTTCTGTGAGTAATATATGTATAAACTACAGACAAAATATATGCTAAATGTTTGACAGAAAAATGTTATTAGGATGAGTTTGGTTGACCTTGTTATTTCTAAACACTATCTGGAATTATATTTAATTAATATGTTTATTAAAATTAAGTACATTGATCTATACAGGAGTTGAAGAAATAGTAATTTTTCCATTGATGTGTTTTCAAGGCCTCCAATCAAAGCTGAGATTTTTCTTGTACTCAAGCATAGTCCATACTCACCCCCAGCACCTCCATTACCCACTCACTGGAAATTTACACCACCTGTGGCCTCCTTTGAACCAAGAGAGCAGCAGCGAGCTTAGGGTGGAGTCAGGGACCGACTCGAAAAGAGGTGAAGGTAGCTCTGGGAGTGAAGGTGCCTTTTAAATTCAGGCGTCAGCGGCTCAGTCTCTAAAGTTTGCCACCTGAGAACATCACATTGTTGGTGAGTTACAGGCATATGTGTAGCACTGATGGGATCTGGTTCTGCAACCCAATTTCTTGCTACCTTGTGAAAGTGGGCATTCTTTCTTATTTTCTGATTAAAAAATAAAATTTCCCCTTCCCACCAGTAATAAGGAACAATAAATTAAATTCTAAATGTAACGCCTTGGTGCACTGATGGGACAGGGTCCAAAAGAGAAAAAATACAGATTCTGAATAGTAAGATCCACTCAGTGCTGAAACAAAAATCTTTCCTTTTTCCAGAGCATACAGCCAGAGTTTCCTTTGAACCCCTTGCAACAGAGCTGCTAGGCAGCCTGTACAGCCAATTCTTCTGTGGTATGCCCAGGGCCGTTCATCCAGAGGATCAAAAACCTGAATGATGGAGGTTTTCTCAAAGAGCACAGCATAAAGCCAGCCAACCCCAGAGTACTATTTCTTCTTCTATTTATTTAAAAGAAACACCCACCAGAAGGTGGGAAATTGGTGTTTAGACATTTAAGGGGAACAAAAACAGAAGAAAAAGAGAAATAGTGTTACAAGCAGCACTACCTCCTGTATCGCAGGGAAAACTCTCCTGAGCAAACAGATATTTGTATGAAACTGCTATTACAGGCTATGAAATGCCCCTGTGACCTCAAAGTAAATATGTTTAAGAATCAATTGTCTTTATTCAGCAGAGATCCATTGTAGCAGGCGAGCAGGGATTTCTCTGCCTTCTGTGAAGGCATAGGTTATACATTACCCTCTCTGGAATGTCCATGAGAAAGTTACTTAATACTCTGAGCAGTACTTACAGGGAAAGGGAAGGCAACTGTTATCACTTAGCCTCCCCTTGGGGGATGCTGTGATGATAACTTTCCTGTTTAAATTTGAGAAATACATAGCACACAAATGAATGAACTTCATTGTCTTTGAAGTTTCCTATGTGAGTCATCGTGAAGGTTCTACATAATTACATTAAAATTATGGGGACAGGAATCAGCATGCAAACAGACCATGGGCAAACATATAGTTACGTGGTTCTATCAGCTATACAAATGAAAATTAGCTCCTGTTCCATACTGTCTGTAAGTGTTACATAAGTTAGTGATAATATGTGTTCAGAACTTAGAAAAATCTTGCCAGGAGAATAAATCAGTGTAAAAGCTTTACAGGAAATTTGCTGAAAGCCAGTATTAGTAATTCATTTAACATCAAGCCTTCCAAGCATACCTATTTTGGGGTCCCAATTACAGAAGCTTAAGCCAAATACTCTAGCAAGAGCACTTTTCCATCACTGTTCAGACAACTTGCTTTGGCTCATAACCTCGTTTTCACATTTCCAGCTTTTCATGAAGGCACATTAAACAGACAGTGGTCAGAGAGCTGGCAGAGTTTCTGGGAAGTCAAGAGGTATTTAGAAAAGGCTTACTGAAGGGACAGAGGTACAAACATATCTAGCAGAGCTTTAACACACACCAGTGCTACAAGGAACCTGAGTAAACTCTGATTGCACTGCATACTTTCACTCCTGGCTAACCTGACTGTCAGATAACTGTTAAATGTTACTGATGACAAACAAGAACTTCCTTTGGATCAGCTGAAGTTTGAAGGGGAACGCAGAATTTTTCATAACTGTCAGAATGTTTCTGAAGCCTCTTGCTCTCTGTCACCCTGAGCATTTCTCCCTGTGGAGGGCGAGGAGGAGGGGGCAGAGGGAAGGAAGTCTTGCAGAACAACCTGAGAACAACTTTCAACACTGACCACTGCCTGCTAGTCCTTTTATTTATCGCTGTTCTCTTTTCTTTGTTATGAAAGGAAGTCAAAGTCTTTCCCCATGGTAAAGTACATTGTGTGCCGTGATGGGCAACTGGAACGTATACTAAACGGACATTTTTCCAAAATCAGTTTCTAGTGTTCTGTGGTTTCTCTCCAAGTGCAAGCAGAATGGCAAATACCAAAGGATAAAGTACATGTGCACTTTTATCTTATAGATGATTATCAATAAGTAATATATGAATTTCTATTTAATTTCTTAATAATATCAGCAGACCAGACAGATTTTCTAAGTGTGGTCAGGTTCTTTTTCTAAAATGACTTCTAACTTGGCTCACCTTAATTTGGGGTTGCCTCTCTTGCAGAAACAGCATGACCAGAATCTGTAAGTTGGAGTGGCTAGGGCCAGTGTCCCCAAGCCCATGTTTAGGCATCCAAAGACATGGTCTGATTTCCAAAACTGCTGAGCAGCCAGCAGCCCTAATTGGAGTCCATGGGAACTGTCAGATGTTCAGCACATTTGAAAAATCAGGTCACTTATATAAGCAACTAATTGTTGCTGTAAGAGCCCAATTTCAGCACCTAGTTTTACAAGGGCTCAATGTCGCTTTGCACAGAAACCTTTCAAAGCTGGATATCTGGCTTGCACTCGCCGCTGACCCGAGTGGAGGCCCTGGCTGCTGTTTGCATCCTGGGAAACTATCTCTGGCAGGCTGGGGTTCACCTTGTCTACCTTCATCAAGCATCTCAGCCAGGCACCTGAGCTGGGGCTGCCAGTGTGCAGCTGCTTTTGGTGATTCGGAGGCAGTGGCTCTGCCAGGCTGTGGTGGCTGCACTGAGGGCTGCCTGCTCCCAGGCTCCCAGTTCCCTCCCTGGACCCCATTAGCTGCCTCTGAGTGACCTGGGACCACTGGGCACCACCCCCAGAGCCCCCCTGAGCCTCTGATGTGAGACAGGGAAAGCTTGAGAGTGTTCGTCCCATTTAAACAGTATTCCTGGAGACCCTGAGGCTGTATTGGCTTTATTCTGTTCCCTATGGGAAGGCGGGAGCAGTGGGGTGGGGTTTCAAAGTGGAAAAATCCTACGGAAAGAGACCCTGCTTTTGGCTCTAAGACCATCCCCTTTGTATCAGCATGGATCAGTCTCCAGCTCTGCCTGGCGTGCCCCTTGCTGAAGGGTGTGAAGCAAGTATGGGACAAACAGTGCCATGAACTATTTTAGTGCTAAAATGAACTTTGTGTAGTAAACATGGGGAGGCTTAAGTTCATTTAGTACCTAAGAGGGTAAGTTTGCAGAAGTTCTTGTAAATCCCTATTGCACAACAGGTTTAGTGCGGCTGTCATCCTGAAGTAATAGATATTCCTCAACATTGTGAAACATAAATAGGTGTCTTAGTCTGACTTTCCACATCAGCAAGGATCAGTGCAGAGTGTTTTCCTCTTTGTTCTTATGTTTAAAATAGTACACAACAAATGTAAGCGAGTTTCTTCACCCCTGGGTAGGGTCTGGTTTCCTAACTCCTGGTGCCACGCCAGGCTCTAATCTTGGGCACACAGCATGCATAATCATGTATCTCTGCAGACGTTTCCAGGTATATGGTGCTGCTTTCAATTCACCTGAGATTACAATCTGACCTGCAAAGAACGTTCTGGACGTGGGGCATACACGACAAACAAGTCGTGTGAAGGAGAAGCAGCAGCAGTGACATTCCTTGGGCTGCCAGCCCTGAGCACTGCTCACAATAACAGGCCCCAAGTGATGATCGGCAATTTTCAGAAATAGTGCCTTTATGAAGATGTGCTAGTATTATGACACATTTGCATCCCTTTCATTACAGCATCCTCACAACTTTCATAAAGTAGGGCAGGCTGACGGGCAGCATTCAAAGAAAAGCCGCACTGGGTGTAACATCAACACCGTCACTTTAAATTACAAAATTAGCTGTCTTTGTTTAACTTAATTTAGCAGGGGCTGGGAATTGCTGCTTGATTGTCAACCCCACAGATGCAAGTCAGCTCTTTGGCTTTAGGTGATGTTCAGGGTAACTGCAGCTGTCCCATGGCTCCTCAGCATGCCCTGCCACTGCCTTTCAGCCTAGGCTCAGCACTGTCCCCCTTTGGCATCTAGCTGGTGGGTTAGCCTAGGTCCCTTTGTGCTACTTTGGAGAAGATGAAAGTTATATTTCATACTCGCAACACTTACTAATATTTCTGTTTCTCCACGTATCTTCAAAGCACTTTGTAAGGAGCCAGCTAAGCCATGCGGCTGCCTGGGGTGGAACAGTATTGCAAGGCGCTTCATCTGTCACGTCCCTGATGTGGAGCCAGAGATGGCTGCAGCTCTGGCACACACACAGGCATAAGAAGTACATCAGATCCAGTGATCTTTCTGCCAAACGGTGCATTGGATCAGTTCACTGAACCAACACAGGGGCTAATCCACCATCTGTCCGAGCTGATCACTGGCCAGCCCTGCAACTCCTGAGATTAAGACGGGATGTGCACAGGAGAAAGTGAACAAACAGGGGAGGGAGGACAAGGAGCAGGACATCCTTTGAACAAATCTTCCCGTTGCATTCAGCTAGCTATGGTGTGAAACCGCATGTCAAGCAAGGCATGTGTATATGTGGAGCCAAATATCCTCCCTGTTTCTCCTGCAGCAACCGTTTCCATTGGTGAGGCACATTCTTCCCCATAGGTGGGGAATACTGCACCTTTCTAATTCAGCTCCCATGTTTTGATTAAAATTTTCTTTTGAATACTATTAGAATATTATTTCTATTATTAGGCACTTAAGGAGTGCCTTATCCAATGTGATTTGCAGTACCGTATTGCACATATGTAGACTAATACGTCAGCATAGAGAAGGGAGGCAAAAATTACATAGGATTTGTACAGCTAGCCTGACAGGCTGAATCACATTTGTTGATGTTTTGATAGAAAATACCTTGCAGTTGACAAGCTGCAGTTAAAGCGCAAGTTAGTTCCTGTGGCTTATTGGGTAGCTGTCGGTATGAAACTACCCTCCTTTAATGTCTTAAAATTTTTAAGATGTAGGAGGTGAAATCTGTTATTTCATCACAGATCACCTTTTTCCTTTCCCATCCCAAAAACCAGCCTCCCTCAACTAATGTTATTGACTGCTTTACAATGTTGCAGTCTGTTCTTTCTCAAGAGCTGTGGATGGATTTTGCTCACAGGAATAGAGACAGAAATGTTATTTGTGCTTTCTGCTAAATTGTAAGCCTGTTCCCTCCTCCTTTTCTTCCTCATGGCACATATTGTCATGGTAAGATGACACAGAAATGCATCACCACAGAATATCATGACTTGTCAGGACAGGCACTGCCTCTAGCTTTGTTTTAACGGCTGGCCTACGACTGCAATTAAACTTAAAAGCTGCCATACTGATGGCAGCTAGCAAATATTACTGGGAGTCAAAGTTACAGATAGAAAGCTGGCAGGAGAAATCACTCACCTACTCAATATCAAAGAGTTGTGTCTGTGCCAGCAGCAGTGAGACAGTGCCACAGAAAATGTGTTGCAGTAACATCACACATTGCCTTTCTGTGCAAAAATACTGGACCAAATTCAGTCTTCAGCGTAAGCAAAGGCAGTTCCACAAACGCTTCTGGGGCTGTACCTGCCTGTTTACATCCCTGTGGCCCACAACTATATGTTTAAATTACATTAAGTGATTGAGAGGAATTTGCTTAAATGGATGCAAACAAAGGAAATACAGTTCTAGGGCCAACAGCATAACCTCAGCTCACATTGCTGGGGCTTAGTTGTTAAGGGAGAAAAAATTGCCAGTCTGAACTCAGAGAGAAGGGGCAGAGCAACACATAGGGGAATGGGGTCCGCTTCAGCCAAGGACTCCCCTGACTGCCAGGTTATGGAGGAAGGTCCTGGTTCCTTTTGGCTGGGCTTCCTTTCCCAACAGGACCCAGAAGGAAGATCAAATGCAACTTCCCAAAGCATGCTGCCAAGCATGTGTGCCCCTCTAGCCCCCCTCCTCCCCAAGCAGCTGCTCTTACCCTTTCTGTCTGCAGCCTGATGGGCTACAGGCTCTTCCCTTGAAGCTACATGTAGCTTCATGACGCCAAGACTGGATTTTGTTCTCAGTGTTGTTTATTTCCAGCCTTATTTTGTACCATAGTTTGTTGGGTTTCTTTCCTTAAAATGTGGGTTTTGTAAACCAGATAAAAGCTTTATTATGGAAAATAATGTGGCAAATGAGTGGGACTGCAAACTGGTTAAACGTGAATGTAAACTGTTCTGTAACGAATATCACTGGTATGTGGGCAATAACCCTGAATAATTTCATTAATTAGTTATATGCCAGTAACTGTTTTTAAAGGGCACACTATTTACACTGTAGGCAGTTGAACATGTAATTACATGCCAAGGATGTGTGTTATTTTATCGTCATGAACTCTGTGAATGCAACAGAAAATATACGTTATAAAAGCAGGTGATCTAATTTATATCATAGCTAAAGCTAAACTTTTTTTGAGTCTGTTAGCATTATGACACACGGGTTCTGTTCAAAGCTGCTTGTATGTCCAATGTAACAATCATTTTCCCTGTATTTTCCACTCTATTTTAGACCAAAGCCACACCACATACACTGCTAAGCAAAATTACATGTATTTGCTGTTCATATGTAAGTTCACTATAAAGAAAGCAAGAAAAGAAGGAGAAATAATTGCTTTAAATCTGTAGAAATATTTCATGCTACTGCAACTGTTGGTGTTACAAGACTAACTCGCTTGTTTATTGTGGGCTGTCACAACTTGCAGTTGAGGTTGTTTCGATGACCTTACTGCAAATTTCTATTAGTATAGATTGAACTTTGAATCTTAAGCATTTCTCATATTTGTTTTGGGGATAATTGCAATATTATTGTAGTGCTTATTTTGTCTACGTTTTTAATTTATTGTCTCTGTCTTAACTCTACTGTTAATATAGTTTTGGCCTGGGAATACTATACAGTAGGTATAATGAAGTAACTGGTTGACAGCTTTGCATTAAGGTTATATATTGCAATTTGATGTCTGCACTGAGCAAGCTAATGGCAGCGCTGGAGCTTGAATTGCTAATATCACACTGAGCACACCTTGGGCATGTACTTGCACAGCAAGTGCCAAAATGTGTTGATATTGGCCTTTCAAATAAATGAAGAGCCAGAAGAAGGGGCACAGTGAAAATTAACACAGCAAAGGAAAAAGGATTAAACAAGATGACAAGGAGAAATACTGCCTGAGACCTAGGCTTTGTAGGATACTTCTGGAGAGCTCCAAAGGGAGAAGCTGGTGCAACAGACGGTCTCAGCACCAGCTGAAGAAAATTTCTGATGCATTCGTCTTATTTTAATTTGCTATTTCAGAGAATGTGTTGTATGACATTCAGTTCACGCTGCCGGTAACCATTTGTACTGGGAAATTATCAACAGTCTTGTATCCTCCCAGACAAGCTTGCCATCCAGGTCAGTTGTGATGTTCTTGTTTACTGAGGAGTATATCAAAGCCTGATCCTTCAGCAAACCTACTAGAACTTGTAGGCCCTATATGACCTTCACATTTTCCTAGTGTGTCTTAGCTCTTCTGCAAGTGGTACTCAGCCACTGAGGCTCTTCCCGTGCCTTCTGTAACCTAAAGAAAAAGTGTAATGAGACACAAGCAAAGAAACTACAGCTTTTAAAGACAACCTTTTGTGTTCCTGAGCACTTCATGATCTTGCTGATCAATGGATCCTGCTCCAAATCAGGAAACCAGAAAATATTCATATATATTTTACAGTAAGATTATAGAGGAAGTTACGAGATTTATTTTTCAGACCTTGTAGTCTTCATTCTCCCTGACTTTGCCATGCAGCCTTTCAGAGTAAGGAGCCAAGCTGATGATGCAGGATAGGTCTTTATCCTTGAGCTGGCTGGACAATGCATAGCATTTTATAAGTCTTCATTTCAATGCTTATGATACTTTATCTCCAGTGATAAGATCTATGAATTGAAGAAGATTAACCTCAATTTAGTTTCCTGCAGTCAACCTAAACCTGAAAGCATCTCTGACCACTAAATTACAATCTACTCCTGAAGCAAGGAAAGAACCCAGGAAATCCTGAAACCCGACATTTGAACTCCCAAAGGGTGTTGCACTCAGAGGGCTGCTCTCCAGCAGATAACAACATGACTTTCTCCACCACTTCCTCTGCTGGAAGAATACAGGGCTGTGCAATGCCTTCCTAGGTTATCATTCCAAAGCCATGTCAAAGAAAAAAATGTGTAAATGTCAGCATCCTAACACATACTCCTGTGATATAAATATTGCATGAGAGAGGTGAATTTGCACATACAGTCTACTGCTGTTGATATCTGGGTTGATGAGAGCTGACTTTTTAGGAACTGGGTGGGGTAGAGTGTCTGAAATAATATGTGCCTGTGTAGTGGTGGCTCCCAAATCTCAGCCATGACTCCCAAGGAGGGATCTTCCCAAGAACCCCTGATATCTGTCTCCTGGAGGTTACTAGCATTCTGTTACAAGACTAACTGCCTGGGAGCATTGTAGATTATAATCTTTTGGCTTTAGTTTACCAGCATAAATCTTACCTGGATCTGTAGAGTTAAAGCTGCTCACATGTAATTGATGCTTTGTGGCTGCTATAAGGCACAGGGTTTGGGGGCTGGGGACAGGAAGCAGGATGGAAGAGGCAAGGACTCTTAGTTGCAGCCCCTAGGCACACATTCCTTGTCATCATTTTTAGTTACTAGAAGACACAGTATAGGTCTGTTGGTCACAGGGAGGGAGTACAGGAACGTGCGTAGCTGTGAAAACCTCCACTGGTGTCTGGCTCAGTAGTTAAGCTGAGGGTTTTGTTCAACAGGACTGTTTTCCATCCCCACAGCAGTAGTGCAGGCTTTCAAAAAGGAAGCTGGTTATATGCAAATTAGATGCAAATACCTAATAAGCTTGTTAAATAATTGGCATAGAATATCACACATGGTGCAGCATCAAACTTGGCAGCTACGACCGTCCCTACTGTACTGCTAGTACTTCACTGGTGCTAAACTGGTTTATACCAGCTGAGGATCTGGCCCATGTAGCATATGGAGTTTCCTGGATAAGCTACTACTCCCTGTCATACTTAATCACTGATAAATACAGGCCGGATTTATGACACTATGTATATGTTGAATTTTTCGGATGATCTTTCTCGTTCTGCCATCAGTTTGAGCAGTCCATTAAAATAATGGTTGCAAATGCACTGTGTGCTGGAGTCAGAGCTGATCACATGCTGGCATTTAGTTTTCTTGATAAAGAATAGAGGAAATAACGTAAACAAGTATGCTTGATTACTTTCCCACCCCCGTTCATCCATTTCTGAATCATGTTGAATTAACAACACATTTGAGACAAAGATACTGAATTTTATTAGCATTGCTTGCTCACTGCTGTCATTATTAAAAGCTACATTATTAGCTACTCGGGTAAAGCATACATTCTTCCTGTACCATTCCTCAAAAAATAAGCAAAAGCCAAATTGTTTTGTGGCATACTGAAACCAGCGCTGACTTTATGCAGCAGATGTTCATCTAGCCACGCATGTAGATGATTTCATAGATGGGGCGAGTGTGCTCACCAATCACACACATTGCTTTTTTTTCCTCCAGCACTGAATCATCATCTCTCCTTAACTGTGTTTTTTTAAATGGAGAAAGTAGAGCACTGTGCAAACAGTCGTGACCTTTCCTGTCTTTAACCAACATTTTTTTAATGCCCCAATTCCAGGCTGACCTCCTTTTTCAGAGCTATCTTTAGAGCTCAAATAATACTATGAAAATACATTTATCAGCTTCACGATTAGTGCTTTAATGGTGATTTTCTTTCACTGCTTATTTTCCCCCTGCTGTTCCTATTATGGCAATTTCATTTTTATGAACACAGAAAATGGTAAAGGAAAATCCAATTTATTTCTTTAAATTTACCTCTATTTTGAAGACATTTCTGAGGGCTGCACTTCATGTGTGTCTTTAAAACTAGAGAACTTGCAAGACTACTAGAAGCTTTTGTTTGGTCTAAGGAGGAGAGTAGGAGTTACTTGCTTTGCTGTCACTTAAACAGCTTCAATGGCTCTGTGCATCTAATCTAGCTGCAGTACTAATACTAACAACAAATGGTTCACAGCAAATCACAATCAGCAGTATGGCCATGTTTAAGAAACACAAACATGTAGAAATATTAAGCAGCTCATGGTGTGAAGGTCAAAATTGCTAACATGTTCCTTGTGGAGACAGGAAAACACAGTCTTGTACACTGTGATACCATGCTATCACAAAACAAAACTTCCTACAACCTTTTTTAAATTTCAAGCCTCACTTCTGTCATCTCAAGGTTCTTTCCCCCACTACAGTTGTCACAGTGGTGTATAAAAATGGCAGTTTATCGTTGCAGGAGGTTCCTGAATCATGCATGCCATTACATCAGTGTCCTCCCACTGAAACTGGATCTAGATTATTGCTCACCAGCATGATGGTTAGGTTTGCAGAAAGTACAGTGAACTTAAGCAGGCTGTGTACATTCAAAGCTCCTTTCCATAGTTATCAACTACTTTGCAAGTTTGCTGCAGGCCACATGGTGAATAGAACTGGTGGAGTGTGTGTATGTATCAATATATACCTCGCCTAACCAAGGCTTGGTTTGGGCAAGGTGTGTTCCCTGTGCAGCCAGATTTAGAGAACTCTTTCCACCATCCCAGCTGTTTCTTGACTACATCATCTTCCCTCTTTTTCGTTTTATTGTGTTACTGTTCAGTTTTTCACCTATCTAAATTTCTATCAAACCCAGAACTATTGCAATTTAAAATAAAATTTATAATATAAAACCACTGTAATGAACCTTATGCTACAAATACTTAGCTGAGGGTCAGGAAGAAAGATGACGGGATGAGTGAAGAAGCTGAACAAGCTGATGAAATAGTAAAAAGGAGACAGTGGCACAAGTGATCCTTCAGGATTCAGTAGTTCCAGTTCAGTGGTAAGGACCGTGCACTGGCTTTTCCTAGCTGAGCATCTCCTCACAGTTCTTAATACCGTGTGGGACATACCTTATTAAAAAACAAAGCTGCACTGAAGCTGTTGCTTGGCAGCATCCCATCTTGCTGGGTGCACGATGTGCCACATCCCAGCCACAGCGTGGCACTGGGCAGGAAGTCACCTGACGCCAGCCCAGCACACCACGCAGGCTTTGTACACACCTCAGGCTTCAGAAAATAAAAATCTTCTGGCTAGGCCCCCTTGCACTTGCCAACAATGTGGGAATCATAACATTTTGCCCAGGACAATGCTGAGTTTTGGCTGTGCAGTAACAGCTCTGATACCTGCTCCATAACAGCAGCAAGACACTTTGTAAGCAAATCCTGTACCATTTTAGGAAAGATAGGCCAGTCCTTGGCAAAGAGGAATTTGTTTCTTGGAGACTTTTTGCCCAGTAATGTCCAACCATATATAGCAAGTTACTGCAGCTTCAGCAACGCAGATGGATGGTAATGCCCAGAACTGTTTGAGCATTTTGCAAAAGGAAATAGAAACTGCTGGCATCCATGCACAAGTGACAATCAGATACTTAAGCGGACTCCAGAAATGGAAATACACCTGATATTACTCTAGACAGCAAATAACATTTTTAAATCGAGAAGCTTAAACCCATGATATTCAGAGAGATGCATGTATTATACAAAGAGGCAGGATGTAGAAACATGTCAGATGAAGAAGCTGCCAATGAACCAGTGCTGCTGCCCTCAGGTGCTGTGGAGGTTTTTCTAGCTGTAACTTGGAGGTTAATCTGCTGAAACTCCTGAAGTCAAGGAGTTACTTGCAGCTTCCAGCCATTGCAAAGTTTGCTGTGAACCTGCTAGGAAGCTGGATACTAGTGACTCCCTCTGATCTGGAGCAGCATACAGGTATTTACAGGTTAACTGGACAAGTTTCATGTCTCTGACATGAGTCCCTTTCCATGAAAGCCCTGCTGGTGAGCCATGACAATAACCATAGACAGATCACCTTCAGACATGTTGAAAAGATGAGTAGGTGTTGAATTTGTGGTGAGGGATATCAGAAACGGAAAGACAGAAACTTGTATCTGAAGAAGAAAGTACAAACACCAAATGGGCTTAGCTCCAAAGTTCAGCCTGCAGTGAGTAAGAACATCAACAACTTAACCAGCAGCGAGTAACAGTAATCAAGAACTAGTTTATGGCTGCCCAACCCACAGAGCATTTGCTTTAATGAGTCTGTAATAAAAACCTTGGTGCTTCACAAAGGGGAAACTGGAGCTTGCTCTGCTCGGATGTGAAACACTTACTGGCTCAGCCCATAGCCAGCACTGAACGCACAACATTTTTGGTTGGGTGAGGCCCAGCCCTATGTACACAGCATGGCTATTTTGAATGATAGCACTGAGCACTGCAGCTTGCTTCTAGCGTAGTTCAGATGAGTAAAAAACACGCTGTGCTGACTGCAGTGTTCACTGCATAAACCCCTGTTAGAAGTTGAAGTATGAAAACTGCAGACATAACGGTCCCAGGTAGCCACATGGAGGGCAACTAGAACCCCATCTGATCTATGTGAAGTAAGCTGCTATGGGGTTTATTAAGCCACAGCCTACAGAGAGGTGGGCAAATCTAAGAAAGCTTATTTTTGCTCTTTAGCCATGAGGTGTCCTTGGAGTTAAACCTTGGCATACCCTGTGATACAGAGGAGCCTGATCTCATTTGTTCCACTGAAGAGGTGTGGTCGTTGCTCTGCAGAGGCCAGGAATTAAATAAAAACTACTGAGAAGTATGAGAGCTATTCTGCTGCACTCAGAGGGTGCTTGTGCACTGAAGAGTAGCAGAGCATGTTCTTGGATAATAAGTGACAAGTCAGTCACTGGGGTACCAGGGCATACCCCTGTCAAAAGATTATTACCCTCTGTAATAATGAAGTTTTCTCTGATGTGTGCTACTGAGCCACCACATTCTGCAAAGAACATAGGATCCTCTTTCTCTCTTGCTGTTGCACACTGAACAGCATAAGGCTGATAAAAAAAAGACTCCATTTAAACAGTGAGTTATATATTGGCTTGGTTGGTAGAGTCAGTCAGGGCACCAGTGTTGACACTGATGGTTTGTTTAGTTTGTTGTAGAAAAGCGTTGTGTGACAAACATTTTTTAATTGATTAAAATAGATTTACTCCTATTTGTTGCAAATAGAAAGAAGGAAGGAGATGGAACAGAATGGGAGGAAAAAACCCTTTTATGTTACTGTTATTCTGTAAATTGAAATAGAATAATAAACAAAATGCTATTTTTACATCCAGTGATATTATTTATTACTAAGGAACTTTTTTTTTTTTTTTCATAGAATGCCTATGGCTAATTCTTTTCAACTTACAGAAGGATATGGACAAGATTTATGATTGGAATAAACTGAGTGATTTTTCAGCATGAAGCACAGCTGTGAAACATGAACATGAAAAGAATATCTCATTTCCATACTGAGAAAATTTAACTGAAAACTAGTTCATTGTGTCCCATCAACTCAGGTCAAGATGTACAGTAAACACGTCCAGTGCTTTCTTGCCCACTGGCTGGTGGCACATGGTTCTCCTATACCATGTCTTTGATATTTTTGTTCCAGGCTGTTCCTGCACTCCCAAGACTGGACTGTCTCATGGTAAAGTTCTCTGCCTTCTGTAACCTGCCCAAACCAGTGGCATTAGTCAGTCTCATTTAGTTCAGCCCCGTTAATCTGTGCATCCAGTTTCCTTCTGGCATCTTTACTGACCTCCATAACCTCTGTTTACTCATGCTGCTCCTATGCCCGTTTCCTTGTTTTACTACCATCAATTTGCTACTTCCTGTATTTCTTTTTCATTCATTTATTTATTTATTTTATGATTACCTCTTGGCCATGTCATCTGTATGCAGGAGTTGCTGCCTTCTTTTCCCTTAAGATTCTTTTGCTGACGTGGACTGTCAACATACTGACCATAATAGTCCGTAGTGTGATCTTTTACTTCAAAGAGGTTATGTTTCTGTTTGAGTCACAATCTGCAGATCTAAATTGTGCATTTACTACAGACACAGTCTTTATACTCTTCATAGCTCCTTATTTCCTCAGCCATCTTACTGATGCTACCTCTAGCCATAAAAACTGGTTGGTACTTCTCTACTAACGCTAAATGCCAAATATAACATGGTCTTTGGCCCTTTCCTAAACAAAACTTGTTTTTTTAGAGCCACCAGGATCAAAACTCTCTTGATTTTAACATGGAAGTTGTCTTTTAAGAAATTGATTCCATGCAGCTCCACTTCTTCTCTCCCAAACTCCCAGCTACCACTATTTCCCTTCTTATATACTAGGGCCAAGCTTTATATTGCCATAAAATGTTTTTTCCATCAACTTGTGAAAAAGGAAATATGCCTAAAGAAATCCATTACATATTTCAGAAGTGTACATGCAGAGTTGTGATATTTAAGAGAAAGAATTGCAGAGGGTATTACATAGTAACATACAGAAAATTAAATAAAAAGGGTGAAGAGCTAGCAGTGCTTGCACATTTTATGGTGAATTAGGATTCTAATATCTTGCTGCAGAAAACAATAAAAACTAGAGACAAAGAGTCAAATCAACCTTGATTCAAAAAATCAGTCTTTGATGAAGTTGAATCCTAATCCACAAACTAACCAAATTCTGAAATCGGCATTTAAAACTGAGTGGAAACCATAGAAAGAACTTGAATGTTAGATTAATTTGGCTATGCTGGCCTGAGTCAAAGAGAGGGCAGGCAGCCATGATAAGTGTTGGAGCCCAAACACTATCTTCCATATTACAGTAATCCATCTAGATATGATGACAGCATGAATCTCCTGATGGACAGGTTCCTCACAGGCAGAGAGGGATGACTTTTTTTAACACAACTGAACTTGGAAGATGGCATTTGGGAGGCCTTGCATGGTATGCAAATGCCAGGGTGTCTCACTGTTTTAATTGAGAGACCTGTGCGCCTTTCAGATGAACCTTTTCAGAGTACCCATCCTGCCTGATCTCAGCTCACCCCAGCTGGTCTTTATCCAAAGCCTGATTTCTGGTAAACCAGTTAATGCTCTACATGTGGTCATATTTAAATTAGTCAAAGATCTATAGGTGGGCACCAAGTCCATGATTCTTACATGGATACTATGAGATGGTATGGATCTCTGTAGAGCTTCAAAATCAAGGGCTGTTCCAGAGGGAAATGTTACACCTGCTGCTCTCCCAGTCTCGTTGGACAGAAAGCATTACAGGAATTCTGGTGTAAGGCTATCTGCTTCCGCTGTGTCTCAAAGTAGTGTCAAAATTGCCCATGCATCAATATAGCTGTGCACCTCTGGACAATACTGATTTCAACATCCAAGATAAACACTTGAGAACTAGGAACAAAATATCCTCTGTTATCCTCTGTCCTCAGTAGAGATGATGAGAAAACCTTGAGACTGACAGTCTTCAGAAACAAGAACAACTCTGTACATTGAGGCAGTCTTTTTGTCACAAATGTTTCCTTTCAGATATATATTTTCATTGCCAAACTCTAATAGGTTCCTCACTCCCCAACAAAAGAGGTAACAGACCTGAAAAAGAAGTGCTTGAAAATCCTTGCTTATGTGATCCATCAGGGATTTTGTCATTGCCACTGATGTTACTTGTGAGGCACTCAGATATTATTGATAGGTAGCAATATCAGTAACTACTTAGCCACAGATAATTGCATATGTCAGAAATATTATTATCACTCAGTGGAAGATTTCTGTTCTTTCTCCCTTCCACCATTTCCCGCCCCGCCTCTCATGGCAGAAAGGCCATGTAATAGTTGCATTTTTTTGTTCATTTTCCCAATCGTGGTTAACGTAATCAGTGAAATAAAATCCCAAGTGGTAAGACCGAAGGCAAAGGAGAGAGAAATGTCTCCAATTACTTAGCTAGGAACTGATTCCTTGTACATTCCTTACATGGTCCAAACCCAAAACCTCAAATCTGAACTTCCTCAGACCTTGGACAAACAAGATTCTGTATGTGAACTTTGTGGCTTGGCCCTTTTCTTAGACCCAGCCTAGCTCATGAGTCACAGATGCAGGAAAGTGCAGGAGAATCATTACATGCCCTACAATATCTTAAAAGAAAATAAATGAATCAGTTAAACCAAAAAGAAAAACAAGTGTGACAGGCTTATTCTCTTCTGGGTTTTCTGTGTGTCAAATCCTGCTTTGAAATAGAGGGCCTGAGAATAAGTTCAGTTCATCAGAGCAAGCAGAACCTTCTCGTTATTCTCAAAAAGACAAGGGTGAAATCTTATAATATTGGCTCTTAAAATGTATAGCAGACACATTGCAGGAGGAGGGTTAATGAGAGGCAAGAGGAGAGAAAGCAAAGCACAGAATGATAGGAATTACTTTTCTTTAACCTGCATAATGTTTTCCATGTCCTTATTTTCCTAATTCAGCAGTTCTAATGCCCATAATTCACAATAATAAATTGCAAACTGAGAGCAGGTTTGTGTGAGACGTACTAACTTGAGCAACGCAACTCATAATTATGAATATCTGTGATGTACTTTAATGCATGGGAAGGGCTTTCTTTCACCGCCTGTCTGCAAAATATTCCTCTAACGTCAAACAGCAAGGCCTGGAGTCTTTGCCCATGTCATACCATGCCCTTATTCACAATGGGCACAGTGCAGCCTAGCATTCCTGCAGCCTAGCACTCAGGCTCTTGTCAGCATGAGCATTTTGAGTGGGAAGCACTGAAGGTTCATTGCAGTGGGGTATGCTGTAAACGTGCAGCTTACTGTCCGTGAAGATGGTCAGAAATGTTCCAGGGGAACCATACCCACCCTGAAATGCTGATTAATCTCATTCTGCGGGAATGTGTCTGTTTTAACAAGTCTTCTGACAAAACACAGGCACATTTCCAAACTCGCCTGCCAGGCAGGTTTCAGTCAAAAGCCTGCCCGGTTTCATGCCAGCTTGCCAACCCAGCTCCTTAGCAGTCTGCCCAGCAGTCTGCTGGGTAGACAAAATACCAGGCCTTCAGACTTCCCAGTGCTAGGGCAGCCTGTTGAACAAAGCGCCTCAGCCCTAGGGTACAGGCTTGCAGGCTGTCTGTCACAAAGCTGGACTGTTTATCAGCCTTAAAGGCAGGCAAGAGCAGGGCTGCCTGCCCTGAGAAGGGCAAGAAAGATGTTTGCCTGGGACTTCTGTAACAGGAACAGTAAATGAAGAGTGAGGAGGAGTAAGACTGCAAGAAGGACAGCAAAATATCCATGTCTTTTTGGCCTGGTTAGTCCTGCAACAGACTGTATTTTGGGGGAGTTCCAGCTCTGGACCCAAAACCCATCGAGGATGGGTGCAATAAATTGGCTCATTTACCTGAAGATTCACATCGATCAAAGTGTCTGTGTATGCAAAGTGTTTCAACCTTTTTCTCTTCTAGGCTCAGTTTATCTTCTTTCTGTGCAGGGGAAGCCAGAGCAGCAGAGCCCCTTTTTTGTCACATGGTGGGCTTGTACCAGGTCCACTTTGCTGTATGTTCTGTAGAGTGGCTGCATTGCGTGTAGGTAGTTAGACCAAGCTCTTCAGAGGACTAACCATGCGCCTGCTATGCTGCACAGGTCTGCAATTGCCCTAAGAAACATCCCAAGTGTTAGTGGCAATTCAAACAAACTGTTCCTACCATTATTATTTTCTCAAAAACAACTCAGGAACATCAAAAAGAATAGTACATATACTGGTTAAGGCATTCTGGAAGTGGTGTTCTATCTTTATTTGCAACTTTGGGGCCTCCTACTGCTTCCTTCATTCTTTAAAGCATGCACTCTTGTCATGTAATGGAAGAGAACACAAAGGACCTCCATAACGGTTGGTGACCAGTAGTCGGTTTCTGTCAGCTCTCAAACTACTCAGCTCCCCACTGCTTGCTGTGTGCTTGATCTGAAGTTTTCCTCAGGAAACCCGTTCACAAACTGTGTGAAGAGGTCATCTTTGACCTGGGGTAGGAATGAGGACTGAGAACCTGTGGCTGAGAAAATGGTCTTGCTAAACACTTCTTTAACCTTTCTTTGTAGTAGGTTTCCTTGTCTTCTTTCTATTCTGTGAGAGAACAGATTTTATTCTAAGAATAATATCTGAGGAACAATAAACAAAAATGGCAAATTTGGGATCTGGATGAAAAATGTTCTTGACCATTTTACTGCGTTCTGATTACTGCCCACTGGAACTAACACCAGTTCATCTCCATGAGAAATTTTGACAGAAAACTAAATCAGCTTTTTGTTAGAGAATAAAATATCAGTCTGGAAGGAACTGTCCATGCTTATTCTTCTGAGACTTGATGACATTTGTTTACAGCTAATTCGCCCAAGCAGAGTTTAGTTTAGGTACACTAGGCACAGCTGCATCAGCTACCACTTTTTGTATCAAAACTCTCTTCCTAAGTTTGTGTAGCTCAAGATGGTGTGTGTTATGCCTTCTAGACATATACTCAATTTTAAAGGCTCACGTTTGAGAAGACTGTTTGTACCAAGAAAATAACATTTTTCTTCTCACCCATGTTTTGAGCCAAACACAAGTAAAATCAAATTAAAAACATGGCCTTGTCCTTAGAACTTACAGGGACTAGGAGAGAAATTCTAGGCTTATTTTCACCAATTGCATGGACAGCATTTGGGATTTGGCTTAGAAAAAGAAACAATCTTTTACTCCTTCCATGTTTGCTTACTGTTAAATACCCTCAGAAAGTCTTGCATCATTGATCCCTTATTTTCCTCAGATTTTTTTTCTGGGGGTGTTTCAGATAATATTTAGTTCCTGGATCTTTTTGTACTCATCATCAGTGGTGGGAAGCCTGGCCCCCTTGACCTAATTCTAGATAATGGTTCTTTCACTGCTCACTAAGAAGTTCACAGCTAGTGTTTCACACCTCAAGCACAAACCCATGCAGCTACATCAGGTTTTGCCCCTGGCCACACATCAGTTCTTCTCGGCTTTGTCCTTCTCCTGTCTGGTGTCTCCTTCCCTGTTTAAATGTGAGGAGAGGCAGTTCAGAATCTAACTTAACAAATCTTGTCAAAATTTTCCTGTAGGGTGTATCATCACTAGTAGACACAAGGGACAGATTCTGCCATGTTCTGAAGGTGGCTTGCAAGGGTGTGTGTCATGTGCAGGCAATAATAATGGGATGGCAGGGAAAAAGCCTCCATTCTTTTAGTTTGTGGTCCCCTTCCTTCTTAGCCTGCCACAGCTCAGGTTTTCGAATTAATTCAAATAATTTCTCTAGTTGCTTTAACATAAAAATATTTCACCAGAATACTGGATGGCTAGCAATACTAGGTAAAGCTAGCTTGCCATTAACACTGCAGGCTTTTTAAACCATTACTCAACTTCCTGCATTATTTCAAACTTTTGCCCTGTGTTTCAGACAGCTCAATCTAAAAGCAGGATTACAGTTAAGCCTAATGTTTTTTTCTGTGTTGCTATGACTTGTGTTAGCAGCAGTTCTGAAGTCACAAATTAATTAATTTTTTCTGGAGACAAGATACTTGCACCCCTTTAAGTCTTGCAACCACATAGGTGTATGGAACACTAAATGAGGCTTTCCTTTTCTCTACTTCCAGTTTAATTTCACAGTAGATTTTATCCATGCCTACCTGTTTTAACAGAAAAGATTTGTACTGAACATTGTGGAGGGATTGGTGTTAATGCATGAAGAACAAAAGTATGGTAGTAGAAAAAGATTAACACACTATACTTCCATCTCCTATCTAAAGGAAAGGCACAGGCATTAACAGATAAGATACCTCTGAAATAGCTGTGTTTACAGACTGCTGAGTCTTATTGGCTTCATTGGGCTACATATTCTCCAACCCCACTCTCTTACTCCATTCAGATCCCTTTTTGCTTTTGCCATCTGTTTCTTGCATGAAACACAATGAAGAAAACTGTGTATACATTATTGTGTAAGTCTCCATCATAGTTATTTTTAGACAACTATTTTTGAACTAGCTAATAAGTAGGTTTCTGCATGTGGTACTCTATGAGGGAATCAGGGTGGTTCAGGACAGAATGAATACAACGTGTTTGCATAAATCCATGATCACTATCTCTTTATCCCAGGTAACACAGGATGTTCTTCAGGGTTGGGTCTAGCCCTGTTAACGCATAAACTGTCCTTGAAGTTATTCAGAAACACAGGCACCCTTCTCCCATGGTGAATTATCCCCATGGCTATGCTGTAAAGGCAAGCTCACTTTTGCTGTTTGTGTCTGCTCTGGTAGCTTTTTAACTCTATTTCTGCATATTAAGCCACATGTTAACCACCCTTCTGGATACCAGTTTTAGAGCTCTGCAGTCCAGGAATTAGGAAACCAACAGTGCAACAGGGATTTATACCAGCAATGGTTGGTAGAGATTTTTCCAAATGTCTATCAGACAAAGCCCTCCTCTGGACTTGAGTAGAAGAGGTTCCAGTTCCCCACATCTGTAGGTACTAGCTGGACTCATCTGCAAGAAAGGCGCCACCTCCCTGCTGCATGCATAGAAGGAAAGTAATTATCTGAGCACTATAAAGGTGAAAAGGAATGATGGCAATGTTATTTCTAGTCCTCCGAGGTTACCAAGTAGCTGAGCAGAGAATTTCAGGAGCAAAAGTTTGAATTAAGCCATCTGCCTGACTGTAAGTGCTGAAGTCCATGAAACAATGGCTGTTGAACAACCAGGAGCATGCTTTTCAATGATCCCTGCTAAGGGGGTTTTCCAGACTCTCCACAGTCCTTGAGAGCGAGGGTCTAAGACTAAGAATTATACTCCATTCTCTTACAAGGCTATAATTAGCCTACCCAGTGCTTGCACAGCTTTAACATACAATAACCATAAAACAGTAGCACAGACATCCCCTACACAGAACAAAGGCTTCTTCTTGTCTTTCTGCTATTCATTGCTGTGTGACAAACTTTTTATAGCTCTTGATGTCTTTAAGTTTACTACTCAATTTTCACTTCAATAGAACACACTTCCAACGATTTTGCAAAGCATAGTGGCTTCAACAAATGACTCACTGATAATTACTGTCATAGGAGAGCCAACTGCTCAGCATTTTAATACGCATTTTACTATTCTTAGTTGTTATTGTGGCTGTAAAAATCCGTCATGCGATGTTTGCTCTTAGCATCATTCCTCAAAGCACAACGTCACAGAAAAATATCTGTCCTCATTGTCTGTCTGCCTTCAGTAGTCAAGCATACTAGACTTCCAAACATTTTAGTGAAAATCAAGTGAGGTACATTTCTTATAGATTTAGTGCTGTCACTTAAGTAAGGATTACTCACAAATGTAAATCATCAAAGCCAGTGGGATGACTAATATGAACAAAGATTAAATGGCAAGACCAAGTCTCAAATGTGTATAAGAAATGACTGTAAAAAACCATCCCACTGGTTTCTTTACACATCTCTCACCTTAGAGTATGACAAATCAAGCAGAAAAATAGATGACTGGAAACGTGGTGGTGAATAGTGTTAGGTCATATCTAAAAACCTCTGCCTAAGAGTTTTGACTTTCCCTTGTCTTGGCTTTGCTGGAGACCAGGAAGTGAAGTTTTTGACTTGTTTCATCATTTTTGAGTAATCTCATCTAGATGAATCGGGTTTATGTTAACTGTCATTTGGGTAACTTGTATGCAAGAAAATTTTATTTTGTTTTGGACATAAGATTGTTCATATTCATTTGGACAGAAACTCTCTTAAAGGGAAAATGTGAAAACACGGGGGGGGTTGTTTGTTTGCTTGTGCAGTGGTTTTGGTTGTTTATTTTTTGTTTTGATTTTTATTTTTTCTTCTGGGTCAGAAGGCTTAATTTGCTGGGGCTTTAGACTAGAACCTGTCACAAATTGCTTCGGTCACTGAAGACCAGCAGATCCTCTAGACATGAGGGACTTTTGGGTCCTCTTTAGTAGAACTTACTTCTTCTCAAGGAATTATCACTTTACATCAAAAATCCTGCAAACTGTTGGCCTGTATTGTTTAATTGGAATTATCCAAATATCAGCAGTGAGGCAGCTCTGAGTAATTACACATTTCAAACCTCTCTGGTCCATGGCAACCTCTGAGCAAGGTGCCATGAAGCTGGAACTTAGTGTGCTGCTTGGTGAGCCCATTTCACCACAGGCTGGAAAGAGCTGATCCCGATTGCAATGTCACTTGCCTCCCTCCTGTGCTGTTGGCCGTGAGAAATTGCTGATCTCCCTACCTGTGTGTCATCTCCCCCTTCCTTGCAAACGTATGTGGGCGTAAGGTGTGCCTTGCCTTCTCAGTCACTGCAGGGTGACTGCCCTTTTCCTCCTCCAGTGCTTTTATGTGGTGTGCTACCGATTTCCTACTCATCAGGTCTGCTGCTCATATGTAGAGGGAAGCTTGGACTTTTTTTTTTTTTTTCCAGGGATATTCATAGCATTTCCCACTTTCTACATACATACTATATGGTTCATAAAATGGCACATTTTCATGTTCTTGAGGGCTTTCCAGTGATTTTTTTTCCACTCTAATCTTGAAAAATGAATGGCAATGCATGTTTCTACTTTCCACAGTATCGGCAGCACTACCTTAGAGTTTCAGTAGTGGCATATATGTTCATTTATTAAAAGAACCTTTTTGAAAATACTTCTCTTTGCATTTAAAATATTCAGGTGCAATCAGATACTTCCTTTAGTCCTGAAGATACAGCTGTTCTCTACATTGCCTCTGAATCTAAGTAGGGTAACTTGCTAGTGGCTCTGCAGACAGAATTGCCATCTGTGTCCTAAGAAACAGGACATTTCTGTTTTCTTTTAGAGTCATCTAAAATATTTTAATACAACTTTCTTACTGTTTGGTTTTATGTTGTAGATCTGTTTGAGAATATGAAAGCCATTCATAGTCATCGAGTTTGCTTTTGCACTTTCATGTCATGTGAAGGTTATGAATGACCCATCAATCTGAAGTTGGCTCTTGCAGTGCAAAAGTATCATGTAAATTTGCTTTATTTAGTCTGTGCACTTATTGTGCAATTTTTGGTGTTTCTTCACATTTAACAGCTCCAGTAAACATTGCCTCACTTATGTCTGCCTAATTTACAATGTGAACATCTATTTCTCTTGGGTTTGCTTTTAGCAAGAGTACATTACAGCACAAATATTTTTCCAGTACAGTTTCCACAAATGTTCCCAGATGCATGGAAATATTTTGATTAATACTTTGAACTGCAGTCAAATAACTTGCCTTTTTCTTTAATGTATTTTATTTCTGGCTTTGATCTTTATAAAATCAAAATATTATCTATTTTATCATACTTGTGCTACTACTCATCTTGAGCAGGAAGCCCTGGAGGACTTGGTTAGTATTAAACATTTTTGAGCACTGATCACACTAAATATATAAAAAGATTGGTGAACATAGTTTTGCGTGATTGCATTGATATGTAGTGAACCTCCTACAGATACAAAGAATGTAATGGAGGGAAACAAAGGATTGTAGCAGAAGCCGCCATATCTTCAGTAATTCCAGTGCATATGTGTGTATACATGCACACACATACACATATTAAAAAAAAATGATATAAATATATAAAACTTATTTAAATATGTTTAATAGATCATAATCTTAAAAAGTATTTTATTCTTATTTTGCTCCAGGCTCTATGTTATTTCAATTATTATGTTGTACTGTATGTGGACTATAATAAAGTTGAGGAATTAAAGCCTTTCTTCTTTGGAGACTTCTACTTGGGACTTCTACTGTTGACTTAAACTGATTCTGAATTTCAGACTGGGTCATACCTAGAGCTTCTATTACAGAAAGCCCAAGAGGCATGGATACAAGTGAATGCAAAGGAGTCAATCAGTGTTAGAGGTGACAGACATTACTTTGTTATATTTTTGTTAATCACTTTTCAATTACCCCTTTTCTAGACCCTTCATGCAGTACTATGATTCAGTATAGGCTCAGCAGTGCTCATTAAGCCAAAATCAGAGGTAGATTAAAATAATTTTTGTGTAGTAATAAAAACCAATGAACCTAAAGGAGCTGAAGTGAATATTGTGCTGTCCAAAAGCGAGTTTAAATCCTACCATGCTAGAGTCAGCTGAGAATTTAGCTAAAGATCTTCATGACCTACTTCATCCCTCCAGTAGGAAAATCAGCAGAGGTGGATAATCACAGAAAGATTCTCTTTTTAGAGTTTTCCCGAAAGCCTTCGACTCCCTTTGTGCAGAATGCTAGCTATGGCTTTCATCTGTGCTATTTTTTTTCTGTACCTCAGGAGAGGAGGAAAAATGAGAAATACGTTCCTTCAGCCACACACATCAGCATTCAGCCCTCTATCTTAACCTTATGCTTGGGTTTGCTGAGCACCCACACTCAGGTTTGGAGCGTAAGAACAGATTTTGCTATAGAAAGTTTTGACCCTCCTGAACTCCTCAGAGTAGAAGTAATATGAAATGTAGAAATTATCTTTGTCACTAATCTGGGAGAAAGATCAGGTCTGATTTTATGGCTGATTATAATTAGTGACAAACATATAAGCAAATAGGCTACCAAACTCCATCTGGAATATTATTTCCAGGACTGTTCACCCACGTAGGAAGGATATTATTGCCTTGGAGACTTCTTTCTATATTTCAAGAATCTAAGTTATGAAGGCAAATTTGAATTACCGTGTTTATTTTTTCTAAGTACAAGGTTTAAAGTTGTTTAAAGTATATAGCCAGGATTCATCATAAATATTTTCTATGGTGAAAATGGCATGTACCTTTCCATTTTAAAAGTTGCCTGAAGTTTTGGGATTTACATTAGTTTTGGACAGTCCGGGGCCTCTCAAGTGCATTTGTATTAGCACAATATGCATAGTACGGGATATAATGTGTGCTGCAAGGGTTTCCTCACATAGGTTCTCCCAGGGTGCCTAGGACCTTAAGCAGACCACCAACGTTTATGAGCAAGCAGGTCTTCAAGATCATTGCTGGAGCTCACACCTGACATTTCCAGTAGCACACTGACCATCTTTGTGTGTATGTACATCCACTGGCAAGCAGAAGCATGGCAAAAAATTGACTGTGCAGTCCCCAGATGGAGGCAGTGGTCGATCTCCTGGACACGGGCTGCTTTTCGGTCCCCTTTCTAGTCATGGTGGGCTCCGTAGTCTGTTACCATTAACAAGGCTCTGTACGCTACATATTAGAAACAGGGAGGGAAGAGGGGAAAATTGGTGCGAGTAAGGGTTATTAGACTTGGATAATAAGTAATCTGGGGAGACAGGTAAAAGTGAATTCAAGGCACTTAGATTTATTGTGGAGGGATGATATGGGTATGTGTGATAAAAGATTGAGGGCTGAGATAAACTGAAAAGTATTCAGTGAACTCTTCCAGTGCCCGAATTTGCTTTCTGCTACCTTTGCTTTGCTCCAGGGGGCTATCTCTGTTGACATATAAATACGGGATGACAGAGTAATCTAACAGGGCTATGTTAGTGAGGACTGTGCTGTTTCCATAAGATCGTTTAACAGAATGAAATCAGGTATCATTTATGTTCTGGAAATAGGATTTAATAAAGAAAATTTTCTGTTGTCTCCATAAATTTTATTTGTGAAGGAAAAAGGAGCAGGAGCAACAAACCTGCTGTGAGGGAAAAAAATGAGGAAGGTACATCTCGCACGCTTCATCAGACGTGTACGTTCAAGCGCATTCTGATGCGAGAAACGGACTTCTGGCTGGCCGTGTGTCACTTTCTAACGCGGAGGTTAAACGAGCGCCCGCCCCTCTTACCGCACCCCCGCTCCGCAGCGCTGCGCCGGGAGCGGCGGGGCTCGCAGGTGCGGCGGGTGGGACTGCGGGCGGCGCCGGCGGGGGGAGGGGCGGCCGGCACCGCTTCACCCAGACCGCGTTCCCCGCTCTCGGGCAGCGTTCCGGCGCTGCCGCCGCAGGCGTGAGGGCAGGGGCGAGGCCGGCGGAAGAAACGCTGTCAGGACGCTGCACCCGTGCCGATGACGGAGGCAGGGCAGCGGCCGCGGCGCGCAGGGTGAGCGCTGCACCCCGTGCCAAGTGCCGGGCGGCGCCGGCGGGGAGCACGCCCAGCGCGGGGCCCGGCCGCCGGCGGCGGGCTCCTTCCTCCCCGGTGCTCCCCCTTCGCCCTGTTACACCGTCGTTACTATTCCCCGCGAGCCGAAGCCCTCGCGCGACCCGCCGGCGGGTTGCCCGTATGCATGGCTAGGCGGCAGGTACGTGCCTCGGGAGCACGGCTCCCGGCTCTTGTGCAACTGCCCCGAGACGGCGGCGCTCCCGCCGGGGCTGCGGGGCTGCTATTTACACGCTATACAGATGCAATCTGATGACGCCACGCGCGCAGGCATCGGTAAGGCTGCGCGAGCTCCGTTCGCCCCGGCACCGCGCGCGGCGGCGCTCAGCCTCCGCCGCGAGCCCCCGCGCAGCCGCCGCCGTTCCCGTTGCCGGGGAGTGGGCGCGGCGCTGCGCCCCTGCGGAAACTGCGCGGGGCGAGCGCCCCCCCCCCCGCGGGCCGCGGCGGTTACGTAACCGCCGGCGCCCCCCGCGCTGCTCTTCCCCCCGTCCCCCCCCCCGCCCCGCGCCGCCCCCCGCCCCGCCGGCGGTTATGCAATCGCCAGCACACAGACCTACTGTACCACACACCGCCCCGCGCCCCGCCCCGCCCCGCCCCTGGCCGTTCCCATTGGCCGTCCTCAGGCGGTGCGCGGCGCCGATTGGGGCGGCGCGGCCGCCACTCACGGCGCGGCGCGGCTGGCATGCGGGCTATGATCCCCGCGCCGCGCAGCCCTGACCTACTAACACACATCCCTCCGCGCCGCCGCCGCACGCTCCCGCCCGGCCGCTCCGCTGCTGCGCTGCGCGGCACGGCACGGCTGCCCGCCCGCCTCGCTTGCGGCCCGGCGCGGGGCGGCGGATGCTCTGCGCCCCGCGGTGCGCTGCAGGTAGGAAGGCGCGCGTACTTGTGCGGAGCTGTGCGCGGGTACTAAGTTAGCGTGTCCGCCCGGCCTGCGGCGCCTACTGCGCGTCGGCTCGGCTCGGGCGGCGGTTACATAATGCGCGCCCAGCCGGCTCCGGCCGCCGCGGGGCGGGGAGGGGTCCGCCCGGCGGGCCGGCTCTGCGCGCTGGCGGGCGGCTCGGTGGAGGGGTGGTGGCGCGGGGGGCAGCCCGTAGCGTGCCCGCCAGAAGCTTTCCCTCGCCGGGGTGCTCGTTCCCGGCGTGCCGCACTACACCCCCCCCCTCCCCCTTCGCCTCTCCCAACAGCGACCCCCGGGGCACCGCCGCGGAGCCGCTCTCCCGCGTTGCATAATGTGGTGGCGGGGAGCGGGCGGTCGCGGTGCGGTGCGGGGGGCACAGCCCCGAGCGCCAGCCGCGCCTCGGCCCCCAAACGGGCGGGCGCTGCGTGCTGCCGGAGCCTGCCGGCCGGACCCCCCTTCTCGGGCGGTGCTGGGGGACGTTGCCCGCGGGCGAGCGGGATTAATGGCAGCGGCCCGGCCCCTGTCCCCACGCCGTGCGGGGCCGCGCTTGCCTCAGCCCTTTTCGTCACTTTTGTCGCTGTTTTTCAGGCGCTGCGGGACCGATCGCATAATAGTTCCTGGAAATGTTGCATTATGTAACCACAGAATTTGCTGGCAGCCGGGCTGGGAAGAGGGAGCTAATTATGCTATTTTATAATCTCGCTACAAAGAAACTAGGACAATCTCGCCTTGTAAAAAAGCCCCCGAAACCCGTAACTGTAACAGTTTTCGTTAAAGTGCGTTTAATAAGGGAAGTAGACAACTGGGTAAGTGGGGAGGCAAGGCGCGCTCGCCGGCTGCGTGCCGGGTGCCTTAAAACGAGATTTGTGTCCGTCTATATTTAGCCCCATCGCATTTTAGCAATTGTGGCTTCATGTGCTATTTCTGGTCTTTTCTCCAGAGCTGTGCGCGTAGACGTTCGAGGCCATTTGCTCGGATTTTTTAACTCCACGCCTTCAGAGACGTTTTGATAAGGCTGTATTTTTAGGAAGGCATTTCGCCCAGACGCTGAGCCATCTCTCCGGTACGGGCTTTCACTTGCTGTTTCTTTAAAAGAAAAAAAAAAAAAAAAAAAAGGAACGTCTAATTTAGGGGAGGAAGGTGTTTAGGAGATGTCAGCCTCGCCGGGGGAGAGAGGTAGAGCCGTCCCGCCTGTGCCCTGACGGCCGCGGCGGGGTGGGGGGTGCCAGGTGCCGCCGGCACCCGGGGGCAGCGGGGCCGGGCCCCGAGGGCCGCCGTCAGCGCCACAAGTAGGTCAGTGTGACAGCCTCGGCGGGGAGCGGAGCTGGTAGGCGACTCCCGATCCGGCGTCCACCTTCCCCGCAGGCTTTGGCCGCGCTCGGGGGTCGCCGTCTCCCCAAGCGGCCGTTGGGAGCCGTTGGTGGCCGTTGGGGCGCGGCGGCGGGCGAGCCAGGGCTGGGGGCGCTGGCGCTCCCCCTCAGCCCTTTGTTCTGGGCTGGGGCGGCGGCGGGCGGGGGGGTGGGGGGGTGGGGGGGGGGTGGGTGTCGGCGGGCTGATAGCGCGGGGCCGTGCTGAGGGGGGAGCGGGCCGGGCGCCATGCGGCGCCGGTCACGTAGGGGGCGGCCGGGCCCAGCCGGGCAGCCTTTGTGGCGGGCGCGGTGCGGGGCCGAGCTGCGGGGAGGCGGCGTGGCCGCCTCCCCGCAGCTCGGTGCGCCCCGCACAACGTCCCCACCTCCCCACCCGTCCTCCCCCTTGTCCCACCGTCGCCTGCAGGCAGGGAGCGCCAGACAAAGGTCCCATCGTCGTGCGTGTGTGTCCGTCCCCCCCCCCGTCCCCCCCCCCGCGCTGTTGCCTGCCTCCCTGCCCTGCGGAAGGGGTACGGCTCGCAGGTAGGCGTGAGATAGCCTTGCACATCCCCCGCTCCCGTGACCCGAGTATTTTCGGCTTTCTCCTTACGTAAGGAACAACAACAACAACCAACCAAAAAAAAAAAAAAATGGCCATTGCCCAATTCGGTTATTTTTGCCAAGTCATTTCGGCGTTGCAGTGGTAACAGCCGTGGCTGGACGTCCTGTGCTCTGGGGTCAGCTTATGCCCTGTCGCCAACGGGAGCATAGCTTGGAAGTTGCTGGTGAACAGCTTGGCTTTCAAGATTAGGTGATTATATTTTGTGTGTGTGTGTGTGTGTGCCTGCGACTAAAATGGTCCTCTAAGTAGATGAAACCAACATCACTATGCTTGTGACTGAAACCTCCAAAGTCCAAACCGAGTACCCCAGACGCTGTCTTTAGGTTTGGTATACCTGCTGTAGGTAGAGGCAGCAACATATTTTGAAAAATGCAATATTCTTGATAACATGCATAAACTTTTCTGCTGCTTGGTTGTTGGGGTCAAGTACAGCTTTGATTGTGAAGCTGCCTTGAGACTTATTGTTGTGTTAAAAATACCACACACACCCCCTTTTTTTTTTCTTGTCCTTGTAACTTGAATGGCTGCGCTGAGTTTCATTGTGTTTGCTCCTGTGTATGTAACCCACTTTGAGTCATCTTTGCCCTCCATAATTAATTCAGTCCAGACCCTTGTTTAAAATACTGCTGTGTATCACTTTTATGGTCCTTATTCAATCAAAATGTTGACTTTGATGGGAAACTTGAATGAATACAGATTTGGGTTTTGGCCCAAAGACCTGATTTAAACCAGCAAGTTCAAAGATTACTGCATAAAGATCCTTAATATCATTGGCACTAACTGTTATTGTTATAGAAGTTCTTGTGTTACAGATGTCTTTGACTGCTGAAGTGCTAACGGTCTTCAGTTTGATATGCCTCCACTTTCCATTTTTATTTACTCTATATTTTTAACTCATTCTCCAAAGGATTCTTAACTAGCTTTTAAAATATCGAGCTTCCTGGATTCAACTTCAAAGCCTCAAATTTCTGCTGTTTGGGGTTTTTTTTGTTTGTTTGTGGTTGGTTTTTTTTTTGGGGGGGGCGGCTAGTGTTTTTTTTTTTCCTAAAGGAACTGATCTGAAAGGTGTCAAAAAGCTTAGAGTCTTCCCATGAGCAATATGAACTTACATGACCTCCTCACAGCTTATCTCATCCTAAGAAGGAACAGTATTTGCCATGCTTTGGCTGAAATTTGTAGAACATACAGACATTCTTTCTGTTGCATATTGCAATAAAGTCTAAATAGAATCTGTGAAAGGTATCAGTACCACGCTGCTTTTTTCAATCCTTTGTCTTGAAATAAAACTCATAAATAAAATAAACCTTTAGCTCATTTTAAATTGACTTATTTTAAAAAAGTTATGCAAACTGTCCTTATGCAATAATTTTTTTCCAGACAGCAATCTTGCTGCTGTTATAACATCACTATGATGCAATAACATGAACAATAAAATCCTCTGTTTGAGTCTTATTACACACTGTTAAGCAATGTATCTGACTCATCAGCTTAATTGACTCTTCTGGGTGACCTTGCCATGATCATTACAGCCAGTTATGAGATATAAATGTGCTTAGGATATGTAATAGAAACAAAAATGCAAATAGATGGCCAATTCTTGCAGTCTGTTCTAAAAGAAAATGACAGTCCATGTTACAGTATGTTACAATGTTTGAAAATAATTGAAAAAATATTTTTTTTTTTTTTAGAAAACAAGGTATATGTAGCTGTTTAATAGTGATGCTAAGCATGACTGTCAAAAATAAGATTGTGTAAGCAAGGGCACACTTGGACTTGACTCAAAATGTGATAGAAACAACTGCCTTAAAAACTCATTGTGTTAAAAGGTGGATCTGAAATTAATTATTATTAAGACCTCCTTAGATAACCTGTGTTTTTTCTAATTCGTGTGTTGAATTGATCCATGCCCAAACTAGCATACTATGAGACTGGGTCTAGTGACAGGTACTACACAAATCTATCTTCTAGCAGAAATAATACCTTATTTAAAATTGGGGGAGTTTTCGCCTTTCTTGAGTTGCTCCATCTTGGTGTAATTTTCAGTCTGTCCTGAAGTATTTGAATAATTAACCAGTTTTTGCCACAGAGGTGGCTGCACAGCCGTTAGCCGTATAGATGCCCATACTGCAAGACCTCCACTTACGACTAGAACACAACCCAATAAAGAAAATGGTGCTTGGCATGGGCAGTGATCTTCCTGCCTGGACCATCTCACAGAACCAGAGCTCTAAAAATTGCTATTCTCTGTTCTGTTTGCAATGAGTGGTAGATACCGACATTTTACAGGTGGTGTTTGTTTTACATATTTGTACTTCAGCTGTTATATAACAAGATGCATGCTTAGAACATCAGCTGGGATTAATTGACATAATTCTGTTGCCTTTAAATAGCGCTCTATAAATGTAGGTCATCTGAAACTCTGGTCCATGCTTGGCATTTTAAGATCATAGTTCAATAATAAAAAAACATTTGTTGTCAGAATAATTAACAATTGATTTTGTTTGTTGTTGGGTTTTTTATGGCTCTTAACTGAGGGAAAGCTGAGATTGTATTTCCAGAACATTGTTACTATTAATTAAGTCACAGCTTTTTGCTGTCTAGTTTTTCCTGCTGTCAAGTAGCTATTGGAACGAGCAGAAACATACTGTCATAGTACTATAACTTCAGTAACCATTGTTTCTATTGGGGTCTTATTAAAAGTACTGGAAAGTGATGTGATTATTTCAAATGGCATGATTTATATGCACATACACAAAATACAGTTATTGTACTTATATAATTAAATACATAAGTTATATATGTATTTCCTTTAAGTTATATTTGTATTTACTTTGCTTCTTAGTTTTAGAGTTTTTCCTGGCATGTTGGGTAACATTGTTAGATCTTGTTTTCCATCCTTTAAAACAAAGCAGTAAACAGCTTGTTTGATTCTACCAGATCTGTTCAATTTTTCCCATACTGTTTTCCTAAGGAAATGGAATAAAATATAGGTCAAATTTGCACCTATTAAGCTTGACTGACCTTTTTGAGCAACAGCTACCTCTAACGTATGTTTCCTGCTCTCCAAATAATATTTTTATTTGTGTAATATGTGTAATTTACCTTTGGAAAGAAGGCTGTACTTTAATTTGTAGTTATTAAGATAAACAGTAACTTAAGTAGTTTTCCTAACAATGAAAGTCTTCTGTAAAAATTAAATGTGACATCAACTTTCTGGGGTTTGGACAGCTTGGAGGTGGGTAATATGAAGGTGCAGTAGTGTTCCAAGTTTCATGACTATTTTATTCATTTTTTTATATATATTTGTTTGAAAAGGGGCATAATAAATAATTTTTTTATGTTCCCAGTGGACTACATTGTGTAGACATCTCCCATTACTTTCTTTCAATAAGATGATCAACATTTTAGCAAAAATGGGTCATCTTGTACAAAGCTATCATCATCAGTGTTCCACTGACCTAATTACACATTGATCCTGAAACGGTAAGCATTTAAGATGCCCATGAAGTTGTAAGGAAGGGGAACTGTGTACAAGATCAATAGTTCTGCATTGCTCAGTGCTATTGTAATGGATTTGTGGTCTCCATGAATGTAACTGTATAATGGCAGTAATTGATGGTAACTTTTGTACTGTAAATGCTTTTCCCTTTTGTGACTGTGGATACCCTGTCTGTCATGGCATAAAATGTAGTCGCCTAGTTTTTTCCCAGAAAGTTTTAAGTTCTTTTGCTCTACATTCTCTAGACCCTCTTGCCCCCAAATCTTTTCTAGGGAAAATATCCTATTCCAGTGGAGCTAGCATTAGAGCTTTCCTTCAACAGTAATAGAATTTTGTTAATGGTACTAGATAAAAGGCAAGAAAAAGTATGTTGAAGGATTTCAGTGGAGGTTGGAATGAGGCCACATCCTCTGTTGGAGAGGATTTCTGACTTATGACAGACCTGAGAGGTGCAGAATTCCATGGCATTTTTTTTTTCTGTGAAAAACGGTAGAGTTAGAATAGCTCTGAAGTATTTCAGCAGTGTTTAGGCAGGCTGTGTATTCTTGACCTAAGCTTAAACTCTGCCTCCTGTCCTGCATGTGCAATGAGGATGATATTTTTTCTGTACCTCATAGAAGTCTTGAGACAGATAGCAACTGTTTTTAAAACACTTTGAATATAAAGTGCAAACTATATGCTTCAGTTTTTCAAAGTTTGGATTGCAAACTGGTATCTGAGCAGGTTGTACACCAGCCTTTCTGGTATGTAGACAGATTTTCAAAACAGATAACCTGTGACAGAATGGTAGCAGTAATATAATTAATGATACCTATGCAAAATATGGACGACAGCAACTGAAAATATGCACAGACGTATTGGTAATGAGCTTTAATTGTTTTTTTGCAGGTTGCCATATAGTACTGACAGTGATAGAGGCATGTGGTTTTTTTTTTTTTTCTAAAACAAGAAGTTGTGCCATTATTTTCTTCCATTTTGATGGACTGAGAAATGTTTTGGACACATGGTGATACAAAAGTGAATTGTGGTTGAGCATCCAGCTGGTAGAAATGTGATTTTATGAAATTGAATGAAAGCCCTATCAAAATATTAGAGCAATAAAATTAAACAATTGGTTGTCTCATTCTGTGATACATTTGAAAAATTAGGTGTGGAGGTAGCATGAATTATTTTGTGAAATACCAAGAATAATATGGAGTTACTCTGTGGGGAAACATGTACGTGGGAAGGCCCACGTGCATTCTTTCAAGTGGAAATTACTTGTGTGATTAAATTACACAGAAAAGAAAGATTGTGGCCCTGTCCTTCAACTTTCTGAAACTTTTCAATTATTAGAGTGTGAATACACAAATCCCCAGGATTAATCCTTAATGTACTATTTGACACAATCAGTTCACTGAAGTATTTTTTGAAGTCCATGGATAAATTAATTTTTCATGATTACTGCATACATAATTTCTTGCTTCAATAGCATGAGTTCTATACAACAGTCTCATTAATACTTGGATCTGGAATTGTACCCTGCTTCTATTGAAGCCAATGGCAAAAATTGCTGGGGGAGCAAGACTGGGTCTGTAATTAAGTTAATAGGGTCAAGTGTTATTACAGTGTTGAATTGTCACTCAATGCCATTAACATCAACCAACCAAGAATATATACATATATATCTTTAGCAGTGACTAATGTAAGGCAGTATTAAATGTTGGTTTTATAACACTTTACGAGGGAGTGATAAAGCAATTGAAAAATTAATCATAAGGGAAAATATTGGAATCTGAAATATATTCAGAGGAATCATTACAGTTCATTAATTTATGTGTAAATACCGATGTTTTCCAGTGGAATTATAAAATGCAAGTGAAGGAAATGGCTGGCTTCACTGAAGGCATTTTACCATTATCATCAGATGGAATTTAATTGGTTTACAGACTCAGCATTGGGCTGATCCACATGGAGAAATATTCATAAACAAGGGCTTTGACTCCTGTGTGTTAAGCAGCAATTCCAGTTCTCATGATAAAAGTGCTGAAGGAAGATGTAGAAAGAAGTAAAGATATATTGTTTTGCTAATTCACTAAAGCAATGGCATTAGAACTAACTACATAAATAGCAAACCAGTAGGACTATGTCAGTGGGTTAAACATCTGTCTTGACAGCTTTACTGTTGGACTCTGACAAGACAGCAAAGTTCAATACTGCACACAAAAACGTGCTTGTTTTGATACACAATTAATATTTGATGTAGCTTTGCATGCTACTTACGTTCTGTCTGTTTGTGCCAGGAACAGTGTGTGCAGGAGAGAGACTGGCCAAAACGGGAGTTACCAGTGCTACAGTGAGCAGGTCGTATACTGGAATGGCTCAGACTGCAGAAGTCCTGTGGAACACAAGGGACATGAGCTCTGCAGGCTGTTGGGTTGTGAAGTGCAGCTCAGTGCCAGTGTTAGGCTGCAGGAGATTGTTTGCACATGCAGTTGAGTTTTTACTGATACACAGATGGTCATACTGATAAACTATAAAGATACATTCCTTTAGGAAACCCCCCTGAACAAGCCAACAACTTTTTTCTCATTATTATTATTATTATTATCATCATTATTTTTGTCATTATTAGTATTTTTCTTAGATTACAGTGTTGGACAAATGCCAAAGTGTGATCACTTTGAGCTGGAGACTATACAGGTGTTCTTACATTCACAAAGTCGTAGTTCTTATCCTAAAACAGTCTTGTGGGGAAATCGAAGATTGGAATATAGAGGAAAAGAGGCTGGATTAAATCTGTGTAGGTACAGTTTCATTCTTTTAAGATATGCGCAGATCCTGTAAGTACTTCCTTGCTGTTGCTACTGTTATGAGTAAGTGTAGATGTTCCAGGGTATATGGCAGATAAATATACAGGAAATAGTGATGAATGCATGTTAGTATCCGTTTTCTAAGAGAATAAATATTTTTATTTGGGTTTGAGTGTAGCTCTCTAGTACTGTTAAATGCAGTAAGATGTCTGTATTTGTAAGGCTCTGAAATGTCACAAAAGTTGTTTTGAACCCTTTTGATTTTCGTGACAGTTGGCTGAGATGTATACTAAGAGGCAAGTGATGATTTCATAGGTATTCAGACATGTTATACTGTTTCCTGCTGTTCGCCGTAGAAGCTGTGTGTACAAAAATGCAGAAGTTATTAATGATACAAGTGAATGCAGTGGCTGTAGTATATCAAGACAATTATGGATCAATAGCTGTGCATTCTCAGTGCTACAGGATAATGAAATAAAATCCCAGTATTGTTATTCTTTTAATGTAGTCGTGTTACAGAGATCTACAAATGTCACAAGAATTCCTGTGGCCTTTTTTAATTTTTAAATTCTGTGTGTTCAACAATGATATTTTTTTTAGAACTAGTGAGTTGCACTAGATTTAAAATGATATGCATATTAATTAAACCACTGATTACGTGTAGCAGTGAAATTGGGCAGAATGGCTATACAGATTCTTCAGCAAATCAAATTATGCTGACTGTTTGGACAAATGGATGTTGCTTTGTTGTAGGGCTTATTTTTGTTTTTAAACCTGATCCAGCTCCTATTTAACTTGACAGAAAGCTCCCTTTGACTCTGATTTGAATTTTGGATCAGGATCTAACTATATAATTGCTTGTACATTAGAGATACATTTCTCCTTTACAAACATGGCAATTTGTGGTGCTGCTTTTGCACTAAAATATTAGATGCTGTCTTTGGTGTGGCTGGCTTCTAAATCTATTTTCCATTAAGGCTGTGTTATCGAAGACAAATAGTTACATGTCAGTAATTAACCATGGATTTTAGGAAATTCTACTTAGCTGTTCTATTAAATGTGTTAATTTTTCATGACAGAAGAGTTGGCATGGTCTGATGGAACAGAACCCAGCTTGAAACCTGAGTCTTTATGACCCTGCTTAATTGTTATTACATCACTCACTCCTCTTTGCCTTCTGGGAAAGACAAGAGAACCTGGCAGAATACAATTCATTAATTCTTTCATAATTTTCCCAACTGATAATGTTAAAATTAGTTTCATTAGTCATTGTGAAAACATTCCCAATAAATAGTGACATTAATCTGAAGTGGCTGACTCTTTTTGTTTTGGTTTTTGTTGTTGTTTTGTTGAGGGGTTTTTGTTGCTGTACAGGCAAGAATCATTGTTGTCTCAATAGTCAGTTCTATAAAAGCACTTGGCATATTACATTTATTTTACCAGAAACATGACTGACTGTAGAAAATGAGATATTGAGAAGCTATATCTCAGATCAAGACTAAATGGTCTTTTGAGAATAAAGTATTTTTAGATTAAGAGGGACCAAACAGAACGAAGACCAATTTAAATGCTAAGTTCAAATTTATCATTAAAATGTCTGAAGCTAAAGGTTAAGCTAGTTTTCCTTTGTTAATGGTAAGATTTTTACATCTAAACTTCCACTTTAATGCAAACAGTATTTTCTAAAGGTACACATGCCTCAATGGTATTAAACTTTACTTTGATGTAATAAGACTATTTTTCAAGTGCAAATTACTAATTAAATGTTACATCTCTAATGTATTTTTCAATAGTGATTTTAAAAGTTTTCTTTGTAAGACAAGGAAAAAATTACCTAATACTTTTTTCCTTGCCAGTATTTTTTAATAGTTAGATATTTGCCCAAATTATGGGTATGTATTGACTAGTTTGAATTGATATGATTGATCAAAAAAGGCATTTTAAAATTTCAAGTGTGTATAAGCATTTGTGTATTTATAACTATATATGCATAGATATATTTTTTTATAGGATGCAAAACCAGTAATTAAATCTTTAACAGTTTCAATGGATAGTGGTGTTATTTTAAGACGATAGAAAGCACTCCACCTTCTATAAATGTGTATGTTATTTTTAATCCATGACGGACCCAAATATATGGCATTTTTAAGTCACACACTACAGCTGTTTTCAGAAAAGATGCTTTAATATGAAGAACAAGATACTATCCAGGGCTGCTCATCAACATGCCTGGTGTCCTGCGGTATTAACTGTTGGAGGCTTCAGTTGGTCAGTGTTATCATGGAAAGTTCTGTGACAACATTACTGTAGGATCAAAACTCAAAAATATTTTGACTGATTTTTTTTTTTTTTTTTTTTTTTTGCATGGATCATATTACATTTTTTTTTTTTGGAAGTAATTTGCTGTGCAGGTATCATAAAGCTTAGAATATCAGTTTTTTCAATGTCGAGCTGTCTTCATATTTCAGCAGATTTAATGAACAAAATGCTAGTCTTTTTTTATCAAAAACTACTTTTGCATGTCCTGAACCTGCAATTCCTAGATAGTAATCAAATTCTCTATTTATTCCAGGTTTTTAAGAAGATTCCTGTTTCCTCAGCTAAGAAAATTGGTTCTAGACACTTCTGTCTGAGACTATGAAAGAAAAGGAAGAATGTGTGTGGATTTAAAATTACTGTATTTATCAAGTGGAGTGAGAAATACTGGGGAAATAGCTTGCTCTGTTGCTTATTGTAGATCTTCTACAAATTGTTTCTGATGCAGCTGAGAAAAATGCAGACCCTTAAAAAAGAACACGGACCTGTTGACACAAGTAGCAATGTGGACAAAATCATGGTACTTAAGTCAACTTTAGCAGAAGTGTCTGAAGAATTGTCTACAAATGAAGATATACTGCTTACTGAAGCAAGTAGTGGAAAAAGCAAATCTTCAGCTTGCCGGAGAAAGCGAGAATTCATTCCAGATGAAAAGAAAGATGCTATGTATTGGGAGAAGAGGCGAAAAAATAATGAAGCTGCCAAAAGATCTCGTGAAAAACGGCGACTGAATGACCTTGTCTTAGAGAACAAACTAATTGCACTGGGAGAGGAGAATGCCACTTTGAAGGCAGAGCTGCTTTCATTGAAGCTAAAGTTTGGTTTAATTAGTTCTGCAGCCTATGCCCAAGAGATACAGAAACTCAGTAGCTCAACAACTGTGTATTTCCAAGACTATCAGAGTTCCAAATCAAATATTAACTCATTTGCAGATGAACATGAACCATCTATAGTTGGTAGCAGTTGTATTTCTGTCATTAAACACTCTCCTCAAAGCTCAATGTCTGATGTGTCTGAAATATCATCTGCAGAGCATACTCAACCAAGTCGTATACAAAGCAACTGCAGAAGTCCTGAAAATAAGTTCCAGATTATAAAACAAGAGCCCATGGAATTGGAGAGAGAGACAAGAGATGACAGAGGTTCATATAAAGCATCCATATATCCAAACTACATGGGAGCTACCTTTAACGTGTACTCACATTCTCCTCCTCTCTTGCAAGTTAATAGGTCCTCCAGTAATTCCCCCAGAACATCAGAAACTGATGATGGTGTAGTTGGAAAGTCATCTGATGGAGAAGATGAACAGCAGGTTCCTAAGGGTCCAATCCATTCCCCAGTTGAACATAAAAATGTTCATGCAACAGTTAAAGTTCCAGAAGTGAATTCTTCAGCCTTGCCTCACAAGCTTCGAATTAAAGCCAAAGCCATGCAAGTTAAGGTGGAAGCAATGGATAATGACTATGAAGCAACACAGAAATTGTCATCACCCATTGACATGTCTTCAAAAAGACATTTTGAGCTTGAAAAGCATGGTGCACAAAACTTGGTGCATTCTTCTCACACTCCTTTCTCGGTTCAAGTGACTAACATCCAAGACTGGTCACTTAAACCAGAACTCTGGCATCAGAAGGAACTCAATGTAAAAATTCAGAGTGGTTGCAAAACTGGAGTTGTTGAAATAAAAGACAATATCTACAATGTCTCTGAGTCAGAGAACCTGTATTTGAAGCAGGGCATAGCAAGCTTATCTGCAGAGGTTGCGTCACTTAAAAGACTTATAACTACACAACAAATCTCTGCATCAGACTCTGGTTAAGTTACTACTGAATAAAGGCTTATTGTTTTAAAGGATGTCATTTGCAGTAGATCAACATGTTTTGTATTATGCGGAATTTTCACTGGACTTGTGATGTCATTTCACTGTAATGTTCACGTAATGTCTGATTGGTGTCTTTTTGTGCACAAATTATTATGAAGACTAGGTTGTGTCATGATCACTATGCCTTGTGTATAGTCAAATAGCCTGTACAAAGGCTGTATATAGTGAACTCTATTTTCTTTTTGTTCTTCTACTATAAAGCGTGCAAGTTACCAGTTACAATAAAATATTGGTGACAAACACAGAACATCTACTCCAGTTCAGTTGATTTTATGAACTTGTAAATAAGTTGTTAATTAAAAACTGGCTTTTTCTTACACTGTGCTCAATTTCACTTACGTTTGGTTTTTACAGCCTAACAACCAAATTACAATTTACAACATGTGTAGTCTTTCTGGCCACCTTTTTCCTTAACTCCTTTTTTAGAAGAGAATAGAAATAAAGTGAATATTTATAAGTGAAACAGTACCGATTTATAGCCTTAGCCTTCTTTAACTTATTTATTAGTGGAAGTTAACCAAAAACCATACAAATTCTAACCCAGTAACTAATATCAGCAACCTTTTTTTGTCATTCTATCTCACATGAGACTGTAATGATTTTCCTGAATGGTTAATTGTGATGAACCATTTTTTCAGTATGGTAACTTGATGTTTTAGATGAAGTTATTTAAGTTGGATTTGTGCATCTGCAAAGTTTTCAGAGCCTTGCAGTGTAAGAATTGGACAACACCATCTCTGTCAAGGGTTGGCTTGTGTGTGCAAGGGGTGCAGATGTGGAAAGAAGTATGCACAAAGGCTGCATAAAAGAGTCTGTTCCTCTTGTATACCATGGTTCTTTCCTTGGCAGACTGTGGTTCACCTGTAGATGAAGGATAAGGCTACTGGATCTGTAAAGTTTGAGCTCAACTAGGCAAATATTTATATAAGGGGCAGGCAATAGTAGTAGCAAACTTAGAGGAGACTATCTGCTGTTTTAGTTCCCAGTGTGGGACATAATGCAATTGTAAGCAAGTTGTAGAACCAATTTGGCCTTGGTTTCAGTGGCTTGGTTAACTGAACTGGAATACCCTGTCTCACTATGGAGCATTTTGCAAGAACTTCTTACATGTAAAATAAAGACTGTGTGAAGAACTGCACAATCCAGATACTACTAGCCCCTTACAATTTATGCAGATGATAAGTTCTTCACTTTATGTCTGGACAGGGCTGCGATGCTCTTTGTCTTTGAGAAGAGCCATTGAACCACAGAGACTACAATTGCATCACACATCCTTGGTTTGGCTTACCAAAGTCTTTCATTTTAAAATTTAAAATAATTTATAAATAGAACATAGACTTGGCAGAGGTTCTTTTCATGATACTTCCCCTTCTTTTAACATACTAATATATCAGACTAACAATTAAGCTTTTTCTGAAAAGGCTTTTTATTAATTGCCATACTGTATAATGAATGGAACCTTTCCATAGAATTAAAATACTAATTAAGAAAACAATATGTAGGTATTGTTTTTTAAATTCATACTTGACTTGAGTGAGAGGAAGTTTGTCAATTTTTTGGGGATATGAAGAGGAGTCTGAGTCGCTCCTAATAGCTCTGAAGCTTGGTCCAGCAGTCAAGGCAATGGCAAAACTCCCTGATGTCAGCAAGACCAGGATTTGATTCTGTACCTTTTCAGGAGCTGATGATTCACAGTCACGTTCTGGGAGGACCTTGGCACAGAAATCACTGGTACTTTCTGAGCTTTTTTGAGCCTTCTAACTGCTATGCTGTATTTGTGGCATTCAGAGTTAATAAACTGTTATTCTTTTTTCATGCCTTAATAATACAATAGACCCCATAGCTGGGCTCTGTATGTATTTGGTAATTAATATAGATGACATTTCAATGTTACTGAAAATAAGCTCAGGATTATTGCATGAAATGTAAAAATTTGCATTGAATGATGGGGATATGAGACATGAGGCAGTGATTACTACTGTCTCTTTGCTTGCTAAGTATCTTCTGTAAGCAACAATAAAATTCTTTAAATATTTTGCATATTATTTATCACATGTAATGTGTTAAAAGAGAGGACTTAAAACTCTCAGTGTTGCCATCTGTGTAAGCCTAGATCTATTGGTTTTTGTTTTTTTTTCCATTTCTTGTTAGAGTTGTTTGTCATAATGGAAGAATGTTGTCCTCTTTCTAGCTCATTATATATTTTGTGTATCTGTTTTGTGCAATTAATACTTAACAGTAATGATGTAGTTAATTTGTTGAAGGATGTCATTGCAAGAAAGTTATAGCATGGAGCTTAGGAGCACAATCAGATGTTATTTATACTCCCTTTATACCTTAGTGTTATGCTTCATTTGAAGAAAGAAATAAATAATTTGTCTTTTGTTCAAAACCAGATCTAATTACAACATGACTTTCTATTACATTCATCATCCTAGTCCAACACAGAGGTGTTAGCTGCGGTTGATGACGAATCTTCCTGTGCTGAACTCAGTATTTCTGCAGCAAGTATTTGGAGGATCTTCCACAGGCGTTGTGAGGTTACGAAGTTGCAGGAGTGTGGGTGGTACATACAAAGCCCTGATCTTGGCTACAGTTGCACTTTCACCAGATGCAACTTGTCAACAGCTTCACTGCAGTGTACATGCGGTGTAGATGGCCCCTCACTCAGACACCACCCACCACCACCCCCCTCTTTCCCTACCTTTAGCCTGCTTTCCTTCAAGACATGGTACTGGGAAAGATGGAGTGTCACTCTGAGTGGGGAGAAGAAGAGAATGCAGTGGGACGCTGCTCCCCTGCTCCAGCTTTCAGCTGGTACGCAGTTACGCATGAGTATGACCAGGGGAGCTGGGGAATCAGATAGCTGTGCCCTTTCAGCCTGCCTTCCCTTACTGCAGAAAACAGAATCAGCCTCCGTGAGAATACCCTTGACTGGTCTGCTAGTCTGTCCATTAGAGATCAGAAGGTTGGTTTGAACACATAATGGGCTTTACCTAAGGGGATATAAACTGGTATCACATCCTCCAAGTTAGAGAAACATTTGTAAGCTCAGCAACTAACTGACAAAACATAAAACTTGCTGGAAGTGGAATCTTTTTCATGTGAAGGAACATGGGTAATTAGAAAGTAGCTGAATGTAGAGTGTGCCTTCAAAGGGCAATGTTAAGGGCCACACACAGAAACTGGGAGCTCCAGAGACTTGCCAATATAAATACTCATTTTTCACAGGAACACAGGAATGGCCATGCTAGACTAGTCTGGCTAGTTCCAAACCTGGCCTGTGATAATCATTAGTAGGAAGGGCTTAATGGAAAGTTGTAAGAAAAGTTCACGGCAAATAACTTGATTAGCAAGGTAAGTTTCTTCCTAGTGACATCAACTGGCAGCTAGTCAACACTGTGAAGTGTGGGTATTGGGTCCTCTTAAACCTGCCCTTAGTTATGTACGAACACAGTAATATATCCTCATGTTCTATCAACATCTATATTTCAGTAGGTACAAAAATTGAATGCAGATACGCCCATACATATACCAAGTCCATACATTATGACTTTCTTCATCCCCTCAACTTTCTGTCTTCTGTAAAACTTAAATATTGTGTGGGATATATTTACATTTTATTAATATTCTGTACAGCCAAATATACCCTTGCTCATGAATAGGAGAGAGGTAACACAATTCCTGGTTAATTGTCTTATTATTTTGGATGTTTTCATTACGGCCCTTATGTCCATGTGAGCAGTGTATGAGACTAAAAACATTTATTTTCTGTAGAACTTAACAGAAATGTAAAATTGCACCGTAAACACATTTCTGAAGTTTTACTACTAAAAATCTTTTCTACTTGCTAGTACATAAACATGCTGTTGAAAACAGGTAATGTACAATGAATTTAGCAGAAAACTGCCGGAGTATCCAATTAATATGGCCTTTATTAACACCATGTTGTTACAAAAATACAGTTCATTGCACAATACAAGCTTGGTAGAATACAAGAAGAATACAACAAAACAATTTTTGGTATTTATTGCATAAGAACAAGTAGCACATACTGTTCCATTACAGTGCCAAATTACAAGTTAAAAATACAAGGCTAAATCCTAAGGCTTTTCACTCAGTGTTAGATTCTACTTTCCTTAACAAAGTAGACTTTTTATGTGTGTGAAAAGGGACTCAAGATGAGTAACATTACCAAGACATAATCTTTACAGTTCACTCAAGGCATGAACTCCTACTGATTTTCCTGTCTCTAAGGCTAACTTCCTTGTGACACCACCGTGATATGAGTCACTTCATTCATATCAATGGAGTTAGAGGGAACTTGCTCACATACAAAAGAGAAGGCAGTCAGATATTCAACTATTATTTATTTAACGACAGCTCTAAAAGGACCCTGAATTATGATCAAAAGCTCAGAGCAGAGGCCTAGTACTTATTTGCTTGAAAGAGAAAGCATCAGAAGACATTTGGTTTTAGGACTCCAAAAAATAGCAGGAATGCATCTATGTTTTTAATGATTTGACCAGCTACTATCTGTGTGGCAATCCCAATGGCTGTGACTGGAGTTATGGTAATTCCTCCTTAAACACTATAGAGCTCCACAGGATTATAAACAGAAGCACTCACGGAGACCAAATGCAGGGCCTGCAATTCTGCCATGATTCTATGTGGGTTTTAATCTCCTGCACACAAGCATCCTTCCTGACTGCACTCCATCTGAGAGAGATGTGATCTGAGAAAGCCTGCATCAGTCTAAAGGTTCTGGGGAAGCTAAATAGCCATCTAATACTACTGACATTCAGATAACATGGGCAATTTTTCCTCCATCATCCCTTGTTCTTACTACAAATGGACGCACAACCTAACATGTCAAGCACTTGTTACATTTTTCCATGCTGTTCAGATTCTTGGATGTGCAAATGCCTGAATGGGCATCTAAGTTAATAACTGAGGTATGTGAAAAGATCAGTCTACCCTGTTACCTGTATGTGCCAAAGTTGGCATCCATTATGTCTACATTTCTAAGATGTGATACTAAACATTTCTTTCTAACAATTTGGACTTCTAAAAATTCTCTTCCAAGTTTTGTATATAAATATACTAAGGACAACTGCATGGATTTCCACAGGATTTCTGTTATGCATCCATGAAAGCCAGGATATTAATGGTCTGTATAGCAATCAGAAAATACCAAAGCATAATATCATATAAGATAGCTGAAAATATGATAAAATGCAATGAGAGCTATTGTAGCATAACACAGTATTCCTTTTTCTGGGACTTGTTCCCATTAAGGATTTAGAAATACTAGAGGGAGTTAAGAGGAGAACGAAAGTGAAATAATAAACTCTCAGGGGCTGAACCATGACTTTAAAATACATACATTTAAACCATATATTTAAAATACAGCCCACACTATCCACATCAATAGTCAATATATGTGCACAAAGTATTTAGTTCCCATTCTCAAAAAAAGTCTTGGTCACACATGTTTTTTAAAAGCCTGGTTGTTTAAAATGTGGAAAAGCAAATGGCAAAAATATTTACATAAGCAGAACTATATAGGACAAGAAAGAATAACATTAAAACAGGTAGACAACATATGTGGCCTATCAATATTGTATGGGGCTGCAAATACTGTATGTTTCCTCATTTTCTGTAAGAATAAAGACATTAATTTAAAAAAGTACTTTTAGCTCTTTTCATCACATTACATCCATGGCAAAACCACAAAAACAAACCAAAAATTAGAGAGAAGCAGACAATGCTGATTTGATGGTATTGAAAGATAGTAGAATGGAATAGTTGCAGTTGGCACGGACCTACAACAATCGCCTAGTCCAACTCCCTGACCGCTCCATGCCAGATCACCAATGGGCTGACCAAAAGTTAGAGCCCATTATGAGGGGCATTGTGCAAATGACTCTGCTTAAGGCTCTGAGAGGCACGGCGCATCGAGCACCTCTCTTGGGCGCCTGTCGCAGCGTCTGACCACCCTCGCAGTAAAGGAAGGTTTCTTCTGCCACGGCTTTGGACCGTTCCACACGTCCTGTTGCTGGAGACCAGCGAGAAGAGATCAGCACCGCCCTCTCCACTTCCCCTCCTCAGGAAGCTGTGGAGAGCAATGTGGTCGCCCCTCAGCCCCCTTTTCACCAGACTGGATGAACCCAGTGTCCTCAGCCGCTTGGCATCCATCTGCTGAGCGTCTGCCAAAGAGGGGTCCTTTGCGAGCAGAGGAGAAGCAGCTCCAGCACCAAGACTTGATCTGGCCGAGCGGGAAGAAAGCCTGTGCTGGAGGGCAGCAGCATGGTCACCTCTCCAGGGCTGCTCTCCAGTGGGACAGCCCGCCACATGTGCCGGTGCCTGGCATTGTCCCTCCCCAGGTGCAGGACTTGGCGCTTCCCCTTGCTGAGGTTCTTGGGAGCCCGGGCTGACGCAGAAGGCAGCACCAAGTGGAGACTCCGTGCAGGAGGAGGGATCTGGGCACCGCCGTGGCCAGGCTGCAGCCAGCAGTGCAGGCTGGTAGGGGAGCAGAGCCGCGGGACGTGGGGGCAGCGTCTGCGGTGAGGAGGACGACGGGCCCGGGGTGGTGAGCGATGATGGGGCACAGGGTGGCCCTGGAGAGCCCCCGGCTGGAAACATCTGCCCCGGCACCAGCTGCAGAGGTGGAGGCCTGGAGGTGGGCAGCACTTGCCTTTGGGGGGAGGAGTGAAATAGTAGCTGGCACACATAGGAGGACCCCTCAGCTTTAGCTAGCATCCCACCCCTCCCAGGAAAAAAGCAATAAAGGGCAAGGACAGCAACACCACCTGCACTATTAGTAACACCAGGAGATTTTCTGGAGTTTCCGTGCTTTTATTTTATTTAGATAGTTGGATTTGGGGTGCTGGGAGCTCTTGTGGGTTGGTGGATGCTCCAGCTGATGGCATGGTCCTGCTTTGGCCATCCCTCCAGAGTCACCGACGCTGTGCTGCCCTCTTGTTGGCTGGCGAGGCCTTGGAGCTGCCAGCCCTCCTCTTTGGGGGTCGCCGTGGCCCCCCAGGGGAGTGTTCACTGCCCCGGCCAGAGGTGGACGTCCTGGGCACAGCCTCCCCTGGCTCCTCCTGGGGCTCTTCTTGCCCTGCGAGGGTGGTGACAGGGGCAGCAGGGGGGCTCCCACCAACAGCAGCAGATGAGGTGCCAGGGAGCTCATCTAAGCTGGGTCTCCCAGGGCTGCTGGAGGGGGCTGGGCCAGGGGCAGGAGCCCCCCCTCGGGAGGCAGCAGGCTGGGGGACACCTGCGGGGCTGCCCTCCTGCCCCCCAGTAGGACTGGCGTCCTGCCAGCCCAGTGGTCTGCGGGCCTCCCCCCTGCGCCGCCGCGCAGCGACACGTGCACGCTGTTGCATGAACATCGCTGGGCGGTTTTGCAGGGAGCCCCCAGGCAGCCAGCCCATGGCCCCGTCCTCCACCGCAGCCCTCTCCTGCACCCTGCTGCCAAAGGTCTCCTCCAGCTCCTGACGGACCCAGGACTGCAGGATCTGGAAGAGCCCTGGCTGCTGCCGGAAAGAATTCAACCAGATTGGGTGTTGGAGGCTGCCCACAGGACGCCTGAGCACCCCTTCTGCAGCCCACCACTGGGGTGCCCCAGGGTGATGGAGGTCGCGGGCGGGTGGGTGTCTGGGAGCTCCTCCTGCCTGGCAGGCGATGACAGGTGGTGTGATGGCATGCTCCTTGTAGTCATCGTCCGCCCGCACCGAGTGCGCGATGGAGAGGACCCTCCTCTTGCAGAGGGGGCACTCGGGCTTGCTCTGAGCCCACCGCAGGATGCACGGGTAGCAGAAGCGGTGGAGGCATGTCATCACGAAGCTGGGTTCCTCGCAGCTGTCCAGGCAGATGGGACAGCGCTCCTCCAGCTCCGCGGCCATGCTCTCCACGTGCTGCGGTGGGCTGGGGGGAGCCGGGGATGGTGAGCAGCTCCCTCTCACTGGCGCTGCAGCAGCGGGTGTCACGCTAGAAAGGGAAGAGAGGCCACGGTCACTGGCTGGCCCGGGGAGGGGTGGAAGACATGCCCAGGCCCCCCCAGAAGGAAAGCCTCCCCGCTCCCCAGGGCGAGGTGTCCCCTGCCAGCTCACCTCTGCTGCTGCGAGCGCCCCTCCTGGGTGCCCCGGCTGCCTGAACCTGGCAGGGCCGGGGGAAACCCTCCGATGGCTCTGGGTCGGGCACCGAGAGCTGCACGGAACAGCTCCCTGAGCACGACACCAGCACCAAGGCCTCGCTCTGCCCTCCCAACCTCGCAGGCTGCTCAGCTGGAGTCTGGGCAAGAACCAGCTGGGTGACACTCGGCACCTGCTTATAAGCTGCCAGGGATGCCAGGTCACAATCCATCGCTCGGGGACATCTCATTCCATCGCCAGGTGACATCAGAACCCGTTGCTCAGGGCGGTGGCAGCAGGCCATCCTCGCCCCCAGCACTCGCATCGCTGCAGCCCCAGCACACGTGCCGGCGGCACTCAGTCCCCCATCTCCCGTCTTGTGCTCGGCGTCGGTGTTTCACACCAGTCACCGAGGCCATGGCTGTGTCTTCCCAGGGCCCCGTCCGGTCACTCTGGCCATGGCAGACGTCTGCAGGCTCATATGGCAAGAGGGTTCTCTCAGTAACACCTTGTGCATCCCTCGGAGGCTGCAGGACAAAGCCCCACCGGCTGTCCCCATACGCCAGCACCGCTGGCCAGCCCTCTGGGCTCCCCCGGTTCCTCCCGCAGGTGGATCAAAGGCAGCAAAGGCCGCGCTTGGCTGGCTCCGGCCATAGGGCTCTTCTGCCATCTTTCTGCCCTAGCCAGAAGGTGCAAGGGTGATCCCCGCTGCTCAGCACCCACCAGGCCTCATCTGGGCGCTGCGTCCCCTTTGGGGTCCCCGAGACAGGCAGGCAAACCGGAGGGGCTCCAGGGAGCCAAGGAGGGTCTGTGGCGCTGGGGCTGGCTCAGCATGGAGCAGGGAAGGCGCCGGGGCACCTCACAGCACAGCCCTGTGCCCATGGGGAAGGCATCAAGGGGATGGGACAGGCTCTTCCCAGCACTGCCTGGAGGGAGGGTGAGAGGCAGTGGTGTCTCCTGAGACTAGGGAGCTTCAGGCTGGAGCTAAGGAAGAAACCCCAAAATGTTTCTGAGGATCATGAAGCACTGGAGGGGGCTGCCTGGAGAGGCTGTGGGATCCCTGAGCCTGGACATCTTCAAGACCCGGGTGGCCTCAACCCAGAGCACAGCTGTCACAAGCCTGGGAAGGGATGCTCGCTCAAGTCTTGAAAGAGAAAGCATTGCCAGTGGGAAATACAGCGAAGGTTTCCAAAGGTGCAACAGCTTTCACAAGCTTTCATTTGGTTCAGCAGCTTTCAAAAACCTTTATTTAGGATATGATAGAATAGTCTCGATTGTCAGGGACCTGCAGCAATCATCTAGTCCAGCTGCCTGACTACTCTACAGCTGACCAAAACTTAAGGCCCATTATGAAAGGCCTTGTCCAACTGCCTCGTTTCCAAGCACTGACAGGCACGTGGCATCAACCACCTCTCTTGGGAGTCTGGTGCAATGTTTGTCCACCCTCTCATTAAAGAAATGCTTCCTAACGTCAGCAGGCCAATTCTTCACCCAGCATAGCGTGCACCTGCTCGTCTCATGGTTTGACAGTTTTTCCAGAAAGACTCTGTGAATGACAGTATCAAACGCCTTACTAAAATCCTAAAAGCCACATCCACTGCCTCCCCTTCATCCACTATGCGGGTGACCTTTTCTTAGAAGGATCTCAGATTAGTGAGAGGGGCTTTCCCTTTCTGAACTTTTGCTGCCTGTGCCTGATGCTGGCATTGTCATTGAAATGCCTTTCAGTAGCACCCAGTAGGATCTCCTGCATCATTTTTCCAGGTGCTGAGGTCAGACTACTCAGTTTGTAGTTTTCTTCATCTTCCCTTTTGCCACTCTAGTAAACCAGAATAACTTTGGCTAGCTTCCAGGTAGCGGGGACCGCCCCAGACTCCCAAGACCTCTGGCAGATGACTGAATGGGGTCTTTCCATTACATCCACTAGCTCCTGCAATACTCTGCAACGGTTCCCATCAGGTCCCATGGACTTGCGAACATTCAGCTGATACAGCTGGCCCTTGACAATTTCTGTGTCCACAAATGGAAAATCACTGTTCCTGCACTGATGGTTGCTCAACTTGGAGGACTAGACAGTGCAGGGTCTATCATTAGTATGAAAGACTGAGGCAAAGCACTGAATGTCTGTAGTCCTGCACCTCTGTTTTCCAGGGGACTACCTTCAACAAGTATGGGTCCTGTACTTTCCTTGGATGTAGGACAACATAAGTTTGAAGTATTAACATACTTTAAAAATCCTTTCTTGTTGTTTAGCACACCACTGGCCAGGTTCAACTCTAGTTGAGCTTTGGCCTTCCATGCCATCTGCCTGCATTTGTGAACTACACCTCTGTGATCTTCCTGTGGAACCTGACCTTGCTTCTAGAGATCATCCAATCTCTCCTCCTCAGTTCCAAGAGAAGTTCCTTGTTGAGCCAAGATCATCTTCTGCCCTGCTTGCTTGACTTGTGACACAACAGCATGGCCTGCTCCTGTCCTTTTATGGACCCCTAAGTCCTCAAAAGCAGATTCCCAGGGGACACTGCAAAGTAGCTTCTTCAGTAGCTTCAAGTTTGCTCTCTTGAAATAGAGGGTAACAACTCCAGTGAACTTTTTTCTCATCATATTGAAAATTTTGAACTCAACCATGTCACGATCACTGTGGCCAGGACAGCTATGTCACATCTCCCATGAGTCTTTCTCTATTCACAAATAACAAGTCTAGGAGGGCACTTTTCCCTGTTGACTCACCGAATGCTTGTGCTGAAATTATTTTCAACTAGTTCCAGGAATTTCCCAGACTTGTTCGTCACAGCAGTATGGTATTCCCAGTTGATGTCTAGGAAATTGAAATGCCCCATAAGGACTAGGGCTACCAATCCAGAGATTTCTCTTAACTGGCTATAGAACAACTCATCAGTGCTAGTGTTAACATGTGTGGAAGGGAGGTACAGTCTTTTTGTTTATGCATTAATCTACATAAATTTCTAGATTAACAATTTTGACTGTAAATCCTAGCAATACAGTGAGAGATACACGGAAATTCAAAAGAAAGCATTGTATATGAGAGTCCACTATGGTACCTTCTATGTTCGTACTGGGTCCCTGGTATGTGGTTTATGTGGTATCGACACACTAGTCTTTTCAGGTATGGAAAGAATGAAAGTGTGGCCTGTAGATGACATGTAGAGGGAACAATAACTCACCTGCAGTCTCAACTTTTTATAAATCACACTATTTTGTCAGAAGTTTTCCTGGTTTTGGCTAGAATAGAGTTAATTTTCTTCTTAGTAGCTGGTACTTGCTGTGTTTTGGATGAGAATAATGTTGATAACACACTGATATTTAAGCTGTTCCAAAGCAGTGCTTACTCTAAGTCAAGGACTTTTCAGTTTCCCATGCTCTGCCACTGGGGACATGCACAAGAAGCCAGGAGGCAGCAGAGCCAGGACAGTTGACCCAAGCTAGCCAAACAGATATTCCATAACATAGATCGTTGTTCTCAGTGTATAAATTGGAGGGACTGGCCAGGAGGGGCTGATCACTGCTCAGGGACTGGCTGGGCATCAGTCAGTGGGTGGTGAGCAAGTGTGCTGTGCATCACTGGTATTTTTGTTTCTCCCTTTTGTGTTTTATTCCCCTTTCTTTCTCTCTCCTTTTCATTACAGTTGTTGTTTTTGTTAGTATTATTTATTATTATTGTTGTTGTTATGGTATTTTATTTCCATTATTACATCATTCTTATCTCAAACCATGAGTTTTATCTTTTTTCTGATTCTTCCCATCCCACTGTGGGAGGTGGAGGGAGTGAGGGTGAAGCTGCATGATACTTAGTTGCCAGCTGGGGTTAAAACATGACAGAAATGTCTCATTTTATTAAGAAGCACAGGATTATGATTGAGAAGGAAACTGACTTCTTTAACTTAAAAAAAGGCTACAAACTCCTCACTTTTATGTATTATGATCATGCTTGGTGTGATAAACAGTTAAGTAGCATGTCAGATTGTACAAAAAGGTCAGCTGGCTCTCAAAAGATTACTTTATACGTAGGATGTGATATAATGAATTTGAGTAGTATGAAAAGCCTGAAAGCCTCCTGGAGCCATTTTATCAGTATCTGTTACAGTCTGTCCATGTGACACTTGCTAATCTGATGTTTTCAGTCAGTAGCTTGCTTTCATGGGAGTCTGCAGTGTTTGTTAATGTTTATTTTTCTCCTGATAATCCTGCTCACATAAAACTCATGTGATAATGCTTCTTAAGGAAGATACTCTCTTTCTGTTCATGTGTGGCCTCAAGAGATTACAGAGGGACTCTATCATAGACTCCATACCAGAGTGTCCTCTCTCTACGCCGTGCCTTTATTAGTGGCTGGGCAACGACTTTTTTTCCTAAAATATCATTGGAGTGTATCAGGCTGATAATGGCCTAAGATACTGCATGTCCCCTAGTCATTGACTAAGATATTTTTTCCCCTCCTGTTGATTCCCATGGGCAGATCTCAGAAACCTTCCCTCAGTACTAGTAATGATCTAGTAGAAGCCATTTCATTTTCCCATCCGTCAGAGTTAGCTCAGACTCCAGATGCTCAGATTTTCTATAAGCTGCTGAAGCTGTCCACTGAAATAAGGAAATTACAGGGTCATTAATTCAGTCCCATGAGCAACCCTTGAGTAAAATCTCAGACTAGCCAAGGCCAGTTCTCTTGACCTTAGCATCCTTGCTCAGTTTGAAATATTTCTTTCTTAAGTTACCTGCATCTTTGTGCATTTATCGGTATCTCCTCAAAAAGCATTTCTGGTTATCTAAGCATAAATAAGTAATCTTAATTAAATTTTTAAAAATGGAAATATTTAGAATCGAACCTAAAGAAACTTGACCTACTTGTTTACTCCTGTCCTCCAGACTATGTCTTTCAATAGCAGTTTGAATATTATGGTCTGTTCTTGCATACACAGAATGCTTTCCATCTAAATTTTTTCCTGACTCCTGTGCAGTGAGATAGCTCAATTCTACTACCTTACTGTGACTTTAATTTGGCATAAATTTTCTGGCAATACTGTATCACTCGATATTTAGATCAGATGAAGGAAACTGGATCCAGCCTTCAAAGAGGATCCCAGTTTGTTATGCTAGAATCTTTTTGTACAATGTATAGGGGTGCTGGCAATGGGAAGAATGTAAAAGGGCAAAGCAACAACAATGTATTCTTTGCCATGTAACTGTTGGTAGCTTGGGCCGTATTTATTATTTATAAGTTTTTCTTTACAGAACATGATGTAATAACTAGCTCTCAGTATTATTTTCTGGGATTGTCTGCCTCAGCTTTGTTAAATATTTTCTGCACCATCTCTGAAAATGCTTGGCTTCCAAAACTGTAGTCAATTATGTTGCAGTTACTTGATAGGTAAAAAACCTTTTAGTTGCCACTTGAATCCTTTACAACAAGAAGTAAAATGTGAAATGTGTTTCTTAGAGAGGTACTGGAGGGCTGGGACACCAGACTTTCTTTTTTTTTTTTTTTTTTTTTTTTTTTTCAGACTGCATGCACTTATTTAACTCACTCTCTTTCCAAGTATCCCTGATTCAGTTGAAGCTACTGTCCTAAAATATCCACAGGGCAGTTGCCTGCATAGGGCAAATGGTGTCTTTTCTGAACTGCAGCAGATTCTCTCATTGGAATTTCAGTCAAGATCATTCATGGTTATTAAAGCACTTAGATAAGGGGGAAAAAAACCCCCAAACTACAGATGCCAACAATTTTTACTTAAATTCAAGGATGACTAAAAGTCCAAAGGAAGTCTGCAACTCAGTAAAAAGATTGCTAAATCTGAGATATGAAAAAAGGGACAGGTTACTGGAATATGAAGGGTTTTTCTTGGAAATGATACAGTGTATGTGTTTGCCTATCTGCCTATTTATAACATGAAATATGACCCAAGCACATTTTTCCTCTGCAACTTGTTAGGTGTTGTATGGGTTTTGAATACATACGTATTGGTGAAATACACTCAAAAGCTGCTATTATGAATTGACCCAATTTTCTCTCAAAACCTGTCAAAATCCCTTAGGAAATAATAATGATAATTAAAAAATAGGTTTGTATAACAGGTTTTGAACACAAGTTGAAAAGAAAACCTTTTGCATATGTGCTGAGTAATTTTTGTAACACTGAAAGTGCCTTTCTGTAGCACTCCAAGCTATTTTTTCACAGTTTGATGCAGAAGACAGTGTCTGTTCAAAACTTCTGCTAAATTTATGCCTTTGTACAGTTCTGAAGCATTCACTAGAGAAATGGGAGCTCTTCTGTTCTTGTCTGTGACCATTTTACCACTCAAAGGTTATGGGAAAGAACATTAAAATAGGGTAAAGAGTAACAGAATATGCAACAAAATTGAAAGAATTTCTCTCAGTGTAGCTGATGAAGTACAGTATCAGGCAGAAAGTTAAGTAAACATACAGTCATAGAAAAAAAATCCTGCACTGGGGGAAAGACTCCTTTGGTTCTTATAAGAAGAATTGCTAGATGGCAAGTCTAATTCTCACAAGAACTTTGTTGCAAACTTTGTACTCAACATTTGGAGCTTATCCTGTTGAGCAGAAAGTACAACCACATGCAGCATGAGAGAAACATTTCAGTTTGTATGACAAATGTCACTTGAAAATGGGCTTTGCTTTTAATTTAGAACATTGTAAACACATCAGGAGAAACTAGTTTTGATCATTTGCCAAATATTGCACAAGTATTTAGACTAATAAATAGCCTTCTATAACAGGAAGTGTACTGTATATTTTATGTGTTCCCACAATTTTTAAGAGAAAGTCTCATCCCTTCTGTTTCACAGATGTTTCTAGAGAAGAAGAAAACTAGATAAAATAGCATATATTATTACCAAAAAAACATTTCAATCACCAGCTAAAGATTTAAGGAACATTAAAACTACATTATAAATAAGAGTACATTTTAATTAGAGGGCTTTGCTCACTGATTAGTCTTTCAGACCCCAGGTTAAATTCATGCCTTACTGAACAAAATAAGATGTATAGTTAAGAGAATAATCATAGGGTCTATCATCTCATTATTTTCATTGTGTAAATTACAAAGTTGTTAGGAAAGCCAACTGGTCTAGTTTCATATGCCATTATTAAAGCATGTGGACCAGACCTATGAATGTACAATGTACCAAATATTCTGTCTCATGCTGTTGTTACCAAGGCTATGGTATGCACTGAGATTTAAGGCGTTTGTTTGGTAAACTTTCTACTGGACTCTCCCTTTTGCATCCAAAATGTCACAGGAAGGAAGCAAGCTCAAATAACCTCTACGCTTTTTAGGCACAGCAAAAGCTCTCTTATTTATGTTCCCTTACCATCCAGCTTGAAGGGCTGATAGTATGGAAATAACAAAAATAGTTCCAAACATGGGAAGAATATTTCTACTTCTAACCTTCCAAATAAACTGCATGGAGGGGGTGGGGTGTGTGCGCGTGTGTGTACATGTTGGATCATGGACTATATGATTATCTTTATTTGGTTTTTCACAGGAGAAACATCTTCTGTAGTTAACAGAGGTAACTTCAACTATATTCTGCAGAAATTTGGTGTGACTTTGGGGATGGTATAGGACAGTATGCAGATTCTCAGCAAGTTCTTGGAACGAGTTAATAACAATGTTTTGATGCAGACATCAAAGTATGCAAATAGTGAAAGTCTTTAAAGTTGGATTCTAACCAATGAGTTTGAGAAAGTTGAGAGTGCAAAGTAAAGTAGATCAGAGTGGACATGATATGAGAGCTGAACACTTTTAAAAAGAGATGGAGCAATGCAAAATTAGATTACCAGACTGAAAAAAAATCAAGATCAGGAAGACAAGCCAAAGAAGTAGAAGGTTTAGGAGAACTGGCAAAGTAGTAATATTAAGGAGACAAAACAGGGGAATGTAGGAAGGGAGCAATTTGCTTAATAATGGTTTTCACTGGCACCAAGCATAAGCAAAACATACTGAAGGTGGAAACTAGGTTCAGTTATGTAAGCACATATAAAAGTCTGAAGTAGAAAATGAGCCAGATACATCAACAGGAACATGTAGTATCTCTGCACATCAGCACTGTAAGACAGAGAAGGTAATTGCTGCTCTGCTACAGGACAGAAAGGAGGAAGTAATGATAGATAATGTGCACAAAATCTAAAGGTTTAATATTTTTGGATTGGCATTCTCTAACAAAGTTAATGCAAGCATGTGGCCAAGACAATACCTGTACAGGACAGCATAAGAATACTTCAGTGAGCTGTATTCTTTCAAATTGGCATAGACCAATGAATTTAAGGTTTGGATTCTTACAAATCCAAAGTGAGGATTTGTGAGATTCTTGCTTAAACAATCATGCAAAGCTATCTCAGATATTGCAGTAGCTGTTCCTAAGAAATAGGATAATGCTCTGGGAAAAAAAAGAACCATTGCTTCTTTCAAAATGGGAGGCAAACTGAAATGTTATGGATCAACCTATATGAAGACACTTGAAAGCTAATGAGGAGACAGATGAGAACAAACAGGAGTTCATCATGAACACAATATGTTATCTTGCTCTACTACAGGGGAACAGGCTGTGGGGCAGAGAATAAAAAATAGATGGTATAGATCTTGACTGCTCTAAGGGTCTTCTGTGCCACCTGATAGATGCGTAGTAGGCTAGGGAAGTGTGATCAAGATGAAATTGCTAAAATAGGGGTACAAAAGCAGTAGTATGACAATATCTCGCAGTGACTCAACAGTTCTTCATCGCTAAGCAAAAGCTCGACTAAGTGGGATTTTGCAGTAGCCCACACTTAGTTTCATCTGTTAAATATTTCCATTAAAATTATGAAACTGTAATAATGTGTTTATTAAATTTGCAGACAATTTGGAGCTGAATGAGACTGTTTGTAAAGTGGAAGACAGGTTGAAATTCAAAATGATGGTGGCAAAGCTGGAGAAAGGATATGCAAGTGAATGGACAATATTCAACAGCAAATGCAAGATCCTACCCAGACAAGAAGGCTCAATTGCACAATTGCATGATGAACAGCATCTGGCTCACAACAGTCCTCCCTGGGTGTCACCTGTGTCTTGTAATAGATTACCAGTTGATCATCAGTTAACAAGATCATGCTGTTGGAAAAAGAAGCATATTGGGACATATAAACAACAGGAGAACAGCTTACAAGATAATGCACTATTAAGCCTTCAGGTTTTCTGTTGTGGACGCTACCTTCAAGAAGAACATGAAGCAAAATCCAACCAATGGTAGAGAATCCAGAATAGGATCATGAGAAGGAGGTCATCAAACACAGGACCTATGAGAAAGACTAAGAAAATTGAGGTTAATTAACCTAAAAAAAGAAAAGACTAAGGAATAATACAGATAAGAATCTTCACGTACACAAAATATTACTGCAAAGAATAAGACAATTAATTATTGTCTTCAAAAGGGATAAGATGAGAAGTAATAGACTTTCAGAACAGCAAGAAAAATTAGAACTGGACGTTGTGGAAAACTCACAGAAAGGGTTAAGAGGCACTGGACCAGATCACTTGTGAAGGCTGTGAAGTCTCCATTGCCGGAAACTTTTAAGAGCACTTTAGATAAGGATCTGTCAGGATGTTATTTTGGGGGGAAAGAGAAAAACCAGGTATATTCCTTGAAGCTCCTTGAGCCCTATGTTTGTGCAGTTCTGTAGTCTGTCTTGGTCCTAGTTGCTTATTTCCTTAACAAACCTCCTCTGCCTCAGAAATCCTTATGCATAAAAACTAAGGAACACTTGCAACGTAGGGAATAGTGCTGATCGGATTGCTGTCTTACCGGTACAATCAAAGACCCATTGGTTAGATAATCGTCAAGGGATTCATGCACTTATCTATAGCTACACAAACCATGTGTGTGCCTAGTTAGGAACATAGGCTCAGCTGTATGTGGGTTTACCATTGCCAGCAATATCATAAAATCATACAATCTTTTGACATGGAAGGTACCTGTAAGGATCATTGACGCCAATTCCCTGCTCCTCACCAGACTATCTAAAACTAAATCATGTAACTAAAATATGTATCTGGTGCTGATGCTGCAGGAGTCACTGGGATGAAGAACCAGGAATCATACTCCCAGTCCTTACTAAAAAGGAGCAAGATGGTTATATTATTGATTGGCTTTCTTTAGATGTTAGAGGTTTAATTTTCTCTCCATCACCATTTCATCAAATCTTTTATTTATTACAGCTTATCACTATTGTTATAAGTAAAAGCTTAAAGAATGAAGTTTCATATAATTGGATTACAAGTTTTCTTTTTATAACATATAAAAATGCATATACAGCCATTATGGTTTGCTCTGGGTCTGACTTCAGCCACTATTGAAAACTTGCTGTTCGATAATGATAATAAATGAAAATGTCAGGTAGAAGTTTAGCTATCTCTTGTCCCTGTGTGTTTGAGTTATAGTTCTATTTAAGAAATATGTGTTTACCATAATCACCATTTTTGAAGGGATTATTTCACTTATAAATTATTTTAATTATCTTTTAGAGTTGCTATCACATCTTGACCTGTATCTGATCCCTACCTAATTAAATACTTTATCACCTCATCAATTCCTTTTTGAAATGTCAAGTTATTACTACTATTATTTTATTGCATAGCAATAACCATTATACTGGTAAGAAAACACAACTCTCTCTTGAAAAATGTTTAGCTCATTGGATTAAAATTTGCATACAGACCTAACAAGAAACTTGATTTAGTTAAAAAATGCAGATAAACAAGAACTGCAATATTTCACATTTATGATGTGAAAAAGCTATACAATCCAACAAAGATGTTTTTGAAACATTAGCTAGGCTGTAGTAGTAGAAAAAGGTATGAATTACTTTTGGAAAATGTAATCCTTAAGAAAAGGAACTGTTAATTCCTTTGACTAGACATCAGTTCTTTCTAAGCCTTTTCCGTACTTTGATTTCAGACAATGAGTCACAGATGTTACAGTTGGAAAAATCCAGTTAAGTCACATCTGCCATCAATGCAAAAGAACATATTTTTCACTATTTTTCCAGGCTAATCTAAAAATTGTTCATACTGTAGTAATTCCTTTACTTGTTCTCATTGATATGCATCAACTTTTTTTCCTGATCCAGTTTAAATACAGGCTTTCCCCTTCTAACTGTGCTGTGTACCACTAAATATATATTTACCTAGATACAGTATCTTTATTTTCCTTGCCACTTCTGCACCTGCCACCCCTTTTCAGTTACCTTACCTTTTGAGAAGCATGGCTTTCTCAGAGTGAGGAACTGAAATTTTCTGAAAACATGACCTTTTTGTGTACTCAAATCAAAGCAGCTAAAATCCATAGTCACTTTCAAACGCAGGAGTTTGGAATTGCGTTGTGACTTTCTAGTGAAATGGTTTATGAGAAAATACATCTAATTTAGCAGAAAGGTAGAGGAGGCATAAGAGATATTCAGGGTTTGCATTGGAATGATACACAAGAACCTAAGTAAACGTTTTATTCAGGAAAAAATCAAGTGAAATCCTGGCCCTAGTGCAGTTAAAAGTAATATAGCCATTGAGTTCAGTGGTACCAAGATTTTACTGTGTTTAGATTGAAACATATTCAATACTTTTAAAGTTAATTTACTCTTAAGACACAGTGGAGGTCTTCTGCTACTTTGTCACAGAGCAGAATGAATGAAAATATTATATTGTATAAATTGTCCAACAATAATCCAATTTGGTCTGCTTTAATTTTAAACCCCAAATTAAGAAATTTTCAGTGTTCTGTAGTAAAAATTTCCAACATACTGAATTGAATATATATTTTATCTTTAGTCAGTTAAAAGATAGTTCCCTTTGCCAAAATTGTTTTGTGGTTCATCTGCCAATTCTTGTAAAAAGAGTTACTTTGTTCGGAAATCTTTGGAAACTGCTAAGTGTATAAAACAAAATAATTCAGCAGCATTATAGCATAACAAAAAATATGTCCAACGATATTAAAGCATAACTGGGGAATTGAATCTGAGCATGCTATGAAACCATTTAAGGGAAAAAAGCATTAGCAAATACATGTCATTTTGCTTGTGTAATTGGTCATTAAGAAGAGAAAAATAAATATGTAGGTCAGAGGTGAAAGTTTAATTTTACAGAAAGTCCTTTACTGTATTTTTAGCACTTACTAGAAGGGAAAATTGCAGGTCTTACAATCTCTTTTGGAATTTCCCTGGGAGAGGATGAAAAAATATCCACTCTTTTGTGTTAACAGTCTTGCAGGGGTGTTGGAGTTGTTGATACCAGACAGCATTTACTTCTTTCCATTTGACCTCATGGAAACCCTGTTACCTATGATTCTGCACACAAGGTTTTCTTAGAGGGGCAGACTGAGGGAGACAACAAGATCACCTACTAATTCCCTGAGAAATTTTACAAGTCATTTATGACTGACAGGCCCATCATTTCAAAAAATTAATTGGTCTTGCAACTTATTGCTGGAAAACTTCCGTGAGGTGGGTTTGGACAACACAAATTGAGAGTCTGAGTGAATTTCCTAGTTCTCTTCCCACCACCCTTGATATAGAGGAGGGAAGAGATAAAGATCTCTCATAGATAGGTATGCCATCTCAAAGCAAAGGATTTTTTCACTTTTATCTTTAAGCTCTTGCAAACTTTCCATGTGAGTTTGACCTGAACTGACACTAATAGGTTGTCGTGACGGAGGGAAGACACAGTCACTCAAGAAGAGAGATCAGCAGACTTCATTTATTGTGCCCTACAGTCACCTTTTATGCCTTGTTATAATTAGCTCATACATATTACAAAAGTTAAGCTCATTATTGGTTAGTTGCCTAAATACCAAGCCCGCCCCTAGTTTCTCTTCTGTAGTTACCTGTTCCCACCTGCAACATTCTTTTCCCACCAAAATCTTCCTGTTACTGTGTAACAAGGACAGTGTATTTTTGCTTTACTTCAGATAAGCTGAGAGCGATGTGCATTTTTGTCTAGCCAGCTGGACTATGTCTATGTGACCCTTTTCAGCTAGCCGGTTATCCACAATAGGTCAATACAATGTTATAATATTTGAGAACCTTGCACAGCTATATGAATAACTTGTTACTTTATAGAGCAGTTCATTGCTCCACTGAGGGGAAAAAAGGCAGCAATGTGTAAGGGTAGGACTTTATTTTGGTTGTTGTAGTCGCTATATACAAAATGTAACTTTAAGGGTGATTTCAAACAGAGTAGAAAAAAAATTAATAGATATCTGCACAGATTTAACTCCTGCTGTGACATACGGTGCTTCAATATTATCATATGGCACCACTTTTATCCAGAACATACCTGTCCTTTCATGTGGCTCATTCCTAAACCGGTGGCCCTCCAAGACAGAAATATTGCAACTTAGCCAGTCTGCGTGACTTTTGACAAAAAGTGAAATACTAACAGAAGGCACATCCTTGGCATTCCAATGACGTCACTGAAAAAGTGTAGCTCTCTGTAACAAGACATGGAAATGGCACATAAGGCAATGGCATGCCTTTCAAGACAATTACTTTCCTCCAAGCCCTATCCTAGAAATGACTGCGTTGTCTTATAAACAGAGTTTGTTATCCAGCGTGCAAAGAGCCAATCTCACACGCAGAGCTGAGATATCCTTTATTGCACGTCTTTGCGGAGATGGGTGCTGGGTAGTAAATCCACAAAGCTAGCACGCCTCTTAACACATGGCAAAACAACATACACACTTTGAAAAATTGTTTACAATTACATTTAGTCACACTTAATTCTCACCAGTTCTTATAAGCCTCGACTCCATTTAAAGGTACAACATTTTTTTTTTTTTTAACCACCCATGTTCTGTGGGGAGGGGGCTTTGTTAGTAAAGGGCTTTCTTTGCTTGAGTGTGGATCTTTTAGTATGCTAATTAAGATCGTTCACACATAGTTCGAGTAATTTTCTGTTTGGTGTCATTAACAATTTGGTTCTGCTCTAGCTTACTTTGTTATGACCCAGCCTGACATATTTATGGTGTCTACCTTGTCTCCTAAGGCCGTGCTTTGTTAACTGTTTGTAACATCCTCTGTTTTTCTAATTACTTCTCGGTTTTCATTGCAAATATTTACATATTTTGTCTAAATTTCAATTTAAATAACAGACTGGTCTTCTAGTGATCACATAATCTGTGAGCCGGTCAACAACAACTGTGCCATTCTAGTTTAAACTTAGCCAAAGCCTGAGGCAGGCATTGAGCGTGGCAAATCTGAATAAATGGCTACATTTATTACAATTGTAAACCGTTTTATGATGTGGGCAGGTGGACAAATTCTGACTATAATATGAAATAGTTTTCTGCTTTTGCCCTTCACATATGGAGAAAAACCAAACCCCACAGTGGGTCTGGATGAATAGCTCTGTGCCAAAGCCAGCCTTCAAGTATTAAATGTCTCTAATCTGTTCTGCATCCCACACACAAGTGTGTGTGTGAATGCTTGTAAATTTAATGAAGTGCTGACTAGAAGAAGTTTATGCCTGGTTTTGAATTAGATAATAAGCTAACCTTAGGCAGCATAAACTCTTATTATGAAGATGGACTGTTAGCTATAAGCAACCTCAGAGTGCCCAACTTTATAATATTTCCAAGACTTCTCCCTTCCCACCCCCAAAAAAACTTTTTCTTTTAACATATTGGCTCAATTCATTTCTTTGAAGTCACTGTGACCTCCCCATTGATACCAACGGGTTTTGGATTGGGGTCTTAGATGTACAGCTATTGCCAATACAGGTTAAGTATTCAAATACTGCACAAAATGAACAAGAAGTGGTTTATAAATTTATCTTGTACAACAATCTAACCCACAAGGTAGAACAGAGGACAAGAGGATATCTGTTCTTTTTTTTTTTTCAGATCTCCCAGGTCATACGTAAATTATCATTCTCCACCTATTCAGGTCTAGTTGCACATTCCAAATTATCTCCTGGCTCCAAGTTGAAGCAATATCTGGGCATATTTGTCCCTCTGTTAGAAAGGGGAAAGAACAGAAAGGGCCTGAAGTATGCTTCACCTTTATTTTTTATGAGTTCAACCTGTATGATGCATTTTTAATGTAAGCACTATGGCCTCTGTTACACTGCACAAACAGTATATTTGTCAGTTTTCTCAGACATAAAAAGTGAACTTTACTGCTAAATTCTTCAAAAAGTGAGTTGAGTACAGAGCATTTCCTCACTCAGCTTTTAGGACACCTAGTTGGTTCTGCTGGGTTCTATAGGCTTTTGGAACATATATGTCCATGAGAGAAGCTGGACACTTAAGAGTGGAGTATCCAAAAAGCAATGTAAGTAGCAAACAATCTAAGCTAGCCAACAGGGAAATACTGAGAAAACCATATATTTTTAAAATTTTATCCTATTCAAAAGGGTCCTTAGCCCCATATTTATGAAAAAAAATTGCTTTGCCACTTACTTACTGGGATTTTTACAAATATATTTGGAATATTGCAGTACCTCTTTACATCTTGTTCCAAAAATTGCTCTGTCTTCAAATTGTTATCATTAGTCTCATTCTTACCTTTGTTGCTAGTTTTCTGTCAATAACAGTGTAACAGCTGGTTACATTTGATACTGGAAATGGCAAAGTAGCTCATTTGGTGCCACTGAGCATCTTGTAAGTGCATTTTTTCTCCAAGATATACCATACCAGACAACTCTGGCAGACCACATAATGCAGCCAGTAAGAAGTTTTTACCCAGTCTGTGAAACTGAAGTCTTAGATACAGTAAAAAAGACTAAAAAGATGCAAAATCAGATCTCAGAGAAATGTCACTCTCTGAACATGCCAAAATTAATTTGAATAAATCTTTAAATGGTACTTCAATTAATTTTACAGTAATGAATGAAGGGTATATGTACCATCTCTTAATTAAAAATTATTTACTTTCCTATCATTAAGAAAACCCACCTGTCTTCACATCTTGTTTACTATTGTGGCAGTTTTGTGTACTTTGTTTTGGTATATGCGATAGTTCAAGGTGAAAGAGTTTAGAAAGCTTGGTTTTATGATACACTTGTTTAAGTTTTTTACATATCACTCTGAAAACACCACTCTGTATTTGAAAGAGAAAATTTTAAAGGAGGATTTTCCTCCAACAGACTTTAATAAATCGCCTTACTTTTGTATATCCCCGCTTACTTTTTCCTTTTAGCTTGTTACCTAATCTTTGCTATTTGAACAATGATTTTCTTCTTCTCTAGCCCCATTTTCTTTTTATATTTGATCCTGTCATGAAGTTCTAATTGAATTTGTGACATCAGTCATTTCCATGGCAACAGACTGACGCTTTCAACATAGGATTATGATGAATTCAACACAGGATTGAGTAAAAAGAGAACAAGACTATGAGCAAGATTTTATTAGGACACAATGGTGTTCAGTAAAAAGGGTGGAGAAAGGAATATAAATGCTGAATACATTTCCACTTTTTAACATTAAGAGTTCTGTGTGATGGTCCGTACATTATGGTCATTTATTTCAGATGTTCACAATATTTGATGTAACTTCTGTGGCACTGTGGTGGTGCCCCCACCTCCTCTGGGCCACTCTATGATCTTAGGAACTACCGTTAGGCCTTAGCCTCTGGGTGATGTGTCGGGTGGTTAAGTGTCCCTTGACTATACTGGCAACTCTTGCATGGCTGAGGTGGGGAATGGCACTGCCTGTACCAGGAACTCCTGCGGCCTCACCAAGGTGAGGAATGAGAGCAGCAATAATCTGTCATCACCTGATGGCCTTGGAACATTCTCTGCCTGAACTGTAGCCCAAGTGGAACAGTACCATTGTTACTGGAATTTTCAAAAATTACTGACCCAGATTGTAGCCAGAATGGAAATTTACAGATGACTAAAGCAAACCATCTTGCAACCCTATAAAGAGCAGTCCTAAGTGAGATTCTTTGAGCTCTTCTGGACAGCAACAGACTGCACCAGCACTACCCTCTGAGTGGGATGATTCTCAGAGCTTGCAAACACTCAAGTGTATGAAAATCAGAGGACTGTCACCAAAAGCTGGTGACAGGGCCAGGGCTGAAGCCTTCCACTCCTCAAGGCTCAACCCTTGCCTGTTGAGAAATGCTGAGACATTTGAAGTGAGTATTTCATGGAACTCGAGAGGAACTTCTAATAGATATACCTACCTTTGTGTCTGTGTGCGTGTGTGCGAATTGATTTAGGTACCTCATAGCAAGGATAGTATAAATGTTACCATCTTGGATCTGCAATTAAGTCACTGTTGTGACTGTAGTAAATAATATTGGCCTCACTTTGTAAATGTTAGTCAATGACTAAGTGCTGCTAAAACTTGTGATCCACCTTGAAACTGTGAATAAACCTTAGATATCCTTTAAGTATAAACTGTTGTCCAAATCTGAGATTAAGGTTGGACCTAGCTGCACCTAAGCTCTATCAGGAGTTTAGAAAGCAAGGGGGTCTAATCTGAACCTCTTGACTCAATGGGAGGGTCTCCCTTACCCTTTTGCATCTTCAATCTATGTGTAAATCATTCTGGCTCAATTCTAACTCACTCTTCCTTTGTAAGTTTAGTCCATGTAGTAACTAGTAGAGTGAACCTTGCCTTCAAACTTTGTTAAGTCGCACTTCTACAGATGCCTATTAAACCACCTTTTGCTAATACCTGTGTCAGTGATTCTTTAAGTGGCCCAAACCACTCGTGTCGTGACAGGCACTCAGATGTTGCCAAAAGTTTCAGACATATTCATTAGCCTTGTTCTTACATATCTAATGTAAGACATAGTGGGTTTTCATGACCACTTGCAGCTGTAAATAAGCTCAGTAGAGGTAGTAGGCTCTCATCATCTCTGAAAAAACATGTTTAAAACATTGCAGGTTGAACTCGGAAAAACTGGAACATAGTCAGCTGTTGGGAAATATGGCTGGTCCATTAATTTATCTTAGTAAGGTTATGTTAAGAAATGCCATTGGTTTAACATACTGAGTCATAAAACCCTTTCCTTTAAAAACCACTTTTACTCCAGCACAATCTATGTGATGAAAAAAATCCTGTTTTCCCTTTAGCTAAATTTTGTTATTATGAACTGTCTTGAGTATAATGCAGACATACACATGGATGTGGATCTCTGTTGGGTCAAATTCCTACTCCACATTTTCCAGGCTAAAGGGCTACTGGTTGCACTAGAAATTTTACTAAAAATCTCATTCCAGAGTCAAAGCAGACCCTGGCGAGCAGTGACAACTCCTCAGATGTTCCAGCTTGTTCCCACCTCATCCTATATTGCGTAGCTCATGTGAAGCTACACTGACAAGGCTCATATATTCACTGATGAACCAGATGCAGTGACAATATCAAAACTACAAAGAAAACTACAAAAGCTTTATTCTATAGTTAAAGAAGCTATGGTATTCTACGTTTCTGTGCTGAAGCTACTGGAAGGATTGTCGATTTTCATCCTGCTCCGCCCAAGATGCATGAATACAAAAAAGTATGGCATGTCTCCTTTAAGCTTTACTAGCACAGGGTGCAGGATGAGGGAGGAGAAAGATGCCAAGGATATGCCACACCTCTGTTGCAAGAAATATCGATCTTGAGGTCATAATTAGAGTCTGATAAATACACAGATTAAAAATAACACTAAGAATTGTCCCAATATTCCTAACTGTATTAAATATGTATTCCAGAGTTCACAGTTTACCAGCTCTTCTGAACACCTTGGGAATTCCTCTCAGCAGTTTGAAAATACTGTTTCAGAACATGGAAACATCCCATTCTTATTCTTATTTTCACTTCTTCCATCTGTTGTTAGACTGCATATTCCACAGGAAAATGGCATATTTGAAAGACTTCAATGAAGAAAGAAACCATGTTCTCAACTTTTTTTCCAGGTATACTGTTGAAACAGCAGAAATACTACAAAATCTCTGAAAGTTATGGTCTGTTTCTGAAGTAGAATACTGTGGGCAATATTAGCCTGACGTTATGGCTCAGTCTTGGAAATCTGGTTTAGGTTTTTTTAAGTCTTCTACTTTACTGAGGTGCTTAGATACATAAACTTTTTTTTCTACCAGCTGCTGCCAGGGCTAAGAAGACGCATACTGTATTCTGCTTAGCAGCTAAAACAGGCTTCACAGGGCATAAGGCCACTGGAATACAGTTTCACCTTCCACACACAAAGTGACCTACACAAAAAGATACTATCTAGAAAAAAAGTGTTAGCTAAGGCTTTGAAGACAGGTCAGTTTTTGTAGGCAGTTTTTCTTTAAATGATGATTAATTTTCACAAATTGCAAAACCTGAGTCCTAGATGAGATCGTAATTTTGAGGATCTACAGAAATATATCTTTAAAGAATGTTAAGAAATCAGAAATCTGAAAATTGCTGTGTTGGAAAAAGCTGTTTACTGGCATTGTTGAATAAATCTGTATTCAGTCTGTGCCTAAGCACATAAAATACTAGCCACTTAATATATATTTTTATTTTATTTTCACATAGCAATTGCTAGGTTCATTGCTCTTGATCTTAAGGATCTTGTATTCTTACATAGACAGATAACTTACACTGGGGTGTTTAAGTAGAAAAAATGTCATGATGAAACCTTTTTGACAAAAGGTAAGAGTCCTTAGCTTATGTAGATCCCAATTCATCTATTCTTGTATCCACGTGACATATACAGACTGTGATTATTTAACCTTTTGCTCTGTCCCGGATATTTGGGTCATGAGGTCGTTCAGATTCTTTGACATTAGAAGAGCTCTTATATATGACAAAATCAGCTGTCACTGAAAATGCTTATTCAGCTTATCAGACTGTCTCAATTGCATCAGTTTATAGAGAGTAAAGAATGCAGAAAAATACAGTTAAGGTTAGAATGTGAAAGATATTCTAGTCTAATGAAATTGAATAGAAGATCAAAAAAGCCCCCAGTGTTTTCCCCACAGGGTGTGAAAATGAATGCAAGGCATTTCTTAGAAAGAATGAAATATATGCAGTAGAACTCTGCACGACACACAGTTAATCATAAAAGACTAAAAAGGAAAAGCAATAAAAAAAAACATTTTACATCATAAAGCTTAAAATTTATCTTCAGAGTGATTTGTGCATAAGCCATCATATTTCTCAAGCAGTAACTATGCAATTGATTTTCTTCAATAATGCTGCAGCTTTTAGCAGAAAGGTAAACAATACCTTAAACTTCATATATTATCTATAGTATACCCAGTGTAAGTTCAGTTATTGTGTTTAGACATAAACCACCTAAAAAAAATTTAAATAAATAAATAGAAATCAGCTGAACAGAAGGGAAATGTAATTATGCCCTTTAGAAATGTAACATACATCTTAACTCCTGGCTTGCTCATGAACAGTAATAAAGAATTACATCTGAAAAAAACAGTCTGAAGTGTTGTTGATTTTTCTATAACATTTTATAACTTGAGCATAAAAGATGAGGTTTCTTGTAGCTCCTAGTAGGGACCTGGATTTAATGACAAATGTATTGCCTTTAAACAGTGCAGAGTTTCTTAGTAAGTTCTTTCCACTAGAAATCACATACATCAGGACAGAACCAGTAAAACATTTTTCAGCTCCTGATTGTAATAATAACAGTAATTTTTATTTTGTTTCATTAAGAGTTCTACTGAAATGTCCTTTTACTACTTTAATTCAAAAACTTTTAAACAAAACATTCAGATGAATTGCCCCTTTATTTCATCAAATGCTAGTTTGGATGGAAACTCCATTCTCTGCATTTAGATACTGTCTTTATTAGCAATTCTTTGTTCCAAAATGCTTCCTTCTCTGCACTCCTACCTAGTTCTATTTCATTCTTCCCGATAGCATAGATTTGAGAGGATTGTTTTACTGCATCCTTAGCAGCAGCCCCAGATAGCTTTTTACCACATATAAAGGCACCTTGATAAAATTGGGAAATCCATTTTCTACTAGAATTTCTTATCAATTCTATTACATCAAATGCCAATTACGTCAGTAGCCTTCTACCTGGTTTCTGCGCTTCTTGAGCAGCTTTCACTGAAGCCCCTACACCATATGAGAGCTTGCCTTCTTAGTTGGCAAAGCAACGACCCTCTAAGACACTGTTAACGTGTCTGGCGTTTTTCAAAAGGATACAAAGATGGAAGGTATTGCTCTATACAGAGGCTTGCCTAGAAGGCTGACCATGAAGAAAATAATTTATTTTAACAATATTTATAAATAGTTGAATAGTGTACATTCACTGTAAGTAAAGTATTCAATGATGTTGCAGTTCGATTGCAGTTTGCCTGAATGCATAGTTATTTCACTGAGTCAGTGAATGTCTGTTCTGCTGAGCTACTTAAAAAACACAAGAAAGGTTTTTAATAAGGAGATGTATTAGCATTCAAAGACTTGGAGTTGTAAATAGATACAAATATCTTAGTTTTTAGGGATCTCCACTGTTGGTCAACTCTCTGTTTCCACTATCTTTGCTTGTATGTAGCCTCGTGGAAATAAATGCCTTTATTTCATGCCTTTTTGAGATAAACTGTGTGCCCTGTCCCAAAAGAAAACATTCCAGATTTTCTTTACTAAATATCTTCCCAGGTTCTGTTGTAAAGTAGCTATGGCCCTCTTTAGGCTCTGATTCCAGTATTACATGGTTGCAGCTTTGTGGTAATTTACCCATGCATGAGGCCTTGCACAGCAGCATGGTTATGTTCCTGTAAATGTTTCAGCATTCTGCCTTGTTTGTGATCTGCAGAGAACAGGCAGACAATTTGGTTGTTTCTACCCTCCGTGTTTGGGAAGTAGGCTTTTAAGAAGTCCTTTGTGTAATTGGCTCACACATGCCAGGCACTTGTCCGCTAAATCAATCCAATGTATTTCTCTCCATTTTCAAGATGCAAGAGTATATATACAAATAAATGGGGTTGACATGAATGCAAAGACAAAATCTGTCCTGTGCTCTGAGGCGAGTGACACACAGATACATTTTTCAACAATACATGTTGGAAACAAGTAACAAGTGCCTTGCAAGCAGATCTGTAAGCATACCCAAGTAGACTGACTTTAGTAAGAAAAATTTCTAAAGAGAAAAAGTAAGCTGTAAAAACATCATCTAGCTTAGCATTATAATCCTAAAGCTGCACTGAGCAGAAAGAAAATAGACAACTTAAGGAAACAGCTGCCTGCAAAACATATTAAATAGGCATGCTGCCAGAACGGGAACATGCTGTTTATACTACGTGGTTCTTAATAATAACTAAGGGACTTTTCTTCAGCAGTATCAGTGTGAAAAGATAAAAAAAAGACTTTAAAAAAAGTTAACAATCAAGATTTGAAATGCACATGTGCTAACTGGATAGCATAATAATAAGTAAAATTCTGCCATTAATAAAAAGTAAGTATGTGAAAGTTAGAAGAGAGAAAAGCTCCTGGAGGGTGGTGTGAAATTGAAACAAACTTTATAAATTAACTTAGAGAACAGGTAGCTTGTGGATCTCACTCTCAAATATCAGCAGTCATTTTACAGCAACAATTAATTTCCAACTTGCAAGAAACACAAGTGATTCAGCTCCAAAAGCCAAAACTGTGTGTTCTATTTCTACCCTAAAATGTGTTCCCTTTTCACCTTAGTTTTACACTGCCACTGATACGCTCATCCAGGGAAAATGAAACTATTTGTTACACTTCATCTACATGTACAACGTAAGAAAAAACAACTTAGAACTAGGTGAGATTCCTTCTTGTCCTTATTCCTGCTTCACTGTACGTACTATCTGCACTTTCTCATTGTTACCTGTAAAGTCGCATGTTAGCATAAACACACATGCAATTATAAACTCATTTCACATGTTTTATTAGTATTTTTAAAAATATTAGAAGCCGAATGGAACATCCACAAGTACTTCCACACTCCGTGGTTTTAGGTCCCTAGAGGCCACACTTCCCCATTATACTTAACTGTGAGATTGTTCCTCTAGAAAGGGAATCATAGAAGGTGCCCTGCACTGAAGCATGTTGAATAATGTCGGGAAGAAAATCCTCTTCACTAACCACAGAGGTGGTCTCCCAGTTCTGCACCTGCACACTGTGCTGCCTAAGTTGCAACAGTACTGCATTAAAAACACAGAAAAAGAAAGAAGACCCCTCCACCTCAAGCCCCAAATTCCCCTCCCTTCTGACTATATTTTCAAACAAAAGCCTTGAAATGCTAAGGAATGTGATGCACATTTCCTTTTTCAGTTACAGTCCTGTACACTGCAAGAACCTGCAACCTGATGTGAACGGGCTTTCCAGGGTAATTCCAAATGTAAAATTAACTACAGTGAAGGACCTTCAAGTTTTTTTATTGGATTAGATTATGATTGAGTGACCATATTAAAAGTTACAGCTGAGTGCAGAGAATTGCTGAGCTATTCTCCATGTACACTCATTCTATCTTCATTCATGTTAACATTGCTTCTCTGGGCATAAGGAAGGCTGAGTCAAGATTTATACAGTTGTGCTAAATCAATTTATTTCACCTATCACCAAGTATCAATATCTGGATTTTTGTGTGCGACAGCAAGCACGTTACCAAATGATGTCATATGTTATTTAAGGAGTTACTTAACAGTTTTGCTCCAGTTCCTCCATTATTTTTTCTTATTATGGTATATGTTTAAATAATAATCTGCATGTCAATATACTTTCCCTCTGTAACTAAATACTTTGACTTTAAAGCTCTGTTGTTAGAAGTAAACCACAGTGAAAAACCACAGGGAACAAAAGAACACGGAAAACTGCTTTCATTCAAGAGTCCTGATTCATGCTTGAACGTCAGTACAATGGGAGGAACTGAATATACAGTACTACAAAATGCACTGTAGTATTAAATTACCAAAATAAATGACACTTTTTATGAGTATCAGTTTTAAGTAATAATGGAGAGAAACAGTTCAAAGAACAGAATAAGCCACTATAGCAGGCATCTTTATGTCTTGTTGCCAAAAATCTGAAATTTCATTTTTAAACAAAACATTTACTCTGTAGACTGCAAAAAATCTCAAGACCTTTAACTTCATTATGTTACAATGATAGCTATGTTACCGCTCCTCACAAGCACCGTTTTTAAAAAACACTGAAGGGGTCATTGGAAATAAAACTTTTTATCTAGGTATAAACATGCCTTAGAAATGTAGATGTGGGAAACCGCAGAAAAAGTGAATAGAAATTATGCTACGAAAGTAAAATCAAACAGTGACAGTGTAAAAGAAACTTGTACTCCTAAAATTGCTTCAGCTTTGACCATGATTGTGGGTATTTGAGGCTGTTGGGCTTGATTCCATATGCTGACCTCTGCTCAGGAAAGTGTTCTCTAATCCTTGAGTCTGGGAACCATCGCAAATGACTACACATCTGCCTCCAGCTTCAAGGCAACATGATGGTATTGTAGTGAACCTAGCTTCAAATGTCTTTTTACCTTATCCTGTGTCTTCTAGAATGGTGCTCTCTCGGTGTTTCTATTGACATGATGTTTCAGAATTTGTTCTCATAAAACAAAATGTTCTTCAACTGTGAACAAAATTTCCAGGACAGGCATTCTTTATTCCTTTCTGCTAGAAAAGTCTTTAGCATACTACAGGCACTACTGGAACAGGTTGTTAATCACAAGCTATAGTCCTGTTTAAATAGTAAAACATAATAAATGCAAGGTGATAGTCTGCCTGTTCCTCCCCCAACATTTGCCCTTCATGGTGCTCTACAAGAACAAATAGAACATTATTTTTAGACTTTCATTTCTCCAGAAGGAAGGCAGTGGAGGAGCTGCTGAGCAACTGCATGAGGGAGAGGAAATGCAGTAGCTAGTTTTCCCAAACGACAACCAAAATGGCTCCATCTGAGCCTCTGCTTAGAAGTGGTACAGCTTTATCCCTCTGATTAAGTAACACTGAGGTTTGAAAGTGACAGGGAGGTGGGCGGGGGGCTCAGAGGCATGTTTTCTGTCCTCAAGGCCTAATTCTCTGGAGTAAATAAATCTGAAGCAGACAAACTTCACAGCTTTAGGTGACTCACTACTATCCTGGATTAACTGCAGCTACAGCAACCTTTCCCAAGTCCTGTGTAAGAAATCAACTTAGTTATTTATATCTAATACATATATATCTATATATACATATATAGAGATATACAGTCTGGCCCAACTAAATGTTATGGTCTTGACACATGGATCAGTGAAATTTGACTGTCCTTTCGAAACAGGTCATAGTTGTAGTGCAACATGAGTTTGCAACTGAAGGTGGTAACTATCTCCCACCTGCCTTGTCGCTTATATCTTTTGACTGGCTTCATGCCGGTATGCCCGTCAGCGTGCATGGTGGGCAAACAGGCACCACATCAGTGCTGCTTACACAACTAAACCCAGGTCTGAATACCAAGTTGTATTAATTTGATCCTTACTTTTGTGAAGCAACGGCAATTCTGTGTGCCCCCTAAAGAGGAGGATGGGGGCAGAGCGAGAGGGGAAACCAGCGCCAGCAGCCTTCAGCCTCGGTGTGTGGAACCAGGCGCTACCCATGTTGTGCCGATGCCACCACCCGTGCCAATGCCACCAGCAGCACCAGGCATGGCTGCGCTTGAAAAGAAGCAAGCGCCCAAGGCTTGCCGCATGTTCATCCCGGTGCTGCCTCACACTGCGCAGCAAGGCCCGAGCACGTTGCCTTTAACGCAGCCTCCTGGCAACTTCACCACAAACACATGCACAGCGTAACCTCCCGCCACCAGGAACTCCCAGCGAGGCCCAATGGCGATGTTCATCGATGAAGAACCGCTTCCCGGCAGCGCGGGATTTCGGGCTGTGCACCGACCACCTCAGGCCCCTTCGGCTAACAGGTCCCCCCCCACCGCCGGGGCCGGCCCGCCCGACGCGGCTGCCACAGCGCTGCGGCCGGCGGCGCCCCAAGGCCGGGCGGAACACTGAGCGCCAGCGCGCAGGGTCCTCGCGCCTCGGCGGCGGCGGCGGCGGCGGCGGCAGCGGCAGCGGGGGGGGGTGGGGGGGCGGCGGCGCCCCGTGCGTGCCGCAGCCGGTCACGTGGGCCGCGGGACCGGGGCCGGCGGTCGCGAGAGGCTGAGGCGGCGCTGGCGGCGCAGGCAGCAGCATGGCGGCGGCGCTGGGCGGCCTGGGCCTCCTGCAAGGCCGAGTCAGGCTGGCAGCCGCAGCCGCCGCGACCTCCTCCCTTGGCCGGCCCGGCCGCCGGGCCCCGGTGTGGGGAGGCGGCGCCGCCGCTCTCCTCTCGGCCGGGAGGAGCTACGGTTCCGAGGCGAAGGAAGAGGAGGAGCTGCGGGTCCGGTACCTGGACGACGAGCACAAAGGTAACGCGGGGAAGGCGGCGGCGGGGCGGCCCTGCCCCGCGGCCCCGACCCCGCCTGGGCCGGCGGGCCGCGCTGACCCCTGCGCGCCGCCGCGGCACTGTGGGGTGGCTCCCACGGCGGCCCAGGGCGGGAGGTCCCGGGGGAGCTGCCTGGCGGCCGGGGGCGGGAAGCGAGTGGCGGCTCCTCCTCCTTGGCACCTCGGCCGGTGGCTTCGTCGCAGCGTGGAGGGGGCCGCCGGTGTGGCGGTGCGGAGCGGGGCCGGCTTGGCCTCTCTCGGCTTCTCTTTCCCAGCGTGCAACGCTGTGCGTACCGCCTGTGCGAGGTGCACCTCTGCGGGCTGGCATCTGTTGGCCACTTCGGTGGGAGAGAATGAAGTGCAGTGGCAAACTACTGCAGGCTGCTGCTTCCCACAGCTGTTATGTGCTTGCGTGCTGAGGCAGGCAAGGACGCAGAACTCTTATCTCTGTTCTCTGTTCGGGAAAGTGTGGCTTCAGCACACTTGCTCATCTCATGCTGCTTTCCTAGTAACCATCTCACCCTCCTCCTTGCTTGTAGTGCAGCCAGCTGCTGCTGACCTTGTTCTGCTCAGCTATACCAAGCGTATTGTTTTAACCCACCTGGTTAAATGAAAGGAAATCTGTGCTCCAGAGTGATCTGGAGCCAGTGCATCATAACACAGGCAGTTTGTACTTCCTCTTATGGGGTCGTGCTCACCAGATTTTGGAGGTGTTCTTGCTCTGGAGGTGCTTCACCTCCTTTTGTGTCTGTCACTTCCATCCCATTTGGGTGCAGCCAGGCTAGGAATGGTGGAGAAACAGTAAGGGCAAGCTGCTTTCCTGAGGAATTATTTTTAGAGCCATTATGTTATACATATTTTCATGGAGGAGGCCGTAGTGCAGAGTTCTATTCATCTGCCGTGCATGAATGTCTTTATGTGGATTGTGTGTCCTGGAATAACCATATGTTGAGATGCACAAGTCTGTTTACATCATTTAGCATGTTACCTCAGTTATTTCAGACTTGTTGCAAATTCAGGCAAACACCTGTGGGTTGGGTATGCATATATATAGATTTGTATGCATATATAGAGCGGTAATTTTATTGTGAGCCTTAGAAAATGATTCTTTTTCAAAGGATTAACTGAGGCTCTGCTTTCATCTGAGGGCAGGTTTTTTGTCACCGTTGAGTGTCAGTAAAGTTGGTGATCCTGAAATCCACTTCTGTCTTGGTGACTTGTCTGTTCCCAACCCTTTCCAGTTCCTTTAAGATGTACTTCTTTAGTCCTGTTTTCTCAACCAACTGTGGAACTCAGAAGTAGTTTTAAACATCCATTTTAGCTTTTTAAGGTTGTTTGAAATTGAGGAAGAGGTTAGACAAGAGCAAAGGAGAGTTTGAGTTGTTGGAGGAGAGCTTTTGCTTGTTTGTTTTGTGCTTTTCCAACAAATGATAGAAGATACCTGAGTACTACTTAAGATCATGATTTTTATATCTGCTATTACACAGCAAGCGGTAAGATTAAGCGTTGTGTTGCAGCTATTGAATCAGCTAGGAGTCTTTGTTTTTGTAATGTTCCAAAGTTTTTTAATACTGTGTGTCTATCCCAAGTTCATTGCTGAATGTTTTTGGTGCAGATACTCTTTTAAGTTTGATTGTGCAGAGAATTGAAGGAGGTTGTTGAAGAAAAGGTGCAGAGACAGTGAAAGTTTTGCATTTCAACAGCCCACTTGTTTTTATTTTTTCTGTTGAAAAAAGTCTTCTTGAAGTTGACTTTTCTTTCCTTCTCAGAATATACGTCTTTGTTAAATGTGGCATTAAAAATGCCCCAGAACATGGAGATAGCTTTTGCGGTGTTGAATCAACTGTGGCTATCATAAGGAAGGATTCAATCAATGTGTTTTTAATTCATGAATTCTCTTCAGGAGAAGGGTTTTTCTTTGGGATTGCCTTTCAGAAGGACACAGAAACAAGTAGTGGTTAATAAGTATAAGAACAAGAGTCTAGAAATAAACCAGAAGGAGACCTAAGCTTCATATGCCTCCTTCAGCAGCACAAAGAGCAGACCACGTTTCTGTAAAAGAAACATTTCTGCTTCCTCCTTGTGCTGCCACTGCATATCTTTCTTCTCGCTTTGTGTATCAAGTTGATCAATCTTTATCTGCTTACAGCATGTAATACCCCTGCCGCATTATGACACTAACTCCATGTAAGTCCCTGTGGTCTTTATTGCTCTTCTTTAACCTACCATTCCTTTTTCCATCAGTTCATGGTGGGACCCTCCTCATGCTGTTTCCTCACCATATTCTTCCATTACATGCTTCTTGGCTACATGCAGGGACAGACCTTGTCCCTCTGACAAGCTTTTACAGCGCACACGTGCTGGTTTGTGGTGTGGTTATGCTCTTGTCCATGCCCAGTCTTTCTGTGCTCCTTGGAGAAGGATGTGTTGTCTGAAGGGCTTTTACAGCTGAGGATGCTGGGGAGGCAGGGGCGCAGACTTAACTGCCTCACATACAGGCAGATTGTAGCTCTAGATGAATCTTTCCTTGCAGACAAAGTAGCAAACCATCCTGCTTCGTAACACTTCCAGGTGATTTGTATAGCATCATTTTTGGGAAGCTGTTAGACAAACTGAAATGAGACTATATTTGAAAGGGGCAGTTGCTGAAATGTTAACTCCCAACTTTGAACTGAACTACAATAGAAAAGATGTGAGATTTCTGAAGAAAGTGATTTGTAAAATGCCCATGTATTCTGAGCATGTTGCAACTGGTGAAGCTTTTAGTGTCAGCTTTCTATGAGTATAGGTGAATGCCAGTGCATTAGTATGTTTTAATTAAATAGATGTCTTTTACTTTGTATGAGATTCTACTTAGTTATTACTAGGGTTGAAATGTATTACAACTGTTGAGATTTCAGAACTTTAAGCCAAGTTGCGTTAGTGATCCTATTACAAATTTTAATGAACTTATGGCTTTTGCTCTTAAAGTTATGGACGGAATTAGGAGAAATATGTCTGTAGTCTTGAATCAAGTGTTACAGTGTCACTTGCTGGAATGAGATATAAATATTTGTAAAGTTTAGATTTTTACACTAGAACAACTCTTTGTGCTTCTATTTTCCAGCTGGTTTTAGTTGAGTTTCAGTATGTAAGACAGCTTTTTGTCCTCATAAATTAGAATTTTAACGTACATGAAATGTGCAGAATAAATGTGGTCTTAAAATTGTTTGTTCAGAGGTTTAAAAGTGATAGCTAGCTGATGAATCGGAAGCGTTCTCCCTTCTTTTGCTTTGTTTAAATAAAGCCGGACTGAGCAGATGAGATGTATTAATCAAAGAAGTGAAGGAAAGATTTTAAAGTGGTGTTTAGAGATAAAAAGTGTGCGGATACGGAATTTTGAAAATGTTTTGGTGTTTTTAAAAAATACCGCCTAGTACACATCTGTATGGTTTTGCACTTGAATACTTCTTGATAAGGTGATCAATGGAAACCACCAGAATTATGCATGATATGCTCACCATAGGTTCTTGTTTTGCTTAAGAAACTACTCTAGAATAATAAACACCTTAGTCAACTTGTGTGCTTTGGTTTATCTGAGTAGTTAAGTGAGGCAAGCTTAAAAATAACTTAGCTGTCATTGATCCTTCCTCCATTTTTCAGTGCATAATTCAGATATTTTTTTTAACTATTAAAAAGTACGTTTGATCATTTGTATGTGTATGCTAATACAAATAAATGTCTTTCTATAAGTACTTTTTATACATATGTAGTGAATCTTCCTAACTCAGATAAAATTACTAATATAAGTGTAAAGACAGGATTTATTTCTAAGCAACTGTTAAATCTGTTCCTGCCAAACATGGAGGATGAATATTTTTGAAAACTAAAAAGCACAAGATAAACAAACATCATTATTTAAAGTAACATTTCCTGTGTGCTGATATAAACTGCAGTTAAACCATGACCCAATAATTTCACTTAAATTGATCAACCTGTTTTGTGCAGTATAGAAGGAAATACGATCTTCTCCCAGCAGTTTTAAATAACGATAGCATCGTATATTTTATATATGACTTTCATAGAGTTTTCTTTTAAACATGAAGAATTATATCACAGGCAGCTTTCTAATTTGACAAAGGTAACTTGTAAGTAGAGAACATATTGTACATCTGGATATGTTTTTCCTCTGATAGTTAGCTAGGCAAGCAGTACACAGCGATATGGCTGCTTACATTAGACAGCATCAGGAGTCATCGTAGTCCATTGGAGAGCCTAGCTAACAGGGTAGAAGTTAGTTTTTATTATGTGGATATAATTTTTAATAGATGCATATTATTTGCTGCAGAACATTCTGAAATAATGTAGAGATGACTCCCAGGAAAACCTGTAGAATTAATATTGAGTTAGCATTATGTGAATGTTTATTCCTTCTTAGTTTATCTGCTGCCACTTTGACACCATATAGATACTGGAATTTTATTACTTTTATTATTTCTATTCATATTTGTTGATGAATGTAATGATGACTTCCAAGTTATTTTTTTCTTTTATGAATAGATTTTCAAACAATTTTTAGAAAAATGTTTTGGAAAGCACACCTAGAGGGTAAGTATGACATTGTAACAGGTATTTAAAAATAATCAGAATTTCTGCATGACTGACGATATTTGTCAGGATGTTTACCTGCATGGCAGTATTGTCTGAACATTTTGCTTTTTTTCTTCTTCTTTATAATTGGGTTGGTGGGGCTTTGCAGTGTTATATGAGCCTGATTATTCCTTTTCACCCTGGTTAGGGAAATTTATCCTGTCTAAAATTGATGTACCCATGTGGCCAGGGTTTTAAATCTTGCTGAATGTGCAAAATGGGGAAGACTTGCCTTAAATAGTTTTTGCCAGGAGCTCCTTAAGGGGTGGACTAGGAAAGGGAGAAGGATCAAGTTCTGAGCTGTAAATCAGGAATTCTGTTTTTCAATTTCTGTTTTGTGACTTTGAGCAGGGACTTAATCTGCCTGTCGTTTGGTCACTGATTAATACATAGGGAAAACTTCCCAAATCTTACTGCAGTATTAAAAAGCCTAAGCATTTGTTTTATAGATGCCCAGGTACTATAGTAGTGGCATATTAGAACAAAACTCACTCAAATGAGAATTCAGGGGATGTCTTTCTGTATACACCACTGCAATATATAATTTTCTCTTGTAGGTCTTCCATGCTTTTCCTGCTGCAGTTCTTGCTTTATTATTTTTTTTTCTTAATTAACAAATAGAACAGCGTTGTGGCTGTGATCTGTATTTACCTCTTATTTTTCTGGAGAGGCTGGCAGAAGTGGTAGGTTTATGACTTGGTAGACCACTAAGAAGAACCAACCTGTGTGATTTGTCTTCAAGGATCATCCCTTCACAGGAAAAATTATTAAAAGAGCTTTAATGCTAAATTAAACTTCCTTCTAAAGACACTAATATTGGTGGTGAAGCTGCAGTCTTTAGGCTCTAATGAAGAGAAGAAAAATAGAAGTGCAATTCAAAAGTGTCATTGCTGTTGACAAAAAAATGTTTCTGGAAAGGACTATTTCTTAACTGAAGAACAGTTTGGGGTGATAGCATCTCTATTTCAGTCAAACATCAGATTTGCAGTGTGCCTTAGAATTCAAAATCAAAGCCTGGTCAAGTGTCTCTTTGCTGCTTTAACATGTGGTGCTGCTTTTGCCTTATGCCAAATCTACTTGCATTGAACATGAAATATTTGTATTTGGAGTAATCTACCTGAAGAATGAGTTGTGACTGTAGAAGAAGCAGTACTCCCGTTTGCTTAACAAAATATAAACAGATTCCCTTGTAAGTGCTGAATAAGGGTCCTTGCAGGAGGTCCTAGGTGAATACCTCCAACCATGGGGATGAAAAAGTGGGAATGTAGGCTTACAGAAGAAGGGTGTGAAGGTCATTTGGGCTAGCCAGGCTCCTACCCACTTTTAGGAGGTGTCTATACATAGAAATTTATTGTACAGTGGAAACAAGCAAGAATAATGTATTCTCTGTTACTTGTGTTTAACCATTCTTATTTGAATCTTGAGTGGTAGCTGGTGAGTGGAGGACTTTGCAAATTGGTAACTACAGAAGGAGCAGGAGCTGTCTTTAATGTTGTCTTGTGTAAAGACATACATGCAGGAGGAAGAAGGGGAAAGGGAGTGGGCTCAAGCACAAATGGGTCAGTCATTTGGGAGGATGCGTTTCCCTGAAATAGAAGAAGTACTATGCACTGAGATGACAAGACCAGCACCCTGTGGAGGCTACAAGAGCCTTATGTATAGATAACTGAGAGGACATAGCGAGGTAGGTGTCAGTATCTTTCCACAAGCAGCAAGCAATAGGACAAGAGGAAATGGCCTGAAGTTGCACCAGGGGAGGTTTAGATTAGATATCATAGAAAATTTCTTCACTGAAAGGATTGTCAAGTATTGGAACAGCCTGCCCAGGGAAGTGGTGGAGTCACCATCCCTGGAGGCATTTAAAAGATGTGTAGATGTGGTGCTTAGGGGCATAGTTTAGTGGTGGACTCAGCAGAGCTAGGTTTTGATTGGATTTGATGATCTTAAAAGTTTTTTTTCTAACTTAAATGATTTTATGATTATACGTGCAAAGATGAGTGGTGAGGAAATATCTGAGAAAATGCTATTTCTGGAATGTCTTTGTTAATCTTGTAGATTAATGGTAATACTGTGGGCATTTTTGTTTGAGATAGAAAGCTCCCATTTTGTCTTTCGTTCCTGGTTCCTGTCCTAGTCCTTTACCTTTCTCCCCTTACTCCTGCATTCTTCAAATAACAACAACAACAAAAAATAATCTTGATTGATAAAAGCTTACCAGGGCTTGGTCGATTAAATAGGAGTGTGTGCTAGTATTTAGAATTCAGGGAGTTGTGGTGTGTTCAGGAAGTGATTGTCTAAAACATTGCTTGGTAAACATAGGCATCCCTTTTGCTAATCATACCTGGTAAATGAGGGGGGTTGAAATAAGGACAAACAAATGCTGTTGCTGTTGCAAAGTTCAAACCCATGAACATGTAATCAGTCAATGAGACAACTGATCTCTAACTGGACTAAGAAAGCTGTGAATGTGTGACTGGAGCTGTGTACCAAGCACTAAGCATAGTTTTTGTGGGAGAATTTTTCTATTATTTTTTTCCTTTTTGAACAAAAAGTTCAGGTTTCCTGTTGGTAGCATTCTTTCTGTGTTTGTAACTTCCTTTTATCTGTATCAGAGTTGCTAGTTTTAGCTGTTGTAGCACTTGCTTTAAGAAGTTTCGAAAGGCAGGCTGTCTAAATATGGAAACGTGCTTTATAATTAAGTATCTTTACTGGTTGCATGGCGGCACTTCACACACAAACATGAAATTTGTGCATACAATCGTGTAATTGTACATCAGCCTTTGTAAGCACTATTTCCGCATGAAGGTGTTAGGGCCATATTTTAATTCTTAAAATAAATGTAATTACTGTTGAACATTGAAATGTTTAACATGGGAAACGGTAAGTCAATTTATTTTCTTTCAAAAACTCACCAGGTAAGTGATTACACTAGTAGATTTTTGCAGTTCTCAGTGATGCTTTTCCTGTAATTTCAAAATGATAATTCACATAGATAGTATGTATTTCACTATATTGTAACAATGATATAATTTTTCTCCCCCTCCAGGAATTGTGGTGCTTGGATTAAACAGATCGCATGCCAAGAATGCACTTAACAAAAATCTTCTAAAAATGGTAAGTGAAAAGGATAGTTTTTAGTGTAAAGGTGAAGTATTAGAATTAAGCACTTTAAAAAGTATGTGGTTATTCCCCTTCCTCCTTTTCTCTGTAGATGTCAAAAGCTGTGGATGCTTTGAAATCTGATAAGAAAGTACGAACTGTTATATTCCGGAGTGAAGTCCCAGGGATATTCTGTGCTGGTATGCAAACTTAATTTTCCTGAGAAGCTGGAAATCTCTATCTCATATTGCACAACAAAAGCCCGGATTCCAAGGAAACATGTCTTTTGTATATATTCATCTCAGTAGCAAACAAAACATTTTAAAAATTATTTTCCTTAATTGCTAACAAGAACTTAATATTGGTTTTATTCTTTCTGTGTCATAAAGTATTTAAAAATATGTAAGTTTATTCACGGTGATGGAAAATCATTTAATTGAGCTCCTGGAAAGTCTTGCATGTGCTTCAGAATGAGGACCACATAATGCTAGAGGCCATGTAAAACGTTGTGTAGAAATCTGTATCAAACCCATATTTTCCATACATTAAAATTAACTTTTATTTAAAGAATCAAACTTAAAATTCATTATGAATGTGACTGTTACTGCAGGCTGAGTGTATTTGCAAATAAAAAAACCCCAAACGAAATAAAAAGCACACCCTCCAACCCACTTACCAAGCAGCACATGTGTCTTGCAAAAGTGCTCAGGAAAATGAAAGCTCTCAACTACCAAACACTGAGAAACAGAATTTGTCAACATGTCAAAATCAATTGAAGCAACCGTGTATTTTGTGGATATCAAGTGAATAGTCTCCTTATTTTCCTATGTCCCGTCCAGTTCTTTGTTCAAAATTAATTTAAGAACATTTGAAACTGAAAACAGAAGTTGTTTTCTGCTTTCTAATATACAAATTGAACTGTCAGGAAAGAGGAGGAGATTAGTTCTAAAATCTTTCTTTTCTGATCATTTATGCAGTCATGAAGCTTGCTAGCCACACATAACATAATTAATTCAGTTTAAAATGGAAAACAGTTTTCCCAGTTTTTTTTACCTAAGTGCTATTAGTTGAGTTTAAAATTTTTATGTGCTTTTAATGTCTGTTTACATCCAGATACAGTTTGTCACTGTAAGACTTATGAAAAGAATTGTCTTAAAAAAGAAAGTAATCAATTCAGCATTTAGTAATATATATAAATAGGTTAAATATGTGTGCATTAATTAGCATATTTAATTTAAATGTTGTACCTTGTTTTAAAACAAATTTTAAAGATCAGTTACTAATCTTAGGGGAAAAGTTTAAAAGCTGTGGTTTTTAAACTGATGAATAATGCAGCATTACAGCAACACATGCAAATGGAGTTTCAAGTTAGGTGTTATGTACTTCATATAAAAAGGTGGCCATTAGTTGAGATTTGTTAACTCTTTTGAGGTTTTTCAACTAATTTTTTAATCTAATAGACATGAATTTTGTGGTAGTGTTATACAGGAAATATGAGAGCAGAAATACTGAGATCTTCTCCCTCAAAATTAGGTATGCTATTAATACTGTATTTATGAGCTCCAAGTAATTCTCTGGTATTCTTTGCTCATTGACTTTGCAGAGCTGTTTTGGTACTAAGATTTAGTGTAGTCATTGTTGCCTGTGAGTATGTATACACAGCTGACTGTAGACAAGGTACAAGGATGTTTGTGTGTGGACATCAGGAAGGGCAATTAGCCCTGAGAAGAGGAGTGTGAAAGACTAGGCCTGGATAGCTATATCCAGGTCTTGAAGCCGGGAGTTAGGGGTAGAGTGTGGACTAGGTGTATGTAATTTTTTTAAAAAAAGTGGCTGGTAATATGAGAGTCCTAGAAAAGGAAACTCCTGCAGCTGAACGAGTGAAATAAATAGTGTTCCAACAGTGGCAACTGAATTTCAGGATGAATGAGAAAATGTGAGACAGTTTGTCAATGAAAATAGGCGTAAAGAGCTCAGTGGCTGGATGGGTTGCTTTTATAGATGACTTTAAGGGGTGTCTGTAAAGAGAATGAAACTAGACAAAGCATAGTGGGACATGGAGGAAACAGGTAACAAAGCATTTTCTGAAGGGGACTTAGGAAATTCAGTAGAACAGAAGAAAGCGTTTTCAAACTTAAATGTCAAAGGACAATGTGCTGTTTCAAGGACAATTTCCTTAAAAAAATGCAAGTATCATCTTGTGAAATGTCACATTTTCTTATGTGTTATAGTGTAATTCAACTAGGCTAAAATTTGAATATTTGTTTTAGTTTTTCTATTTCCTCAATTATATTTTCTTGCTTGCATGCGTGGGAATGTATGTTTCTAAAAATACATTTTTTATGGTGATTTTTTGGACCACCATCTGATGTTTTACAGACCGCAGATTGAGAAACTTTGTCCTAGAATGTAATTCCCTTTTATGTGTGGAATGAAATCCAAGGTCTTTAAATCTTGCCATTCCTCAGCTATCAACAAAAATCTGTGAAAGCCACAAGCCAAGTGTCTTGTTTCCTTCTAAGGGCTGGTCCACAAAACATGACATCCAATTGTTATTCCCAAAATGACAGTGTGGGTGATTAAAAGATTTAAACTTTGTTGATGACTGATGTGGATTTGAGTATGATTCCAAATCATGGAATTTTCACATGGTGAAATGGGAAGGGGAAAACAAAGTATTTCACCATGTGAAAATTCCATAAAATACAGAGATTGTGCCAGGCAGTCATATCTTTTCATTTCTGCACAGAGATTCGCTTTGAATCTTTTACTACTGTTTTCTTTGTATCTTCTTTCTTATGATCTATACATCCATTAGTGCAGGAAGTTCCTCATTAATATTCTAGCATTGATCAAAAGGAACACCTGGAAGTCAAAGAGCAGCTTGTCTGGGGTTAAGGGTGCATTATGTCTAGGAGGCTTCCTTGTGCTTCCATCAGAAGTGCTCTGTCTCAGAGTTAGTTCCTGGCCCCTTTCTCTGTCTAAAGCCAAATAAATAAAATATTGGCCTTTCTGGATAGAACACGTATGACCAGTTCTGGCCTATGTAAGTCTACACTGTGTGCCTGCCCAGTTCTGTGGCCAAGACAGGCGAGTGTGCAGGATTCTTTTTATTTGCTGGTGGCAGTGTTCCATCCTTGAGGAGGGCACAGCCTGCAAGGAAGGTGTCAAAAGTTTGTGATCAAGTAATTAAGAGCTGTGGTGTGTTCACACAAGGGACTGAATTACGTTGACATAGGCAGTTCAAATAGCTAAATTTTGCATTATTAATGTAATATTAACATATATATATATTAGTAATATTGCTAAGGTAGTTTTGTGAGCAGATTTTCAGGATTTTTCATCTTCATAAAACTTCTGGAAGTGTAACTCTGTGCACAGTGTGAGGAAGGGAAAAAGGACTGTCCACAGCTTGTTGCAAAACCTTAATTTGGAGTGGCAGTGTATTCTGGAGGCAATCTTACAGCTTCTTCTGATCTTAACTACATGAGATCTGAAAGAAGATACAAATAAAATACATGACCCAAGATCTACTTTTTTTGTTTTCAGATAGCGTTTGATAATGTTTGTGGTCTGAAGAGTTGAACAACCTAATGTTGCACCTTAAGCTTTTGTTGTTCCGTTTCCTCAGGCTTTGAATAAAAGCCAAAATAATATTTGTAGAACTTTTAGTTATTACAGAATTTTGCATTTGGAAGTGTTGTTTTGGCAGACTAAAGCCTGTTGTGTGATTCCAAGTCTTCTCTCTTCCTTTTTTTGTTTTTTTCCCCTCTCTCCCACTCTTGTCTATGTGTTAGGTGATGTGAAATGGGGATTATGTTACATTTTGCAATTACAAACTATGGATATTTGAGATCAGGTAATGTAATTCTCTTTGTAAGCAGTTTTATTTGTTGATGGTTACAATAGTTAAAGAAACAGACTCCTTTAATGCTGTTTTCTTTCCTCCTGTCCACCTGCTATTTCATGTACTATTGGTTCCCATAGGACTGTCCTGTTCCTCCAGGCCTCCTTTCATCTCCTGTCAAGAAGGCACTTAGGCATTTAAAAAAATTATTCTTTATGTGTTTGTCTCAGGCAGTAGCTTACTGGCCCATAGTCCATTGGTTCAGTTTACAGCTCATACAAATAAACAAAATGCCATGCTGCTGTTTTACAGTTCAGAGTGGTTACTGTTTTGTTTTCCTTTCTCTGGTGCCTGGCCAGCCAGGACAGTTGCTTAACCCTGACTGGCCTAGTACAATCAGAGATTGTTTCTTTCGTGAAGGTCCACATGTGAGGAGTTGTCAGTTTCCCTGCATCCATTCACCCTCTGTTGGTACACAGCAAAATTCTGATATTTCATATGGGGGGATAATGAAATGCCATGATTCCCTAGAGGAACTGACCACTTCTGGATTTCTTTTTGCATGGGAGAGTTAGGAGAGCTTTCAGGGTCAAGAATCTCTAGCTTCTTGAGATTTTTTTGGTGAGTGTGTTTAGAGTATAACTGTTAAAGAACAGGCTCTTCAGCACTGCTTCTGTAAAGTGAACTGCATTAAATGAAATAGAGATTGTGAGATGGGTGTGTTCTTTGCCTTCTGTATGTGTACACACATAGAAGGTGAGCTTTGAGGCAATTTTTAGTGGACAGATTTGAGAAAAAATTGTTCTTTGGAGACCTTATTTCAGAAATCTTTGAGACATATCAGAATACAGTAGATAATTAACTTATTTTTTGTTGTAACTGGTTTTCAGGATAATTTGAAATATTTGAGTATTGGAGCTTTTCAAACCACTTTGCCCTAAAAGTCACTGCAGCTTGGCCAAAAAATCCCCTTCTTGGAAAAGGAGAAGTAATCTTTCTGCCAGCAAAAATTCATAGTTTGGGTCTGTGGTGTGAGTAAAGCCAGCACAAATGCTTTTCCTGTTGGCATAACTTGTCTACATCAGAATTTTGTTTCCAGCACAGCTGAGTTGGCTGTATGGTGTGTGGTTCCCGGCTGCCATTTCCAGCTGGTGTAGTTTTTCTGGCAGAAGTTTATGAAGCAGACAAGCCTGGTAGAGCAGATCTTTGAAGTCTTCATTTATGGGTTTTTGATCTGGAGGAGGAGAGGAGTTCCATAATAGCTCTCAAATACTTGACCTACTCTTATTTTTGTTGAACTAGCAAGAGTAGTAGGGGAGTATTACATGGATGTAGTCTCCTTTTTCCCTCCAGTCTGTGTTAAGTAAGCAAGAACAGAGGTTATATTTTTCCAGGTCATAATTTGGTGTTCCAGATTGCACCTCCTGCACAGGAATCGAGGAAAGAGTTTGTTTGTTAATCCAGTGTTCCCTACTGAGGCTTCAGATCATGCACGAAAATATTTCAGTGTCTTTTGAATATTTTTGTTGCTGTACATACATTTCATTCCCCAAAATAAATGCCTTCAGAGGTAGACTGTAGCAAGGTTCTTTTTTTTTTTTTTTTTTTTTTTTTAATTTATTGCAGACTTTCACCAAAGTTCAGATTCAGACTGATGCTAGCTGCTTGTAGACTGCTAGGCTCAATGACAGTTGTTTCCCCTACAGCAACGTGAGTTATGCAAAATCTGGCAGGTTCGTCAGCCATATGACAGCTGTGTCTTGTGAGTATGTGCGGAGTTATCTGTTGAGTTTGGAGGCCACAGCTTGCATTTGCCCAACATTGGTGATTTAACTTCTTAATTTTATTTCTGCTGTTGTTTTTCTGAAGGAACTAATAGACGTCATGATTTTCTGGAGCAAATGCTGAACAACGGAGCCAATAAAGAGTGCAGTCAGGATTGTGGTTTAATCCCCTATTCTATACACAAACCCCCAAAACCCAATAAGAAAAACTGGTTTAAATGCCTTTCTTTTGGAAATATCTCAGCCAAATAACTCCAGTTGCTCCTCTACCTGCTACCCTGAGGAGCCATACTGCATTTCAGAAGAAATTAGAATGACTGGATTTTTGAGAGCTAGAAAAGTTCATCTTAAACAAAAGTTTGTTCTTGGCGTTAAGTATGGCAGAGCTGCCATGTTCCTAATCGATCACTTACATGATTCTAGTATTGGAACGTAGTTCAGGTAGGTTCAGCATGTTACTTGACGCATGTTATTCTGCCCATGTTTACCTTAACCTTGTGCTAATTGTAGAACAAGGGAAATTAGAAAACAAAAATTGCTTGTAGTTAATGCAGCACATAGTGGCACAGTAAATAGCTGCATGCGTAGTTTAGGCTGAAAAAATAGATAAATGTGCATCCACCTTTTAGCTGCATAAAAAATGCAAATGGAAGGTTTCCAGGAAGTCTTTCAGTAAGAGTATGAGAATATGACCGTGTTAATTTTCTGGAATCCAGAAGAGTGATCCATTCCTGTGAGGGGGCAGGCACAACAAATGGGGTAGGAAGCTGGATGGGACTGTCAGCAACAGTGCAGTCAGTTCTACTTATCTGTGAAACTTTCAGCTAAGTATCACTTGGCTGCCTTCTTATTAGTGATTACAGCGCCTGATTTGAGAAAATTACAGGAAATTTTTTTGTTTGTTCCTACCCCCGTGCCCCCCAGTCGCTTTACTTAAAGTTATTCTGTAGCTGGGAACAGAGCTTTTAAACCAGTGTATTGGGTTTACCTGGTGGTAGTCCCTGTGAGAACAGAGCAGGAGCTGTCCCTGTATTGGACACAGTGGGATCCACCCAGCTCCAAAACAGACCCATGGCTGCCCAAAGCTGAGCCTGCCAGAGGTGCTGGTGGCACTTCTGTGATAGCATATTTAAGAAATGGTAAAAAAACATTCGCAGGAGCTGTGACAGAGAGGAGTGAGGAAAACATGAGAGAAACAGCCCTGCAGACACAAAGGTTAGTAAGAAGGAAGTGAAGGAGTTGCTCCAAGCGCCAGAGCAGGGATTCCCTTGCAGCAAAAGTTGTCTTTTTTTTTTTTTTTTTTCAAAAAAAAGCTTTGCAAGTTGTCTCCTTGCAGCTCATGGAGTACCACTGTGGAGCAGATATCCACAGTACGGCCCATGGAGAACACAACTCTGGGTGCCCTGAAGGAAGCTGCAGCCCATGAAGAGCCCTATCAGGAGCAGGTTCCTGGCTAGCCTGTGCAGGAGCATATTTACTGGCAGGTGCAACTCATGGGGGACCTACACTGGAGAAGTGTTTCTGAAATACTGTACCCTGAGGAAAGGACCCATGCTGAAGCAATTCTTGAAGAACTGTGGTCCATGGGAAGGATCCATGGTAAAGCAGTTTGTGTGGGAGGGACCCTATGCTGGAGCAGGGGAAAAGTGTGAGGAGAAAGGAGTGGCAGAGATGAAGTCTTATAGTCTTACTGTAACCCTCATCCCCCGTGTGCTGCTCAGTGGGGAAAGAGGTAGAAGAGTTAGTAGTGAAGTTGAACTAGGAAAGAAGGAAGGATAGGGGAAGGTGTTTTTAGTTTTGTTTCTGTTTCTCACTATCCAAGATCTTTTTATTCTTGAGGAACTGTGAAATTGAGTATGGACTGGTCATACAAAGTCTCAGAGGAACTTGTGTAAAAAATGGGTTAAATAAAAGTAGTTGGGAAGCTTTCTCTCCAGTTGAAGTAGTGACCAGTACTTGGTAATCGGTACTGCACAGAAGCTAAGTGGATTAACCTCAAAAGAAGGGACTAAACCTGCGGCTGCTTTGTTCTTTCTGCCATCCCTTACTTGACATGCAAGATTCTTTTCATCAGGATTCAGCAGGACATCTGTTTAGATGTCTGTCTTCCTACATTGTGTACTCTTCTGTATAAAACTTCTGTATAAAATGTTTTGTGTCCCTTTCCTCTAGTTTTAAAGTTCTCTAATGATAACTTTAGTTAGTTACTTAGTGCCAGGAGTCTTGAGAAAGACTATGTTCTTCCACTGATTGAAGACTATTTGAAATGAAAGTACTTTCAACCACAGTGTATCCGTCTCCAATATCAAAAGTTTTTCATAGGCTTTAGTGGAAGCAGAAACAACTTTATTCATTTATTACCACAGCATAAAACTTTCAAAAAAAGTTTCTGGTAATTGGGTGTATTCAGCTGGGATGCTAGTTGTGGATATTTCCATGCAATTTTTCTTCCTTTTTTGGTCTTGAATGAGCTGTAGACTATAGCTCACTGTGATTTGTGAGTACAAAGCTGATGAATAACAAATTTAAGACCAGGCCATTAGTGAAGGATAAATTACAAGAGACACCATTTTAGCAGTATTTTCCCTTGATTGATGTAATTTTGAGATTTGCCTTTTCAAGCTGATGAAACAGACCATCTGACCATTCCTTCTTTTCTGTGGATTGTGATATCTGATTAAAAAATGGAAATGTAAAATGTTTGTTTATACCAGTAATATAATCATTCTTCTTTCTCCTTTCCCATTAGAATTGAAGCTGTCTTGAATCTGAGATTCATGCTATTACTTGAGACTTACCTAAGTAAACGAATCTGTCTGATTTGGTCCTCTAGTTATGTGGTGATTCTTGCCAAGCAGAATCATAATTTTTGTGGACAATGACTTAATAGGAATGATCAAGCTAGTAGTGCTTTACTAGTGTAAGACTTATCTAAGGCTGGACTCTCTAACACAGTCACATGGAACTACAAACCAACACCTACTTCAGTTATTTAAAGTGTGGGATTATTTTACGTGATAGATATCTGTCTTTAAAACTAATTTTGAGCAACAGTGGTCTATACTAGGTGTCATTCAGCTGGCTTATGTGTGCTGTAAAGTATAAAACTGTATATTTAACTGTTGTAGAACGTGGTGAGGTTGGGGTAAGTTTTAATTGCTAGTAATCTTGATTTTTTTAGTTTACTCTGTTTAATGAATTGTCTTAGGCTTTTAATCCATTAGAACAAATGTATGCAAATAATGTGATTTTTTTCTGGAAGAAATTTTTTAATGAAAACCATCTAAAACTACTACATTCTAGGTAAAGGAAATATTTCTGAGAGAGTGGAATTTGGTTAGTTCTTTAGTTTAACCAGAGAAGGGTAACAGGAAACAGGACTGACTTCCCCAAAATCCTTTAAAAATATATATAAAAGCATGGGGAAAATGTATCAAATTGTATGTCTAAAATTATTAAAATGTTCTGGAGAAGTAGTCACAAAGCATAAATATACTGATGGAAAGAGAAATTTATTTGTTTGGATTCTGAGTATGGCAGTCAGAGTTGTTGAGGTTATCCTGTCTTTTGAGTAGCTGTACAGAAAGCCCAGGGAGACAGATGTCTGAAGGATACACTTGGCTGTTTTGAGTTCCCTTAGTTCATGTAGTTTATACTAAGTTGAGTGAAAAAAAATGAGTGCAGCTTGTTTTTTTAAAGGAAAATAAAAGGTTTGACCCTAACTTTAGAGCTAAGACTATTACAAGCAAATGGCTGAATGCTGTTTCATTAATGAGAGTAAGTATAACCATATAGCTTGTGAATAAGTAAGTTAAATAGGATCCTGAAGAGCTGGAGAACTTCTACAGTTTTGTGAGACGTTTGAAACTGACACAATGCTCAAGATGTTTGTGTTGGTTACAGAAATCATACAGAAGTCTTCTGAGTAGAAATTCCTGGTGGCTTGGTGTGCAGACTTGACACAAGCAGGAGCTATGGAGAAGCATCTTCAAGTATGTCCTAGAATTTAAATGAAAGTGACATCTTGTCAAGATGATTATGAAGCAGTGAAAGACACCTCACTTGAGTACCTAGAACAGTGAAATGTGTATGCAGAGCTTAGCTGAAGTGCTTTAATTAATTTTAAAATAATGAAGTCTTCTCTGGAGTGGATTTTACTAGAACAGACTAAATTAAAATGGAAAAGATACCAGATGGATGCAGAACATTTTATATTGGGAAAACAATGTTCTGCAATGGATGTCCTTAGGTAATCGGACAATGTGTTTTCCCAGTTCCTTTTGTAAAGAGACTCTGCTTTCTGGATATAAAATATATCGTGTTTTTTATTTCAGTATTTAGAGAATTACCAGAAATAGTTTTGGTCTGTATTTGTCAGCTTTTTAAAATATGCTTCTCTAAGGTTTGATCCACAGATGTCTTTGGTGAAGTAACCGGCTTATTGCAGCTTGTGTGAACTGGAAATGCATGTTCAATAGCTATATTATGTATCTGTTGTAACTGTAATGCATTTAATTTTGGTTTTTAAAATGTGTTCTTTAGTATTTCTATCAGGTTTATACAAATCCACCTTTTCTAGGTTTACATGTATAGATGACTTCCTACATTCCATGTGCTTGTTATGGTGGGATTTGACTTTTGAAATATAGTCCTGGTGGCACTGCTTAGGACTGCTTAGAACTTGTGTTGAACTTTGTGTACAGGTATTTGCTTAAACGCATCACACCTTCTTTTCCTTTTCTATCCCATATCACTGAAACTTGCAGTTAGATGACTGTCCGTGTCCATGACACCATGTAAGAAATTTTTATAGTTACCTATATATGTAATATAGAGATGTGCAGGTAAAGTTGACAGTAGTAAAAAAGTTCTAGCTGAAAACTTGCATGTTAGGGTTGGCAAAAGCAGGTGACTTTGGATTTTCTGCTAAAGATGGCTTTCTGCAAAGTGGAGATCAGATGAACTGCCTTCTTGAAGTGTATTTCTGTCTGTTGACTGTCTGGAGCCCTAGAGTGATTTACATAGTTTAGCAGTGGACATAATAGCAGTGCTAGGTTAATGGTTGGACTTGATGATCTCAAAAGTCTTTTCCAACCTAAATGATTCTATGATTCAATAACCATCAGCAAAGCAGTTCTGGTGTCTCTTGTGCGTGTATCAAAGCCTGAGGGCTGCGAGATTCAGCACTGCTGAAGTCTTCAATTTGGTAGATGAGTGAAGAGGGTACAGAACTGCCTTTGTTTCTGTGGAAGTGAGCAAAGTCTTCTTGGTATGCTTGAGATTCTCCTGTTCAGAAAAATACTTAATATGGTGTAATTTTTCATCTTTAATCAAACTGTAGCCTGTGCAGATTTCCTGCAGATATATTAGAGCTCAGTAACTGTTGATTTAATATCTAAAGCTACAGGAATATCTATGCAGTCTTCACTGGTATCTTTAGGCTCTTTGAAGTCACAAGGCGGTTCAGGTGAGTCCTCTGGTACTCTTGTATGGATTGGTTTTCTGTAGGTCTCTGCAGGTGTTTTGAAGTATTTGTGTTTCGTCTGTCGTTGACCTATATGCTAACAAATTCTTGTTTGAGTACTAGTGGTCTTATCTTAAAAACTTGTACAGGCATGGCTGGGATGGGGTTAATTTTCTTTATAGCAGCCTTATGGTGCTCTGTGTTAGATTGATGACCAAAACAATGTCAACTGAGTGTGATGAGGGTGTGCAAGTGGCAGGGAGGGGACACAGCAGGCACAGCTGGCTTGAATTGAGCAGGGGAATATTCCGTAATATATGATGTCATGCTTAGCAGTAAAACTGGGGAGTTGTTTTTCCAAAGCAGACCTTGCTCAGGACTCACAAGGCATCGGTTGCTGGTCGTAGAGGGTTGCTTTTGCATAATTTTTTTTCTTCTTCCCTCCGCCCCCCTGTACTTATTAAACTGCCTTAATCTCAGTCCACAAACTGGGTGGTAGTGGTGGCTGTTGTGTGTCCCCCTGCTTTTGTTGTTGCATTTTGCTTCTCCATCCGGCTGCTGGGGAGTGAGCAAGTGACTGGGTGGAGGCTTATCTGCTAGCTGGAGTCAAACCTAGTATAAAACTGTAGTTCTGTGTGGCCACAACGATGAAATCTTAAGTCACTAGCTGGGGTAGCCCCAGAAATGCCCTGTATGGTAACGAATACTAACATTACTATAATGTTACTATATTCCTTTTTAACTTTGCTAGTGGGATGCTTGAAGTCACTTTAAGCCTGTTCTAACAGGTGTTGCGGCTCTAGAGGGTGGTTCTTTTTTACTATTCTGTTTTCATAGTGCAGTGTTGAACTCTTGAGAACTTAGTATTTACGGAGTTGCTCTTTAGCTGGTTTTAATCCAAAAGTATTTTTAGCACTCTTCAGGTAGAAACGCAGGTTTTGGAAAAAGATTCTTTCGGTACTTCTAGCCTGTCATGGTTGGCAGTTTGCACAAACTTTCAGAGGTGCCTTATTGGGATTGTTATTCTGACTACTTTGCCTGTGGACAGTTGCAGTCTGGAATTGGAGCACCTTAGAGTATCAGGTATTAGATAAACAGTTTGAGATATATTCCTAAATTACAAAATGTTGTTTGGCTGTCTGTATTTATAGGCCTGCATCAGCAATATGCTTTTGCTTTAAGTCTTTCATTTCAAATCTTGGGATAGAGAAAAAGTTCTCTGTATGTAAGAGTGAAGACATTTAATTTATTAATTTTTTTTAATCTTTTGAAAGCTGGGTAAGTATCCTATCCTGCATTAAGACAATTCAGGAACTTCATCTGTTTCCAAGCTGCTTGTACATCCCTGTAATGAATACATTGTAGATAACTAAGACAGCTTTGCCTAATTTTGAAATGCAATTTTATTTATTGCACAGGAAACAGAGGAGTTTATTAGACAGAATTCTGTCTTTCAGTAATCCCAATTTGTTCATGGTTCAGTGATGATAACAGGTCAGTAGGGGTGTTGAGCAATTTGGTTGACTCTATGATACCAGACCCATTTTAACATGATTATCATAGAGGGTAGCTATTTTAGTTCGTGTAATTCTCACTGTTTTCATCATCTTTAAATCATGGTTAAAAGAAAGCAATCAAATCTGTATTATGTGTGAATTCCATGTCATTTCATAGACTCTCCTACATCTTCTCAAAAGCTGCAAGCTTAGTTTCAGATGTTGGCTAGAGCCTTTGCTACAGTTTCAGGGCATGCATATGGATGCTCCACACCTGAAGTTACACCCTCTTGTCTATGTTCCATATAGAATGGTTAAAAACTGTGTGATTTTAAAGTGGCTAAAACCAGATGAAGACCACTTTGACAGAAAGATACAGATATACAGATTATTAATTAGGGCTGTTAACTTATCCTTATTGAATTAGTATTTTGGCTAGGCCCCTGCTATGTAGCATACCACTTGTAAATGTGTTTGTGCTTAGATGAGGACCTTAATTCTTTTTTACTTGTATTTTGTACCTCTGAGCATTTGACTTTTCTCTGTGGTGTCTGAGGTCCAGATCTCTTCCATAACTATTAAGTCAGATTGAATAGTTGCCATCATTTGAAATACTCATGTCACATCTATGGGTGTTTGACATCTTGATTTGTGAAGAAAGGCTGCTGGTTTTCTTTCCTGTTCTCTGAGGTAGGTTGCCACAGCACACTGTATGAGCTAACTAACTCTGTATGAGCTTTACCCTGGTGTACTAAGTGCCTATGGCACCTGATTTCTTTATTGCTGAGGGAACTGAGCCTGCTTTGCCATTTATATCCTTAGCTTAGAAAACCTGCTGGCAAAAATAATCTGATCTCATGTGTTTGGTGGTAATGTGTGCTGGAAATAGAATACATGTGCGCAATACGTGGCAAAAATAGATATTGCATGGTAAAGAATGATTTTCCAGTTGCTTTTGAAAAGAATAAAATGATCATGTAGCAGAGGTATGTAGACATATCTGAATCTGTGGCATTTTCATCTTAAAACAATTTACAACAGTTAGTTTCTTATCTGTTTCCTTTTATAAATGACATAGAATAACACACAATGCAATTATGTATACATAATTGACACAAATATGAACAAAACCTTCTAATAATTAACATTTTTTACTTTTCTGTTGTCTTTGCCTGCCGCATACATTGGTTTTCTTTAAGGGCACCTTTGTTATAGGTTTAGTACAGTAAAAGATTGGTTTTTTGCAGCATCTAGATTGAATGTGCAGCTCTTGAAAGCCAGAGGAGAAAAAAATAACAAGAATCCACATAAATGTAGTATGGAGTTGTTTATATATTCACAGTTATAATATGTTCATGCAGTGATGTAGAAAAAGGTGGAGACCTGGCCATAGCAAAAATAGTATGAATCTTGTATGCAGTTTTTTCATACGCAGGCAGGAGAGATTTGTTTTGCGTCTTTCAAAGTGTTTTCCTTTGTAAAATTAATACAAGTAATATGAAAATGAAGAAATTCTGAAGTGTCTCTTTAGATCATTTTCTCTTTATATAGATTTTTCTTTTTTCCTGTTTAAATGCTGATCCCGTATCTGTGCTTTAATAAATGGAAATACACATGTGCTTCTGTTTATATAGATCAGGCAACTCTTTTATTGTCTTACATTGAAAGAAATTTAAAAGGTAAGTAGAAGAAATGCTGTAATTCTTTGTGTCAGATCCTGCCTGTTTTAGGCAAAAAACAAAAGCTACTTAATGATAAAAACTTGCAGATTTGTAGTTGTCTACGATGCCTATCAGTGTTCTCCAGCTTAATGTCAGTAGTTCATGTTAGTAGTGCAACAGCAGTTTTTTGTAGAATATGAGGAATTTAGGTCTAGAATAATCTCTTGTTCATATTTTAACATTTCTTTGTGGAGTTCCTGTCACCAGCTGGAACTTCCTGACTGCATGTGGATGGGCTCAGATACCACTAATCTGTATGATTTCTGAAGCCCCTCCAGATGGCAGGTAATATTCCGATGTCAGACCTCCTTTCTTTTTCTGAAGCAATTTGGTGACAAATCTATTGAATGGTCTTTTAAAAATAGAAGAGATCAAATATCTCAGAAGTATTTTAAAATAACAAATCCTTAGGAAATAGAAATGAGTTTGCAACATTGATGCTGAAACATGTTCAATAGTTGGGAAACTTCGCTATTTGCAAAGCATTTAATTTATTTTTCTAAGTCTGAAGCCTTTTGGAACACTGGGAATAAGGGAAAGTACTGCTTGTGAGCTACTTAACTTGGTGTTTATGAGAAACGGAATTGCAGTTGCTGTTTTCCTGTCTGACTTCTGTGTGAACAAAGCATTATTAAGAGATGTTCCTGCTCATGACTCAAATGCTTGTCCTTACTTTCACACAGCATTGTGTGGAACGTCAAGACCTTGGCCTTGAGTGCTGGCCCAGTATTAATATGAGCCAGAGATGTTTGTACAGGAATGCCAGTGAATTTAATGCTTTTTTTAAATTTATTTTTTTTTTAAGTTCAAGATTTGAGCTTTCTGAGTAGATTTAAGATGGCCAAAGCTGAGCTCATATCTTTTACTTTGAAGGCTTTTCTTCTCGTTTTTGAGTTTTCTTACAGAAGTCCTTGTTCTTCTCACCTGCTATAGCTTGAAAAGACTCTCAGTCAACCTCAGTAACCTGTTCTAATCTTTCTAAGGCCATTACTTCAGAATCTGTACTCAAGTTTGTCTGTAGTCTGCTGTATGCAGAGAGTGATCATCTTGTAATTGGGAGGCAACAAGTCATGATTATTGTTACAGATATTTTTCACAAGGTGTGTTTATTTTCATATGCTACATGGATTATTTACCGGCTTCTTTAGATGTTCCACTGAAAGTATCACTTCCTGCATAGCAGCACAGAGTCCACTGTCATTGAATCTTGCTGGAAGTTTCCCATGAATATATCGATATGACTAATACTGATCATTGAAGAAAAGGGAGCTAGAGATACTGGGTGGTGCCTTTCACGTTAAGGGATGGGATGGAGGGTAATGAAAAAGCAGAAGGGGCTTTCACTGATGCCTTCAACTACATTCAGGTGATACAAGAGATCAAATTGTGGTTTTTCTTAGGAAAAACTCTCCTTTCTTTAATAGTATTTATGCCTGAATACTGACTTCACGACTTCTTTAGAAGAGATTGTGACTTTCTCTTTTTTACCACATAACACACTTCCTCCTTTTTTATTTACAGCTCATGAAACTGGGTGTACAGTTAGGTAACTATTTTTGTAATTATTACTAATCAAAATAGGTAACCCAGCACTTTCAATTCCTTTTAACATAAAAAGCCCCATATGTGCAGTGGTCAGATATATGGTATATGCAAAAGTTTTGAGTCAGTCATCTGTAAAAGTGCAATGAAAGATGTCCCTTTTTTTCTGATTACTTAATTTATTAGAAATCAAAGTGGAACAAACATCTGGTTGCTCAAAATTCTGTGTGTTTGTATTTCTTTGAGTTGAGAGGCTTAGTACTATTTATTGAGATTGTTCAGTCTGAGTGTCACTATTCATTTAAGATTGAAGAAGAAGGATGAAGAATCTCACCACTAGCAAGTTTTAGGAATGCCTGCTTATTAATCAAAAGATAGAATATTGTGTATTACTTTGTCATCATAGGGATTAGGTATTTGCAACAGCAAAGCTGTTGCACCTGATACAAATGAAATGTGATGCTACATTAATGCTATTTTTTTTTGGTAGTAGTGGTGTTAAAATAGGCATATGTTCTATTCTGTTGAAGTTACTTTTAGTTCTTTGTTTAAAAACCAAGGCTCTGGTGCTGATCTCTTCAGAGGATATTCTTAATGAAAGATTTATAATGCATAGAAATCACAATTAATGATTCCACCATTAGTTTGGAGGTAAATAGTAGGGTAAAAAATGCCGCTTTTATGCTTGTCTCATTTGACCTTTGTTGTTCTATATAAGAATTCAGTCATGTGTCATTACCAGAAAGTAAATGCACATCATGTTATAGGCATGATGAGAAGTTCTCTTAGTGAAGGTTGAATTTGAAAATGGAAAGTGGTTTGAGGAAGTTGGATGTTCAGACTAGCAGAATGACTGGATTAAAGAAGTACTTCTGTAATGCTTATTGTGGAAATAACATAGAAATACAAGTGGTATAGGAAGTAGCATTACCTTTTTTTTTTGTTAAAACACCCCTCTGTATTGAATAATAATTGAAACATACATTGCTTTTTATTAAACTACAGTATTTATCATTACCGTGATGTGAGATGTAAACTTACAGTCTTGCCATGTTTAAGTAGTTGTGCTGTTGTATGGGCGAGTGTTTGAAGATCAGCACAAACAGGTTTGTCGTGGTTTGATTGCTCGACAAGTCTGTATTTGTGGTTCCTAGCCACTTACCAGGTGGCCTTCACTGCTGCCACCACCGTCTTTTGGATCTTCTCCACTAACTCTGTATCTGTCTGAGAGACGGGGATAATGTCTTTATGACTGTGTCCTCTGCTAGTCCTGATTTGTTAGCCTGGCAGAAGTCACTAGAAGTGAAGCATAGCACAGAATCAAAGTTAATACTGTCTTAACTTACTCTTCAGAAACACGTAGCTGTCCTGTTCTTGTTCTTTCACCAGTACTGGTGTTCTTTCATGTGCCATGGAGGAAACTAAAGGAAGCCCTGTTGTGATAAGTTTCCCAATATTTTGGCTTTGTAAGAGGCTAGGGGGTGACTAAGGCAGTTGTTGGATGGTGGAAGTGTCACAAAGAAAATCAGCTAGTGTTCGGGAAAAAATTGGCTTTGTTTTTAAGAGGTGAGATTAGGATCCTTATAATGATTCTTCCCCTCCCCGCCCCCTTCCGCAAGTGAAGATGAATTCAGGAAAGGCATGTAAGGTATAAGCTACCTTTTTTTTTTTTTTGTTGGTGCAGAAAAGGTTAACAGGCGGAATATTGTTGGGTGTTAGACAATATTGTTGGTGTAGAGTTAGACAGGATGGCAAAAGAGTCAGCTGACTAATTTCTATCTGGTCTGAATTTGCGTAGGCATTGAAAAGGGATTGTAGAACTTTATATAATAAAGTTAGGGTTGTTTATATTCCGGGTTCCTGGGTTTGAGGAGGAACCTGTCTGAATTAGCACCTTAGACTTTAAGGAAGGCTTGAAATTTAAAAGCATAAAAGAGAAAAAAAGTTTAAAAAAAGCCCCAAAAGTTGTATTTTCTGAAATATCCCATTTATGGGAACTGATTCAGCAGCTAGTGCTTTAAATGTGCTGATCTGGGTGTAAATTATTGCAAGATATGAGATAACCTTTAGCAGTGGATCTACAAGACTGCCATCATTCCAGAGGGCATGCTCAGGACTGGCATCCTGCCAAAGGCTCAGATATACAGGTATTGCAGACATTTTGTTTGTTCTTCACAGTTTGAGGATTCTCAGGAACTTTTCTGTTCAGAGGGGATATACGCAAAAAGTACTGATATCCAAGTCACGCTAATAAATTATGACAGCAAATCTTATATGGAAGAATATCAATATCATTTTTGACTTAATATATCCATATTTAGAGAACTTCAGGAATATAAAGTCTTACATAGAAATTAAATGATTTTATTCATTTTATTTACTTCCTTGTGTAGGGAACATACGTATCATCCTTCATGCAAAATTGTTTTTCCCTTGACTAAGACGACTGCAGCCAACATCCTTCTCATTTTGTTTTGAAATTTAGAATACACCTTGCTTTTTACCAAAGTTACATGTAAATAAATTTTTCTTAGTTCAGTTGGTGTGTGCAGAAATTTGTGTCTATACCAGTGTGCAGTAGGATTCATGGTTGCTGTTCAATAAAGCAAATGATTAATAGAGAAAGTAGGTGACAACCCCTAAGTTATGAAAGGTGAATTATGAAGTCTGATGCTTTAAAAACCATGTAATAACCATATGTTGCTAACTAGTTTCTTAGACAAAATGTTATTTAACAGGCAATTATGAAAAATCTATCATAACCTCCTTAATGTGTGTGTTTAACAGTACCAAAAACTGAGACAACCCAATTAGATAGGCACAGGGCCATGATCTGTGGTTTTAGCCCATGGCTGTTTATAGCTCTTCGGGACTTCAGAACCACCTTTTAAGTATATTCATTCACTCTTAAGGCTGGGTCCTATGGTAATGTACTGGTTTTACTCTTCTGGTTCCTTATACTTTATATATTAAAATTCTTCCTAATGATCATGAGCATATGTACCATTACATTCATTTCAGTTCAGTCCGGATCTTTATAGTGTACTGACTTTCCAAGAACTTTGTGCATGTGAAAAACATGAGTTCTGAACACTTACATATAACTTTTGGAGTTCTCTATTCCCTTTTATAAAAGAAAATTTTCAGCACTTGCTGAAAATATATTTTGTTATATGTTACTGACTTTACTGTTGTGTTTTTTGTTTACTACCTAATTTGTTTAAATTGCTGAAGTGCCATTATCTTTTTAAAAATCCCAGTATGAAATGCACTAAAATGTAGAGATCCAAGTTATACTTGCCATGTAAAAGTGGTGAATATGTCTATTTAATTTCAAATAAAAAAATAAATATGAAGAAAAATTTAAGCATAAGAAGATAAGAGAGTTTGGATAAAACTGTGTGGAAACTGAAGCTAAATGTCGTGGGATTCCTTCCTCATTGAAAAGTTTGGAGGTACTTGACACCACAGGCAAAGTTAATGTGAATCTCAGATTTTTATCTATCCTTAAGGAGTAAGAAACAAAACAAAAAAAAGACTTTTATGTGAAGCCGTATTTTGCCAGCAATACATTGTTCTCTTAGAGATTAATCTTTGGAGAAATGATCTTTTAATTTAAATTTTACCTGTTACATGCACATACTTGATTAAAAGTTTAAAATATGAAATCTCAGGGAACAGAAAAGGCAGAGAGTAAGCTGTACTGCTTTTTGAGTAAGACCTTTCTTTTCAGTGGTACTCCATAATAGAAGCCTATCCTCAGAAGCAATTGCTCGTTCCTTGTTTAGTAGGTAGTAATGTTTTTTTCCATTTCTTGGTCCTTAACTTTCAGATCTGTCATACCTCAAGAGTCAAAACTATGATTCTTAATGAAATTATGTTTCATTTCTTAATGTTCTCAATTAGTAACTGCCTTGTAAGTATTGATATAGTCAGAATATTAAATCTCGAAAATATTTAGGAATACACTGGAGCATATTCAGTACATTTTATTTTGTGTGTTCTGTAGCTCTTAAACATTTAGATTTGAACATTCCCTTTCTTAAAAAAAAAAAAAAAAAAAAAAAAGCAGCAGCTTCTTTCTGTCTTTTGATCTCTCAAATATCCATTAATGTATTTTTGGGGGAGTTTTTTATTCACCTTACCCTTGAAAAATGCGACAGACTCCCAAAAAGTAATACAAAAATATTGCTCAGGTATGTTTTGGATGGAAGAAGCTCAGCTGAAGCTCAAACTAGCAAAAGGCGTCAAGAATAACAAGGAAACACCCTGTTGATATGTTACTACCAAGTAACAGTTCAAGGAAAATGTAGGTCTGCTACTGCATGGTACTGACAGCTTAGTTACGAATGACACAGAAAAGGCAGAAGTGCTCCCATTTTCTCTTTGCCTTGGTCTGCATGGGGAAGGTTAGCTCCCAAGTCTCTGTGCCATGAAGCAACAACAAAGTAAACAGCAAACCGCCGAGAGTAAAGGAGGACTGTGCTAAAGTCCTTCCATACTGGTTGGACATATACATCCCATCAGATCCTGTTCATGTGTATCTGAGTTGGTGCAATGGAGAGCCACCATCTATCATGTTTGCAAGGTCATTAAAGACCTAAGCAACTGGAGAAGGGCAAATATACCCGTTTGCAAAAAGGAAGATTTGGGAATCTACAGACCAATCCGTCTCACTTCAGTCTCCAGGGAAATTATGGAACAAGTGTTTGTGGAAGTTGTTTCCAGGCAAATGAAAGACAAAAAAGTATCTGGGAAAACTCAGCCAAGGGTAGATTGCGCTTCACCAGCCTGGTTGCCTTCTGTGATGAAACGGCTTGGTCAGTGGATGACAGATGAGATGGATGCTGGGTACCTTGATTTTAACAAGGAATCTAATGTGTTTTCCACTAGCATCCTGGTAGAGAAGTTGGTAAAATACCTGGGCATACAGACCGTGAAAAGTGGCTCACCTGCCAAGGTCAAAGGATGATGTAATGTTAATAGTTTAAGTCAAAACTGTCAGCTAGTCACAACTGGAGTTCCTTGAGGGTTGATGCTGGGTCTGGTAGTGCTATTCAATACCTTTTAAAATACTCTAAAGGTATGATTGAACCCTCACTGAGTTTGCAGATGACTTCAAAGTGGAAAGATAGGTATGTGGGAAGGAGGAGCCACCATTCAGAGACCTTAACAGGCTGCAAAATCAAGCCTACGAGAACTGCATGAAGTTTAACAAAGATAAATATGAAGTCCTGGACCTGGAATGGTATAACTGAAGTGGCAGAACAGGCTGAGGACAGACTGGCAGGGGTATAGTTCTGCTGCAAAGGACCTGGGGGTTCTAGGGGACAGGAAGTTTAACATGAGCTAGCATTGTACTGAGGCAGTAAAGCAGGCAGACTGTGTCCTGCACTGCACCAGGAAGAGAACCATCAGTAGATCGAGATCGAGGCATGTGTTTATTCTACTCAGCACTTAGTACACCAGCAGAAGGTGATTAGAGGGTTGGAGACTGCTGAACGGGGAGAGGTGACTGCCCTTCATGTGCCTGGTGGATACAGGAGAGATGTACTCATATTTGCAATGAGGTATATGGTGACAAAAGAAGAGGCAGTGGATGCAAGTTGCTTTAGGAGAATTCCATACAGATAAGATAAATAAGTTCTTCATTGTGTGAAGATTAATTAAGAATGAAACACAGGAGTGGTTTTCCTTGCCAGTAGTATTAAAAGGACCCTGGATAACTTAATCTAGGGACGTGCATTTGACAGAAGGTTAGACTGGGTGATCTCCAGAGATTTCTTCCAGTCCAGACTTTTCTATTATTTTTCTATTATTCTGACAGATATATAGTAATGATTTTTTTTTTGCTTTATTAAAGGTGGTCCAGAATAGTTAATATTTATGAAGCATTCTGTCTGTTATTAATAGATCAGACTGGACACATTTTTATTCAAGAATACAATCAGTAGTAGCTGTGATGAGTAGAGATTGATGATCTGGGTAGCCTGGGTCTAGCTCGGCTGGGAGGTGCAATGGGATTGTTACTGGAATGCCTGTGTATTTTGTCTGCAAAGCATAAAATGTTTTTTCTTTCACACAACCAAGAGATTCAGTAGTGGTTGACTTTGTTTTGTACTGTGATTTTTCAAGCGTATGGCTTTAGACACAGAAAAATAGTAGTTGAAAGCAAAATAAAAATAATTAATCTATATCATGACATTATTATAATCAACTTTACATTATGCTTTTATGGTTTTTTAAGGATTTTTAAGGTTATGGAGGTATATATGTGCTGGCAGAGTAATGTAACTTATTTATTACTGGGGTATATATATTTAGCAAACTCTAATTCTATTTCAAGAAAGTTTTGCTCACGTTAGACTTGTCACTATCTCTAAATAAATATAGTTGTTTCATGAGGTATGGCAGTTTCTGTTCAAGATTGGAAATTAAGTTGTCCTGAATAGACTTCAGGATGTAAAACCTTTGTTTCTGAAATTATTGGAGATTTGGAGAAAAAAAGTTAGTTGGCTGTAGCGTTGTCCACAAATATGTATGTACAGCTCCCTTTTGGGGTGTTCCTAGCTTCATAAAAGTTGATTGGGGTACTGCTAATGATTTCTGCTAAAATGGCTTTTCTTACAGTGGCTTCTCTAGGAGATCCACACATCTGCCTTTGAGGAAAGATATTTACATGTACCCTAATGGATGTTGTTTTTTTGTAGTAGTAGTTATAAATTAATCTGTAACATATGTTAAAATTGACCATTTGCCTCAGTATTGTAGTTCAGTATCTTAAGTGTCTTATTTTTGTGCATGAAGGAGGGATATTAATCCACAGTCTGCTTAATTACTTTCTGTGGGAATAAGTTATGGGTACATGGTAGTTCTTAACTTTTTAATTGGTGAGGTAGTGCATATTTTGTACTCCTAGTTGAAAGCCTTGTAAGTTTCCTTCATAAATTCCTTAACCTAATTCCTTGGGTTATTAAACATATTATAAGTGGTGCCTCTGTGCTTTGCAGTTCTCAGCGTTTCTAGTTCTTGCCAACAAGATACAGAGGAATTGAACAGAGCATGCAAAAGAGTGTCTTCTGAAACTCTCAGATGTCACTTCCTTACTAAAATTTTGGTGTGCTGACACAATTGGTCAACCTGTGCTCAGCAAGATCAAAGGGCAAGCTCAAAATAACATTGCTACTGTAAGAATGTAATGCTTTATTCTGCCTCAAATGCCTGTGCATGTGTCACTTCCTTTCCTCCTCAGAGAAAAGGCGCTTTGGGCACCTTTTGGCACTTGGTAAAATAACTTCACTGTTTAATTTTAGTGTGTCAGATTTTTAAAAGACTTATTTTTCAATAAAATTATTTATTGAGTAAAGTTAAAATTTTAAGTATAATGTATAAACCATTAAATTTTCTGCCTTTTTAGTTTACAGCTTTTGTGGTGTGTTTTTTAAGAATGTGTTAAAAGCATAGTATAGAACGGTACTGTACAAGAAAATTTCTAGGCATTTATGGTATTTGGAAAGTGAGGCTTAAATAAAGATATTGAAACAAATTTCTCAAATGCAACACTTAACTTTTCAATGATGTATAAATCCTGTTTAGAAAGTGTGTGAAAATACCCAAATAGGGGAGGAGGCATGGAGTCAGAGTAATCACAGTAAAACTAGATTTGTTTTGGTGTGCTTTCTAAGATAAATAGCCATCCTTGTCGTATGGACATGTAGGTGGTAAAATTCTGGTGAATAACAGCAATACGCCTATCTTGTTAGACTGTCCTTGGCTTTCTCAAATAAACATTTTCTCTGGCATCATTGTGAAATGCTAGTTGGGCACATACGGCAAAAAACTCTCCAGACGGCTGACAGTATACAGTGGCTAAATGTTGAAAAAACATGCAAAGACAGTTAATTGGTTACATCAGAGTTTTTATGCCTATGGAAAGCAGTGTAAAAAATTTAACTAACTTTTCTGTATTCTTCTAGTATTGGAGGGGGGAAGTCAGAAAGTGATGGATCAGAATCAAAGAGGGATTTTCTTTTGGATTAACAAACCTCAGTAGATGTAGGCAGTATTTAAAACAGCATGAATCTTCTTCAGGGTAGTTTCAAGGGTTGGTTTGTGAATACCGGTTTATGTACTTGCTGCTCAGCAGACCTCCAAAAGACCGCTGTTCGTACTGATATTTTGCAAATAGCACTGTTCATCGGAAGTGTACAGGGAAGTTCTCTCCTACCAGTTTGCTTTGTAACTTTGGAAATGATGCTTCTGTGAATTAAGTTGATTCAAGAAGAGTTTACGCACGGGTGGGGAGTACATGCCTTGATCCCAACGTAGCTGTAGGAGGAAGTGGCCAATGCACTGGCAATGTAGTCTTCCATTGTTGCACCTCTCTTTTTGTCCTGTACCAACAGCTATTACTTTGAAAGTGGGACTCTGTGGTCTTTAAAAGGGAGTTCATAAAGTGCTGGGAGCAGAATTGGGTGAGAACTGGGGACCATGACCCCTGGAACCACAGTTAGTTTTGACTGGATTTTGCTATGTTTCTGAGTGGGTGAGAATCAATTAGCAGGACAAAGCACTGAGAAACCAGGCAGTGTAATATGGACAAAACAATGATTCATGCTTCAGTACAAACCAGATGGATGTGGGGACATAATTACAGTGTACAGTCAGATCTGCAGCAGTTAGTTTGCCTCAGCTCAGTATTAGCTCAGGTTCCCCCTTTCTTACACCCTGGGGTGGAAGGGCTTGGAGCGCCCCACATCCACTGTGGTGCGGGGTCACAGACCCGTCGTGCAGCCCCTGGGGCCAGCTGGATCTGGATGTGGGGAAGCAGAGAGGCCAAACCCGTCTGCAGATTTCAGCTGTGGCCCATGGGAAAGTTGCAGAGGGTCATTCTGTGAGAGGTTTTGTAGTTTGAAAAGCTTAACTACTGTGTTGCTCTCGGCAGTTGAGCAAATACTATTTTCAGATACTTTAAAGTAGGAAACTTAGGATGAGAGGAGGGATCTTTGATTTCAGTAGCTGAGAGAGCAGAAGTCTCTGGTTGAACCTGCAGTCCCCTTCATGGCTGTCTTCAGAAACTTAACCTTTCCTACTTTTGACTTGAGAACAGATTTTGAAGAAATGTGAATAGTTCTCTGCTATATGGGCCAAAGAATTCTTTGATCAGTGGTTGAATCTTATAACAGGAACAAAAGCACTAAGCTGGTGGCGGTTCCATCTCCTGTGAACCAGAGGATGCCAAGGTGCATGTTCTGTTAGGAGCACAGCGAATGGTTTCTGCCTAAAAGTCTTCTCTCTGAAGAAGTTTTCAGTTACTGTGATTATGCTTTGTAGGGCTAAAGTAGTAAAGGATTAGGAAAAGGAATTTTTTCATTTCCTTGACAGTTATGAGGGAGAAATAGTTTAAAAGGGAAATGTAAGATTACAGAAGTTGGTTAAGGAACCAAGATCAGCTATTGTACTAGAATTTTTTTACAGTACTAAGATAATTAATTTTAAATTGGCAGCTATCTTTTAATCCATTATTACAAAAGTTTTTCTTGAAAATTTAATAGGTTTCTCTAAGTATCTTTAAGGAAATGTATATTCTAAATGAAGGAAGAAGTCTGCAGTTTGTGTATTTTTGTTTTAGAAGGGTTGGGTTCTGTTGTGGTTTTTCTTTGTCGAGTTCATTTTTTAATGAGTTTGAATAAAATCAAAATCTAAAAATTGCTTTAGTGTTATCTTGACAGTAGATTTTCTTAGCAGTACTAGAGGTATTTTTTTAAGTTCGGTGTCTGTCTTTTGGAGTTTTCTCTGTATACTCTTCAAGGATATGCCCAGTGAGCAGGATTTCAGTGTGTGGAAGTTTTGACTCGGATTGCACAGCCACACAGTCTTCTTGTTCGTAAAGCACACCATTTCTTCTTTTATTATATAGGCAATGACTTGGACAGAGTTGTAGAAGTTACACTTGGACATTAACTGGTATCAGAGAACTGATAGTTTTTAATTTGCACACCTGGAGATACAGCTTTTAAAGCAGGTTTTGTCTTTAAGTTTTATAAAGCTCACTTCAGCTACAGAAACCTATACATAAATGCATTTTGAAAGTTGCTTGCTGTTTTGTATAATTTAGAGTTCTGTCCAGATTTACAGATGCCAATTTTGTTTTCTTTTCAGGTTCCTGGCAAGGTTTCTGTGTGTATTGATTGTGAATTAGTAAGGCAGCAATGGCACTTTTGCTGCAGTGCAGCATTTAGTTACTGACCACAGTGACTCCTGTTTTGTACTGCCTGCTCAACTGCCCTGTCATACTCTCTTCAGTTAGGCATATCCTAGAAGGTTGTTTGGAAGCTTTTGGCAAGGTGTCTGATAGCGTAAATTAAACTTTACATTATTTAGTGGGAATCATGCAAATGCAATCAGAACTGATGCCTCATTGTTTTTATGTTTACATGCATAGAAGGAGAACAAAAGTCTTAGTAAAATGAGGAGTTTTGCTATGATGGAAGTAGGAGGAGAGATGTAGAGCGGCTTTATTGGGCGTGTTACCTTAAAACAGCAGCTGGATGTCTATCAGAAAATAGCACGTTGAGATACTGGTTTTCACAGATCTAGAGTTGTGAGTTTCAGCTAATGCCTTCAACAAAAGTATATCTAAAACTATGTTTGATGAGGAGGGACAAGAGGGTCTGTCGTGAATTAAGTCTAGAAAGGTAAAAGGGGGAGCCTATAATTGCCTATTTTAAAATTCAGAGTTACAATCTTAGCTTAACCCAAGTCCAATGCATTTTCCTGAACGCATAGTATTTATAAAACTTTTTTTTGCATTGATTATATACCTTATTTAGGCTTTTCAGACATATGCCAAGAGACTAACATAATAGGTTCATGTTTAGCAAATGGAAAAAAATACACACGAAGTTGCAGTGGAAATGTTGCACTTTGGAGAATAAATGTGTATGTGCAGATTTTGTCATCTTAATGTCTTTTTTATTTTAAGAATTACGGACTTTCTGTCTTACTCTGTACCTGGCTATTATTATTATTACTACTACTACTGCTGCTGCTATCTGTTTCTATTTTTCTTTACACATGAGAGAAAAATGTTGGTTTTGCATATCAGTGAATTTTTAAAAACACATTTTTGTAAGCATCTCTAGTTAGTGTGCTTTTGAAACGTAATTATTCTCGAGTATGCATGAAGAAATAGAATAAAATTGTTCTCCCCAAAAATGCTAAAATTTGACAAAAAATACGGTATGTAACATACTTAAAAATACATTTCAGTAAAGTGAGTAGAAAAATGGTACTAGGTCTACTGTAGAATTTTTTATTTAGATAACTATAGTTTGTTAATGAAAAAACATGCACTGTAGGTATTTTATGGTCTACCAATAAAAGAATAATAAGGGCACAATATGGAAAAAAACATATTTATCAGACTTTGTGACACAGTATCTGATGAAATAATAGCATAAATGTTATTGTTCATAAACTATTTTAATATGAGAAGAAGAAATGTCACTGGGAAGAATATATTTAGTGAAAATCTGGTGGTGGGTAATTTGATTTTTTGGTGTTGTTCATTTGGGTTTTTTTGTTTTAGTTTTTCCTTGATAAACAGTCCATGTTTTCCTTGAAATCTGTGGAAAATGAATATGACTAATTTGAACTGTCCTTGTCTCAAAGTAGACTTAATTTTTTTTTTTGGAATGCAGGAATATTTTAGTTTTGAAAATGTATTTACAGTACTGTATACAGCTTGCTAACATGTGTGAAATGTGACTTACAGGTGCTGACCTTAAAGAAAGAGCAAAAATGCACTCAAGTGAAGTTAGTTCTTTTGTCTCAAAAGCAAGAGCAACTATTAATGAAATGGGTATGTAACCTCTCCTCTGGACAATGTTATTTTAACTGTAACCTGAGAAGGCTTAGATCAGAGGAATGACAATAAACATGTAGGGTTAATTCTTGACAGGTAGTAGGATATCTGCGATTTCTATTGATAAATATGAATCATGGTGCATTACTTCTTGTAAAATGTTCCTAATTGAGTTGGACTTTTTTTTTTAGAATGCTAGAAAAGGCTGAGTCTTAACTGAAATAAGAGATGATATGCCCAGCTGTTTTCATAAAGGATGGCTTGTTCAGTGACACCCAAGTACTTTAGAATTAAATTTTTAATTTTGCATTCCTGTGGTTCATATAATCAATGCAGTCTTTACTACATTTTGTAAACATGTTAAACATCGGCTGTTGATAGAAAGGTAGCTGCTAAGGCCTTCTGAAATTTTGTTTAGTATTGCACTTGTTCCGAAGTAGTAAAACCTGTTACTAGTTTGGGATTTTAATTGACTTATACCAGTTTTTAAGTATAGTTATTTCTCTAGAAATTTTACATTATGAGTTCATCATCAAATCATTATGTTTCTACATTCTGCTGATAAGTTTTAATGAAATTGGTTTTCAACAGGGTATTGCTGATACGTTTTGTCAGAAAGAGAAGTCAAGTGTGCCAAGTTTGAAGCAATTAACTTCATACATTTAATTTTATACGCAACATATTTTATCACTTGAAATTTTGTCACAAAACTTTGAAGAATAATTTTTTAGAGAATGTTTTTAGATGCATTTTCTTAAAAATACATTGGGTCAGATCTTGGTTTGGGCAGAATGTTGAGTGGAAACCAGTATGTTTTTGGACATAAATGACAGACTACTGAAGGATGGGTCTTTGATTAGGTACTTCATGGAGATGCCTGTGTCCTTGAATTAATGCCTTGTCTTTGAAGCGAAGCAGAGACTCAAGGCTCTTCAAGTGGATAAAATCAGGAACATACCTAGAAGTGCATAGATACTGAATTTCCTGCAGCTGATCCTGTTGTTCATGCTGGTGTTTGTCCTTTTATTGGAATGCCAAGCAAGAGGCAACAAGTTGTTTCAATTAGTTCATAAGCTTTTTGAGAGGCTTCCTTACCTCTAAGAGAAAATTTTTCAGCCTTAGACTGAAGTTACTGAAAATGCTTTCTGAGCTGCTCTTAACTTTTAAATAGGAGCAACTGGTTTTAAGATCTTCCTATGATCAGGAGATCTTTGTTTTTTTCAATTTTATTATTTTTATTTTTTTAAGTGAAAAAATTCCTGAAGTAAAAAAAAAATATTTGAATTCAGCAGTCTGTACAGAATAGCTGGAAAATATACACAGTGGTTTGATGCTTTGATTTCCTTCAGAGTTGAAAAGAGTTTAAGACAAATGTTTGATTGTCTTGAACTTCATTAAGGCTCCTGTGAGAGTATTTAACTACTGAATATGTAAGCAAATTTTCAGTATTATCTGAAAGGTTTATAGTGGATCATTATGCTAATAGTGAATTACTTGCAGGTTAGGAAGCCAGTGTGAGTGCTTTCCTTCATTGATCTCTAGTCTCTTTCTTAAGAAAGAAGCATGAAATTGTGAGTAAGTGGAATTAATATTGGAGAATCTAGGTCACTGTCGTGGTTTAACCCCAGCTGGCAACTGAGCACCACACAGCTGCTTGCTTACTCCCCCCACAGTGGGATAGAGGAGAGAATCAATCGGAAGGGTAAAAGTGAGAAAACTCAGGGGTTGGGATAAAGACAGTTTAATAGGTAAAGTAAAAGCTGCACACGCAAGCAAAGCAGAACAAGGAATTCATTCACCACTTCCCATGGGCAGGCAGGTGCTCAGCCATCCCCAGGAGAGCGGGGCTCCACCACACATAACGGTTACTTGGGAAGACAAACACTATAATGCTGAATGTCCCCACCTTCCCTCTTCCTCCTCCAGTTTATGTACTCAGCATAACACCCCATGGTATGGAATTTGGCTAGTTCGGGTCAGCTGTCCTGGCTGTGTCCCCTCCCAATGTCCTGTGCCCCTCCAGCCCTCTCGCTGGCACGGCCTGAGAAACTGAAAAGTCCTTGTCTCAGTATAAATATTACTTAGCCGTAACTAAAAGCATCAGTATGTTATCAGCATTATTCTCAAACCAAATCCAAAACACGGCACTGTACCAGCTCCTAAGAGGAAAATTAACTCTGTTTTAGCTGAAACCAGAACAGTCACTGAAGTACCTTGATAGGAACATTTGTCAGGGGATGCAATAATAGCAATTAAACATGCTGCAGGTTGGAAAAGAGAAAGAATTTGAATGTATGTAACCCTTACCCGATACTGTAACAAAACTTTTGCTTAGGTGGAATGAGTGTCTCTCTCCCCTCCCCCTTCTTTCTCTTTCTCTCCCCCTTCTCACTCCATCCTTACTCCCTCCCTGTCCCCATTTTGCCATTTCTGCTTTAAAACACTAAACAAAACAGTCACTAGAAGGTTCTTTAATGGTTACCTGATACTTGACCATCTCTCAGTTTAAAGGCTTTTTTTTTTTTACAGGATTAGAGAATAATATTGAGATACCACTTCTACTATTATTGGTCAGTTTTCATATTGTGTATGTTTGGACATTTGAGATACTGGTTTTGAACACATTATGCTAACAGTACATGTATTTATAGGATGGATGTAACATTTTTCTGAAGGGTCTTTGCAGAGCAATCTAAAAGGTGGTTCCCTAAATCAGGAATCAGTAGAGAATATAAAACAGTGGATTTTATAAATGAGATTAGATTATATGGGTGAACATGATGTCATGTTGTGTGATACCTTATGAATAGAAGTGAACATGAATTTTGCAGCATCAGAAATTCTCAGTTCTTCTTTTTTTGTTCTGAAGAAATTATCTGGCATTCCAGAATGTAATTTTGTAGAACTTGTGGGACATTGTATTTGCATTTGATTATTGCAATGATTCTGTGTGTTGGAAATAATAATGATTTATTTCCTACCCAGCACAACCAGAATAGAATGTTCTGAGATCGTTAAAGAGAGGAAACAATTTTCAAATTATTATTTGCCACTGTAGAATGCTATATAGCCAGGGAACAATATTTCCAATCTTCCACTTTGTTTTTTCTTTTTTGTATCCAAGTTTAATGCTGTAATCTCATTTAAAATGTGTTCTACTTTTCGCTTTTCAGAAATAGGTCATGTTTTGATAATTGCGTTTGTGTTTGGGTGTGTGACCTAGTAAGGAGATGCTTCTTTTAAGCAATATTTTCAGAAAGAAGACCCATTAAATTATCTTTGTAGATAAAATACAAAAAAGGTTAATTAAATCTTGAACAACTGCATAAACTTATCTTTTTAGAATTGACATACTTCGGTTTTCTTTATTTCCTGTCAATTTCATTACATTTAAAACGCTTACACTAGTGGTTTGTGTAAAAAGCTGTAGTATCATTTTGGAATATGGCTACAGAAGAGAAATTCTGGAAATTGAAAGCATACTGCATTTGTTTTTAAGAGATTAATTTACAACTTCTTGCTAAATTTGGGTGAAGTATTAAGACTGCAGTAAATACCACTTGGTATAAAAAGAAGGATTTAAAAAAGCTGAAAATTTGTACTGAGCCATTCGTTGCAATGCTTTGAGTTGGGGGGGCAGGGGATCAAAACAGTCTCTATTTTTAGCAGTGGTTGCTTCTTCTAAAATTACACCAGAAATGTGGGGGTTTGTTTACTTTTTTTTTGTTGGTTTTGTTGTTGTTTTGTGGTGTGGGTTTTTTTTGGTTTTTTTTTAGTAGTAAGAATTGTAAGACTGCCTGTCCATTACTGTGTTCTGCCTTGAGGCTTTTTGTTACTGATGTAAGGCTGGCTTTGTCCTCAAAAAAATAGGAGAGAAGGCATTAATAGATCTCTTGCAACCATGCAAAACAAAACAGGCCTGATGGAATGAAATCAAATGTTACTGACTCCCAGAAACCTTGTTTTTGATGCTTGGGGCAGGGGGGAAGCCATCATTGTGGGTCAGATCTTCAGCATGTATTTTATGATATGACTCCCATTAAGTCCATGTTGTTCTTTATACTGGCTGTGGGGTCTGGGCTGTGATATAATCATTGTACATAATCTGTGATTTCAGTTGCAAAACAAACTGAGGCTATATGTGGAGCTGAATGTAATAACCACTGCCCTCCAAAAAAACCACCTTGTTTAGCAGAAAGAGAAGGTGAAGCTGCAGCGCTGGAACTGAGCAAATACCTGTAATTACTCAGTGATGTTTGGCCCCAACCCCTCATTAGTGAGAAACAAAATTGCAAAGCTTTTCCAAAGTATATATGTTTAAGTACCTAAAATCCACAATTGGGGAAAAAATATAATTTGGAGACTGGCTTTTTTGGTTACTTGTAAAAATCAAAATTAAGTGTAGTTAGGTTTGACTTTTATGTCACATTTGGAGACAAAACACCTTACTTGTGACCTGATGGAACCTAGTTCTCAACTAAGCTGAGGAAGAAATTCTTAATGAAATGCTAGTTGTACTTGTTTTCTAATGGGCATGTTCCATTATAACAAACCTTATAGTACTCTAAGACATCTGATTAGTTTCTGTGCATAAGTTTTGATATAACTTTAATAAGTAGTGATATTACTAAACCTTGTTTAGACATAATTTTCACAGATGTGATTAGTTTTGACATAGTCTGGTTTGAATGAGGTTATCCTGAATGAAAGCACCTTGCAGTCATTGCGCTTTTTTTTTTTTATTGTGTGCTTTTTATTTTATTCAAAGCAGATACAACCATATATTTGAAGTTTTGGGTGTTTTCCTCCTTAGCAGTTTTCTGTCATTCTGGCTTGTCTCAGTCATCACCAAACATTTGATTTACCTAAAAGAGTGCTCTTGTTCATCCTTCAGGAGAAAAGTCTCTTCTCCCAAAAGTTCCTTTTTGACTATTTAAGGTCATACATCCTTGGGAACTCTTAGGTTGTGCCGCATTATACGCTACAGATTTATTTTGGATGCAAGCTGTCAAAACTTGATCACAGAGATCCCAAGAGTGGGATCAGGTTTATGTAAATTTTGCTTGATTTCTGGGCTGCTAACTGCCACCCCACCTTCCCATGGTGAAGTCTTAAAATAGCCAAAAATAGCCAAGAATGATCATTGATGAGGTCAGTACAGTGCTGTATTTTGCTGTTTGAGTTTCTGGTGCTTCTGTGGAGCTTTGTTTAACACTAAAAATCCTCATTTAGTAACAAACACTCCAGACCTGATTACTACACTGAGAATTGGCTACTTATGTAATGTTGACCAAATCAGTCTGTGTGTACTGGAGGTAAATCTGGGCAGCAAAGATAGTGTGCTTTAGTTTGGAAATCCATTGTGAAAAACTGTGGATTTCTCTCTTGGGGAAGAGCAGATACAGGCTATAACTTGAAAAAGCATTAACTGAGAAGCTGAATAAAATACTGCAGGTAGCTATCAAATTTGAAAAAGGACAAATGTATAGCTAGCAGTGCCACACTTAGCAGCCATCCTTAGGCATTGTGGTCTCTGTACATTGCTTACACTGTGAAAGGGAGATTTTGGCTTGCTGTGTTTTGTTGTTGCCTGTTAAGTGTAGAGCATAACCAATACAGTTCAGGACTGCTAGCATTCTGAATGTGTTGCTGAGCTCTTGGTTGTTTTCCAGTAATAGATTTACTGCTTCTCTTAACATTGAATTAATTTAAGATACCCTTTGACTAAGTATTGTCTGTTTCCTAAATAGACAGTACAGTGCTTGCAGAGCTGAAATTATGGCTTTGTAAAATTGCATTGGATTGTTTTTAATTAAAAAACACAATGCTAAACTCTGTACCATTATAGAGGCAATGAACGCAACATTAAACTTCTGTACCAAGATGCTTATTAACTATTTGTATGGCAGCATTGCTTCCATAATTGCTAATACACTTTTTCCCCCCATAATAATAACTCTCTAAAAACTCTTACAATAAAAGGTGCAGAAGCAGAGGACTCAAATATTAGGATAAGGTGGTTGTAAGATCCGAAGATTAGGGAGGGAGGTGGGTTTGCATTGCTGATTCATTACTTTGATCTCTGGCACTGCTGTACAGCCTTAACAAAAATTAACATAGCCTCAGCTGTAGTTCAGTTTTCCTTCTGTTAGCAATTCCAAATGCTGTTCTATGAGGAAAAGTGCCTGTGCTCTGGCTGTGCCTCTTTAATTTTCCTCCCGCAGAAAGCCACTACCAAAACAAGCATGCTGCTTGCTCAAATGGTTTACTGAGATCAACATAGCCGGTTTGCACATTGACTGTTAATACAGGCCTCCAGTATGACTTGGTGTTGAAGGCTGCTGGAAGCCACATTGTGTATGTTTGATGCGTTGAGAAACTACCCTTTCCTCTTCCTGTTCAGGTTTGAAAATGCATGTTTCAATCCCTGAATGAGAAGGAATAGTTTGTTAGCTCTTTTGCTTTGCCTGTTTCAGTCTCTGGCTCTGTTCCTAGAACCAATTGGTATTCAAAGGGCAGCGATTCCTGGTATGGTACTGGAAGTATTATGTTGCTCTTCTATCGAAGAAATTGTAAGTGCACTGCTTGGGCCCAGTATTAGGCATTGACTTCAGAATATCGTGTTCAAGTCTTGTATTGAACATGACTTTTGTGTAGGTATGTGGTGCTTTGAGGGTATTACTGAGCTAGTTTATATATATAAAAAAATATTTATGCGTACTGTGAACATTAGAGTGTGTATCCTTTCTAGTGTTCAGTGAATAAGCTGACTGAAACTATTACTTCATATATTAAGCTAATTTCAAAATACAGATATTTTAGCACTAGAGTGGGGAATGTGGGTATACAGAATACTGCTGAAAATAGTACAGGAGAAGAATTATAGAAATGTTCATTTAAAATGGTCACAATCTGTAGGATTTTCTTTGTATCGTGCCAAACAAGAATGCTAGTGGACTAGAGTATATGTTGTCTTCATACTGTAAATCAAACAAGTAGACAATACAAAAAAATCCAGACTTGTCCCATTGGATTATCTTAATTATTAGAGATTATAGTTGTGCAGCGGCTCAAGTTTTATTTTGTGTGCTAAGAAAGAAAAAAATGTACCTAGAATTAGAATGTAAAAATGTAACTGAAATCTTTTATCCTTAGCATTCTCCTTTTGTTTTGTAAAATCAGTGCTTGAATATGTGCTATGCTATTTGTGTAATAAGTTCTTAAATATACTTAGTAAGGATAAGAAATAATTTTCATTTTTCTTCTGCCCAAAACTTTTCTTCATTTGCACAGAAAGTAGATTCTGTCATCTGGGGTTTACTTCATTGTTATTTTGCTGAAGGCAGAATAAATCTACAAGAGGAAACATTAGTAAATATGAAGAAACTGAGGAATCTGTTTTTCAAACTGAAGTGCATCACTGAAGATGAATGACATATCCCAACTATTTTATGTAGTACAAAAAGAGAATCATGGGACAGTTGGCTGCAGAAGCCTTGTAGCTAAATGGTTTGATTGAAGTGCCTTGTCCTGGTGTCAGCTGGGATAAAGTTCCATTCTCATTAGTTTCCTAGCTTTTGCTCCTATTATAAAGAATAAAAAAACACACTGTCCCTATTAACTGTCCATAATAAAGTACCAAATAGAAGATTTTAAAATTAAGAACATAATATTCCTATATTAAGTAATTTTTTTGTCAATTCAAAAGTGGGGTTTTTTGTTCATTTATAAAAAAGAGCGATCACTGGAGGAAACTGGGAAATTAATGGGATTGGGGGAGATGCCTTAAGAAAACCCCTTAGCTACAGTCATAATAAAGGGAAGATAAACTTTACTAGTATTGTGTGCTTAATAAACGACTGTAAGTAATGTGCAGTGACCATTTTTATTAAAAAGCAAAATTTTTTTACAAGTACTGAGAAATAACTTTTTTCATGCAGCTCTGTCTTGCTGCAGATTGTCTGCCTGAAGTTTGAAGGTATTAAAGCAATGATAGTAATGTTCAAATAAAGCTTTCAACAGTAGCAGTCTATTAAGCTTCTTATCCAAAGCACAGGAATTAGAGGGTAGCTAAAAGCCTTTCACAGCTGTAGCTAGCATATGTGTGGACATGAATTGTGTGTATCCAAGTGCACATGTAGACTATTCAGACTAAGTGTGGTGATGTTTTTGCAGATGGAGATATTTTTAAAACATATGTAAATACGTAAGTTACTTTGAGTAACCACTTTTTCATTCTTTTTGCAATTATGACTGGTAAAGGCTTTGTAGCATTTAGATACTTGTCTTGCACAAAAATGATTTGACCAATCTTCTTTGCCTTCAAGTTCACACAGGAATATTTGACAGTCTCTCTTAGCCACTTTGTTGTGTTGCTACATACATTGGATGGTTTTCATAGTGTTATAGAATAGATGAACGTGCATGTTGAAATGTTTGGTTTCTGTTAGCTTTTTTCCTGTAGAAAGGCCTTTTTTTGATTGTAGTGCTTGCAATTGAAAATGCAAGCAAACTGCTGTAGTCGCTGATGTGATAGCAGATTTTACAACATGAGGTAAATGCCTGAAACACAAATGACAATGCAAAGCTCATATGCCATCTTAATGTTATTATTTTTCTTTAGGAAAAGATCCCAGTTGTTGAAATCAAGATACAGTACTGTGTTGCAATTATTTTTCTGATTTCCTGTGACAGAAATTAACCTACAGGAGAGTGTGATTTTGTGATTAAAATGTTCCAAATATTCTTTATATTAGGAACATTTTAATCACAATTGCCCATGGACTGCCTCTGCCTGCCACTCAGGATGCATAGTTTATGCCCTTTTATTTTTGAAGGGAAAAATCTTAACTTCATGCTCAAGAGCAGCATCACTGAGAGAGGTCAAAAATATGGGTAGTGAACAGGTGGAAGAGAAGTCTATTCTGAGTTACAAGATACAAATATTTAGGTATAAACTTAATTAAAACCAATTTTTAAAAATAAATTCCGAATTATTATAGCAAGCTAGTATGTAGTTTAAAATCATTACTAATGCTGATTCAAAATTCCTATTTACATCCGTGGCCTTTTGAAAATGCTGTCCTAACTTGTAACCAGAAAACCTGCAGATTTTGAATTATGAAAGAAATTCTGTAAACTAACAGGTCTTGAACCTTTCTTTCAACATTGTTGGTGTAGTAATTTGCCCATAGACTTCAAGTATTAAGTGGTTTTAAGCTATTGTTAGTTGTAATACTCATTGAAGATAAATAGGATGTAAATGAGCACTTTTTTCTGTAATAAAATATTTTCTTTATTTGACATTTTCACTCTATGATGTGACTTCTGTTGCTTTCCTAATGGCTGACCCATTAATTATGGAATCTACACATAAGTGTTTTGTTGTGTTTAGACATTTTTGGGGCATGTAACCATTCTTTTTATTAATTTGAAGGCTCCATTAATATTACTACTTCTAAATAAATGCACTAAGAAACAGAGAAAGAGCTTTCTTACCTGTAAATTATAAAATTGTCCTTGGGAAGGTGCTGGAACAACTAATCCTGGAAACTACTTCTGGGCACATGAGGGACAAGAAAGTCATCAGTTGTAGTCAGCATGGTTTCACAAAAGGGAAGTTATGCTTCACCGGCCTTATAACTATGATGGAATGACTTGTTTGGTAAGTGAGGGAAGAGCAGTGGGTATTGTCCCTCTTGACTTCAGTAAGGTTTTTGACAAATGTCTCATATAAGATTCTCATAGAGTAACTGATGAGCATGGACTGGATTAACAGACATGGAATTGGATTGAAAATTGGCTGAATAGATGGCTTCAGAGGCTGGTCATCATCAGCATGAAGTCTACCTGGAGGCCTCTAGCCAGCAGTTTGTAGCCCAGGGGCCAATACTGGTTCAGTCTTATTCATTAACAATCTGGATGACGGGACAGAGTGTACCTTCAGCCACTTTGCTGATGATATAGAAGTAGAAGGAGTCGCTGATGCACCAGAGGGTTGTTCCGTCATTCAGAGGGAGCTCAGCAAGCTGGAGAAATAGGCTGACAGGAACCTCATTGTGTTCAACAAAGGAAAGTGCAAAATCCTGCACCTGGGTAGAAACAACCCCATGCAGCAGCACATGCTGGGGGCTGATCTGGAAAGCAGTTTTGCAGAAAAGGCCCTGCAGGTCCTGGTGGACACCAAGTTGAACATGAGACAGCACTGTGCCCTTGTGGCAAAGGAGGCTGATGGTAACCTGGTCTGCATTAGGAGAAGTGTTGTGAGTAGGTAGGGGGAGGTGATCCTTCCCCTCTCCTCAGCACTGGTGAGGCCACTGCTAGAGCACAGTTCTGGGCTCCCCAGTACGAGAAAGGTGGAGCTATTGGAAAGAGTCCAGCGAAGGGCCGTGAAGATGATGAATGGACTGGAGCATCTCTCTTATGAGGAAAGGTTGAGCAATCTAGGACTGTTTGGCCTGGAGAAGAGAAGGCTCAGGAGGTGACCTCATATCTATGTATCTATATATCTTTATACCTGTCTATCTATATATAAACCAAAATATACCTATCTCTCTCTGAATGGGAGGGTGTTAAGAAGATACAGCTAGGCTATCTCCAGTGGTGTCCAGTGACAGGACCAGAGACAATGGGCACAAAATGGAATATAAGAGGTTCCTCTTGAACATCAGGAAACACTTAATCTACTGTGAGGGTGATAGAACAGACACAGGTTACCCAAGGAGGTTGTGGAGTCTCCCTCCTTGGCGATCTTCGAGAGCCATGTGGATATGAGCTTGAGCAGCCTGTTCTAGGTGACACTGTTTGAGCAAAGGGTTTGGACAAAGTAACCTTCAGATGTCTTTTCCAGCCTCGACCGTTCTGTGATTTAAAGGTTTCTCATGTGCTGTAGGCATATGTAGGCAGATATTTGCCATGCTTTCTTAACCTGCTTGAGTTAGATAATGAATTGTGGAACTTTTTATATATCCCTCAATTTATAGCATACTTTCATTCAGTAATCCATATAATACAGTATGCAGGAGTTTTTGAACAATTCAATCTCCTTGCTTCATGTTTTATGAAATCCATCATTGAAAAGCAAAAAAATGAGCTGCTGGAAATGCCCCCTGAAGTTGCTTGTCCTAGTAAGCTGTGCACTAACCAGCCTTATTTGTCAAATAATCAGAAATGCACATGTAGAATAAATAGGTTGGACTATCTATTTCTCCATTTTGTGGGAATTCAGTTGTGATGTCATGTAAATCTGAATTATCTTCCTCCTTCTGTCTTAGTTGGAGACCCACATTTTTTGAAGGAAGCAAGAGTACTCTCAGTACTTTCTTTTTAGTCAGTAGTGGGAAACAAGAATGCTTCTTAAACCATTGGCTGTCTGTTGATAGTTGAAGACAAGTCAGGCTTATGAATCTGGTTCAGTACATACTAGCGGTAGTGACTAGTTTCTGATTTACATCTGAGTAACTGTTCTTTCTGAAGATTGATTGCCGGAGGTCACTGAAGTAATAAGAGAGATGAACAATAAGGACTTTTTTTGACATTGTCCAGGTATAGGAGCACAACAGAGGAATAGCAGGGGGAGTGAAGGTGACTGTCTTTCATTTTACTGTTTCTTATCAAATGCTTGAAAAAGCACACTTTAAAGTGGGGCTCTATTTGAATCTTCCTAAATACCAAGCTGACTGCCGTGGTTTGTTGAATTGAAAATACTTGTCCTAAGCTGTAAAAGAGTACATCAGAAATAGAAGCTAAGTACATCTAAGGATTTTATATATATATATATAAAATATATAATTTTGCCTTGTTAAGGACTTAATGGGCTTCCATGGTGTTTTCTGGTTCATGGGAGTTGTGAACTACAACTGCTGCTGCAGTATCAGTGCAGACTTTTTACCTTAAAGTAAAAGAAACTGAAATCTAACTTTGTTGGACTAATTCTTTAATAATGACTCCTATATCCTAGCTATAGGAAGGAATATTGCAGGTGTTCTTCAGGGTTGATTGAACTGCTGTCAGGCAAATACATAGTTCTCATAGAAAGCTTGTTGACATGTGAACAGCCTAGATCTCAAAATTTTGTGCCTAGCTTGAAAATGTTTTTTCTTTTTCTGTATGTTGTACAGTTCCTAACAGAAAATACTACAGGTATAAATTTACTTAGCAAGCAAGGAAGCCACTCTTAGGAGGTCGGTCTTTTTGGTTTGATATGTTCTAAATCACTAACATTTTTTTCTCTCTGAGTGTCATGTATTTTAAGTTAATCAATCTGGACAAGTTGATGTAGGTTGACCAGGAACACAAATCACAAAATCTGGAATTCTGGATGACTGTGTTATTCTTCCTCAGCCCATTTATTTCAGGAACTCTCAGTAAGGGACTAGTAATAGTGATAGGTCTTTTGACCCCTTGGACACTGTCTAAAGAATATGTTTATTGCCTGTTATGTAAAATCTACTGTATGTAATGTTTCATAAAGGCAAGGCTACTTCCATGTATAAATTGTTGCCATTTTGTTTTTACTGTATTTCTTTATTTGTTCTTCATACTTTTTCCTTCCTTTTTTCTCAATATCTATGGAAAGTAGATTTTTCCTAGTTGATCAGACCATTTCATTGTGAGTAGTGAGAAAGTGAGGTTTTGCAGGAATGGAAAAAGGCTGCTGCTTGGTAGTTACTAAGAAAATCTCAAGTGTAATTCAGTTTCCTGTCAGATGATATCTTACATTTCTGTAATTTTATAAGAACTTTTAAATTAGTCAGAGGACTAAATAGTCACACACAATTCAGGTTAATATAATCCAGGCAACTTTGACTTTCTATTTGGGGAATGTTGGTGTCCGCAGTATATGAATCAGCTGTGTGGACTTTGTGACACATCTGAGAAACTATTTTTGGTCATATCCTCCAGACCTGGTGCTTGTATTCTTACACTGGTCTTTCATTCATCATATAATCATCTTTAAGCAGAAAGGAAATCCCTTGTTAGTCACTAGCTACTTTCATGTAGAAAGTCACTTAAAGATGAAATAACAATTACCAGCTTCAAAACAGTTGTGATTTTTTGAGATCACTTCCAACACATTACATGTGTTTTTATATGCTTAAATGCAATGTCCTCCTGTGACATTCTGTACTGATGACAAAATTGTGGGAGAGTTTAGCTTACTCTACTCTTCATGTCTTTAAGTAATGGAGAGTCACAGGTAAGCAGGAGTCATTCCAAGACTACAGAATGCATCTGATCAGCCTTTTCTAAAACTACATGTAACATATTTACCAGGAATGCACTTCTGAAGTTGAATTGAAGATCCACAGTTACTACAGAGTAGGAAACAAGCCCATTTCTTTATATTGTTGTATAACATATTTTCTAACTTTTGTTTGAGCTTTTTATGGGTTTATTTGACTTAATTAGCTGCATCGTGTTACTGTTTAGTTTCTCTTATTGAAGTTTTTGTGTACCTTTATTTTCTTAGTTCTTCCATTTACCTGTTAGTCACTCCACCTGTATCATGTCTTGAATGGCCAATAAACATCCTTTTATACAGGTTGTTTTGCCTTCTGTTCCAGCAGGTTATTCCTCAAATAATACATACAAAATATTTTGATTTGCTTGTTCATGTTTTTTTGCTTCTTCAGCTAGTCCAAACTCTGTTTCTTCTGTGATCTCAAATACAGAAATACATTTTTGTCTTGTATCTGGCTTTGTTGCTGATTTAGGACTAACATATGCTGAAATGGGCCCTTCTTTTTCTTTACTGTACTTGGAACCTTCCTGTTCTGTAATATCATTAAGCATTGATGTTATAGTAGGACATGAGTATTGACTTTTGCTTGGGACGCTTGTTTTATATTCAGAATGGAAGTGTATCTACATGCTTTACTATAAAATAGATGTGTGAAGTAATTCTTTATGAATTCATTGCGTGAACTGGCTTATTATTTAGTGTCCTTCGTATTCCACACATTGATGTGCTACAAGAATTCAGTGCAGTTCTCTTGACTACAGTTCAATGCTGCTTATTACTTGGTCTTTTTTTAACTGCTTCTAACAACATGTATCTGTGTACATGGTCTACTCTTATCTGTATGTTGTACACTCTAGTTGAATTATTTTGTTTCTTATAGATCTATTTCCAGTTCTGTTTGGGGACTTCACTATGCAGCTCACAATTGCACATTGATAAACCCATACCAGATTTAGAATCTAGCACCAATGATTATTAGTACAATTGCTTGAAATTTATATCTTGTTATTTAGACCGTGACAAAAAATGTGAAATAGTAGAGAATAAAACCACTGGGCTTCTTGGCAAAGCTTTAAATGGTCCTTTTCTATCACTCGCTGCAAATAAGCCTTGCCATGTAGAATCATTGAGGAGGTTGACCTGTCAATTTATATAATTCATTGTTCCTAAAATGTGAGCGCATACAACTCAGTTAAGTTTACAGGGCGTAATTTGTCAAACATCATATCAGTTTTTGTTATGAGCTGAACAGTTTTGGAAGTTGTGTATTAGAACTATGCAGATAAACATGAACAAGTGTCTTTTGTACTACAAAACGTGAATATTCCAAGAAGTTTTACCCTTGGTAACAAGTTCTGGTAGCTTAGAAACTCAGCTTATGATCCAAAGCAATTGCCAGTTTATCTCTGTATTGCTTTTTCTGATGCTTCACAAGAACATATTAAAAGGATTAATTTCTTTAATTATTTTGATAGGTATGCACAGAGCTACTGTAAAGAATTTGTATTTTGCCTTTGATTCATTGTGAAGTTCCATGTCAAGTGATCCTTTAAAATTAATATCCTTTGGAAGTGATGATTCCTACACATGGTATCAAACTGCTTTTTCTCCCTTTGATTTTCAAAATTTAGTATTTCTTGATAGGAGTGCTGGCCGTAATTCTTGAAACCAAGCCATTTTGCAATACTCTCTCTGTAAGTTTTATTTCTGTGTGGAATAGTCTACTTGAATTGTACTATAGCTACATTTGGAAGTTACTTATCATAGGGAAAGTAGTCTGCCTTTGAGTACTGCAAAAGTTGTATAAGTAGTGCTCCAGATTCTGTTTGCTAACCTCTGAGAAATGGAACGTGCATGCAGGCAGTAACTGCTGGGAACTACAGCTGATAATGACCATGCCTTCATGTTCAGGCAAATTATTCTTCATTTTCCTATGTCAAAGTCACATTCTTTCAAGAGAAATGCTAGCTGTGTCAGCCTTGAACTTGGATTGCAAGACTGTTTGGCAAATTGATTATGGTGACAAGGTTATGAGTTTCGGTCAACAACCTGGCCCTGCTGGAAGTGAGAGTTGCCTTCCCTTCTTACCTTCCTATATAACTAAGAAAAAGTACATAGAGAAAGAGGATGCATTTTTCATCACACTTCTTTGAGTCTGTGGTGAAGGGGGAAGGAGAGAACATAAATTTGTTGGAGGTGAAGAGCAGTACTGTAAGCTGAATGTTTAAATCACTTCCCCATGTCAGAATGCTGATATTAAATTAAATACAAACCAGGCTACGGTCACACAGGGCTCTGACACTGCTACCTGTCATGTGTACTGGCAGCATGTGCATCTGTTTATCACACTGAAAACTTCCCCAGATTCCATGAAGCTGATAACTGCTGCTTTACAGGAGAAAAGGGGTGATAGTGGTGGCCACACCATGTCTGGGAATATTAAGACACAGCTTCCAGCTATGCTAGCATCACAGACGGTTATGATAAGACATCTGTATTTCAACTGGGGTTGTTTGTGTATGTGCCTTTTTTTAAGTATTCCTGGTTTATTCTTTACCTATCTCTGCTATGTATGTTTTTGGAGTTTACTATTCAGATTTTTGTCAGAAGTGAATGGAAGCTAGAGAAAAAGGCTTACAAACCTATTCAACCACAGTGTGATTAGAAGGAGGGTCAATGTTATTGTCAGTGTTGCTGAGCAACCAGTTTTTGTCTCAGCTTTGTTTTATGAAACTTCTTTCCCGTAGCATGATGGTACTTATAACAAAATGTAATGAAATGGTGTTTCAGAGGTGTTCTTTATGAGGCCAATATTAACTGGTACTTTCTTTTTCAGCAAATCTGCCTGTACCTACTATTGCTGCAATAGATGGAACTGCATTAGGTGGTGGCCTAGAACTTGCGTTAGCCTGTGATATAAGAGTGGCAGGTAGGTCTGAATCCTTTTTATAGAACATAGGATTATTAGTGTTGCAGATGGCTTGAATAATCCTTATGTTGGCAACAATCTTATACAACTTAATTTGTTTGACATTTTTATAACCAATTATTTTAAAGGGATTTAGCAGAAACCTGTCTAAGTACTTAATTTCAAACAACTTACCACTGATAGCTGGATTGTTTTTGTTACATGTTTTATATTCTTATGACCTTTGTTTTTATCAGTATTGTCAGAAGGGCCATCTGGTAGTTTGATATTTTATTTAGTAATAAAAGTATTCTCCTTATGTGTATTTGAAGTGTTCTAGATGGAGATCTGATTTTATTGAAACAGGTTGCAGGGAAAAAGCAAAAGTTGTTAGTGAGAGTATTATTACACAAGCAATTAAGCTGTTCTAAAAGAAAAGTGACAACAGCACTTGAAAAGACGAACCTTGACCTATCCAGCTGTCAGAACTGTAAAGCCATTTGTTGGAAAGTAAGTGGAAACTTGGTCTTGAACAGTTGCCAGTAACTGAGGGTATATAAAGCTGTTTGACCCTTAGAGAATATTCTGTCATCTAAAGAATGCATAATAATCAGATACAGAATTCCACCCCATTTTAAAATGTTAAATAATAACAGTCTTTTAGTATTTTACATTTTGCAGTTAAGTCTCTGTTACTCACTGTAATTGCTTGTTATGTGAAAATGAATAAGGTACAGGACTCGCTTTGATGGGAGTAGTTGAATCTTTTACTAAAGGCAGATCGGTTGAATCTAGATTTTCATAAACAGATGCTTTTTAAGAGATTTATTTATAAAGGAAATGTAATAAGTAAGCAATCTTGTAGGTCATAAGTACATATTTTGCAAAGTTTTTTTCCTATAGATTATAGCAAGAACTCATTTACATTCTGTTTTTTAGCTGCTTCTGCTAAAATGGGCCTAGTTGAAACAAAGTTGGCAATCATTCCAGGTGCAGGTATGAATGTTGTGCTTTCGTTACCATGGATAACTAAAAAAACCACATGCTCTTGGTGCTTGATTTTGGATTGTTGTTTATGAATTTCTGCTTATTTTTACATTTCAATTAAGAATTACAGCATGTTTTAAAGCTTATTGCTCATATTACTTACCAAAAATTAATAGAAAAGTAGATTTCTCATTTTTAGGCAGTGGCACTTGTATATGATGTTTTTAATCAAAGTCTTCACCAAGTCAGTATTGAGTGATTCTGTAAATGACATGTGATGTCTTGATCGGAAGACTGAATAATTTTGCAAAGGAACAGAGGTAGAGTGTTCTCTACTCTGGAAGTAGAGAAAGGAAAAAAGGTAGAGTGTACAAAAATGGTAATTTAAATAATGATCCACTTTTACATAATGTCTGGTACTTTAAGATTAAAATTCTGTTTTCATGCTGCCTGTAAATTGGTTGCAAAGAGTTTAAAAGCTGAAAGTGTAGCTGTGAATAGATCTTTTGTCTTACCAACAGATTTTGCAGTTTTTGGGGTCAAAAGCTTCTTTTCTGTTTGGAAGGCTAGTTGACTGGCTTTTTCTGGATTCAAGGTGAATGAAAGTTATATAATGAATAGCATTTAAGAAGACCTTTGTGTTATGAAACCTTTGTTTTTATTTTATGCATAAGTCATTGTTACCTGAATTAAGATGTCTGCCTTTCTGGGGAAAGGGCAGTAACTTGAAAACGAGTGCATCCCTGTGACCCCCACCTAGCTTTGACCTTCTTATCTGGAACTTCTGGGGAACTTTCTACCCTTTCTTTCCCCATATTTTATTTCTAATCGGTGGAACCTGTTTTGAAAGCATTGTATGCAGTTTTAGTGGGACACCATGGAAGCTTGTGTAGAGCGGATAGTAAAGATTACCATAATGGGAGCACTTGTATGAACTTTGTGTAAAGAAACTATCCGGTCTCATCACTAATCTATACAATTTCTGCACAGTTTCAAATGTTCTATTATTATGTTTATTGTTGAGTTGTGATTTCAGTCAATACTTTCTCCCAGTCTCTTTTTCTCTGTGGTTAGAGCTACATTTTACTTAAGGAAAACTGAGTTATGGTGACCAGTCTCTTTTTAGCAGTGGATAAAAATAACAATGTAGATGAATTTAAGGATATGTTTCCTTCTTGTGGTGTTGTAAATAATGACTTGACAATAAGTTCTAGTGAAGAAAAATACAGAAAATGATATTGTTTTTCTTGGCAATTTCCCCCCTTGATCTTCCCACTCCACCCTCTCCTAAGGAATTCTACAGGACAGTATGGGAGACATGATCTCCAGTTCAAGAAATTCAGGTCAAGTTCTCCATATGTTCTTAGTATTCAACTTGCTTAGGTTATCTCATGTCTGCTTGTCTTCATTTAATTATAGATGTTTCAAACTTCTAACACTTTCACCTTAAAATGCTAGGTGAATGATTCATTATGAGTTTCATTCAGAATATTTTATTCCTATTCAAAGACTGAGGTTTGAAAAATCTTTTTTTTTTTTTTTTTTTTTTTTTTTTCCTGTCCTAAAACAACGATTTGGGTATATGTCTTCAGCTCCTTGAAAATACGACAGATTTCACCATCTTATAATGCCGTTTAAACTTAAAACATTTTGGTGTATGTTCAGTGATGAATTTTTTCCCTATTCTTACAGCCTTTCTGAGGACTCTTTTTGCTGAGTGTATTCAAGCTTATCACAACTTTTTCCTGATTAGCCTGTACTTGCACCAATCTGCTGAGCAATGATGTTTCAGCCCTTTTTGGCTCATAGTAACCGATCATGTGTTATGTCATCAGAGGGTGAAGAATGAGTGAAGAAATTTTGCATATGCCATTTAGACAGAGAAGCCAGATACGACTCCTGGAACCATAGGCTTCATGTGTTAATGGAGTATTTTCTTCTAGTGCTGACTTAAACCTGCTGTGAGCCAAAGCAGGACTGGGCAGTGGAGCTGAAAACAGCACTGTAGCCATCGAGAGGCTTCAATACGTTTCTGTGGCCATCTAATAAAACTGAAACACACTGACAAAATGTGTTGCTTCTTTGAAGGAAGTCCCTCCAGCATGGCAAGCTATTACTGTTTTTATTTCTGTTCCATCAGCTGCCACGAGTGTGTGGTAGATGTCCAGATCCTAACTTGGGTCATAATTAGCATGAGTGTTTGAGGCTGTATGAAAAACTATTTTCCGTTTTGCTTTTTTAACCCCCCAGGACGTTACTCTGAAGAGGTTATGTTAGAAGAATATTAGTAGAATTTAACAGTATTAAAATACAGATTCAGGGCAGATCAGCAATGAAATTTTGAACCTTGTTGTATGTTATGTTTTATTCCATCCTATTTTGAAATGTGGTCATCGAAAGACCCAGTCAGCTGCTGTCTAGTGACCAACGAGTTTTAAAATATATTTCCCAGGTGTGAGAAATTTTGCTTTTGAATATGCACATAAGTACTGTAACCTTCTAAAGGCTAAGGTCCAGCAGCAGTTAGTTGAATTCTGGTTAATAAACTAAAATCAATTGTTCCTTCTAAGCCTGTTGAGGGTCTCAGCCAAATAAGCATTTGGCTGTGTGCCTTAACTGTGAAAGCAGGGTGAGTATCCTCAGAAAATTCATCCATGGCAGACAGCAGAGCAAGACTAAGTGGGGTGACAACACTGCCTCCTTTTACACAATAGCTTTGTGCACAGACCAGCTGCTCAGGTTGTGAGGCAGAAGGATTGATTCTTCTGCCTTCAGAAATTTAAATCAAATTCTCTCTACTGTGAAAACAGCCTTAACTGGCAGACTGTGAGCTAGGGAAAGTAAAAAAATTTTTCCATTTTTCCTTTTCCAATACATCCCACTGTCTAGTAAAGAAATCAAGATTCAGAGAACTAAGGGAAATGTGTAACAGACAGAAAATGGCTTGGTAAAATCAGCGCTGGGAAAGTTACCTGAGGATTAATATTGACGATTTTTATTTTCTGAAGAAGGTCTGCCAATCCCTATTCATTGCACAAGTGCTCTTACGCCACCACAACAATCATTTATCATAGAATCATAAATTGTTTAGGTTGGAAAAGACCTTTAGGATTGTTGAATACAACTGTTAACCTAGCACTGCCAAGTCCACCACTTAAACCATGTCCTTAAAGAACCACACCTCCACATCTTTTAAATACCTCCAGGGATGGTGACTCCACTACCCTGGGCAGCATGTTCAATGCTTGACAAAACTTTTGGTGAAGAACTTTTTCCTAATATCCAATCTAAACCTCCCATGGTGCAACTTAAGGCTGTTGCCTCTTGTCCTATTGCTTCTTACTTGGGAGAAGAGACTGACAACCCTCCTTTCAGGTAGTTGTAGAAAGCAATAAGATCTCCACTGAGCCTCCTTTTCTCCAGACTGAACAATCCCAGTTTTCTCAGCCACTTCTCATAAGGCTTGTGCTCTAGACCCTTCACCAGGTTTTAGCCCTTCTCTGGACACGCTCCAGCACCTCAGTGTCTTGTAGTGAGTGGCCCAAAACTGAACACAGAATTTGAGGTGCAGCCTCACCAGTGCTGAGTATGGGAGGACCATCACTTCCCTAGTGATCTGCTGGCTACACTGTTTTGGATACAAGCCAGGATGCTACTGGCCACCTGGGCACACTGCTGGCTCACATTCATCTGGGTGTCAACCAACACCCCCAGGCCCTTTCCCACCAGGCAGCTTTCCAGCCACTCTGCCCCAGCCTGTAGCACTGTGTGGGGTTGCTGTGATCCAGGGGCAGGGCCTGGCACTTCATGTTGAACTTCATACTGTTGGCCTTGGCCCATCAGTCCACCCTGTCCAGACCCCTCTGCAGAGCCTGCCTGCCCTCAGGCAGATCAGCACCATGCCCCCACAACTTGGTGTCATCTGCAAACTTACCAGGGGTGCACTCGAACCCCTTGTCCAGGTCATTGATAAAGATGTTAAACAGGACAGACCTCGATACTGAGCCCTGGGGAACACCATTTGTGCCCGGCCACCAGCTGGGTGTAACTCCATTCACCACCACTCTTCAGGCTCAGCCCTCCAGCCAGCTTTTAACTCGGTGAAGGGTACACCTGTCCAAGCCATGAGCAGCCAGTTTCTCAGGAGAATGCTGTGGGAGATGGTGTCAAAGGCTTTTGTCAAAGAAATCTAGGTAGACACCATCCATGGCCTTTCCCTCATCCCCTAACTGGGTCAGCTTGTCACAGAAGGAGATCATGTTAGTGAAGCAGGACCTGCCTTTCCTAAAACCGTGCTGGCTGGGCCTGATCACCTGGTTGTCCTGTATGTGCTGTGTGATGGCGCTCAGGATGATCTGCTCAATAACTTTCTGCAGCACTGAGGTCAAGGTGACAGGCCTGTAGTTCCCCAGATACTCCTTCTGTCCCTTCTTGTAGATGGGTTCCACTTTTGTTAACCTTTGGTTAACTGGGACCTCCCCAGTTAGCCAGGACTGCTGATAGATGATTAAAAGTGGCTGGATGAGCACTTCTGCCAGCTCCCTCAGTGCCCCTGGGAGGATACCATCCAGCTCCATAGACTTGCGTGTGTCTAAGTGCTGTAGCAGGTCACTGACTGTTTCCCCTTGGATTATGGGGATTTCATTCTGCTCCTTGTCCCTGTCTTCCAGCCTGGGGGCTGGCTACCAAGGACAGGTGGTCTTACTGTTAAAGACTGAGCTAAGGCAAAGAAGGCATGAAGTTCCTCATCCTTTGTCAGCATGTTTCCCCTTGCATCCAATAAAGGATGGATATTCTCCTTGGCCCTTCTTTTGTTGCTAATGTATTTATAGAAACGTTTTTTATTGTCTTTTATGGCAGTAGCCAGATTAAGTTCTAGCTGAGCTCTGGTACTTCTAATTTTCTTCCTGCATAACCTCACGACATCCTTGTAGTCCTTCTGAGTTGCCTGCCCCTTCTTCCAAAGGTCATAAACTCCCCTTTTTTTCCTGAGTTCCAGCCAAAGCGGTCTGTTCAGCCAGGCTGATCTCCATCCCTGCTGGCTTGTCTTTTGGCACACAGGGACAGCCTGCTCCTGTGCCAGTAAGATTTCCTTCTTGAAGAACATTCAGCTTTCGTGGACACCTTTGCCCTTCAGGACTGCCTCCCATGGAAGTCTGTCAACCAGTCTCCTAAAGAGGCCCTCTGGAAGTCCCAAGTAGCAGTTCTGCTGACCCTTCTTAATTCTCCAAGAATCAAAACTCATTTAGTGATCGCTATGCCCACAACAGCCTCCAACCGTCACGTCGCCCACATGTGCTTCTCTGTTCATAAACAGGTCCAGCAGGGTGCCTTCCCTAGCTGGGTCCCTCATCAGCTCGGTCAGGCAGTTATCTTCCACGCACTTCAGGAGCCTCCTAGGCTGGTTCCTCTCTGCTGTGTTGTATTTCAGCTCATTTGCTCATCCCCTCTCTCCCTCACTTTTTGTCCCCCTGTGAACCTGGGGTCTGCTGGCCAGTTGGGGTCTAGTTTGGCTACAGGGCAGTGGTTGCAAAAAAAAGACAGTCCTTAGAATTTTATTAGAATTAGGTGGCCAGATGAAGGGAAAATTTTATTGTCCTCAGATGAAAAGTTTCAGCACGAACTAACCTATTCTTGGACATGAAAGAATGGGCACAGGAGGGAGCTTTTGTGGATGTCTTAGTTTCGGTCTGTTTCAGTCAGGACATGCCTCTCACTGGACAGCAATGAGTTCATATGAGACAGGATTTCATGGGAAACCAGGCTTGATTATCTCTCTAGTTTAATGAGATGCTCGTTATCAGCTACAGTTATTATAGTGGCTTTTCTCAAAGTTGTTCATTGCTAAAAGGAGTTGATTTTTCGGATCTCTTGGTCAAAAGGCTGTTTAAACAACTTATTTTCTGTGTCGTCCTGTGTTCTGTACAGAACTCAAAATCATGTAGGAAGAGCCTTTTTACAGCAAAATCATGTTCCCTCTCTTTGTTGTTATTTCTGAAACTGAAGTAAAAGGAAAGCAAACCTCTCCAATTAATGTAGTTTTTGATGTCTCTGAACTTGCAAAGGAAGTGTTTCATAGTGACAAGTTTCTCCATTGCCGAAAATTGTCTTTTGGAGCATTTGTGTCTGAAGTCCTTTGTTTTTTTACTTTGTAACTTTTTAAAGCTATCGCTATGCATGTCTTCTGATGTTTAGCTCTCGGTTTTCACAATGGATGTCATACTGGCCTGTAATTGATAGATGATGCCTTGCTGGCAGGTCTCCCTTTATTTGTTAGTACCTTATTTGTGTACTAGATCTGTTACAGTAGTAGATCTGTTACAAGATAAAAATTCTTGTAAACAACATACATAAGCTTTCTTATTCTTTAAGAGAAAGTTATAATTGGTTGGACAAGGGAAAATATTCTATGACAATAAGTAGGAAAGATGGGCACATATATAAAAAATAATTGAGTTTTCTTTATGCATTTTTTTCCATGGAAGTTTCATGTGTAAAGCTGAGATATTGGTATATATCAACAATTATGTTTCCACAAAAAAGGGAAAATAAAATAACAGAACATAATTGAAATTAATATACTAGTGTCAGCAGATAATTTGATCCAGCTAGATCAGAACTGTAGCTACTGGCATGCGTACTTACAGCTGTCCCTCCTTTTTTGTTTTTGTTTTGTTTATGGAGATATTTTAATTAGTAAGGCTTTATTCAACTAATTAAAATGAATGTTGCCTTTGTTCTTCCCTGCTCCTCCCCAAAATCACCATACTTCATTACAGATCTGTCTTCCACTGTTTAAAGGTAAAATAAAAACCCAGCACGTCATCCCTGGGATCACGCTATTCTTGACAGCATTCAGTTTAAAAGCATATTTTACCAAAAAGGCTTTAAAAAAAAAAAAGGAAGGATAAAAACTAAATCTCCATGAAATCTTTAAAAAAAGTCTTTGTAAATAAGCATATCTTCCTTCTGTATGTTAAAATTACTTTGAACATGTTTTTCCAAAGTGAAAGTTAAGCTTTGTTACATAGCAGGCTGGACTGCTCTGTCTTTAAAATATTATATAGCAAGAGAGCGCGGTAATGGCAGCATTTTTGTGTTTTCCTCTTTCCACTTTGGTAACAGTATTGTTTTGACTGTTTTTCTAAACTTTAAAATGTATTTGGGGAAGTTGTGGTACTTGTAGATTATAAGATTATAAAAGATGATGGAGGGACACACTGAAAAATTAGTTTTCTTGCATAGGAAGAAAACGAGCATAAACGTGAAAACTAGATTTAGGTAATTATTGTGTATTTTTGTTATCTTTTAAAGTATTTGTAATTCACTTTTGGAAACTACAGGATTTATTTTAAAGCTGAAAAACCCACACTGTTTTGGATGAGGAGTATGGGGAAAACTTGTACAGAATTTGGTCTTGCTAACAGCAATACTTACACAATTCCGCCAGGTGTGAAGGTTAAATAAAATGTCTGACATTTCAAGTTGAAATCTGATGCACCTTACATTATATTGTTAACATACTCTTTAAATTTCTATACATTAGTTTCAACAGTAATACGAATAACTGCATTTGACAGATACTAAAGAAATTAAAGTGTCACCATTTGTGGTAGCATCTGAGGTAGGACTTAAAGAACTTAAAGTCTTCTGCATGTTTAGTGCAATTTTTCTGCATGTAGGTGCTACTTGATAGTTCATCATTACAGAAATATTTAGAAAGAAAAACCTGCTTATTTTGTGTAACTTTATACATCTTACTTGAGTAATTCTATACCTCTCTATTCCATCTTTATTCCTGCCCTCACTAGCCTACTCTTGTCTCCTACTCTTTTTCCATAAAGTCTCCCTAGTTCTTACATATACATTTTTTTCTCATTACGTAATGACAGCAACTGAGTGTTCTTACGTTTTTGAAGTTCAGTGCTTGGTCCTATGGCAGCTGACAGATTGGGAAAAAAACTCCAAGTGAAACAGATAGCTTTGAGCTGTTTTTTTTCCAGTTAGTCTATAAAATCTCTTGTGACTTCTCTTAATTCTTCTGTTTACTTATCCCAGTCTTGTGTCAGTTTTTTAATATTGTCAAGTTCCCAAATCAAACACTGGTAGAAGACAGTTTTAAATAAGCTCCTGAATCAGCATCTTCAGCATTTCATCAATATTGTATTTAAAAATTTATTTACTGTGGAAAAACCAAGATTAACTTCTTCCTCCATCCTCCTTCCCTCCCTCCCTCCTTCCCTCCCTCCCTCCCTCCTTCCCTCCCTCCCTCCCTCCTTCCCTCCCTCCCTTCTTCCCTCCCTCCCTCCTTCCCTCCCTCCCTCCCTCCCTCCCTCCCTCCCTCCCTCCTTCCCTCCCTCCCTCCCTCCCTCCTTTCCTTCCTACCTCCTTCCCTCCCTCCTTCCTTAATTCTTTTTTTTTTTTAATGACGTGACTGCTTGAGCATTTACAATCATTTACAATCCTATTATGATTTGGTACAGTAAAAACTCTAAATTAGTTACTATGAGAACATCTATCTACTTTTTCTTCAGTCATCTGAAGTCTAGATAGCTTTATTTGCATTTTAATATTTTGTAATGTTTACTTTATGTGTCGTGTTAAATAAATGGCCTGAAGTAAAAAATCACTAATAGTGTAGAAAACAGATGTTTGAACATCCACTCTTTTCTCAAAGTAATTAAACACAATATATAGATGTTACTAGAGGGGGCTAAATTGGTTCTGCTTCTGTAAGTTACGGAGAATTGTAGTTCTTACGTTTTCCTTCTCTTAAATAAAAATAAGCTGATTTTCATCAATTTTCTCTCTAGCTTTATGATCAGTTGTAATGGTGATGATGTTGAGGCAGACCTTCAACATGTCATGCAATAGTAACACCGCAAAAGCTCCATCCATAAAACTAATGTTTTGCAAACTTTATTTACAGTCTCTTATATAAATAGAATATTTTACAAGTAGTGGCAGTGTGCAGCAGAAGAGGACAGGAGAACTCCATGTCGTCAGAACTATCCCCTGTATCTACATGAAGCATACAGTACTTACCTTTGCAGACTGATGCACAGAATAATCTGTGCATTTCCCTTTACATGCCAGCCATAGAACACTTTCCAAAACACAGTTAGTACTTCCTACACAAAAAGGAGGAATCCAAAGTTACCATCACTGTCCCAAGTGACTGCAGTTTTATAGAATGTTGTTTTAAATGTCGAGTTCAGTGTAAGGGATACACCATTTCTGACATTCTAGTTGTTTCTGCTAGCACAGACTGCAGAACACTTCTTTCTGACCTAAATTTGAAGATGTCTTGTTTACAAATCAGGATTAACAATCATTTGAGAATTTTCTGTATCATAAGGAGCAGCACTGCATTCCCAGCATATTGTGGCTAGTTAAAGTTAGTCCTTTGATACTGCGGAGGAAGGAGGAAATTAAGCTAGGACAAAAGAAAGCCCCAGAAGCCAAGTCAAGCATTAGAGGAAGTGTGAGAGAAAGGGAATTTTCTTGGTCTTGGAAAGCAAAGCATGAATGTTCTGAGATTGGTATAATATACCTATGGAGAAACCAAACCTTAGCAACAACAATGATTAAATGGTCTTTAGACATTTGTCATGTCTTGGGTGTATAAAAACATTGTTCTTTATATCAAAGATTGGATTTTGGAGTACTGTTTTTACTAGACTTCATTCTTACATCCTGAGCAATGTTATCAGTTCTTTTCCTCATTCGCGTAGGTATATAAGTGTATTTGCTTTCATCAGTTTGAAAATTGTTTCATGAGATTGGTGGATTGCTCATTTTTGAATGACAGCCAGAAAAATGAAAAAATGTAACCAACGGTTTGTTTTCTTCCATACTCCTTAAATCATGTAGATTTAAGCTCTGTTCAGGTACTGTTTCAGTGAGCATGGGTTGTGCAATCACATTTGTGTCTTTTCCAGGCCATTTCTGTGCCATGGTAACTAAGGACTGAAGCTTTGAAAAGAAAGCAAACCTGAACTTTGCTTTTGCAACTTGGTTTTCTCACTGTAAATGGAATGGTATGACACTGAATAGAAACCACAGTTGAGCAGATTGTAACAATGTGAATGGAATTCACAGTAGATTTTATGTGTAGGTGCAAGGTAGGATATATTCACTTGGGTTTCTCAAGTGGAAAGGGCCTGGAGAGCATGAAGTAAATGGAGAAAAGAATGATCTAAAATGCTGCTAGGTAAAGAACCCTTTATTTTTTCAAAGTCAGTTAAAATTTAAAATTATCTGTATACATCCTTACAACTTATCAGGTAAATGAGTTTTGTATTCACTCCTGAGGACCCATCAGAGTTCATGAATGCCTTTGATGAAATTATTTTCCCCTTCATCAAAGTTTAGAATTAATGTTAAAAGTTATATGAAGTGTGATGTGTTTTGTGTAAGACCATTTTTTTTACTTTGTAAAAGGACAGCCCTTTACATCCCCAAACATGTCCTGAAACCAGCACGTAGTGTCTATCTCAAGCTCTCTTGTCCACTCAAAATCATGATAAAAACTTCCAACTGCACACTTTGGTGTAAAGTTTTTGTATTATTTTCTTTCACTTTCTCATTTTTAGTCTTATGTGAAAACAAAAGGAAGACTAAGCAGTAAGAATCAATTTTTCTGAGGAAGAGTGGGGCATGAGGAAAATAAAACTCTTCTGGATATGGAAAATACAGTTGCATACAATTTTCTTTTAAAAATTGCCTTACTGAAGTTTGGGTTTTTTTTAATTAAAAAAATTACATTTTGGAAATAAGTATTAGACAAATTAAACTCAGTACCTACTGATTTGTCTTACCTTTTCTAGTGGACTAGAAGCTAAAACAAAAATCCTGAACTTCTATGTTTCAGCTTCTTCCACAGTCAGCACCTGAATTTTAAGGTTCTCTACCTTCTTGTCTGGTTACCTTTCCATGTTCCTCTATTGAGGAGACTCATTGCTACTTCAGCTCATTGTCAGAGATTAAGTATTGCCTCAGATAGTGCCCTTTCTTCCTGTAGCTTCACTTATGCTCTCTACTTGGCAAAATAATACAACTTTTTCTCTACTCTTCCTATCTCTATGGTAACACAAGTGGTAAGGAGAAAGAACTCCTTAGGGAGTGTTAGCAAAGGCAGAGAAAACAGGCAGGTGAAAGTAAGAGTCTAGTACAGAAAATTATTAAACTTAAAGAAACAGTGATAAATGAAGATGAAAATGCATGAGCCAGTCAATCTGGGTTGGGAATTTATTTTCTTATTTCTGGAGGTGGTGAGGGAAAAATCAAATTTTACCTTTTAGTGATAGAATCAAGCAGGAATGTATCATTACCAACCAGCAGTGTGTGTATGAAAAACATACTAGGGCAGTGTCAATGAAATAACAGGAATGAAGAAGATTATTCATACCATAAAGGCAATTTTGGAAGTCTTAGTTGCTGTGCGTCACTGCTGTCTCTTCAATGACAGCCCACGAAACATAAAATCCTTATTTTTGTTCTTGTTTTGTCCGTAAATAAGATGTGTGGAAAAGGTGGTGAAAATACTCCTTGTAGTGTTAAGAAGCTTGTTAATCTGCATAGTGATAGACACAATTTAATACAAGATGATGAAGCTGAGACATTGGACGCTGACATATGTAGCTGATCATATTACGTACCACTTGGTAGTTTTCAGTAGTTCTGTAGAGGTGGTAAGTGAATGTGGTTTTCAGTTGAGGAAGTTGAGATAAAAAGTATATGTAGAAGACCTGCATGATTCTCACAGTTGAGGAAAGCAACATTCATATATAGGAATCATACATCTCATAAACCACTTTGTAAGTGTTTTCTGTGGTGTATTCTCCCTCCCCACACCTGCCCTTTATTTTTTTTCAAGCCTACAGTTGACAGAACCTAGCTATCATACTGCTACTGTCTAGCCTGTACCTGTATTTGGGATGGAGTCTGCAAGAAACTGTAGTTCTCTACAGAGATTGCACAAAGAAGCAGAGACAAAAGGCACAAGAGAGAAAGATGAGAAAAGATATGCACACTGATAAGAGGTTACTGACAGAGGAACAAGACAGGTTGCAGGTACAAACCTGAGGATTTACTTTTAATAAATGAGGAAAAAGAAGTAAGATGCTGAAACTTTCCTGTTGATTCTCTTAAAGAAATAGTTTATTAAGAAAAAAGGAATCAGTATGAGTTTTAGAAACATATCCATTATCCTAGTTTTTTGTTCTGTTTGTTTTTTCCCAGATACTCCCACAGTGTTTTTGAAACTTAATGATGGGTATGTCCTTCCAAAATTTAGTTACAAGTCTTTATGTCATTATTTGGTCAAAATTTCCATTTACATCAGTGTTTGTCAGAGTAAGACTACAAAAACCTATGATCATCTTTTAGGATTTGTTTCAGTAGTAATGAATCCTGAGGGAATCTGGAGGAAGAAAGAAAACCCAAAATTTTGAGGAGATTAAATGAGCAATATGTTTCAGTCTTGCAAATTCTGGACCTCTTGTCTAAGTCTGTGCAAGTGACCCTTACTGTGCATAGCACACAGAGCAGAGTTCCAGTTTAGTCATTGGCATGTGTTAGTAAGGACTTGTGTAAGCAGGGATTGCTGAGTGAAATTAATGAATTGCATTACTTATGTCATGTTCAAATCTGGTTTATGAAATAATGTTGTGGGATTTTTGGCAGTGCAAGAGTAGTTTTTGTACAGTATTTCAGTTTACCTTCTGCAGTTCACTTGATGAGCGCGTGGAAAACAATTTACAGGAAGCAACAGGCTTTGGAAAGATGAGAAGAAGATGAAATATCTTGACTGTGTATTGTTATTAAGATTCCCCTCTTCAATATGTTTCCATCTTAATATAGATGTTACTGGGGGTGAAGAATTGGGAGTGGGGCTCTGGAGTACCAGCTGGAGTATATAAATGGGGGCTAGTATAGACGCAACAATGCTTGGTAAGTTCCTAAAAATTATGTTGACAGCTGTTGAGCTCATCCATACTCAGTGTGTTTTTGAAGAGAAGCCAAGGAATTTTTAATCAAGGAAGATTACTGAACAGATTACTGTGTGCTGAATATTTAAAAATAGACTTACTTTTATTAGTAAAAACTCTTTGTTTAAGCCTGAAGTGTTACATTTTTCACTGAAAATGCAAAAGCTGTTTTGATTTAAAACAGTATTAAATTATTATGAATGAGATAGAAAGAGATAATGAGATGGAAAGAAGATAACATTTATTCTGTTTAATCGGAATGTTCTATAGGAATCTCAGCATGAGTAATGTAAGAGCATTTTAACTTTAAACTTTAATGGATCTCAGACTGTGGCATTTTGGGGGGAGAGAGGGTTTTTAGAGACCAGTTAGACTGGAAAATGTATGATTTAAAGAAAATTTTCTACAGAATGTTTTGCGTGAAGTTATTTTGGTAATCTGCTCTCACAGGACCAGTTGCTAGTCTTTTCCCACCCTAATGAAACTAGGTCACTAGTTTTTGGCACCCATCCAAGTTGTGAGATTTATTTGGTGTTCAAGCATACTGTCTAGAAATAGTGATGCAATGTCAGCAAGGCCACTTTTCATTTCATGAACATAATTTCCACTGCCCTGGAATTAATTTAGTCACTGACCTGTTAATAACTGCAATCTGTCACTGGTTTACAGAGGCAGAGGAAGTTTCTGGAAATAGTCATGGTCACCCTACCAGGTGATTAGTTACAGGATTTCTGTTCAATGTAACATTTTTTGATTTTGATCATGCAGAAGAGTCAGGCTACTAATGAAAACAAATCAGCAACTTAATCAAAAGGAAAATACTTGCAATTAATGAATGTTTGAGAGAAAGAACTGATTTGAAGTGGTTGTTTTACACCACATTATACTGTAATATGTCTGAGAACCATTCTGGTTACCTTTGGAAAAGTATAGGTATTCATCTAGTGTAAATGGTATAAAATTATTTGAAAAAGCACATTCTAGTATTGCTGTTGTACTTGTTAAGTAAAAGGAATACAAGTAATTCAAATTTACTGGTGTTCCAGGTTTGTTATCACCCACACCCACACATACCCCTCCCTAAAAGCAGGATTGCCTTTTGGCACAGGCATGGCAAGCAGTCACTTGGGGCAGTAGATGGCTCTGGATAGCAAAATAACTATTAGCCCTTTTCTACTTTACACATGCCAGAGCCCTGGAGAGTCAGGCTTGCTGCTGCCATTGAGGAAGAAGAGTTCAGGAGTTAGGAAAGAGTTCTTACCGTGCAGTGTCACAGCTGGCTGCTCCTAGCAATGCTGCTGCTGTTGTTTTCAGTGTTTCTGTTTCTGCTGTAGAGAAGCAGAAGACTTAGCTCTAAAGGGATCCCTTCCCCTGTTCTGCATCCTAGCTCTGAGCCTTTTCCCTCACTTAAGATCTGAGTGGTTCTTCTTTTCCTCATTTACCATTCCCCATGGTACAAGCTGCACAGCATCCTGGCCCTTAATCCACTGTCTAGAAAAATTAAATTTTGCCCATAGCAGTAAGCTTTCTCTGATTAAAGTATCAGGCACCATCACTGCACGTAGTAAATCCTACTCTTGGGTATATATGAGAAAAGGCTTTTTTAAGCTCATGCAGAACTGATGTTTGGGCACAGACTAAAGCTTAATAAGAAAAGTTTTCTTGGTCTGGTGGCTTTGGGTTTTTGGGTGATCTAATTTAATACACTTCAGGAGCTTCTGAGTTAGGATACTTCATGTAGTATTAGAGATACTAGAATTTCTGATGGAGCTTTCACCAGAGCTCAGTGCTAATCTACTATTTTTGCCATTGCAATCATGGAAAGAATTGCCACTTTTTTTGGTCTTGATCAGAAGCATTTTTCTTGAAGTTTTAGTTTCAGAAGGCAACATGTGGCCTGGATTTCCATGGCTGAGAAATGGTAGTTGAAAACATGTCCCTCCTTCATAATGGGTTCAGGTCAGTGTAAGTGAATGGCTGCCTCTGTTTCTAATGTGATTTTTTGGGAGTCTTGCTTAAATTTTTTCCAGTGTTTGAGGGTGGAAGAGCACTAGAAGTCTTTTTTAGCAGTAACTTGCTGATTGAAAGTGAGTATTTTTGAAAATTCCAGCTTTATATAGTGTATCTGAACTCTTTAGAGGGGCCAAACACTATGTTGGGGTGAAGTTGTGATGTCCATAGCAGTATCATCCTGCACCTCTTCAGTGCTACAAGAGAATTTATGAAATTCAGTTCTAAGACTTGATGTTTTTTTGGTTTAAGATGTAATATGAAAAAAAGAATTTCTCAAAAAAAGGACAAAACAGGACAGAAAATAGCAACTTTCTCATTGACTCTTGCTAAAACCAGCATTTTCTAATGGAGGCTTCTGTAAAGGGCAGTAGCTATTGCATACTGCTCTGTTTAGTGATATTTATGTTATCAGACTGGTAGCTATATCATTTCCCTGTATGGAACAAGAAAATGGCTGGCTGTTTTGTACAATAGCCAGGCTTTCCAGCATATGGAATGCTAGCAAATTTTGATGACTTGGCCCATTGCATCTTCTGATGTCTCCTTTGTTTTCAAATTCTTTCAAGTGACACAGTAAATTAAGCTGTTCTCTGTTCACTGCATCTGCTGACTGTCCCCCAAAGTCTTTGTAATAAAAAAGAGAATAAAATAAAGTAAATTCCTGGTCAGTCATTTTCTAATATGTGATAAAACAGAAAACTAAACCTGGGGATGAACAATTTAGAACAACATTCTGATCTAGCAAATTAATAGAAGCAGAACATACTTACTTTGGGTTTTGTGCCACGCAAACCAAATAAAAATTATTTGGATAAACCTTCCAGTGTTTCGGACATGAGTGGTTTTCTTTAAAACATACTATTGAAGTCTTTGTATTAATTTGTAAATTACTTATAAGGAAATCACATGAAAGTTTTACAGTGTTCTTATGTTATTCTGTTATCAGAAAGTAGTGTGATTATGATTCAGATGGTTGGTTTTGGGGAGATTTTTTTCTTCCCATTTGTATGTTTCAGCATGAAATAAAGAAACGTGTTAATGTTTGGTGGCTTTCTAAACTCATAGTTGCTTTGGGACATTTGAACTGACATGTTTGGAAAATCCCTCAGCCTGAATCACTAGTTCACCTATATTGTAGGAAGCATAAAACAGAGCAGTTTAATCATCTAAAAATGCATGTGAATGTTGTTCTTGAAAACTCCAGTGTTCTAGGGGTTCAATTTTTTTTGTTGTTATTGTGGCAGATTTTTTTTCATTTTGCTGAGCTTAACATCTGCTTTATTGACTGTTTCAAATGGATTTCTGTGACTTTTGCCAAAGGTTTGCACTTACCAAGAACATAAGCTAAGTGCAGTTTTCCTCTTCTGTTGTTAAGTCACTTTTTCCCCCTGTTTTTACTGGGGAAATTTCTTTGGAAAATATCTCTCTTGGCTCTGTGCTTTCTTGTAAAGGGTCAGCAGGTGATACTTCTCCCAGCAGAGCTGGAATGAAAGTAGGTCTTGTAGAAAGTAGATGAATGATGACCAATTAAAAATCTTCAAAGTGTTCATAGCTTTGAACATTTTATGTGTGGAATTTCCACTGTACACTATAGGACTTTGTAAGTCTAGCTTCCAAAATCAAACCATTCTCAGTTGCCTTAATCTGAAAAACAGCGAAAAATTCAGTGGATTCATGTTTGCTGAACAGAAAAAAAAAAAATAAACATCTGTCAATCCACTTGTTCTAGCATATATGAACACGTGAGGTGGCAGGTGGATATTAGCTGAGTCAGATGAAAAAATTTTGTGGTAAATTAATTTTAAAGTACAGACTTCCCCACCATTTTTCTGGTAGTGGAAGCCTCAGTGTAGCAATAAACATGGGAAAAGTTGTCCTTTTAGGAAATATCAGTGAAGGGTAGCTACTTTAATTAGAAAGCTGATACTTCTGTACATTTTCTACCACCCATTTTCTGGAAGAGTCTTAGAGTGCTGCCACACCTGGATTCAAACATAGGCAAGCTTAAATTCCAGTTTCTCTCCGTGTGCCCTGTGAACTGATGGGACAATTCTGAGTTCAAATATCCAGACACTAGGTATTCATCTTAATCATCAGAACAGAGGTGCACAGTAGCACAAGGACCCAAGTGTTTCTGAGTTGCCGTAACTTGAAGCAGGAGCCAGCCTTGCTCTTCCGACAGTTCCTAGAAGGCTGTTCTTGCAAGCAGAAGACAGCATATGGGATTCAGTTCAGTAGTCATGGTGGCCTGTGCCCTGCAGTGTCTGGCTGGGGCTCTGGTTACTTCTGTGCTCTCTTGTTCTCAGTGCAGTAGTTGTAGATACACTGTGACATACAAAATGCTTTTGATGCCTAGGTGAAGTGAGTTGAATGCCTTGCCTCATGTCAGTGCTGCCAGTTCAAGTGCAGGAGGTTTTACAGGCAGTTTTTTGTACTGTACAGAACATAAGAGCATAGTACAAGTAAGTTGCTGTTTTTATGTTCTTTCAGAGGGATCTGTCTGCGTTTTTTGTTTGGTTTTTTGTTTGGTTTGTTTGTTTGGTTTTTTTTGTTGTTTTGAACCAGAAGTTTTTTCTTTCTTTTTTTTTTTTTTACTTAGAAAGGGCAGACAATTTACAGTTATGTGTGTGTAATTTGTGCTGGTAACAAACTCATGCAGCTGTAACAACTGTGAACAAATAACAGCAAATGATTATGTGAACATTTGTGTAGGCAATATCAAAATTTCACAGACTGTCCTAACAGTAATGTGACAGAAATGTACAGAGGTACAACAGCTCTATACATAGACATCATAAATATGGCAAGGAAAATCTGAGAGAAAAAAGTGTTCTTCAGAAATAAAACTTAGTAAGTGTAAGTTGTATGGGCTTAGTCAGTAATTTCCATTGATTTTTGATATATAAAAGCTCACATGAAGGATTAGAACAACATTTTTGTAAAGTCGTAAATCATAAAATCAGAGTAGTTGGTCATTATTTTTTTTTTGTAGCATAAACTTCACTTTCCAGTTCAGTCTCCACTTTATACAAAATTTCAAAAAAGGTCAAAAGAAAAAAGTTGATGTAGAATTGACTGCTGTCAGTATGGAAGAGAAATATGATAATTTGAAGACCAAATGCTCTTTGTTATAATAATTCTGCCTGAAAAGTAGCTGGTAGCTATTGATCTTTTATTGAAATTCCTAAAGTTTGACACTAGATTCATGTACTAATTGCCCTGAGCTTTTGACACAGATGCATTGGACTGGACCCGTAGTAGTGAAAGGTTTCTCACTGCTTCACCAAGATTTGCTATTAGAGGCAGAAACAGAGTGACTGAATGTTGACGTTTTAGTTGTTCATGAGGATGTTATGCCTAGGCAGCTTTATAACTACTGCAGGTGATCAAAAGTCTTCATGCTGAGCACTTACTTAGAAGTTCCTGCTGTCTTTCTGGATATCATCTATTCAACAGACTAGGAGGTCACCCATAGCATAGCACTGTGACCATAAAAAACTTTACTTTCCTCAGTCTTCGAGTGAGAAATAGAGGGGAAGAAACTAACACGGGGAGTACACAAATAATAGTATGTGCAGCACAGGAAGCAACTGTTGTTGTCCTTGCTCATTTTTCCTGGAGAAACATAAGACCCTGAGAATTAAGAAGCACTTACTTTAGTCTTGGAAGTGTCAAAGATCCGAATAGTGGAAAAGGCAGACGCATTGTCTGTTCTGAGCTCAGCACACTTCTCCACTTTAAAATGAGTTAAACCCCAAGTAAATTCTTTCCCCTCTGTGTAAAAGATGTGTCCTAAATTAGAGTATGTAGTGCGACATTTTAACTACAGATTTTCTGATTCTCTTCAATTCCCTGCAATAGGTATGTAATGCCTCTAAAACTGGTTGCTTTTGCTCCTAGTGAGACAACTCTTTATTATAACCTTTACTAGAAGTTCACATTTGCAATACCTTTCTTATTGGAAACCTAAATTTAGTTTGGTATGCTTCAGTGACTGTAAAGGCAACATTTTACATGTTTTCCTATTCCAAGAGAATAGATGATTATATATCATCTATTTAGGGAATAAACAATAGTCACAAAAACTCTCTATTTTTTTCCTTTTGGAGAAAAAACACTGCTATACCCCCCTAAAAAACCCCACCCAAACCCGAAAATATATTGCCGCAGGAAAATATATGTTTGTTTGAAAATAAGAAGAATGAAAGAAAAATCAGGTGAAGCTATGTTTTGCAGTTGAGGAGGCATTTCTCTTTCTGTTGGGCAGAATAAAGTAAATGTTAGACTTTTATCAATTTCACATTTGTCAGGTGACATACATTTTAGGAGGTGTGTGTAGATGTCCATTCACTCATCTTGTCATCTAGGAGCCAGCTACTGCATAAGAAAAAACTGGTCTTCAGAATTTCTTGATCTGGACTTGATCCTGGACAACCTTTTCTAGGTGACCCTCCTTGAGCAGGAATCGGACAAGATGATCTGCAGAGGTTACTTCCAACTCTTTTCATTCAGCAATTCTGTGATTTTGGCAGTGGATTGAAGTATCAAAACCCAGTGAAAACCGTGTTTTATTGTGTTGTGTTTTTTTTAATTCTCAGAATCAGGGTAAAGTGAGGCTGCACGTTGTAAGCACTAGTACTAGCACCACATAAAGAAACATGTTAAATGTGTGTGTGAGTCTAAATCTGGTTTGGTTTGTTTTTCCTTCTCCCCTGCTGCCTGCCTAGAAAAAGGAAGTAGTACTTTCAGAGTAGACCAACAAAACGACAGCTGGTGAAGTATGATCGGTCAATGGAAAAATTGTTGACTTTCCTGAAAACACTCTTTGTAGAACAAAATGTTATTGCAGTCTCATGCTATTTTTCTAATTTGTTATCTTTTCCAGTCTCGTTTCCCATGTTGTAGGACTTCAGATCATCACCTCTGACAAAACCTCTACTTCATAATTTTCATTATGTGTATGAGTTGTAGTTTAGTCTTTTAAAAAAGGGTGGTTTAGTCTTTTAAATACCGTTTTATGATTTCTGCTTTCTTCTTACTTTGTGTGGTGTGAATGGTAAATTTGCTTTCATGTTCTTTTATTGAAGGTGATAGGCTTCTTTCAGAACTTCAGTTGTATTCCTGCTTAACCAAGCATAAGGTATGCGAGATAAGTGTGGAGTTACAGGGTTGCTGCCAAGGGGAGGTTGCCTTAGGCTGCCACATAGGGAGCCAGCTTGACCAACAGAAAGTAGCATTATCCTTACAAGTAAGTGTAGAATAAATGATAGTACTGCTGTGGTTAAGATTGAGATGAATTTGCCTGTTCAGTTGCAGATTTTTCCCATGCTCCCATGCTCTAAATGCAAAATATGTTCTGAAATTATCTTGAAAGTGGCGGTTTCTTATTGAAAATGGGATTATTGTGAACTGCCACATTTAGAGAGCAAGAGAATCACAAGTTACAGTGATTCTTGGCCCAGAGGGTGGCAGGACAAGAGATACAAAAGGAATGAGGAGGCACTCTAGTACCATGTTCAGTTCTGATTTAGGGGTGTGTGAAGATTTAAGGTTTAAATTGTTCCAGTAGTTAATTTCAAAGTTCAATTCAAACTTTAGAGGGACTTCGGTAATGATAAGAACCATTCTGAGACTGATGGTGTATTTCTAAAGTCATAGCTTTTGCACGTGGCTGAGGAAGTGTGTGTCTGAGCTGAGCGTTAGTGTACACTTGCGTGTCTGACATCAGTGACTGGGTTGTATTGGGGTGTTTGTTCCAGGTTTTGCTGGGTCACATTGAGTTGTTTGTTTGAGGTTTTGTTCCTAAACAGGACTTAACACAGAGTAGGTATCTTGCTTTCAGTGTTCTTATGCATATGGCTAGTGCCTCTACAAATGCAAAAAATGTATGGGGTGATCCTGACTAAAAGGTTATCTTTTGAAAACAATATCGAAGAGTTTCTTTGGAGCTTAAGGGAAAAGTTTGGAGGCTTTTTTGGGTTTATTTGTTTGTTCTTATAGAGGGTGTAGTTTACTTGTTGCAGACTTTTCATCATTTTCTGAAGCGGCCATTGACAGAGGTAAAGTTCTGCATTGGCTGAACAATTATAACTGAAGTCCATGCAGAATGCCTAAGTAAACAGATATGAAAAAAACTCGTAACGCAAGTGTCACATTTTCTTTGATTAAAGGAATTGGGTTCTTTTATTTATACGCACATAGTCTAAATTTGTCAGGGACAGTGTTACCATTAGGGATTTTCATAAACACCTCAATAAGCATTTAGCTTAGGGGAGGTGCATTTGTGAAATCATAGATACGTAATTTCTGTGTTTGGTTATGTGGATTTTCCTTGCAGAGAGAAAGGAATGCTTATTATAATAAAGAATTCTAGTATCCCTATAACATCTTTATCAGATAACGTGTTTCTGAAGGGTAAATGTGGATAATACTTCACAAGGACTCTTTGGTGTACGGCTTAAGAAATTGTACAGTTTGACATCAAGGATACATTTTTAGTAGATTCAATATTAGAATTTTCAAGCATGGAGCAAGTGTAGAGTTTGGTTGGCTGACTCTACATGACCAAACATGACTTTTGACTTCTACTGAAAGAGGGGTCTGGCAGTTTCCTGGGCTGTACACACAGCACAGGGTCTTTCCTGTCCCTTTCATCTGCAAAATAGTGATGCCCACTAAAATTGAAGTGGTTTCTGTGTAAAAGTTGAGATGATGTTGATTTAACTTCCTGATACTTTCCTGATTTTTAGAGATTTGAGTAGGTGAGCATAGTATCTTTGAAGGATTTCAGCTGTGAGGTGTCAGCTTTAGCAAAGTATGGTGACATAGTTATTGTTTGAAATAATTATAGTTTACAATAAGTGTTTTATGTTGTTAAAGAATTTGAAAATTTGTTTCACATGGAAGATGTTACTGATTTATTTTCCATCTTCAGATAAACATGAAGTATGAGTAGGGATATTTTTGCCTATTTTGCAAATATAAAATAACTCCAGACTAATCTGCACTACTGCAGAAGTGGGGTATTGGGACATAAACTCTCTGCAGTGCAGCTCATCGATTTTTGAGTGTCTGATTAAAGTAAATTACATCAATCACTGGGGTGGCAGTGTAGAAATATGGAAGTGGTGTAATAGTAGTAATCATTTCCATAATGAAAAAGTCAGCTTTAAGAATGTGTGTAGGAGGAAAATGTTTTCCAAGAACTAAATACATTTGAATATCATTTCATCTAAATAGAAGACACCTCCATATGACTGATATTTTCATTCTTAGTAATCACTGACATTCTTTGTCAGAAGTTGGTTGTGATTCTGTCTTTTGAACATTGGCCTGCTTAGTTTTATTTCCATACACAAAAAAATAAAAATAATATGCTTTATTCTGCTTTTCATTTTATTCTATCATGAGTCCCAATATTTTCAGAGCTTGTTTGTCACTTATTTTCATGGTCAGCCTGGCAATTATGTCTACATCATCTTTCACTGTGATTTACTAAGCTTTTTTAATGGTGAACAGGGCTGGTTTGCTTAATTCTTTTCCTCCCAATCAGTATGTGGCTGATAAATATAATAGTCAAAAGTAAAACCTTAAAATTTACTACATTTAAAGACAAATTAGAATTAACCAAGGTACTAATTTCTTCAAAATAATTTTCTTGAGGTGTTAGGAAGATTATTTTTTTAATGACAAATTTATTGTATTAAAGACTTAGAGTAATTTGAAAAAGATACAAACCTCTCTACTTTAATAAGTCAGTCTTTTACAATGTGTGGTTAAGGAAAATCCAAATTGATTCAGTAACGCATCACGTTCTCTTCTGTGTATCTTTTGTGGGGAAATCAGGTGTTGAATATGAAACTAGTGGCATCTGGCTTGATACAGTTGGTAAACTTAATGTAGTGTTGTTGCAAAGGCTACTTTAGAATGCTCTACCATTGTACCTGTCAGTATAGAATCAGAAAGTAACCAGTGAAATAGTACATCAGTTTGAAAATCCTACGCCTTGGGGAAAATGCAGAAGCTTCTTAAAAGGCCTATGATTATTTGGTTTTTTTGGCTCAAGTTCATGTTTACAAGAAATTAGGAATAGGTATCAGAAGTGTACTTTTAGTCTTCTACTTTCAGTCTTCTTAGTAAGCAGACATCTTAAGCCTTATTACAATTTGTCAATAGGACTTTGCAGATAAGGTAATCAAGGATAAATACCCCTAATAGAAAGTCCATATTGTCTATCTGTGCTTGGTATCACTGATATTTTGATTGCTTAAACTTGCCCTGTGATAGTAGGCAAATATGAATGATTCCAAATAATTAGAAGGGAATTTCACACAACTAAAGACTCTACCATTTATCTGGAACTGAGATTTTAATGAGCTATGCAACTTAGGTTAAATTCGTAGAAGCTGATGGCATAGTTGTGAATATTATCCAACCAAATTTAGACTTAGGAGACAGCGTATGAAAGAAAACACATAATATAATAGTGAATCTAAATAATTTTGATGGTTTGATACTTATGTCTACTATAACTTGAACTGTTCCCTAACGTAGGGTCATGCCCTAAGGTGCATGGCTTTTTCTGTTGACTGTTTCTTACTTTACTTGCTCTTTTGAATTCCTTTAAGTGGAGACAATGAACAGTAGTTCAGTTAATGCTTAGTGAAAGCATAAGAGAAATGTAATTACTTGACTGTATAAGGTTGTTTTGTGCAGGAAAGAAAATGTAATATATTGTGGTTTTGTTAGAGATAATATTCACTTTGAAGGAAGTGGAGTTTGTTGCAAAATCTTAGATAGTTTTCTTTGATATGGGAAAGTTTAAATTTATAATGCCTCTGGATAAAATTAGGTCTTGCTACTCCCTTGGACTTGGTATTCTGCAACAGGTCCTATAATGTTCTAAGTGTGAAAAAAGGATGGTGTTGAAAGGCTTGTTACTATACCCCAGACATTTTTATTAATCATAAATGTAAGAATTAACACTTCACAGTAACTTATTTTCAGCTTGTGCAGAGTGTGGTATATATGTGCATGCGTGCATTCACTCATGTTTTTAGGTGAGTGATAATTCACTAGGTGCTTTAAAGAGATATTCTGTTTTTCTATCTTATCTTTTAACTTGCATTTTTCTGGGTGATATTGGCATAATTCTAACTTGAATTTTTTATTTTAGAAACAGTTTGTCAAACTGTGTTTTGAAAAGTCTATAAACATGGTGACACCAAAATTCTTATTAAGTATTTTGGAAAGCAGTAAATTAAATGAAGTATCAGGTTGCTAAGAAAGTAGAATTTATTGATCAAAGACCTGTAGCCACCAGGACCAGCTTCTATTTGACAATAAAGAATGTGAAATGATGATTTTTTTTTATTCTCAACAATTAAACATGCTAAAACACTAGAAAAGTGTCTATGTTTTGACTAGTGCGTTGTGATATATTTATTTTTTTAAACATTTACCTGTTAAAATTTCAAACAAAAATAGATGCAAAGGTGTTACTGATATTGGTTAAACATCCTTCTTTATCTTTCTACCTTTTCCTTTTTTTGGGACTACCAATTATAGTAAAAGTAATTGCTGTCATTGCATGCAGGATTTGAATAGCGGTATTTGCCACTGGTATAGCATATAGGTTGTTAGTTTTCGTTTGAACTGTAATAAATGCTCATGCTGCTGATCACTACTCTAAGCTGGTGATATTACTATTTCACACTAACTTCAGGATTGAGAAGTTTTATTCAATATTTGAGGATATAAGGGAGAAATGTTGACTGGTCCTAACAGATAGCACCACAGTTAGCTCACAACAGTTACCATGTTGAAAAGAAAATATGAATTTTTGAAGAGCATCAGTGAAGAAGCTCAAAAGGAATTATAGTCATGCCTGATAACAACAGAAAGTGTTTTCTCACATTCCAGAAGATCTAATGGGTGAAACCTTGTTTATTGAATTGGAGGAGCTGAAAAATTACTGTAAAGCTTCTGGAAAATGAAACATTGTCACTGTTGTGGACATCAGTGGAACATAGCCAATGCGATTGTGTAACCTGAATAGCTCTTACTTCAAACCCAGTTTCTTTTGATTTTCACATTCACTGTGGCAGAATGAGAAGTGAAAACACAGACTAGTTGGTAAGAAGAACTTCCTGTATGATAGCGAGATAGTTTCTAGCGTTGTATCTGCTGAAGCAATGTTAAGGTGTGATTAATTACCATGCTGGGACATCCTTCCAGGTACATTTGCTTCTGCATATATAGGCTTATTAAGCCAGAAGTAAAAAGCTGTAGGGAAGATCAAGGGAAAAAAACCACCATGGGCATGGATTGTGTTGAGTTGTTTGCAATTTTCAAACACTAGAAAATTAAGAAGGATTAACTGTTATTATAATATAAATAATTAAGAATTAGTATAAATCAGAGAGAAAAAATATATATTAAAATATTGCAAATGTTGTTTTCCATTCACTTATACACAACATTACTCAACCGTAGCCTGAGTTTTGTCTGCAGAAAAGGCCTGACTATATTATCAGAGGGCATGTGCACACAAATATGAAGAGATGAATGCAAAAGGAACCTTTCTTCTTTTGAGTTTGGTGTGTCCATGCAGGATCCAGCTGTTCTGGCAGTCTTTCATCCACAGGGGGGGGTTACAGAAAGCAATGAGCAATTTTTAGGTTGTAATGGAATGACGTGTTAATTTTGAACATCTGACCCTGTTTAGGGTGACTAGAAGCTTTTAATGAAGGCTGGAATAGGGTAGAAATAACCAAATTGGTATTGTTTTGAACTGTGAAATGCAGAATTTAAAGAGAAACACAGAAGTGCACTGTGGCTGGAAAACAGCTGAATTAATAAATAAACTGTGAATTCAAAATGTATCATACCAATATAATTTCTCAAAATAGCACATCTTTTAGGAAACTTATTTCAGCACTTAAGTGTACAAATAAGGTGGTAACTTCAGAACTTCTGCTTAGATTTCTACTACCTTTTGTGTTAGAGCACTTTTTTGACCCTAACATGCCTCTGTATGTGAAACCTTCTGACTAGTTAAGGATTTGTATCATACTTTAATCCTTCCTTCATGGAGGAGTTCGTGTGGAATGTTTTCTCAGACGTTTAGAAAATGTCTATTACATGAATCACATTGTCTCAGTGGAATAAAAAGTGGTTGAACTGTGGTCTACATCAGCCTCTTGTTTTATAGTCATATGAATCAGTGTTAGGGTATTATATTATTCATACCGTGAAGCTGGTGCAGTCGAGTTAAGCTTTTATGTTACATATTGGAAAAAAAGTTACCTATTTGTACCTGGACAATTGATCTGCAATGTTGTAATGGAAGGCAGTCTGTAAGTTTGCCATTTACTTTAAAGTTCACTAACTTACTGCAGTTTTGAACTTGATTTAAAGGAAAAAAACACAACAAACCAAACGAAACCACCCCAAACCTAAAATATTTCTCTGTATGTATGGACAAAAAATATTAGTTCTTTATATCTGTGATATTTAAAGAAATTTCCAGTTGGTTTTGCATTTAAAAAAAAGACAGGCTTTCTTCTGATTCATAACTGCAAAGCTAACACACTAAGAATAGAACCAAACAATTGAGAGCATTTGCTAGAAGCCATAATAACCAGAATGTCATCTGTAAAGTATTTGGTATTATTCATTTCTACTATTGTAAACATAAATACTCTGGTTATTATGGACAAGAAACCTATTGTTTAGGCAAGGTGCCAATAGGAGCAAAGTGATTATCCCTGATGGAAAATACTTACAAATACAGGTATACGTATAAATGTAGAAGAGATGGAATATATGCTTTCAAAATACAAGGAAACCTTGAGACCACATTATTTTGTGTGTTAGGTAATGGTTTTAGGTAAAGGTGTGGTGTCTTCAGTCTTTGTTGAGTGTCAGAGTAAAAGAACATTCAAGGCTGGATTTGAAGAGGATAGTAAATGTCTGCAGAAGACTGCTTTCCAGTATGAGGTGTATCAGAAGAGGGTGCAAAGGTGCTTGTTCCAGAACACGACAAGTGTATGGTGGAGGCTGGCATTACTGCTGTAGTTCAAAGATCAGATTCAGTCTTTCAGTACTGAATGAGACTTCAGGGACAGGGTGAAACAAAAACCTGGTTTTGTTACATTACACTGTTCTGTTACATTACACTGGTATTCTTACTCAATAGAAGCAGACTAGAGTCAACGAAAGATGCAGAGAGGGATGGCAAGATCAGAAACAGGGTAGAGACACTGTCTTTGACAATTAGAGAATGAAGTCTTTGCTGAAGTTTCATCCTTATACTCTAATTGACAAAGGTGTGAAGGCTAATAGTATACACCATGATGTAAACCTGTTGTACCTTTTGGCAGGACTAACAAAGACTGCCATTGGCATTCTTAACATATTCTAGCAGCAGAAAAAATAACTTTATTCACTACTCTCACACCTTGCTTCTGATCTTTATGACAAACATTTGATTTGAAGAATGGTTGGTTGGTGCTGCATATGAAGCTGAATGGGGATACACTATGGAAATAAGATTCTGAACTGGCAAAGGATTGTAGGAAGCCCACAGACAAAATAAAAATACACTTGATAAAGTAAATGCATCTTGGATTGTGGATCTCTCATGCGTAGTTTCCACTGGTTGAGGTGACTGTACGAACCATTTCATGGCCTCCTTGTTTTTTCTGATTCCTTAATGATTCCCTTAAGCCACAGATGGAGGTATTATTAGAACTCTTCTGTTCCTGACACAGTCTTAGTTCACAATTTTATAGGATAGTCTTTTTTTCTCCATATTAAAACAAGAAAAAAAAATCACCAAAAAAAATTTAAAAATGCATTGTTACTATCCATCTTCTGATGCTTACACAGTCTTAAAAATCCTCAGAAGTTGATTGGAACGCAGACAATTTTAAGGATTGATTGAAGTCTATAAGCTCAAATTTAAACCTTCTAGTACAAGAGTGAATAGAGACTGCAGTTTTCCACATACGATTCTCCAGCTTACAGATGGGGCTTACCTGAGCAAGTGAAACTTTAGAACCAAAGAGCTTGTATTGCCTACCCCAAAGGTCTGTCTATCCCTGTCTTGTCTCCCACAGGGCAAATGTATAAAACGATACCTTACCTTATTACTTTCCCAGTCTCTGGGCTTTTGATCAGGGATTTTCTGAGCTGGAGGTACTTTATATATTTTTAATAACTCCTGGTGGATTTTCCTGCCATGAATTTGTCTGGTCTTTCCTACCCTTAAGCCCCAGCATTGTTGCAAACTTTTTTCAGTACTTGTACCACTGAGTTATTTTGCACAGAGGGATCTGTAGATTCTCGTGTAACAGTGACCTGATAGTTAAGTGATGTTCACATGACCTAAGTACTGTTTTTGAAAAATGATCATTACAGCATTACCAATGTCTGCAACTGTGGATTCTCTGAGCAGTAAGGGAAGTGCTGAGAAAACTCAAGCATTTTCTTGATTTTCTGCTCCCTCAGACCTTTCTCCTTACCTCACACTAGCTAATTTCAGTCTCTGTGTTTCCTGACAAAGAACAGTCGCTTAGTTGAATGCAAGTTCTGGTGACCTAGTCATGATGCACTCTTTCCTGATGTGGTTGGTTAAACAATTTAAATAGTTACTTGGAAGGGTGTCAGCGTATTACAAGCAGCTGTGCTGAGAAGAGGTTACTGCTTACTAACCTACTCTCAGCTGCCTGTCTTGCCCTCCTGCCAGAAGTCATCACTCATTTAGATTTGCTTGTAGAACAGCTTGTGCAAACTCTTCTTTATTATAGTCAAAATAAAAGGACTAGCAAACCCCCACAATTTAAGCCATTCAGGATGCTTTTGACTAAAGGAAATCTGATTCTGAGTCCAGGGATCAGTTGGAGAAGCAATCTGAGTGGTGTTTAAAGAAGAGCAATAACCTTTTTTACTGGAACAGCTGGACCTGTCTGATTGACTAAAGCTAATGTCGTACAAGATGAACTTCTCTTGTGTGTTCGAGAATGTTATAGTAACTTAGGTTGGACAGGTGCTTTTGAGGTCATATGCTCCAGTCCCCTGCTGAAGTTAGATCAGGTTGCTCAGGACCTTGTCCTGCCAAGTTTTGTGTATCTTCAAGGCTAGTTATTCCTCAGCCTGTCTGACCAACAGGGCCTATGTTTTGACCACCCTCTGTGGAAAGATTGCTTCCTTCTGTTTTATTAGGATTTCACAGGCTGCAACTTATGCCTTTTGCTTCTGAGTCTTTTGCTGTGCATCTCCAAGATGAGTTGATTGCCGTCGTTTCTATGTCCTTTAGCTAGTTGAAGATAACTACAAGCACACTGTGGTAGACTGTGAAGAACTTCCTAAATTTGTGATAATTTACAGTCTTTGCTCTTCCATCATCTCACCATCAGGTTGGTCATGCACTGCATCTCATGTGAATACAAATGACGGCCAGGAAGATTTGCACTGTAGTCTTAGCATAGGCTGGACGACTTGTAGTTTCCTGGATAGTCTTTCTTGAAGAGGGGTGTGACATTTGTCTTTTTCTAGTCTTCACATCAGGTACTTTACTTGATTGCTATGAGCTTCCAAAGAAGAGACTTGAATCACAGTGACATTAGCCAGCTTCCTTAGCACCTTCAGATGCCTATCATCTTGTCCCTTAAGACTTGGCAAGGTCCAGTTTGCCCATTTGGTCCCTGACCCAGTCATCCTCTACTGTGGGCAGCACTTCAGTCCTGCAGACACTACCATAAGGCTCAGGAACCCTGATGGGCCTGAGAGCAGACCTTGACGATAAAAAGCAAGGCAAAGATGGTATTGAATAATATTTTAGCCTTTCTATGTCCTTTGTCATACCTTTTCTGTGTTATTTGTCGCTTGGTCTCGTGCAGTATTGTCCAGGGACCCACATGCTTACCTTGGTTGATTTTTGGTGGTAACATACAGAAGCTCTTATTGTTCATCTCCACTTCCAGCTCCTACTTCCATTTCTGCTCAATTTTTTTTATTTGATGATGACTGCTGCTGGAATTTCATCTGCTTTCAGTAGGAGAAATCCTTGGCTTTAAGCAAATAGTTCAATAATCTGAAGTCTCTGCTGGTGAGTAATTTGACTGTTCCATAATTGCAGCCTCCTCTATGTCAAGCACGAATGCTGTACTAGAAATATGTTGTACCTGTTATACTATAAAATACTAGAGCTAGAATACAGTCCAAAACTTTGTAATACTTATCTATATAGAAAAGTGTAAAGTAAAATGAGATGAAGCTTTTTCTGATTTTATAATGATTCTTCCTGTTTGGTCTGTTCTTAAAATGCACAAAAGCAATTGTTAAGGCAAGTCTGAGCAGCATTCAAGTGTTTCAAGTGTGTATTTAAAGAGTTTTCCGTGTCTTTTCTTTTTTTCGTGATTTGAGACATTGCATTAAAAATAGGCAGTTCTGAATACCTGGTTTATAGCTAACTTTTCTTTTTTTTTATAATCAGTTACTCATTCTGTGATGAGTAAATTTATTTTTAACAGTAATTCAGAGAATATTTATAAAGGTTGCAGTTAATATCCTTGTTATAGTACCTTTATTAGCAAATGTGTATTTAATTTTATTTAATTGAAAGAAATTTATAAAATGTTGCAGTGTTCATGAAGAGTTATTTTATGGCAATAAAACCCAGAAAGCTTAATTACAGCAGCCTGTAGATGTAATGGATATGTGTTTAACACACTTCAGGCCTCACTAACCAGTTTAATGGGCTGATCAAAATTCTCTCATATGCAGCACTTATCATGTACAATAATTCTGTACTTTTCATTTCGTGTGGTGTATAGAAAAAGTACGGAGTTTTTTTTGCCAATGTCTTAAATTAGGCAACTCTAGTGGTTTTTAAATGACGAGTTTAACTGCATCCAAAGCCATTTAATCATACCCTTCCTAAAAAGAACTATTTTCCTAATATTGTCTTATGAGATGATGATTTGTCTGAAAAGGCAAATTGCTTTCTTGGTGTAAAGCAGTTTAGAAGGCACAGATATTAGCTTTCAAATGATTTTATATAATAGTTTACAGACATGTAGGATGTTCAGTGATAGTTTCAGGGTTTATGTGATGAAGTAAAATGAGCTTTAAACTGATGACTGTGTTGAACAAAGTGAAATTTTAGCTTTGATCTTCAGGGTAGAACTGAAGACGTGTATGATGATTCAGTTGTGGTTCAGGGTATGACGGTTTTAGTGACTTGTTGGATGGTGCTACGTGTTGAGAAGTCTGTAGGAATAAGTGAAACAACTTTTGTGTGGTAGCTGCAATTCAGGTAATTCATGTTTTAATTACTATCCTTACCTTTATAATCTGCCCAAATTGAGAAATATTGTATTTTTTATTAAAAGCAACATTATGTTTTGAGGCTTTTAAATTATGCATTCTTTCTGTAATCTAGTTAAAGCATATGTGTGTTAGACTAATTATTGAAATCCCTTCCCAGTGATCTTTAGGTAGTAAAGGAACAAAACATAGTCATGGTGTAATTATTGTAGCAAATTGTATTTGATGTGTGAGAAGAAAAAAAGAACAACCTCAGTACGCTGTTGTCATTCTGTGGCTTCTGGTTGAACCTAGAATGTATTTATTCATATTCCAGTCAAAATCCTCTTTTACTAGATTTTTTTAAGTACTGCAACAGTCTTTTTTTGGCAAGTTAACTTTAGAGATTAAATAGCAAGAGACTGGTGGCCAAAATTTTACTGTTCTGTTACCTGTCAGCGACTTTGGGATTAGGAGGTAAATGAATGATAAAATACTGACATGAACCTCTATGAAATTCCAATTTCAGCATTGGCAGTCCTGACACTTTTAAAAACCTATCCATTTTTAATACAGTTTCATCTGTGAGTTTTAAGAATAGTTTTAGAAATCACAGAGAGATCAAATATATTGCAGCAAGGATTGTAATGACCAGGAAAAAAATTTTGGACAGGTAGAGGATGCAAATAATATACAGCTATCTAAAGCATCCTCTCAGTTGTTGATTTTCTGTAGAAACTACTTTTACGTATGTAATAGATGAATATATTCAGTATGTCTATTATAAATCTTAGAATTATGTGCAGTATCTCTGATGAAACTGATTCTGTTGGTATTTAAAAGATCTCATTGCAGTTATCTTGCAGAATATAAATTATTGGAAGTTCTTAAATGAGTTTGACATATTTTAATGAAAATTATTTAATTCAGTACACTGTGAGATAGCATTATCAAAAGCAGAAAGTGCTGTACTACCAGCCACTAAGAAAACTAATTTCATAAGTAGCACTAGTCAGAAGAGTATTTCTTCAGTGCAAGAATTTTGAAGTTGAATGGTTGTGGAGAGAGTCATGGTGTTTCAGAATTAAAATTAGGATTTCACAAGTTATCTGTGGGAATGGAAAAACTGCAGCAAATTTAACAGAGAATTGAAAAATGGTACTGGATCAGATGCATCAAGCTTTTAGACTTCTCAATGCAACTCTTGAGTTCTGGGTCCTCAAGGCTGCTGCCCCACACATTGGCCCAGACGTTCTCAGGTGTGCAGCTTGAGCATCCTGAGCTACACTGTGCCTCGGAGGGGCTCCTTCCTGTGCAACCAGCTCAGAGCTCTGAGACAAGCAATAATGTACCAGGCTGCTGTGAGTAAAGTAATGTGTTCCTGGCAGAATTGGACCGAAATGTAGCATACCATCAAAGGTGCTGGTCCATAGAGGGATTTTTTTGCTTTCTTTTTTTCTTCCCTTTTTTTTCTTCTTTTTTCTTGTTTCTCCCCGCGCGCCCCCCCCCCCCCCCCCCCCCCCCGATAGCTGATACCCACCATTGTTTGTTTAGGTGCCCTAGCTGCTTGTGTAAAACTTTTCCTTCTAAAGACTACATGCTTCTTAAATTCATAGTAGAGCCTGTAAGATTTCTTAGCTCTGCAGCAGGGAGTTTGGATGAATTTGGCACCTTGGTCATGACAAACCTAAAAACGGTATGCCAAGGCTTTACAGAGGAATGGATTTTGGAGGCCTTATAATTCAGCCCAGTCATCAGTATATGACTTGATAGGAGACTAGGAAGGCTCCAGGATGCTTGCTGAATTGTCACTGGGGGCTTTTATGTTACTTGGGTGTACAAAACTAGACTTAGAACATGCAAGATAAACTTCATATCCAAAACCAAGAGAATTGTGAAAAGTGTTCCAGAGACTCTTTCAGAATGCATGTATTTCAAAACAAGAATTTTCAAAATGTTCTCTAATGAAGTGTCAACAGAAGCTAAAAATTTGAAGAGAAGGTGTTTGACGTGCAGGAGGGTATTGGAGCATTTAGAAGCATGCAGATGGATGACATTTTATGATCAAACTGTGTTACCGCAGATTGTACTGAATAGGAAAACGTACTTTGTATAACTTGTTCTGGAAGATATTTAGTATCTCCTGTTAACATGTGTCACTGCCTAAAGTTATCTTGAGCTTGCCCTTTTAAGTTTCCATTTCCATTCACTTCAATAATAAAATAACTGGAAAGCCCCCAGTGCCAACAAGTTCTATGACATATACAGAACTTAGGCATGAAAGGTCATCTTAACCAGCAGATACATCTTTTTAACATAAATACATGGCAAGATTGTACTAGTGGCTTGATATATTTAGGTGTGACGTTAACATATGTTATTTTTGTCTTGAATCAGAGTGCAAAGTCTTGGAGCATATTGTTACATCTCAGCTTCAGAAATGAAAGTGAAACACCTAGGTGGACACAAGTATATATATATTAAAGTGCAAACTTTTGTACATTAAGGTTTTTGAGGAAACTGTCTGAGGGACTGCTCTGCTCAGGAGAAGGGATAGCCTATTGTAGTCAGGATTTGCTGACATTTTTTCAGTTTTCCAGTTGGAATTTCCTTTTTTTTCATTTGACAACTTTTATGTTACTTGTGATCTGTAAAGCTTACATGTTGAAGCAGACTTATTCTCTGAACAAGACACATGGTGCTGTCAAGAAGAGGTCGTGACAAAAAGTTGGTCTTTATTGTTGTATTGTAACGCTTCAATTCAGCAAATTGCTAAGGCAAGTAACTGTTTTGAATGTAAAGTACCAACTGATTTCCTGGAGATGTAGATCCATACATCTGTTACATCTCATGTCATACACTGACGTACTTTGCAGATTCAAGGGATAATAGCCCTTAACAAGTACAAACATGATGTTACATTTCTCTGTGTAATATTCACTAATTTGCTTTAAACATAACCCACTGTTTGTGTATGAATAAGGACAGAAATTACAATTTCCTTTTGGCACAAAGATCTTCAGAAAGCCAGAAAGAGCTCTGTACAAACCTAATCATTAATGCTATCTTAAGGTTACTAAAATATGTGTATGTACATGATATGTGCATATGTTCTATATTTGTTGCAGCTGTGGTTTTATAAGTTTGGAAATACAACGTCATATAGTTAGAAAACAAAGTTGATTTTGTAATGTTTAGATTCTGCTGGTGTTACAAAATATATTTTGAAAAGTACACTGCAAGTGAAATACTACTCTGTTTCACTTTTAATGAGTTAAAGAAATATTTATTATTCACTCTGTTTTAACTTTCTGTATCTGAAAGTATTAAAATGATAAAACAAAGTAATTCTAATTGAGTTGAGGTGTTTCACAGACTAGGCCATGACACTGGTTCTGGTTGCAGCGCTGTGTGTGGTGAAGGGAGAATGGTGTGGTTCAGTTTCTCCACTGTGAAAAAGGAGGCAGGTTATTGCCAGAAGCAACAGTGTGTGTAGCAGTATGGTAGAGGACCACTATATAATGAGGGAAAAGCACAAAGTGCAGTTAGAGTGGACTTTGTCTCACTCCGGATGCTGTGAGATACTCAGAGGAGGACAGGAGGTTCCTTGGGAAGCTTTGCACTTACTTATCTTCAATTACAAATTAATGCCATTCAAAGCCTTCTGTGTCACTTTCTATCCTCCAGAATTTTCCCATCCTGCAATTTCTTTTCTTAAAGGAGAAGAGGCCTTGGTTAGTTTCCCCCCCCAAAAAATCTTAAAAGTGATCAAACATGTTACAGACTGATTATATGTCAGATTTCAGTTTTTAGAAATAAGCTTGAATATCTTTTGTTCCAGTGTATATTGAGATCATTAGCTATATTAATAAAAAATATGCATTAGATGTAGAAATCAGTTTTCAGGTTTTACATAAAAAAATGTAGTATAAGTAAATATTTACTGCTTATTTCCTATACCCTTGAAAGTACCAGATAGTAATGGAAATGCTGACAAAATTTCCTCCAGGTAATGAGGCTGATGTCACTGTAGAGGCTTTAAATCAGTGTAAGCCCATCTGCTGGGAATCAGTGCCATTCTTTTAAATATTTTATATAGCTTCCATTATGAACTAATTATTTGTATGTTAGTGTTTCTTCACATGCACCTTTTTTAGAACTAAAAATAAATACGAAATAATCTTATTGTAAATGTCTGATCAATACAAATAAAACTTAGCAGTTTAATTCAGAAGTTCCAAAAGAAAGCAGCAACCTGACAGTGTTTTTTGGGTAGTAAGCAAAAAAAAAAGTCTTCAGGCAGGACTTGTTCAAAATTATATCCTGCTGCATTATAACATGCAGCAAATAAGAAGCTAAAGAAGATCACACAGAAAAAAAATTAAATAATAAAAAAAAGCAATAAGCAACAAACCAGTATAAAATGCTGAGAAGAATCACTAAGTTTCAGCAGAGCACTCTTAGTTAATAAGCCATCAATTAATTTCATCTAAATTTCATTCTTGTGGTTTCATTGACATAAAGTCTCTTTTGCTATCTGTCTTGAGATGCAAGACACAAGAGATGAGGGCATTGTTTTACTGGTTATTGTTTATAAAAGGTAATGTGATTACTATCTATTTATAAATAACAACATTTGGGAGCTATTCTGAGTTAGGAGGAAAAATATATGATAATATTTCACACACCATGTAATGTAAACTGTATTTCTTTTATGCAGCTTGGGGTTCTAACATTTCAAATAGATTTTAGTTAAGTAAAAATAAACAGCAGAAAATGTGGTTGTCAAGGTAAATTTGCATTGCAGTTCATACAAGGCAGTGATCAGTGATGTAAATGTAAAGATCTTCTATTTTAAAACCCCTCTATTGATTTTGTTTATGTCAGATTTCTTTTGTGTTGTGTTTTGTGTCTCTGTGGCCTTAAAGGTTAGCATGTGTAAGCTGATTTGAGGAAACAAAAGTTCAGGTGAGACAGCGGGATGTTAACAATACCGCTTTGACTAACAGGTATAGCAAAATTCAGCTGGAGTGAGCTTCACTTCAACACAATTGTGTGAGTGTTTTGGCATTCCTTGAAGCTCTGGAGTGGCTTTTGTTGTAGTACAGATAAGATTAACAGGTATTTTCTGTAGATAGTGTTGTGTATTGCAGGATATAGAGCCTGACCTCACAAAAAAGTGTACGGAGCATGGCTTTTCCTTTGTTTTTCTGGCATCTGAATAGTTTTCAGCGGTTTGATAACTCAGGATGTTCAACTTCTGGAGAACTGGCTACTAAGTACATGTGACTAAATTGTACGTGAATGTTTGGTCCAGCACCAGCTGTGCTGCATTCATTCACCATGGCCAGACTAACTCTACAGTGAAAGTGTACTGATTCTGAGGCACTGACTTTGCTGGACATGTGCAGAACTGTACATGTAAAATTCATCTGACCAGGTTTCTCATGGATTTCAGCATTTAAAATCAGCCAGGGCTGCATGTATCTGCGGCTTCATTTAATATGGTGCTTAACAATGGCTTAAGGGCTTAAGTGCAGTTTAATGGGAAAAGAATCTCTGCAGTGAGGCAGTTTTCATGCTGCCTACCAAAATGCTAGGGAACTGCTTTTTATACTTAACAGAAGATGTACTCCTAGATCTTTGTCTGTTTCTACCCTGTCTGTTAATCTTAGTTATACCTGTGTGCTGTGTTTATAACATCTATTGAGTAGTATTAAGAGAAAAAAACTGTACCGAATTAGTCATCTTGTCTTCAATCACTGTAGCACTTTGAAACACATGAAGTGGTATTCCTAAGTAAGTGTATCTTGTGGAGGCTGTTATATGTTGAGGCCTGGAAGTATGTAAATAACATTATGGGAAAACTTGTGATAGTTAGTATTTCTATGAAGTAAGTGTAGAGATCCAGTGCTGTGAGTGTCTATAGATGTGTATACATCTCTATGCATACATGTATGTGCGTGTATATATGACTATTTCCATTCAGTGCATAGTGCCAGTATCTGCTTGTGAAAGCTCTTGCTTCTCTGAGGCTTCCCAAGAAGTTGGGCAGGGGTCCTCAAACTACGGCCGGCGGGCTGGATATGGCCCCCCAGGGTCCTCAATCCGGCCCCCGGTATTTACAGAGCCCCCCGCCCCCGCCCGCCCCCCCCCCCCCCCCCCCGCCGGTGGTTGGGGGGGAAACCAAGCAGCCACAGATGGCTGCCTGCCACTGCATCCACGCCGGCCCCCTGGTTAAAAATAGTTTGAGGACCCTTGGACAAGGGTTTCAGAATGGGTTTGTAGAAGTGACAAGTTCCAGTAAATTGGACTGAGATTTTTCATGCTAAGTGATTTTCTCAGGGTAATTTTAGTGGGAACTTAAATTACAATGTAGGCTATTAAAAAAATCAACCAAACAAAAACCAACCCCGAACAAAAATGACCCACCAGCTTTTTGGTCTGGGAAGGTTGCAGTACTTTACAGAGGGCCCTATATTTAAGGAGATACCTTTGGGTATCCAAAATTTGTCTAAGCATTTTCCTTGGAATCATAGAGTAGTTCGTGTTGCAAGGGAGCTTTAAAGGTCATCTAGTCCAACTGCTCTGCAATAAGCAGGGACATCTTCAACTGGATCAGGTTGCTCAAAGCCCCGCCTAGTCTGACCTTGAACACTTCCAAAGACCAGGCATCAGCAACTTCACTGGGCAACCTGTTGCAGTGTCTCACCACCCTAATTGTAAATCTTTTTTTTCTTACATGGAGTCCAAATCTACCCTCTTTTAGTTTAAAACCAATACCCTTTGTCCTGTCACAACAGATCCTGCTAAAAGTTTGTCCCCATCTTTCTCATGAGCCCCCTTTATATACTGAAAGGCTACAATAAAGTCTCCCCAGACCTTCTCTTCTCCAGGCTGAACAACCCCAACTCTCTCAGCCTTTCTTCATAGGAGAGTTTCCATCCCTCTGCTCATTTTTCCGGCCCTCCTCTGCACCCACTCCAACAGGTCCATGTCTTTCCTGTGCTGACTGCTCCAGAGCTGGGCACAGTACTCCAGGTGGGGTCTGACCAGACCAGAGTAGAGGGACAGAATCACCTCCCTTTACCTGCTGGCCACACTTCTTTTGATACAGCTCAGGCTGTGGATGGCTTTCTGGGCTGTGGGTGCACACTGTCGGCTCATGTCCAACTTTTCATCGAGCCCTACTCCCAAGTCCGTCTTGGCAGGGCTGCTCTCAGTCCCTTCATCTCCCAGCCTGTATTGATACCGGGGGTTGTGCTGACCCAGGTGCAGGACCTTGCACTTGGCCTTATTGAACCTCATGACGTTCACATGGGCCCACTTCTCAGGTTTGTCCAGGTCCCTGTGGGTGGCATCCTATCCTTCAGGCATGGCAATTGCACCACTCAGCTTGGTGTCATCTGCAGACTTGCTGATGGTGCACTCAATCACACTGTCTGTGTCACTGATGATCTTACACAGTACTGGTCCTAGTATGGACCCCATGAGGGACACCATCTGTCACTGAAATCCATGTGGACATCGAGCCATTGTCCAGTACCCTCTGGATGTGACCATCCAGCCGATTCCTCATCTGCCAAACAGTTCATCCATCCAATCCATATCTCTCCAATTTAGAGAGAAGAATATCATTGGGGACCATGTCAAAGGCCTTACCAGAAGCCCAGGTAGATGACATCCGTAGCTTTTCCCTTGTCCACTGCTGGTAGTCATACCATCACAGAAGGCCAATAGGTTAGTCAGACAGGACTGTCCTCCATGTGCCTTGACATAGCTTCTAGGAGGATCTGCTCCATGATCTTCACAGGCAGAGAGATGAGGTCAGTAGTTCCCAGGATCCTCCTTTCTACCTTTTTTTTAAATGGGTGCAATGTTTCCTTATTTCCAGTCACTGGGGACTTCACCTGCCTGCCATGACTTTTCCAATACCATGGAGAGTGGCTTGGCAACTACATCAACCAGTTCCTTCAGGACTCTTGGATGCATCTCATAAGGTGCCATAGACTTTTGTGTGTTCAGGTTCCTCAGATCATCACAAATCTGATCTTTTCTTACAGTAGGAGGGACTTTGCTCCCCCAGTCCCTCTTACGGTCCATCCACTCAAGAGGTGTGAGAGGAGAGGTTGCCATTGAAGACTGAGGCAAAAAAGTTCTTGAGTCTTCCATGTACTGTGTGTAGATGTCTCTGGAGCTTCCTAATGACACTTACTTGTTTCAGGCCTAAGGAGTGTTTTCCTTGTATTGAGAGGCTGAAGTCAAGCTCCAGGGCAGAAATCTTAGGCTTTTTCCTCTGCTGTCAGCAACACTGCTGCAGTGCCCACCACATCACAGTGTGTCGACGGCTGTGGAGAACCCAAGCACCTAGTGGAGGTTCATGGCTCGTAGGGAGCGTAAGGAAGGAAGACATAGCTCAGGACTTCTTCTGCAAGAAACTGGACTTCAGAAGGAAACAGAACTGGAGAGGAAATGGAGAATTGGAAGGAGTTGCATTAGTTTTTTAGGTGGAAAAAAATTGGTAGGTGATCCTGGAACTGAAAGAACAAGATGTAAAGTAACCAGTAGCTAACGAGGAAGTGAGGAAAGCCTGGTGAAGAGCCGTAATGCTGGGGAGAGGACCAGGGCTGACCAATCAACAAGCAAATGGGAACAAGGGCAGGGCACAGTGTGTATGTCCAGATGGAACATAAAAGATGATGTTTAGTTAGGGACATACCACAAATGACTGTGCCCACTAAAACACAGTCCCTTAGATCTGGGAATGGAGCCAGTGTTTTTTAAAGGCTTATCTATGGTGGAAGACGGGGGTCATTTTAAAATTTGTTTACAGTGTTACTTAAGCTGTGTTAATTCCTGTGTAGATGCAAATAATTCTGAGTTGAAATGAAATTCACTTGATTTGTTATAATTTGTTTTGAAATTGAACTTTCCTACTTCAATATAAATCAGTCTAATATTTCAGAATGTTCCTGTACAGGCATCCTGCAAGTCACATTACTTTCCTGTCGTCAGCAGTCCCAACTGCAGCATGGTATTTGATGTTACCATAGGAAAATTTTACTGTTATATTTTAGCAGCAAAGAAACCCAGGACCTTGCAGCTGAAGTTAATATACCTTATATGGTTCCTCAAAAAGTATACTTTATGTGGCTCCTTATATGGATCCTCAAAAAAAAGAGCAGGGTCAACATCTAGGAGATTATACAGACATATGTAAAAAGTGTTTTGGAGGAACGTGACTGAGAACTAAAACACTGAAAAATTGGCTGTTATTGTATGGAGTGTGGCACAAAACTGCACGGTATAGCTTACAAAGTTTTAAGCCAGCTCTTTATGCATTATTCTGTATATTCTTTCATTTCATGGGCATGTATAGTAGTACTGTTTATATGAGTCTGCTTTAAAGACTGAAGCTTCCCCAAGTATACAAAACATTTTTCCATGGGAAGAGCAATCAAAAAACTTGAGTGATTATTCTCCCATATAAATAACACTTTATATTGGGAAATTTTATGTGATATTAATAAAGGTGGTACTACAAACACAGCCTGTAATTAGAAATATAAATGCATCACAGTGCTAAGATTTTTTAAATTAAGGATTAACTTTGAGATGGATTTTAACTTTTGTAGCCTTTGATTTACAAAAAAATAGGCCTGTGCCAATCCGCTTACCCTACTGTATCATACAAAGGAAATGAATAGAGATGTGAAATGAAAACTGAAAAACTGATTACACAGTAGTAAGTACAAGATTGTTAGATGATGCATAGAAAAATAAAAACTATAACACTATCATTCAGAGAAATGATGGAATGCCATGTTTGTTTTTGTATCCCTAATTTACAATAAAAAGATGACTTTGTACCTGAAGTAGCTAGATTAGATGGAACAGTCCATGTTACCTTCTTGACCAGAGGAGTCTGAGTGGTGAGGGTAACCTGATTTGGATGGGAGGAAGTGTGAAAACAAGGAAGACTATTAAGTATGATCCCAACATTAATAGTAGGTACTATGGTAATGTGAACAAGATACTATAATTTCTTGAAATTGAGGAGATGGGTGAAATACAGTCAGAGCTCCCTTTGGTATTCTCTTCACGCAGAAGCTTAGAAATATTTTATTAAATATTAATAACAACATAAAAGACCTTTGGTCTTATTTTCATTTTAATTAGGCAGGATATATATACCATTCACTTTGAAGCCAAATGCTCCTAACCTGCAGGGGGTACTCGAAAATTGAACCAAGTAGCATTTAGTGTTTCTCCTCCTGCCATGAGATAATTAACATCTATTCTTTTGTGGACTCTCTTAGTGTTACCTGATCGCCATATAGAGGTTTCATGTTGACTTCTAGAAGAGTTTGAGTGGTGTGGTGTGAAATGCTGCCTCAGCCTGTTTCTTACAAATTGCCAGAACTCAAGAAAATTATTAATCTTCAACTTAGACCTGCTGAACCTACAAGAGAAGCTTAATGCCATAATGAAGTCAGATTGGAGAGACAAAATGGACAATAATTTCAGGAGGGTAACAAAGCTATGTATGGTATACCGAACCCATTTCTTTTTTGGTGAACAGCAAAGGCAACTGAAAAAACTGAGAACTTAATGGTAGCTGGTATGGCTAAAAAGAATAGAAAGTTTTTTGACACATAAAGCTGAGGCAGGAATTAGTAAGAAACAAATGAAGACAAATTGAAAGAAATTGTATGAAGGCTGTGGGTTTCTAGACTTTTTGGCCAGATGTTTACCCAGCCTGCCTACTTCTTACGCAGGCTTCCCACTTCAGATCTAAAGCCTAAGAATCATCTTAAATGGGGCCTTGGAGCTTCTGATCTAGCAGCCAGGGATCCTGGGGCCTCTGTTAAGAGAACCTTGGAAGATCTGCCAGGCTCCTTGGCCAGCTTTTTCCTCTGGCTAATGGCCTTTGGCATCCACTTTGGCCAGAGCTTGGTATACTTTAGCCAACTGACCAGGTAGCCTGGTGTTTCGTTAAGTCTTAGACCTAATGTATTTCGCTTGGTCAGTCTATCACAGAGCTATAAGCTTGCCAGTCCTGCATCTGTGGGACTGGACACTCCTCATGGCTAAGCTTCCTTAAACTGAAGAGTCTGGTTGACTTAAATGAGTTATGCACACTTACCAACAGGAAACAGAGCTGCTTTCAGGGGAAACCCACCTGTGTTCACTCAGTGAAAACAAGTATTGTCATACTAAATACTTCACTTTGTGATGAATTCACATTTTTCATTGATTATCAGAAAAACTGTAACAAGTTTGACTGTCAGTGTGCCCCGTGACATGACTGTCTCCTCTCTACATATAAATTATGAAACATGATAAATTGCATTAAAACATTTTTTCATGGATACTCTCCTCCATGGAATAGATGGTTCTTCTTTAATTAGCTAGCACTCAACATTTTATATATTTAGATATATTTGTATATTCCTGTTGTGTTAAATTAACATAATTCCCTATGTCCTATACATTTTTTAGCCTTGCTATGGGGACATGATTATTCATTTTTCCATATAAGTGTATTTGAAGGTGATAACACTCCTGTAGGATGAAGCATTATGGAAATAAATTTCAGGAGTATTTATGAGACACCCATGGTGTGCTGATGTTAAAAAGCTGGTTTTTTTCCAAAACTGCTGTGAAGGGGTATAAAAAGCTTTGTTTAATCAATAAGGTAAAAATCCAGCGAACAACTTCCTTCATCTCCTGATTGTCCTTCATTTTTAGAGAAAATGTTAAGTGGTTAATCTCTGCCTTTCCCTTTTTTTCTTTTTTAAAGAAAATCACATATTCTGGTTATGATATACTGAGATACTTTTCCTGTGTAGTTTGTAAATTGTAACAGGTGTAATCAGGTTTTAGTAAATTTAGAAACTTCCACTTTTGCTGTAGCACATTATCTTACCTTCCACCCTTCTGCTATTAGAAAAGCTAATTTAGCCTGTTACGTAGTGGTTACCAGGCTTGGGCTAGTAAGGACCACGGAAGTTACAAAACAGTTTCTACGGTATCTCACTTCCCTTGTTCTCAGATGTGCATATAATGAGTTAGAACTGACTGGAAATATTAAGCCTGTTTTGTACTGCTGGAGCAGTTGATCTGATGAGTTGGTGTGAATTTGAAAATGTTTATGTTCGATCAAAAGAAATCCCTGTCTTTGTACATGGGAAGCTGTAAAAGTATTAGCTGTTACTAAGCAGGAGGAAACAAGTAAAAGGAATGCTTTTGTTAGTGCATACAAGTTTTTGCCTTTTTTGTGTCAATAAATAAAACAGCAATCCCCACCAGCTACTCAGGTATGAATATTACAAGTGAACACTTTCTGTGTTTAAAAAGTTTTATTACTCAAAGGAGTTTTGAGGTATAAAAGATAAAAAATATTAGACTTAACTTGTGTTTCTGATAAATAAATGTAATTACTCAAGGGTTTTGAGGCATAGAAGATCAGAAATATTAGTCTTCTGTTTCTACTAAAAAGAATGAGCGAAGCCAATTGATTATGCCAATAAGATAATAAAACTCATTTCTTCCAGAGGTTCAGTAGCTGAATTTTGGATACTCATGTAAAATACAGTCATCGATCATTTATACTGTAATATATAAAAGACAAACTTCAATATTTGAATTATATTGTGTGGTTGCCATCATGGCACTATGGAACACTGATGGGTTTCTTGGAAAACACAACAAACTCAACTCCTGAATTCTGAATAAGGATAGTGTAAAGGATGAACAAAACATCAGAGACTTCTGTGAAACTGAAGCACAGCTTTATGATTTAATGTGGCCCCGTTTTTAGCTGCCACAGTGTTGAAGACCTTGAAGTAAGTAGGATCTAGGTATCAGGCCAAGGTATCCATATATCCATATATCCATGTATCAAATCCATTCTAAGTCATTAAAATTGAAGCAAAAGAACAATATATCCTTCATATGGGTATGAATAGTGTAACCCTGTTTTTAATTGCCTAGATTACCTGTTTTGAGATTCATCATTATTGAATTATAGTAGAGTCTGAATATTTCCATTTCATATATATTTATGACTGTATTATGTAAGAAAGAAAAATTGCTTCCAAACTCGTAATGAATTCACTGTACGTCTGGTATTTTTCTTCAGTTTCCAGAAAATTCAACAAATGAAATGGCAATTGTGTAGTCTGCCTTGAAAGAGCAGCTGCAGAAGTTAGTTCACCACATAATAAGTTGGACAAAATTATTTATGAAGTACTGTTTCCTTAATTATTTCACAGAACCTTTCTGGCTCTGGAGACTTATTTGAGCCAAGCATTACAAATCGCTGAATTTCAGAAATAGTAGATTCCTGTCCTTCCTCCTTTACCTCCATTTTTTAGCATGTATTTTCAGTTTATGACCAAGAATGACTTTTTCCCCCTGATTCTCAGGCACAACTGAAAACAAGCCTGTATGAAAAATTGCCCCCAAAACTACTAATCCTTTGTAGCTTCATACTAGCGACTCTATATTATTGGTCTTTATATTTTAATACGAACTTGAGATCTAATAAACCAGTGTTAATCAGACGACTGAATTAATCTGAGTTTTCTCGTGACAGATAATTCTTACAGTAGAAGTTTTGCAAAATTTTAAAGAAAATAGGAACACAGGTGTGATGTACTTGACATAGACATGAGTATTTATAGCAAAAAAATACAGAATGCAGTCTCTCAGAGGCCTGCCCAGATGCCTTTTCAAAATACTACTTTGCATCTGGGCATCAAGAAATATGAATGAATGTGCTGCAATTGAGATTACTAAAACTAAAAGAAGATGAAGTAAGTTAGTTTAATTTTGACCTTTTAGTTCAATATGCTAATATCATTAATACCTGCCAGAAGGAATGGCTATTTGTTATTTCATTATGAATACAGTGAAATTTTAGCTTGGGACTATGAGGTCCTCATAATAAGTTTCTTGCCTTTATTGATTATGCAGAATGATAAAACATATTTATTGGCCTGACAAAATTTGGATGGTCCTAAGAATTTTTTCTAGATGTTTCCGAAAAGAACCAAGCTAAAGGAAGCCTTCATTTGCCCTGTTGCTAGGAAATACAGTGATGATCTTGCCACAAAAGGAAGAAATTCAGGAGCTTTGTGCAGGGTCACTGGAAACACTGCTTCCAATTAGTCATCTGTTCCTGCTCCCTGCAACTGCAGGCTTACTCCCTACACTCAAGTTTCCCAGTGTTTTTTCCTTAAAAGATTTCGTTCTCCCCATACCCTGTCTTACTTTTTGTCTGCCTTCAGCATTAGCTATATGTAGTTTATACTTGCAGAAAATGTTTCTTTATTCTTTGGGGGAAAAGTAGTCGTCTCTGTCCCATCCAGCACGTTTGCATGAAACCACTATTGCTGTCATATTTAGGGAGCTAAAATGATCTAACACAGAATGTTGTGGGGAATCATGACTGTCTTTTGTCTAATAAGCAGGGGGAGGTTGTCTGTGGGATTTGAACCCACAGCTTGAGCTTGCAGGTGTGCACCTAGCCTTCTGTGCCGTTATGAACTAAGGAGAGGGTGTATGTATTGCTGGGGCTGGGGGATTATCAGTGCAAAACAGTTAAAGTTGCTGCTGCTGAAGAATACTCTGTGTGTACAGTGCAAGTAGCATATAAGCACTATCACATTAATGGTCACATTTTTATTGATTGTATTTTATTTTTATCAATTGAAACAACCAGGGTTTTCTTTGCCACAAATTCTTAATGGTATGAAATAGTGTGTGGCTTGAGTATAAGCAGCAGACTGGAGAAGGAGGATAAATTATTTTCTTTAATAAGACATTTTTAGGTTGTAGGAAGGACTATTAAAAAAATTGAAGGTTCAGTGCAATGGCTGAACTAAATTATCAATCAAAATCAAGTGGTGAAACCAAAATGTTTTGTTTCATATTAAATACAGTACTTTGTTTCACCAGCAATTATACTTTAGACTCTTAAAAAACCACAAGGAAATAAGAGATGCATGAATAAGCAACCAAATGAGAGACACTGAAGCAGCAATGTAGGCTGTCTTAAATCATATTTAGGTTTTATAACTTAAAAAGCATAAGGGCCATGCTAACACATTGCAAGCTTATCCTGTTTTGGGTATTCCATTGGATGCATCCACAGAACACCCACAGCTTTGCTGTGGGGCCTGAAATTATACATGCATGCTAAGATATAGCCCTGTTTGGTTAGGGTTAACAACAGGGGTGTGATAAAGGCTCTGAATTTCTGAGTTGTTTCAGTGGTCCACTCACATGTAGAATAAATGTTACAACACAGGCTGGCTGGGAATGGGGCTGCCAGTTCTTAGGGTAAAACACATCTTAGGCTTAAAATGAAAAAGCGATGGGAATCCTGTTAAAAAATGCTATTTTTTTGTGAGAAAGGGAAAAGAGACTGGGACCAAAAGGTGATGCAGGTTTATGCCTGCTCATGAAATCCCTAGCCTTGCAGGCAAATGGAGTCTACAAAGGGTTTTGTTCAGCATGTCTATTCTTTTTCTAAAGATTCCATGATTCTCTTCAGATTTCAAGGGTAAAGTGTCCTTTATTAAAGAAATTAGTGTTTTTGGTTTCTTGCTTATATGCTGTGTATTCTGCCAGGACTTGTGCAAAAATAGGGCTTTTGAAGTCTCCAGGCTCCAGTAGAATGCTCCTAAACAGAGCTCTAGCACTGACTCTTTAATCAAGCAGGTAGGTTGCTGCCAGAGAAGGGTCAAAGGATCTGCATGTGGGAGTGCCTTGAGAGATCCAGGACTAGGACCAATCAGGCTGTAGCCGCACCTGGAAGCACAAAAGGTTCAGCAACCAGGTCTGCTCACATCAGAATGGTTCAGCTTGAAGAGCAGGATGAGGCCAGCTAGGGAGAAGTGAGTGGTGCACCCTCCCTTGTTGATCCTTAGCATTTTTTCTAAACTGTTCTTACGTAAATTAAAAGGTACTTTAAGTTTTTTAGTAAGTGCAGTGTTTCCAGTAACCTAGCTGTTCTACGGATAGAGATTACTTTCTTCATTACTTTCTGCATCTATAGTCCAAAATTCTCTCTTCCTGGAATTTGGATGTAGGATGTAAAGAAAATAAAATTAATATCTAATTTATTTGATCCTTAAAACTGTAAAGTTCTATGAAAGCCATTTTATATAGGTGGGATTAGGTGACAGAAGAATTTATTTAACACGAGATTCTCCATCTATGGGGAAGGACTTTCCATTGTATATAGCTATTTTGCATTGCATGCTATAAACAGTGACTCCTCTTCTGTATTGCTATGTCACAGCAGCACGTAAGAGGAATATGAAAGGTGTTTTTTTAATGTAGTTCCTTTCCTTAGTGTAGTAACATTCTGACAGCTACAACCTGAGAATAATCACTTATTTAATCTCTTTCTTTGTAGATATCCTGACAGTTATTTTGTGGGGTTTTTTTTTAAGAATTACAAATTGACTAGAAGGTGATGGAAGAGCTGTAGTTTCCTGCTAAGGAAAACCACCTAAATAATCCCAAACGATATAATGTTAAAACCAGGTTGCGCTTACTGTAGATAGCTCCACTGTTGCACAGGAGCTGCCCTACTAGAAAATCTCTCTTATATGCATTTAAAGTTGTTATATATCTTTACACAAAATTATATGCATATTAAAGTGAAAATTTTAATGAGTTTGGACTGCAATGTCTTTTAAAACTCCGATTCTCAAAATGTTAGCAATGTGAATTAAACAAAATAGTATTTATCAGTGAGGGAAGAAGAGTCACCTTAAATGTACCATCTGTTGTCTGGCCTTCAAATAGCGCTAGTCCTACCTACCCTCTCTCAGTTGATCCCAAACAGCAATATATGGAACCAGGCAAGGGTCATTCGAAAGTAGTAAAGAGAGATGATTTCCTGTTAAGGACATAAACAAGCAAGCAGTTTGGATCTTCTTCTAATTGCTTTTGTTTATGTTGAATTTATAACCTTTCAGACTTTGAATACCCAATCTTTTGTATAGTCTGGAGGGTATTTCTGCTCTCAGTATAGCTGAATAGTGGCTGATACATATTTCTGTACTGAATAGTTTTGTGTAGAGCCTGTAAAGGAGGATCCTGGCTTTGGAAAAGTAGCTTCTCTCCCAGCCCGTGTCATAGGCTTCTAACCTCCTGTGTTCAGATCATTTAAGCTGCAGTTTCTTAAGTGTCAGTTCACTGGTTTTAGTGCTTTGATAGCCAGTCCAGAGGTGTTGAGCATGAGAACCTGAGGCTGAAGTCACTAATGCTGCCTGTGTCTCTGAAAAACCTGAGCATTTCATTGTTTCAAGCTAGGCATCCAGATATCCATGTGATGAAAATTAGCACATGGAGAATACCCTACAGAGTACCTACCACAGACAGAATGCATGTTTACATTTACACTTGTAATGAATTTATTTTAATTGTAAATTTCTAATATAAGTTTTAATTATTCTTGCAGATGGGTAATATACTTACAAGGAATAGTAAGTAATGTAACATTTAGAATAGAAATGAATGTGTACAAATAAAAATAACATTTCAGTTATTCATGTGACAATTTTTAATAACAGCAATGATTATTTCTTCACATGTCAACTATTACTATAAAATAATAAATAGAAGGATCAGTCTGGGAGGTAAAAAAGAACAGAATGCCATTGTGGCACTGCTAGATAGGGCTACAAAATGTAACATCAAGCTGAAACTTTAGGAGTATTTCTGAGTATCAGACTTGGTATCTCAAAATAAAGTTCCTATTTACTGAAGAGTTTACTTTTTTGCATTGCAGATTGTTAAATTAATGTGTGGCAGCTCTGAATGATTTGGCCAGGTTTTTTGGTAAAGTCTGTGTTTTCAAAGCACTGTAAAATGTTACAGACATTTTGTTACAGCAGTGTCACTGTAGTGTGTGGCTGTCTTATCTGGGAGGACATCCTACTCAAGATGAAAAATATGCTTCCTATGTATGAGTTTGTTTTACATGTATTTATCAGTAGAGAGAGCGCTCTGGCTTCTTGGGATTTGACAGCTGAACCAGGCAAGGTTGTGTCCTTCTGCAGTCCCGTTGGCTCTGCTGTTTTCCCTGGGCTCCCATTCTGTTAGCCACTGATTCTCCTTTCTTTAGTGCTGCTCAGGTCAGAGAATTTCAGGGATGAATAATTTCAGAGATGAATTCTTAAAACTCCATTACTTTGGAACAGTTGAAAGCAGATTAATTTGATAGTAGTCGAGATGGGAGAAAGAACAGGGTTAGGAATAGGAAGTGGTCTGGGGGGTTAGCAGAGTGATGGATTTCTGTGCTGTGTGGAGGAATAAAATGGTAGATTTCCACAAGGAGGGCACTGAAGTGAGGAAAACATTCGAGTCACTTGCTCATAAGCAGTGAAGACTTCAGATTTAATAATCTGTTTTTTGCTTTGCTTGTTGTTTCTTTATTTCAGTTCTGTCCATTAAAAACTAAAGTAATTGTCCCAATTTGGGACTGTGATCTCATTCAAAATGTAAATAAAAATAGGATACTAGTATGGTAATTAATTTTTCTGTATTTCACTTGCTCTAAGTAATGATAGTAGTTTTCCTCATGTCTGGGCTTTTTTTGTCCTGATTTTCACATGAATTGAATTTTAGCTGTCATAGCCAATCCAAAACTGCAAGAACATGGACTATAAAATTATTTATTTAAAATAATAGGTAAATTAAATTTTTTACCTAATATTACTCATAAAGCCCACATCGTTTGTAGAGTATGATTATACAGAGCAGCACTGGTCTAAATCTCCTACCTGTTGTTACAGCTGAGTAATGACTTCATAAATGTGTGGGTGTAATTTTGTAACTGGAAAATGTCTTCTCTTAGGTCATTAATTTCTATCTTCAGCAATGAGTTATGTTTTAATGTGTATGTACTTTTGAATGTCATTTAAATTTATTTTCCAGCATTGCATTCTCAAACGACAATAAGACCAAGTTCCTATCTGGAGTAATAGGAAGGCATGTGGCCTTACCAAAATATCTATGTGCACTCATGCTTGTTGCATTAGTTTACATTTAAGTAAAACTTAATAAGTAGATTAATGGCCTTAGGCATTTCTTTTTTCTTCCTCAAATACTTCAATTTGAAAAAAAATAAGCCAGATTGTCAGTGTGTGCATTGCTGATGTCTTGGGAGTCCACAGGTGGTAATGCAGATCTGTGCTTGCCAGGCAGTGTTTAGTCTGACAGTGGAGTCCATGCAGTTGGTTGTACCATGCTTGTGATACCGAAAAACCAGCAGAAATATAACCCTCTAGAGTTCTTTTTGTTAGTTTAGAAGGCAGGCATTCTTCATTGCAGCACAGGGCGCACAGATTAGCATCTCAAATCATGGGTACCTATCTATCAGCGTTCCTCAATTTATTACAACAAAACATACATATTCATCATACTTCCTTGAAGTTGAATACGTATTATAACTACTTTCCCGAAATTATTTACATATGCATAAGGCACTTGTATATGCACACTTTAGTCCTGGGGATCTTTCTTGGGGTCTTTCAAGACCCCTGGTGGTTGACAAGTTGGGGAACTTCACCTGAACTTGGAGAACATATGCACTACTTGTTCTTGTGTAACTTCGTTTGTTCTCTGTGCTGCATGGTTTTGACTGCAGTGCTCCCTTACCCCACTTCTGTTGTCTATTGTTATATCCCAGCTGTCTCAGAAAGCTTGCTACATCTTAATGAGCGTATTTAATAGGTCGAGTTAACCACTGCTTTAGTTTCAGCCTGTTAGTGATTCTTTATACCTTAATTATATCACTTGTGAGAGAAATGTGGAGTAAGCTCCTTACACCGGATACAGAATCCCTTTTGAATTGGAGTTCATTTTATAAAAATCAGGTTCCCAATGCATTTTTTGGTTTCATTCATTTCATCTATGCAGCCGTCTGCTGGGAAACCATCTTCTGTCTTTCTCAGTCTACAAGAGGATTACTTATTTTGAAAATAAATTAGTTTTTCTAAATTACCAAAAGAGTTCATCTTTCTGTACAAAAGCTGTGATTATTTAACTGCTAGTGAATTCTGAAAGGGTATTTACACTTCCTGTCATGCATCTTAAGTGTTCATACATCTTCAGGCCAAGTACTACATTCTTCTCATTCAAGCTGCCACCTTCAAACTACCCACGCATGGTGGTTTGGTATATTCTTGGCGTTTTTCAAATAGGTTTTAAAATAAAGCAATCCACAGACACAGATGAGTGAAACTGAAAATTAAGGACTGATTTGCAAATTAAGTTGGCTGGGGTTTGCCACTGCCAGGCTGGCATAGGTAGCAGGTCACCCTGCCTCTGACCTTGGGCAGGGCTGTGTCTGATGTTCCTGCAGGGCGTTCTTCAGCTTGAATGGCAAGCCAAACTTCCATGAGGCCTTCTGGCAACTTGCTACTTGCTCAGACAGCTTACCCTCTCAGTCATCACAGACCCGGGGGCAACCTCTGAGTCAGCCTTAGGCCATTGTCTCAGGCTTTTCTTAGGTTTTTCTCAGGTCTCCAGTCTTCCTCCAAGCAGCTACTTATATGGCCACACATGAGAATGGACTCGCCTACCACCTCCTATTTGTCATCTCAATGCTTTTTTCCCTTGTAGAGATAATGTTTTCTTTCATTTCTTCTCCATCCCATTTTCACCCCCTCACTTGCATCTTCATTAATATCTTGTCTGTTTTAAGCTGCTTTCCGTTGTTAGTCGATTGTCCAATTTGTGCTGGTGAAGGGCTCTTCCTGTTTTTCTCTCTGAAAGAATTTGGAATGTCTGAGCCCATAAAGGTTGGTACCTGAATTTAAGTCAGCTAAAACATGTACAACTTTGCAGGGTCAAGGGCTAATCTGGGAAATAATGTCTTGGAAACTTGGTGTTAAATGTTGTCTTGGTAGAGTGTTCAGTATTTTGAAAGATGCTTAACTTAGCGTTGGAAGGCAGGTACTTTAAAAGTGGAAAATACAGACTTTTGAAACATGACTTATGTGACTGAAAAGTATTACATTAAAATAATACCTTTATCCATGTTAGTTTATTTATGGGCTCATATTGTTCAGTGTTTGGTGTTACGAACAGCAGGTTTTTGCGTTCCATATTTCTGTGAGTTTCAATGGCAAGGAGAAAATGCACTTCTTGTAGCTTTCTGCAAAGGCATCACAAGGATAAAGGATACATATGAGCCATTTCTTGACTGACTTGAGTCATTAGAAAGTTTGTGGCTGACAGGCTCTGATTTCACCATTGATTATTAATAAAACATTAGAAATGCACAGTAGTCTTTAAAAAAAGAAATCTAGAAACTTGTCAGTTAAATCAATCTAACGTGAATCAAACAAAACTCGTGATAGAAAGGGTAGGATAGAAGGGCTCATTTTTACTTGACTTGATAAACAGGATTATTACTGAATTAAAGTTTGGATTTTTTGTCAGAACAGGATTTTTTCCAGTATATTTTGACAGAGCCTTCAGCTATGAGAAACTACTGACTGTAGATATTCTCTGCCAGAATGATGAATCTATTTCCAGTAAGCTAGTTGCTTCATCTCGTTGGATATACTCTTGGGAATTTATCACGTAATTCCCTTAATCCAAACCAGTTGGGTACATATTTTGTAATTGATGAATTACTGACAGTAAGTGAATATTCATACAAAATCAACTAATTTTTAAATAAAAATAATGCTGTTTAACAGTTTTTGTACCAGGACTTAGCAGTCTTGTATTTACTCTTTTCACATGAACTAGTGTCATCTAAAACTGCTGTTCACAATTATTACAACATTGAATATGTGCCATCCCAGATAAGAACACATTTACATTGCAACTGTATGTCAAATACTTTTATCAACACAGTGAGTAATACCAGATCACTAGTCCTTGAAATAACATGTCATTAAATTTGCAAAGATGAAACAACTATTCTTCCATCAAATTCTGCTCTACATTTAGATGAAATGCCTTGGTTAAGTAATGTCTTTGAAGACTGGGTGTTACTTCCTTTAGCTCTGATTGTAGTTGGCAGGCATTATATGTTCTTTGTGTATTACCAAAACAGAACATCTATCTGCAGCATACTCTCTGTCTTTTCTTCATAAATGGATGTAACTTTGGTGCATTGGATGTATTTTAGTGTGTTGTTTGCATTTGATTAATTGAGTCTTACTGCTTTTCTGCGTGCATATATCTTATTCCTACTACTGAATATATGTGATTGATGCAGTGAACTGTTGGCTTCTGTTCTGTGAATATTAATCAAAGAATATGCTCCTCTGGTTAATGGCTTTGCAGTGTAGGAGGCAGCCAAACAACATAGACTATAGTCTGCTTTTTTTTTGCCCTTTAATCACTATTGTGTAAGACACTGGCAAGAACACTTTTTTCTCATCTATAAACACTGTTTCATGCTTAAACATATCCATTGTTTGGTCAAAGTTATGAAATATTGTTGCTCAATTAAATTTTGTTTTCAACATTTCCTGGTAAAAGCAGTAATGGAAGAGATAAAACAGTAAAGAGAGATAATTACGAGGAAAAAAAAATACTAGGCATAGCAAGGAAAGAAGAAGCAGATGATGTGGAGTCAGTAAATTCATCTTCATATGGTTTCAGGTCTTATGATTTGGATAAATAGTTTTCTTTAATCAGAAGCCAAACCTGATGCTTTCCTAGATTCCATTACTATGGTGAAAGGGATAATTTATGACTAAACTATTCTTAAAGAGATTCAGGGTACACATTGCTGTATTCTGATGTACACTTAAAATGTGTATAAGGATAGATGTTGATTAGGGTGTGACACCTTCTTTGGGTGAGAAATTAAAAGACATGTTTAGTATTCAAAACAAAAAAGTCAGTAAATGTTTGTGCTGATGGCAGTACAGCTCAGTATCAGAAGCCACAAACTTCTTGAAAACACAGCTCACATTTTTATGACATGTATTTCTGATACGAAGGTTGATAGCTACAGCTTTGGTCATTCTCTGTGAATCTTACCAGTGATGTAGTCAAGGCTAATAAGAAGACTTAGGCTTCAGGATTTCTAGTATTTTACAAAGGGTTTTCTTTTAATCTCCCCTCTCCCCGCCCCTTTCATGAAAATGCCCTAGAGTAGGGGCTTTCTTTAAATTTTTATCAAAATTTTCCTACTGTCATTGGCTTAGTTGTACAAGTAGCAGAACTGATTCAGCAGGAGTTCCTATTGCTGTTGCTTGTTGCCTTTGACCATTAGGACAGTGTTGCTAAAATCCTGTCAGAGTGGTTAGGACCGTAGACAATATCACATTATTTGTATGTACCAATGTTGTTCTACTGATTTTATTTTAACTGTTACAAGTGTAAGCATTTTTTTAATTCCTCCAGTTTCAGCCCAGAAAATGTATCTCGGCTTTGGTTATAGATCATGATTCTGTAATAGTCTAGAAAAGTGTAAGTCAGAAATCCCCTAAACCTTCTGCATTTTTGTGTGATGTAATATGTTCAAAAGCAGGTTTTGGGGGGGAAAACAGTAGCACTGGAGATTGTGATTCATAAAAACCAATAGTTGAAAGCTGTATCATTGAATCATAAAATTTTAGTTCGTTTCCAGTGAGTTTATTTGTCTCAGAGATGTATTTAAAGTATCTTCAGGAAACATCGGTAAGAGAACTGAATGGTTTCAATGAAATACTGGCTTAGTATGCCATATCTAGTGGAAATTAATCTATTTCATATTGGTTAAAGACGTGTTTATCCAGTGTTGTACCACCTCCCTTTGAACACCTCCTATAAATATTCTTCTTGCTTATATACATATATTTGTATTCGAATTTATTATCATGCTCTTTCAGAAGCAGTAATTTGAAGGGGATTTTTACTTACAGATTGTCTATATAAATGAATGTCCTATATATAAATGAATGTCCTAAATGAATATTCGTTTCCTATCCATGTCAAAACGGTAGACCTTGTATATTTTCAAAGTCCTTTCTCCTGGATAAAGGCCATTTCCAGAGTTTTAATTCATAACAACATCTGCTTCTGTGATTTGAGTCTACTTCTTCAGTTTTGATAATAATTATTTCTACATTCTCGTCATTTGTCCGTTCTGGAAAGTTAATTGTTACTCCAACTAAGCATTTTTTTCATGCCTGGTTAACGTAGTTACTGCTTATTGACCTTCTGAAAGTGCTGATCTGCCAAAGAAATTTCTAACACAGTAAGACAAGCTACCTAAACTTAGGTGCCTTTCTCTGCTGATCCACACCTGCCATTGTCCTCTAGTTTTTGTAATCAAATTTTAAGATTTCAACAATAATATGGAAGTAAAAAAGGGCAAAGCCACGACTTTTTAAAGACGTCTTGTTTAGCTTACGTATAAATATTGTCCCTAATATATGCAAATTTTAGCAGGGATTACAGTCTTGTTAGAGCTGATTTTTGCTTTGTTATTTTTTTTGTTAAAAAAAAAGTTCTTTAGAAGTGCTCATATTAAAGTGGTGATGAATATAATAAAAAAACACTAATTTTTTTTAAAAAGAAGCTGAGTTTTTGAATATGGTAATTACTGGCAAGTGCCTTTCCTTCAGCTTTTAGCTGGTAGGAATAAGGCAACTTGTCTGTAATGGAAGAGAATATTAATATTGCTCTTTTCAGTTATTTACATGTCTTTCTAAAAAACAGCAATTTATTTGTTTAGTTTCAGAACTAAGGCAGGCGTTTAGGAATGCCTTTGTATGATAGTTTAATTTCTGTATGTTCATACAATTGTTTATGGAATTAAAAATGAAAATATTTGAACTGAAGAGTGAAGGCAACTGCATTTGTGATATAAATGGGTGGGAAACTAATACTTGCATTTTCTCTTTTTCCAAACTTTAGGGGGGACACAGAGATTACCTCGCACAATTGGAGTGTCTTTGGCAAAAGAACTCATTTTCTCTGCGCGTATTGTAGATGGTGAGGAGGCAAAATCAATAGGATTGATTAGTCATGTGGTAGAACAGAATGAAGCAGGGGATGCTGCATACAGAAGAGCATTAGCTCTGGCAAGAGAATTTTTACCTCAGGTAAAACAAATTATTTTATAGTTTTTTTCAGACATTAAAACTGAAAAAGAACCAGGTGTATCAAGAAAAACTGTCATTAAGTTATGTATTAAAAAGCCATTCTAGGTATGTGGAGAGCAATTAGAAGATTTCTCTGTCATGTATTGAGTGGTGTTATTTGGTAACTACTTCATAGTGAAGCAAAAAAATTCCTTCAGTCTTAGTATCATCATGATATGGTCTGTGTTTGTATTGCATATTATGGCTTTCAAGTTTTGAATGAAAAAACTGTGTATGTGGGGTTTTTTTAGTAAAGCAATTATCTCAATAGGTTATTCTGTTGCTGTTGAACACTTCAGAAGAGAGGCAAAAAGGTTCACATGAAAGCGGATGTATCTCAGTCTAACTCCTGTTTTGAAAACATAAAGCTAAATGTAACTTCAGTGTTAAAGCAGAACCCATTTACTCATGGAAATTTTGCTTTGTGTCCTTTGTGTATAAGCTCGATGAAAGAATCATTCTCTTATTATCATTCATTCAAAGTGACATCCTCTCTCTGTCCTTTTTGAAAGAATTGAAATGGGATTTGCTGAATTCCTGTGCTTTAGAACATGAAAATTTTAGTAAGAAGTTTAAGTATGGCCCTTCCAGGAGTCTTTGTGTTAGCTGATTGCTGCCTGTTCCCCTGTTGTCGTAGGCTGCAAGCTGTTTATACAGAGTAGGAATGTGAATTTGGAGCTTTTGATAAACCTGCTTTTCAAGTGATTGATCCCAGATAGCAAATTCATAGGAGACAGAAGAAGAAAATAATTAATAAACCACTTTATTGGATCACACGTCTAACAGCTAGAATTTTTCATTGAAAATCAAAAATGCTACAGATTACATGTGGCATTTAACATTGGTTATTTGTGTCTAGAATCCCCTTATAGAAAAGCAAGCATGAAAAATACAGTAAAAGATTTAGCATACAATGATTCTGGAAGGTTGATTTATAGTTAAAAATTTGCATTGAAACCAGCTCAGAAAGCATTCGGCTTTTCCCAGAGCAGCAAGCCACTTCCCTAAAGCAGTGTCTGAGCATTCGGAAGCTGATGCTGATGGATAAGCACAGAACTGAGACAGTTCTCAAAAACGTCTCACTGTTCTGCGACACATTGGAGGAGGAGGGTAGAAATCCCTCTCTTGGTTGGGTACCTCATCCCAACCAACAGAAGAGTGTCATCACTTGACCAGTGCAGGCTTTGCAGTACCATATTTTAGGTTTGAAGCTGCATCGGTTAGTTTTATTTCATTATCACATCTTTTGATGTGTCTCCATTGTGTGATAATAGGGACATAAGACCGACTTTGCAAAGGCCTATAATGATGTCTCTTAAGGTGGCTGTTCTGAGCCTTGTTTTGAAGTGAATTGAGCAAGCTTGACAAAAGTGGTCATGCTCAGCACCTTTGAAACATAAACCAAACACACTACTTTAATTAGGTTCTTTTGAAAACAGTATACTTGCACTCAATATTGAAACTATTAGTTTGGAAGCAAATGTCTACTATAGGGATGTAATTTAGGATATTTGACCTGTTTACAATAAATTTAGTAAAAGTTCAAAGTCTAGAGGATCCCAATACAAGAACATTGATGTGCAGGCTCTTCACTGCGTAGTTTGTAGATTTTGATTATATGTGAGCAAGCTTTTTCTTTCATTTTAGGGACCAGTAGCAATGAGAGTTGCAAAACTGGCCATCAATCAGGGAATGGAGGTAAGGATCTGCACTTCCTGTAAGAGTAAGCAGAAGTCTGGCTGGCAACAGGTCTACTGTTGTGATTTTTCTTCTTAGAACTGCTTTTAGTTTCTCATTATATAGTCTTTCAAAATCTATTTGGTCAAAACTTTCTAAAAGATGAAATGGAATTTTTTTTTATGCCTCAGACTCCTGAGACTAGTGTTGATGCTGATTTCTGTAACAAGGCTTAGTAACCTCATGTCTATCCAGGAGTAATGCACTCTGCTAATTATTAATACTAGAAAGTAAACATAAACTACTATGAACAAGTTGTATTTCAAATGCTGGGTGGAAAAAACCTTCAAAGTCATATTCTGTCAAGTCTGTCAGTGCTCTCAGTGTTTAGTAACTAATAAAGTTAAAGGCCAAAAGGCATGTAATTTATTTTTAATAGTTTAATAGAGGTGAGTGTTAAAATTATATCTGGAGTCTGATTTCATAGCTGATTCTGATTGCCACTCGTTGAACACTGTTGACCTAGCTCTGAAACCCTGAACACGTCTAGACACGTGTTATACTTGTGGCTTGTGAATTATCTTGCTGAGCTCAGCAGGACTATCTATATTTAAAGTTAAGCACATGCATAAGCTCTGCACCAGGACACCTTATAGCTCAACCTAGGAGAAGGCAAGGGGAGCACAGCACATGCAACATCTGAATCCAAGAAGGCAAATTTAAGAATGGTCCTTGTCTTCTTAAAGTCTCAGAAGCAACCACTGATATAACTTAGTTCAGCAAAGCATATGACCAGTAAATTTTGGCCTGAGAACCAAGCTCACATGCTGTTGTGCAAAGAGTGTATTTGTTAGGTTTCCACAGCAAGTAATGATGTAATTCAAGATCTCTTTTAGTGATACCCAAGGTTCAAAATGCTACAAACCACGTTATCTAGTGACCAAGTATAGTGGACTGAAAGTTTGAAATCACGATGTTTATAGAATTAGGGACAGTAGGATTAGAAAGCCTCTAAATGATCATGTCATTCAACCTTGAGGCCCCAAGGCAAGACCTACTGTATCAAAACTGATCAAGCAAAATGTTCATCCAAGCTGTTACAAACCTCCCGTGGCAGAGATTTCACAGCTTCCTTTGGTAATCTATCCTATAGCTTATCTCCCCTTGACAAATGACTTGTGGTGCATTGCCACAGTCCTTTCAGTGGCCATGTGGAGAGCTGTTAAGTTCTGTAGCAACTGATGCTCAAGACAGACAGAGTAGTAGTGAGTGGTACAATTCAGCCTTCTCAGCTGTTCGGACCAGCTCACAAAGGAAAAGCATGTTACTGAAATGAGGTAATGTTGCATGATGGCCATTGACTTCCTTTCTTCATTTTAAATCACTTTGAACTTGAATATATGTTTGTTTTACGGCATGGCATCGTGTTCTTATATGACATTTTGAAGATAACTTGTTTCAAAACGATTTTTAAATATCATGCAGTACATTAAATCTTTTCCCCAGTACTAAATGAAATGATTACAAATGTGCAAGTACCTAATGGGTTTTAGTCCAGATGATTTGTAGTGAAGAACATACATTGTTTTGACAGTGTATTACATACTAATTGTATTTCCAAATAAGGAAACTGTAACAGAAATACTAACCACTCTTACCCCATGGCAGTGTAACATTTCCCTGTTAAAGTAGTGTAGAAGAACTTTGCAAAAGTCTTTTAGTAGTGGTGTGTAGAAACACAGTATTTCAGTTGGCTCTCAGGAAATAATATATAATAAAGGTACAAAAATATGGTTTTAAGAAACACTGTATTCTTTTCCTCAGGTCGACTTGGTAACGGGTTTAGCAATTGAGGAAGCTTGTTACGCTCAGGTATGTAACTATGATTACAGCAAAAAACCCCAGAAAAGTTGGTGCCTGTTATGAAACATGCAGAAATTCAACTAGAAATTGCTCTGTGATTTAGACCTTCCTTCTACTTTTTCTGTTTTTGTAAGGAATTTAAGGAAGGTGGTGTAGTTTAGGACAAAAATATCTCCCTACCAAGACAGTTAGGATGAACATAGTGAAGCATCACCAGCCATACACTTAGCTGGTCATACGCTACCATGCATCTAATCCAAGAGCTACCTTGCTTTTGGTTTGTTTTGGTTTAATGTGAAATAATGTGAAGGGCACTTCACTAATGGCATATGTGCTAACCAAAAGAAAACTGAGACAAACTCCTTTGCCAGAAAAACATGTGAATGATGTATTTGGATTTGTGTGTTCTTGGACTTTGAGACAAGTTTTTGATTGTGGAAGTAGAAGCATCAGCATTAGATGCTTATTTAAAATATGGTGATCTGATTAATAACCTACCTGTGCCACCCTCCTCCCCCCCAAAAAACCCCAAATCAACAAACAACCAAAACCCAAACAACCCAAAAAACTACAACCCAACCAAAAAAGACCACCCCACAAAACCCCAACACCAAAACCTCAGAAACAAACCCTAAAGACTTTCTTACAGTCATCTGCTTGGAGAAAAGATACTCCTTCTCTTGAATTGTTTCTCAACCTTACATTGTGCCATTGAAGTGTCTGGTACTTTCCTGTATCTGAGTAGGCATTTTAGTTTTCATTTCTCTGTTCTATTATATTTTGCATGTTGGATGCATTGAACAAATAGGGTTTGTGTGAAAATGTTTTTCTTGGTATTGTTTTTGGTATCAATAATGAATTGCTGCTCTGCTCATTGCAGACTATTCCAACAAAAGATAGAATTGAAGGTCTTCTTGCATTTAAGGAGAAGAGACCTCCTCGCTACAAGGGAGAATAAAAGAAGCTGATGCCTTTAAAATACAGGGGATAAAATTACTGCTGAGGACCATTAAGGTGCACTTTGCATCCGCACCTGGAGTATCACAACCACCAAAGTAAAAAGCAAATCATACTGATGTTACATCTTGAATGTGTCCATACTTGTACTGGGCCCCGATAGAAATATGTGACAACTCATGCTCATTACAGTTTCTGAAGGTTGATCTGTGTATTTGCAAGGTCATAGGTTCATGCAACATTTTAAAAATTTAATATGTATGAAACATAGCATTCCACAATTGAAAATGCTCTGTAAATTCTTTACATAGACAAAACCTGTATGTGATGTTAGGTATAAATCTGCTGTATCATTTTATCAAAACAAAAGCAGCTACTGAACACCAAAAATAGGAAGTTGTACCAAATATGCATTAAAATGGTTCTGTATATCAGTAAAGATTATATTTGAGTATTCTACCTGGATATGTACATTACTAATAAAGCTAAGGGAAATGAAAAGGATTATTGTTCGGAAAATGTTACGCTTTATTTATCTGACTTACACTAAGTAAAATGAAATGAACTTCAGTACATAATGGTGTCCTTTTGATGAAGTCATTGCCATTATATTCGTTTAATTGTTTTAAATGAAGATGTTTCCGAGGCCAGCCTTTCATTCTGCATTCTTGTATGTTACACCTGGCTTTGCCTAGCATTCTTCCAACATGTCATCTGATCAGCACTGTCTGATGAGAAGGAACTTTATTTCACTTGCCCCAGTTATTTTACATTTTTGATGATTGTATTAAAGATTGTTATGCAGGGGATGCAACTAATACGCTGTTAAAGAAACTAGAATTCTCTTAATCTCTAGAATATTCCTTTTGCAGGTCCTAATACTGTATATTTATATACAATGGGGATGATACTGAAATGTTCTTTAATTCTGTGGTGGCCTCAGGGTTCTTTTCATACATTGAAAGAAATATACAGTAAGTTATGAGGTGAGAAAGCTGTTGTGATTCCTACTGTATATTTGCTGTAGACATGGCATATATAGCAAATGCCTGGAAATAACATCTTGGAAAGTATTTTTGTTAACTTGACTGGAAAATAAATGTGGCTTAGCAGTCAGAGGCTGTCTTTTTGTATGAAAACGAATTTCTTCGTGTTTGGTGCCCATTGGCTCACGAAACTTGTGCGTGCTCTGCTGTTTCTGCAACATTAGCTATGGTCACTGTCCATATCTATGATGATAAAGCAGCTGATCAACATGAAATAACAAGAACTCATTTAAATTCCTATTTAGACATATCATTACATGTAAATTGATTATAACTGGTAGAGCACACACTTTGTTGACTGGTAAACTTGCTGAGTCGATCATTTCATGCATGATAATTTGCAAATAAAGTACTGGTGCTTGTTTTGATAGTCATATAAAGCCTAGAGGGTCATTTTCTCATGTTTTTGAAATGCTAACATGTCATTTTCATTTTTACTGAGTAGGAAATAATTATGTTAATAGGAGAAAAAATATTGTTTATGCTGATGGGTTTCTGTTCCATAACTGATACACAGTCTGGTTATTGAGCTGTCTCTGTTTTTCAACAAGCACTGATTAAGTAGCTTCTGTGAATGTCTATTTAAAAAAATCTAATAACTTTAAATACTGTGGCATAACACTGTGTAGATTTGTGCCTTTAACTAGTAGTTTTGATCTCAGAATATAATTTTGCTGTCACAGTGGTCTCTCCATTCCTTTTCTCAGGAGAAGTTACTGTCATGTCATAGCAATTTGACTCCCTTTGAAGTCAACAATTTGAATATTATTACCAAGTGAGTACCAGTAGGACAATTTTTAAAGGTACTTTCTAGTGATGTTGAAGTAGTGCTAAAGGAACAATATTTTAGCAAAAGATCTGTCAGTCATGTACTGTCTTTGTTGTCAAGTGACATGTTACAGTGGCTGCAGTGCTTGTGATTAATAGCAATATTAGAATTCTGCTTCCACAAGAGGATGATTTGTAACAGAAATTGTCTTGTAAAGGCTGACTTTTCCTTACAAAAGTTATGATCTGGCAAATCCTCCTTCAAGTGCTTAGGCTCTGCTCTTTCAGTTCCTAGTAAAGCCATGCTTTTATTCACAGTACCTCATGGGTAGGTGAGCCCTGGTCCCTGCTGGTTTCCTGAAAGGTTATCTCATTGTCCCTAGGCATAAACAGTTCTTTCTCCTGCTCCTGCTGAGCTCAAGTGGATAGTGAGTTCTTCTGCACTCCTCCACTGAGTTGGATATTGAAAAGTTATACTACAGGTAGGTCCATTACCTTCAGCTGATTACCTCTCAACAATGTAAGTGCAAGTTTAAGTATACTAAATTGCCTAGAAATTCTCAGTTTCGTGCAGAAATTGAAGTGTGACCTTATATAACATGTAACATTTTAGCCTTTAATCTCTGAAAGCATTTCTGTTTTCTTTTCAGTATTATTGAAGTAACTCACGTTCTTACCAGTTTTACTCAAATTTCTGGATAAAGTTTTCAGAATTGTCTGAATGGCTTAAGTCAGTTCACTGCTTTTGAGTAGCTCACCTGCTATGAAGAAATACAGTGTTTTATGTAGTATAAGGTTGTGTAATGATACAGTTAAGAGCACTTGGAGGATGTTGTGCTGTGGAAGATTTTGATGTGATTTGCAGAGCCATTTGTGCCAAATTGTTGAAATGCTGTCAGTCTGTGCAATTACTCATAGTCCTACACCAGTGTTCATATCAATGCTCTTTTAGAACTGCTTTTAACCAGCTGCATTTAGAGTAAACATCAGGATGCATCAGTTGCATTGGTTTCATATTTTCCTCAGTCATTGCTCTTTGATGGATCTAACCATAATCAGATTTGTTGTACAGAACAAAAAACAACAGATCTCTGTAACACAGGAGAGGGCAGAATATCGTCCTACTTGGAATCTAGTTTTGGGAGACTTGGGGAGTAAAGTAAGGTGTTTGTTACTAGTGTCACTTCACATACCAAAATCAACCCATGGATGCAAAGTGACGAGAATAATTGAAACCTACTAATTTGTCACCAACTTAGGTTTTGTATCGTTTTTTCATGCAAGCCAATCTCTGAAAAGTTGTCCACTGAGATTAGAGAATTTATTTACAATTAAAAAAAATATAATTGAAAGCCACTGGTGTTTTGTGTGGTAGGCGTTGAACAAGATGTACTTTCATGTCTCATTTGTGTGATTTTAGCCTTCTTGCACCTAATGACACTGCTGAAAAGCCACAGAGCTTCTTTGTCTGGAGAGGCTGATACAGTCAGTGTACTCAAGGTGTGATAATGATCATGATGATGTGGTTATTTTAAGATGTTCTTTTTCTGCACACTTTTAGAAAGACAACCACCTCCAAAATGAGAAAAAGGAGCATAATTGCAAACAGATAAACCAAAAGGAGAGATGTGTTCAGCTAAAGGTAATGAAATTCCTCTTATGTATTTTGAGGGATTACAAAGAGTAGTTTTTCTGTTTGTGCCTTTTTTTCCTCTTGGTTTTTCTTTTCTCTGGGCCTGGAATTTGGACACCAGGGAAATGTAGGGAACATTTTAAAGAATTTGTACAAGTTGTTTTCACTTTAAGAAATTGATACTTTGTAAGCGAAGTTAGAAAAGTTTTTTAAAATTTGCTAAAAGGTTTTTGAAAGTTGTAATCAGAAATGATTGTGTTATCACCAAAGATTAAGTAGCATACCTTTTTTATTGTAGATTTAAATCATATTCAGTTTCAGCCTTGGAACAGAGTTAATAGAAGCTTCCTTAGTTATGCAGAATGCACTGCGTTTATCCAAATATTCATTATGCATTGTAATATATATGTGTGTATACTGACATGTCATGTACATGCATATGTGTACATATAAATAAAATTCTTCATACTGTCAGGTGAGACCAAAACCCCTCAGGATGTGATAGTACTATTCTACTCCAGGAAGTTTTGCATTTGTTTGTGCAAGAGCACTTACAGGCAAAAATCTTGAACCTCACAGAGCATGTACCGTGACTGCTACAAGTGGCCATACTTAACCGTGTGGAAGAACACAGAAATTCTGCCACAGAAGCTTCAGTCAGGTAGTGAGGGTACACACGTATGTTATCATGTATCTGGTCAGGCACATCTGGTAGTTTGAGACTAGAATAAATGTAGCAGAAGTCAAAGTGAGTTCTAAGTTTCAACAGAGGTGTGGCATCCAGATAGCACATTCCTCCCAGTTCTATAGTCTTTTGCTTCTGCAGTTTGGACAGGCCTACAGCAATCATGAGCAGCTCATTAATCAACAACTGTTGTAGATCGTAAGATCAGTCTCCGCCCCCCTTAAATAAGTCTAGACTTAGGTTTCATCTTTACATTTTATCTAGTAGATAATTCTTCCAAGGACACTCATTCACATGGGAAGAAATATGCAAGTATGTCAAAAGAATTTATTACAGAGGGTGTGAATGTTCTGTGTCAAAGCTAAGTCCTAGTGCAGTACTTGAGTTCAAAATAGTACATTAACCCTCTAAGGCATAGTCTGTACGTGTGTGTGTAAACTTCAAAGTTCTGGCTAGTGGCTACTACTCTTTGATTCTAATTTCTGAAGCATATGCTCATAAAGCTTTTGTAACATTAAAGAGATGAGAGTATGTTGCAGTTTTCTTGTTGCATAATATAACCACTTTCAGAAGAACATGAAAAGTTTGTTATTTTTTTAAGGAACTTACACATCAAATTGTTGCTTCTTTATTCTAGCAAGTGCTAATTGATTTAACATTTTCCCTTAAGCATAAGGAACTTTGTGATATCATCTTTGGCTCAATTCTTTTTAGCATGTTAAAAAATCTGATGCCAGTTGTACAAATTTTTAAAGAATGTGTCTTTTCCATGCAGCTTAGAAAAAGTTTGAAATTTAATTATAAGGATAGAGTTGTGGAAGTTGTATTTTCATTGCATATAAATGTTAATAATACATCTGCATGCTTGAAGCTGGTCTGTAACTGAACTATTTTTGTAAATATATCTAGGTATCCCCATTAGTGACCACTCAGGGTTCAATCTGTGGTTCATATTGTCCTGTAGTTGTCATCTCTTGGCCAGCCTCCTCTGCCAAGTAGTGGTGAAAGGAGGAGAGAGCCAGGGAACACACTTCTAAGAAGCAGTGGGTGTGGGAAGCATGGATAGGAGAGATGGTTTGTAAGTGTGTTTGGGCTGTGGGTTTTAAGTCACAGTCCACTTCAGCACGGTCATTTCTAATATCTTCATGAGCAGCTCCACAAAGTGGATTTTTCTGTATTGGTTGGTGACAGCAGCTGCGTTCTATACCCTAATAGAGTAGTAGAGATCATAACATCTGAACTTGATTCCTGGACTATCTGTGTAACATACAAAAGGAGGTAGGAGCCACAAAAATGGCATAATGACAAGGGTTGCCAGTTCATAAATGAACACATCGACGTGTGTTTTTTTTGACTTCGTGCAGAACGAATTTCCATTCTTCATTTTGGGTTCTTATGCTTTTTTACAAATCTTAGCTGAAATCAGTCCTCTTTTGAAAAAGTGAAGAGGATATGCTGCAGCCCCGCAGCCTCTCTAATGCTCAGTAGTTGAAGGATTCATGAAATACCAGAGCAACTGAGTTTCTGCTCTGTCTTTTCACTTCATTGACCTCAACCAAACCCTCTTACCAGAGTGACCTGGTCACTGGACGCTCTCAGTCACTCCTGATGAAACTTTTCTACTTTCATTACTTATTCTGCAAGTTAATTTATTGAGATGGTGAGGTAGTGACTAATTGCCTGTTAGTTTAGAGAGAGAAGGCCTGTCTTGCAGTCCCTCACAGAGGAAGTATCACACTGTGGGTTTTTTAATAGATGCTGTAGCAAGGATGAGAATCCTGCTCACTCCTCTCATCCCCGGCTTCCTCTTTGTACTGTGTGGAGTCCTGTCGGCCAAGTGTGAAGATGCCTACTCAGACTCCTTAGGGTGTGGAAGGTTTAATTCATAAATCGGGAAAAGCCTTAGTTACAGCACTGTCTAATTGTCATTGCCTAATATCATCAGGACTGTGACTTCCTGCAGTAAAATCTCAACAGGAACATTGAGAATCTAAATTTTGGACTTGGGCACCAAAGTCCCTGCATCAATGTAGCCTGAGTTGTTTGCATTTGCGATTGTGCTTCTGTGCTGCTTTACTCTTGAGGTTTGTTAGTTAAGCTTGAAAATACTTCCTTGAAGTAAGCAAGGGGTATCAAAAATCACTTTAGCCACCGGTGACGTATCATAGATCCCATGACAGAACTGAGTTGTTTTTAACAGGTGGTAATACTTAGAGAACCTGGCTGCCCCTCTCCGTACCAGCTCCCCGAAGTAGTCAGTCTGTCCTCAGTGAGGCAGAAGGAAACCCTAGCAAGCCAGGGAGGAGGTGATGTAAGAGCAGCAGTGGCAGAGCTATGCTGACAGGATGGTTGGCTGTGCTAAGGCACTTGTATGAATCTGGTTATTCCAGCTCTGCAGCCTGGTTCTGCCAACCGAGAAGCACAAAGTATCTGCATACAGGATGAAATTTTGACTACGCTTTGTGTGTGTATATGCATAATATATAAAATGTATGTCTATATGTCCACTCCACTTGCAGCACATAGTTTCAGGGTTGTTCATAGAAGCTTTTAAAGCATTGTTTCCATTTTTAAAATAGCTCATTAAAACCACATCTCCACAGGTGCGTGTGTTTAGAGTTACAAAAACATTTTGTCTTATACATGTTTTTATATTTCATATAATTACAGCATATTTATCTGAAGTGTTTCGCAAGTATACTTCTGTGTAATACTGGTAGGAGATTAAGTAATAGCTGCTTACTAGCACTATTGCACAAGAACTGCAAATGTTATTGTGATGTTCTGAGATTTGAGGTACCAAGCATGCTTTTGGCTGCTTTGTTCCTGTGACCTTTATGCTCTTCTGGATAATACAGCAGTCTGTAACGACGCACATGTTTTCCTTTACACAAATGCCAGTAACCACTTGAGCAGGGCACTTGATTCCAGTTTTGATGGGCGGTGCCTATAATGGACAACGGTAGTGTATCCAAGCCAAGTTGGCCATCTTTGTGCTTTACAGTGCCAGAAACTTCAAAGCTTCTTCCTTTTAGAACTCTAAAGCAATACAAGTTTGTGTTTCTTCATATCATCAAACTTAATTATTGGCAATAAGCAACTGCTGGCAGAAGTGGTGCATCACATGGCTCCGTTTCTGCTTCAGAAAAGGTCAGCATATGGCATAAACACTTTGCTGTATTATGCAGCCTTGTACTCTGATCACATAACACATGCTTCAGAAAGCATTATGCAATGTTATACTCACTGATTAATGACTGCTTGCACAAGAAGTTTTTCATTACCCTGAACGCTAGCATCCTGGGAATGATTAACTTTGTGACATAACTCTCATCACATAAATATGGAAGATTCAAATATAGCCTCAAAATAACGTGTTTCAGAAATAACTGTATGCTTTCCTGCTTAGTACTGTGTACAGTTCATGATTAACAACTGCTTTAAACCTTCAGAGTTGAATAGAAAAGCCTATTTGTGAGAACTGAAAACAAGGTTTATTTTTAGGGTTTAAAGTTTTACCCAAGCTGAATTTTTGCACACAGCAGCATCTCATTCGCTGTGTTTTTCCTCTGCTTGTGTAAGTTTGAATTTCCTGAGAAAAATCTGTGCCAACTATTTTCAGTGTTCAGCCAGTGAGTTAAACAGAACAAGTCAAATCTAGTCCTTTAGACCAGCAACTGCATGTGTGTAAAACGACTCAGTCCAGTGTGTTCATTATTATAGTGCATATGGTTGTGAGCTTAAATCAGCATGGTTAGAGCAGAGTAAATTCCCAATAATTGCTGATTTTTCTGCAGGCAGAATAAGAAAGTGAAATGTGGTCCTGAATGAAGCGGCTTGCAAACTTACAATCTGAACGCTGCTACATATTCACATTTAACATTTTTGTATTTTATTGATTGATCATTCCATGTTCAAATTTTGCAGATTCTTATGCTAAAAAGTACGATAACAGTGCATCACAGATGTTATCATCTTAAGGATGTACGAAAGAGGAAAAACCCATAAATAGAAATGTTCTTCACCATATTCCTCCACATATGAAGATTCATCCTTGGTTTTGAAGTAATGTCAGTTGCTACAGTTATGTATGTTTCAGCAGCTTTGTTAAGGAGAAACTTGGTTTGCCTGTTTGGAAATTCAAGATCAGTTTTCACACGGAAATAACTGCCTTTAAATTACTAATTTGCCTTTAAATGTCAGACTTAAAAAAAAAAAAAAAAAAAAAAAGACATCTGCTTTTTATGATTCTCTCTCTTCTGTAAGTAATCCTGCTCATGAACAGTCACAATAAATAAAGCTACTTAAAAGTCCTTGTAATAAGGGGGATGGTTTAGGATGTCACCACATTAATGCGTGTGTGCCATTTCTTCAGAATAACCTTCATTGAGAAAAACGAGAGGTGAACATTGACCTTCAGTATGTTCTCTTTAATTTTTGCCTTTTCCTGCATTCCAACTCCTACAAGCAGTAGCAAAGGCTAAAGGAAATGGCCTCTGACTAAGCATTAGCTACCAATGTGCTCTCATTATAGCTGAGGGCTCTTATTCTCACTTAGCCTACGTGCAGAGCCAGCTAGTCTTTCAGCTGTGATGATGAAATGCCATGCATTTCTTCCTGGAATAGTACGCAGATAAGAGGCCACTTGTTATGCTGGGGTTTCAGATGAACTCCACTAAGGGTTTCAAAATGTTGTCAGAATTATATCAAGTTTCTTTAGCAACCAATTCATTTCAGACACACTTAATACAAAATGGGAAGAGATGTTAGTTTATTTTCCTGTGTTGTTTCACTTTTTAAATCTTACAGGATATGACTGGATAGTTTATACATGGCCTGAACTTACTAATTTTAAATAAAACTAGCAGATCAAAAAAGATGTTCTTCTCTTGAAATTCACATTATTTATAGTATGTGTACCTATAACTTGAGAGAAGAAACAAAAATCTCATGTCTGTGACATGCTACTAGAAAAGTCCTGCTGTGCAAACTCAGTCACTGAGTGCCTTGAACTCATTCTGGGTCCAGCAAAAGCTGAGTTTTCAGAACCTTGTAGCACAAAAGGTTAATCCTTTATCCTGAGATTGAGTTCAGATGCTAGGACATACGTGCACAGTACGAGACTGGTTGACCTAAGTATTGTTTGTGGTGGGAGAACCTGTTTGTGAGATCGTGTTGCAGATCTGAGGCTTGTTTAGGTGAATCTGTGCACTAACAAAAGCAACTTCAGTGGGATCAAACAAATCACAAAAGCATCCAGACTGTAAAAGAAAGAGGATTCTATGGAGTGTTTGATTCAAACCAAGGAATAACCTTAGTAGCAGCAACAACCATACATTATTGTGAATAAAGAGATACATTGCCTGGAATAACCAACGGATCATGTGCAGGCTATATAGCTCTCTTTGCTCACCCTTAGTTACTAATTACACATTTAGAATCTGTGATATGCCCCATTTCTGTTCATTCATTAAGGATAACATCGAGTTAGTTGCAACTTGGCTTTCCCTTGGATCTGAATGCCACTTTAGACAGATGTAGTCAGTAGGATGGAGACGCTTATGACAATAAATCTGAGTAAATCACAGCCTAGGTAGGTATTTAATATGGGGGAAAGGACCCCAAACCACCCAACCCAAAGTGGCATCTGTCCTTGATCACTTCCCCTGCAATTCTCTTCATTTACTAGTATCTCATTAACTGGGAACTGAAAGCTAACTTCAGTTTTCTTTTAATATAGCAAAATTACTTTTTTTCGTTTACATAATGGAATTTGGATCTGGTCTTAAGTGTGTAACCTTATTCCTTTAATGCCATCCAAATAAAGGTGTAATTCCCAATGAGATCACTAGAAAACTTGGCTGTTCATAGTCTGTTCTTTCTTTATTTTCTGCAACTATTATGGAAGAGGGTTGTGAAGAGCACTTTCTTCGAAAAGGTTTGGAGAACACCAGAGTTGTCAAACCCACCATGTCCCTTAATTACTTCTCATTTTCCTTTCTTGAGCTAATTACTGACTACTGACTCAGAAAAAAAATGAGAACGTATTTCCCTTGTGAATAAATTATTTCATAATTGTTCACTAGAGGTAGATAATTCTTGCATATTACTATGAAGAAGTCCTGTCCTTGCCAGAACAGGGTAGACCAACAAGCCTATGCTTCTCCATTATTTTTGTGCTCTCTTTTTGTCAAAATCTGAAAGTCAGCCTAAATACTGTTGCTTCAGTGGTCACTAGCAGGTATTTTAAATGTTAGACAATTAATTTTCACAAAAATTATGATCCACCAAGTATAAATATGAATTATGGGCATCTCCTTTTTTAAAATGCTGTTGTGAGCGTTCATTTTTATTAAATACCATGATGACAAGTTTGTTAGGAATGTAACTTGTTAGACACTACAGCTTTCAAAGCTGCTTTGTTTTGTAAACTTGGTTGTTTGTAAGCCATCTTACATGTTGTTTGAAGCATCTTGCCGTGTTTTATCTTACTTTTTGTCTTTAGAAAATTTGATCTTAATGTCTGAAAAATACATTGGTTTTCCATGGAGTATCATGGGGGAAAAAGTACTGCACAGTGCCCTTGTTGAAAATGATAACTGCTGTTCTGTGGTTCAAAACCTTGAAATGTTTGAAACTGAAATTACTACAATTCAAAATTTGTCATCTTTACTGGAATCACAGCACAAATGACCATAGTCCCAACCAGTGCTTGTGCTAGCAAACCCTGTTTTCTCCCCCTCTTTGGCCTTTGCCACCTTCTGCCCACCCTTCCATGCAACCCCTGCTCCTGCTGCCACCTGTTGAGAACAGGGCACATGTGACATCTAACTGTTCATGGATTCCAGCTGTTTGTCACTGGAGCCCTCAAAGAGAAAGCATGGTGACCATATTACGCAAGCATTCAAGTCCTGGGCTGTCTTGAATTGAATTTACGATTCATTATCAGTATCCACACTAGCTGGATGTGAACCAGCTCACATTTCTTTACATGCATTTTCAAATCTTAAGTGCAGAATAGCTGTAATGGATATTTTAAAATAAATAAATAAATAAATAAATAAATAATTCCCTACAAGTCAGAATTCTTTCCCACCTTAACTAAATCCAGGTTAGTAAGGAAGAGGAGGAGTGTGCCTTGTACTCTTAATGTGAGCAGCTTTAGGCTATTCCAAATCAGAAAAGCAATAGTATAGTGATAGTACTTGCCAGTCAATTATTCTTAACTGAAATGTAAACAGTTTACGCTGGTAATTAACAACTGATAAATAGGTATATTGAACACTTACAGGGATTTTATGACCCTGCAGTGTTCACTATTGTTTTATGAAATATACAGTGCTTAAAAGAAATACCTAACTGTGACTTTCAGTCTTGCTGTGGAGAATGTAAGAGTTGGCAGTGGGCTTTTTATGCCTATTATCTATTCTTCAGAGAATTATTTCATTGCTAGAAGCAGATGGTGATTTTTAAGCCCACTGCTATTTTGGTGTACTGTAAAAAAAAAAAAAAAAAAAAGTCCTAAAAATAGACCCAAGTTACCATATCCAGCAAAAATATGTTGTCAGCTCTTTACTCCGCTGGGCTGAAAACAAATCTGTCAGCAATTTCTTTGGGTTAAAGTATCTGAACACTTGTGTGGGGGGTTTTTTGGTTGTGGGTTGTTTTTTTTTTTCTGCTTGTTTTCTAAAGAAAGCATTTTAAGTGGTTTTGTAACAGAGTCCATTTAAAGCTTTAAGTATCAACAAATTACCATCTGTTGTTATAAAGACACTTTATCAAATTGATGAGACCTGCACTCTGGTTAATGTTGTGGATCAACTGCATGAATTAGACTTTAAAGTCTGAATGAGTCTGAAATCAACATCTTCAGCTCTGCTGGAACAGACGTTAAAAACCAGCCCATTTTCTGTAATTACAAAAACGAAAATGAGAGTGACAGTTATTCATGCAGGGAAAAAAGCACTGGTGATGCATCTTAGTCAAATAGGATTCTTATGTTTGCTTTAAAATAATTTCTTGGATTAGAAGTGTGGTTTGACAGAGTTACTGAATGAGAAAGGAAAAAGACTTTTGGATTCTCTATGAACCTACAGGTGATTGACATAAAAACAAACTGACGGTACAGTATTTTCAGAAGTATTTTCAGTATTAGATCATTTCGGCGTAACTGTTGGTATAAGGGTTCAGGTCAAGGAAAGTGGTTTTATCTATATAGTACATGGACATATCCTAGAATGATAAATGCAGAAAGCTGAAGAAGGAAAGGTCTCTAGGGCAGAGATTTCATTTTAATGATCTCAGTGCAGAATATGTTGTCTGGCAGCATTTGTGTATCTGAGGTACAGCTCCTTAGGGTCAAATCCTGTGAAGTATTAAGAATCCTCGTTGTTTGTTGGAGACTGTTGAGATCAATAATTCCCCAAATAAAGATGATTTTATTCATTAAACTGAGTGAATACTTACTTCCTATCTGGAGGTGCCCAGATAAAGGTGCTAAATCACGCTTGCTGGCAGCATCAGCCCCTTTCCATTGACTCTAGAGGTAACTTAGGCTCTGCAGTTTGGTCTTTCAATTTACACGTAAGTTACATGCTTACAGCGAGCAGCGTGGCACTTCTTCATCAGAGAGCTCAGCATATGCTCTGGAACAGACCTTTCTTCAAACCCCCTGAACTTAACTTGCAGTGCGCCATTGGAAAGGCTGTCTCTCTGTAAATACATTGTCAGTAGCATCGGCAGCCGTTGTGCTGCGAGGTAGAATCAGTTGGGCTTGAAACCAGATTGACTGAAGTGCGCCTGGAGATGAGCGCTAGAGCATATGAGCTGTCATGTCAGGGACAGGTGGGAGAGGAAACTGTCACATCTTCTGTTGTAGCACGCTGAAGAGTACACATGCCTCCTGTGCCAAAGACCCTGAACTCTGTGCTTAGACCTGCAACTTCAGCTGTCAGATCCAGCTCATGGTGACCAGCACTGAGCATACAGTGTAGCGTGAGATCCTTCCCACAGGAGCCTGATGTCACTTGCTACAAGGGCAGGTAGGTTTTACCTGCATGATATGCGTAAATTGTGCCAGTCGTGGAAGCACTGCAGATTGCAGACCATTTCAAGGAATGGTCACTTTGGTATGGTATACGTCTAGGTACTTCACTGGTGGTTTGTCGTTCCGTGTTTCAGATGTGTAACTATGTACTGACCAGTGCCAGCCACGTGTGTGTGTCCTTGCAGGAGAACCACACTGTGGCCTGTTCCAGGCCTGGCCCTGTGTAGTACCCCAGGACTGGGTGGGACAGGTTGTGAGTTGGAGGGAAAAAAGGAAACCACATGGAAACAATGTAATTCCTGTAACAATTTGGAGGTTTTAGAGTGGTGAACTAATGAAATTGTGTTTCAAGAAAACCCTTTTCCTCCTCTACCTTTTTGGCCTTGCATGGGCTTCACTTTGCTCGAGTACAATTCCCGTTATCCCAGCATTATCTTCTAAGTAAGACTGATGCTGAACCTTGTCATCTTCCTTATCCTCCAAACGCTGATCTTTCTGTTGTCTTTTCCCTTCAATAACAGATTAATTCCCCTCTCACACCAGCTTTATGGTGGGTATTAAAAGCATACCTTTCCTACATAGTTTTGCTATCCCAGAACCCTGAGATGAAAGAATCTGTGGGATGATGGAAATTGTGAAAAAATGCCTACTTCTGCCAGGGCAGGCATGTGATTTACTGTGATGCTTGTGCTGAGGCCACCAGCAGTCTGATGTTTAACTCCACTGATGGTTAACTTCTCTAGGCACAACCACATGTCCACAGTGATTTTGAGATAAACTTTTGGTTACGCAAAGTCAGCCACTGTCTTTGTTGGAATTAAAGAAAGAGGAAGATGAAGTGAGAAACTGTTTTTCATGCGAATGTTATGTCATTCTCATCACCTTAACCCAATGATGACCTTACAGGAGAAGGAATAAAGTCACTAAGCAAATAAATTCTTATGTTCTTGGCAGTAGGATTTGCTTTGCAAACACAAATATTTGGCAAGTTTCTACATTTTCCTGATCAAAACTAAATTGAAAGCTGAGGAAAAAATAAAAATCAAAGTTGAGGATATTGAGTTGCAGTGACCCAAACACACACTAGCTGAAGTCAACAGGGTTTACATGGCTTAGCAGAAGCAAAGGCAGGAGATCAGATCTGCCTCTCTAAAAAGAGGCACAGTTTTCTTTTTTAAGGTTTACAAAGGGATCTTCATTTGAAGAGAACAGGAAATGAGCAGAAATTAAACTACAGAGACCTTATTGTACCTAGTATTTTCTTGTAAAAGGGTGTAGGTAGATGACAGGCACATTGTTTTATTTGTGTATTTATGCACATGTGTATATACATGCATACAGACATGCAAGTGCTTTTCCGCAGTAACAAGTTTCCAGCCTGTGTCAGTATCTCCAGGTGCACGTAAGCCGTCAGAACCCTAAAGCCTTAATTGCATAACACAGCCATATTACAAAATATTACCACACCAAGATCGTTTATATTATTTCATAACAAAAAGAAATACTCTTACAGAACATTTTTACCCTTAAGGGAAAATTACTAATTATTTAAAACATTGTCTCTGTGTGTGTTTGTATATGGTGTATAAGGGTATATGAACCTCATTACGGAAAAATGTAGGGGTGGATTAAAGCAGGATCTGTGGGATACAGCCCCAAGGTCAGAGGAGTTTCAACAGACAAGAATGTCAGAAGCTAAGCAGAAAATACCAGCATGGTTGATTATAATGAGCTTATTGGGGTGATGTGGTCCACTTAACTAGAGGGGAAAGTGGCTTTTTTGAAGGGGAAGCAGCTGTGTGGAAGACTGTCATAGGCCTGGTATAGGAGAGGTCACATCCAGAAGATGGCTTTGGGAGGCAATAGATGTTTGGGTCTCTGAGTGACATCCAGACACTGGTGTTAAAGTTCTGCATTCTTTAGACAGCAAGTGGATTGCTGACTTCTGAGACAAATTAATTCAGTTATCTGTCTCCTCTGTTCAAATCCACATTTGTTTCTTGCTGCAAGGAAATAGTCCTATTACTGAGCTACTACCTATGCCCTTCTGCGTTAAGAATCTTTTTCAGTGTGTGAAGCTTTCTTTTGGTTTTTTGTGTTTTGTTTTTTGGGGTTTTTTTTCATGACCGGTAAGAAAAAAGACCTAGGTTTCACAGTCCTGCTCATACAATTGCTTCCGTACTTCATCTAGTGACCAAAATGGAGATCTCCCCACCCTTGGGTGGGTGCCTCAGTTTCCTGCCCACAGAGACTCACTGTTTTCTACATGTTTTTATGCATGCCCCATGTCCCTCTCAGTAATTTGCTGGTCAGTAGTTGAATTCCAGCAGTTTTGAAGATTTACCCCTCTAGGCTGAAGCACCCAGGATGCTTTCCTGTGACATGAAGAGTTACATCTCTTCAGGAAAAGAGGTGGTGACTTCTGATTGTCCCACATCCAGGGTAAAACCCGTATCAGCTCCAGCTATGCTGAAAAAGAAAGTGGTAGCTATTACTTTTTATATCAGCCAGACTCGGTGAGTGGAGTAGATGTACACTGATGTACATGCATTACACATAGCTCCTCCAGGGGTAGGTGAGAGGAACACCTGGTTTCTATGTTTGAAGACTGGGGCCTGGGCCTGAATGAGGTGTCTAACCAGCTAGACCAAGAAAGTTTTATGTCATTCTGGAGTGCAACATTCAACACAATCCTGTAAGGGTTCAGGTGCCTTCACGGAAAGGCAAGGGCTGAGTGGGTTTTTGTTCTGAGGACTGTAATGTGGGTGCATATTTCTTCTTCTGTCTCCGAGAGTCAGAACTCGCTTGTGTTTAGGATTTGCAAAATGCTGGTTTTGATATATACTTAGTCCTAATTCTTTTCTAGAATAGACCTTATTTCTCAGTATCCTAAAGGGTGGTGAAATGTGACACGCAAAAGGCTGTCTGCAAAGTGCATGGAACACCGCTATGACAATGAAATCTGGTGTGACAGTGGGAGATGTAGCACCTTGTGGCAATGGCACCTCAAGACTTTTAAGTTAAAACATGCATCTGGTGTGAAATACAATTTCATGAAGTGCATTTTAGGGCTTTTTATTCATCTCCAGAATTCTAGATTAATACGGTGAAACTAAAAAAAAAAAAAAAAAAAAAAAAAATATCTCTACAGGCAGTGCCTGGGACCACAACACCTTCTCTCCCTCCCATGGAGCACTACCAGGAGGGAGTTCTCAGATGGCAAAGCAGGTTCTGGATGATGGACAAGCAGAAACTGTCCATAGCTCTTTCTCATGGTTCCACTGTCCTAAATTCTTGCCTGCTGACCTGGAACGAGGGTATTAGCTTGGTGGAGTGGAAACTTCAGTATTAGTTGGAGGAATTCCCCTCACACGTCAGGAAATCCCTTCTTGGGCAGGTGTAGTAAGGGGGCTTGGGAGCAAATGTGTGCTCTGCTGCCATCTTTCTCCTCCAGCTGAACCATGTCTGTTGAGAAAGGGGTCTTTGTGATACGTCAGTGTGGCCTAGAGCTTAGCAAGTGACACTAGCAATCAGGGTACACAAGATGCTTCTGAGCTTGCTGTTGTATTGCATATGAAAAGAAGGCTAATACTTCACCCCAGAGGGATGACAGGACTTAATTTTTGTGTGTCATCTTGAGGCTTTCAAGCGCAAAGAAAAGCAGCAAATGCTGCTTTTGCAGGGCAGTGCTGGGAAATAGTCTGCGCTTGTGCTCATTCACCTGTTTCCTCATAATACAGGCTTCTTGTGAAATACATCAGAAGATACAAAGTGCACAACTGAAATTTGTCTGTGTTTTTGACAGATGCAACTTGTGTGGCAGCTAACACCATCCAAATATTTCCCATGTCTCTGATCCATATCCTGCAACCATTGCTAGCTAGTGAGTCCCCACGCTCCCTTTTTCTTCCTGCAGTCCCTTCCATGTGCCTCTCTGTCTCAGCTATCTGTAAGACAGTATATGACTGAACACTCAGAAGACAGGAGCTTACAGCGGTCTGACCATGCAGGACATATTTTCACTGGGCAGTGGTGGATCAAAACAGTAACTTGGTATATCATGCCTGGCCTGTTTGTTTTTCAGGCTTGGTGTACCACATCTTTCTTCTCTTCCCCTAAACACAAGCATACCTCTGCACATAGGAAAGAAGGCAGAGCTCCAAGGCTGGTCAGGCTACCCATAACTACTAGTAGAGAGTTTTTAATAAAGAACTTGCTTGCAATTGCAGCTGACAATCAGCTGAACTTAATTTGTGAGCGACTGAAGGGAGTTAAAGATGCAGCAGCTGAGAGAGGTCTTGCTTTTACAGCACATATGATGTGCTAGCATATCCCCCATTCATTACCATTTCCCTGAGTAGGCTTCTCTTACAGTGTTCTTTGAACTGACTTGTGGGGCTGCACTTGCCAATTATTTCAATAGTCAAATAGATGACACCTTCTGCTAACAACTATTTATATTATTAGGGTTTTCATCCTTGGAAATGAGAATAAAAGAGGTGTATATACTGAAAATTGTTACATAATTGCATATACCAGCTATCTGCAGAGGCAATGCACGCATGCTTATGTCTATTTAATAAGTATGTAAAATCAAAAATTGCGCTGACTGTTGATGTCCTCTTGTTCTCCAAGTCATTTTCTATTGGTATTATAATGAACTCACAGCTAAAGTTGCATCCAAAGATTATCAAATGGGTCAACATGTGCCAGGTTGTAGCTGTACGCTGCTAGATTGCTATTACCGGTTTAGGCTAGCACAGCAAAAAGTAGACCCATCTGTGCTCATGTTGTATGCTAAAATTAACAAATGCTCATTTTTGGGAGTCCAAGCAAAGCAAACACTGTTTCTTGGAAAAATTTTATTAAACTACAGATCGGTTCTCTGTTGTCATTGGTGCTCTGGTCAGCATGCAACCTCTCCCCACCAGAAGCAACTCCAGGTGGCATAGCATTGCTCAAGCTGATACCAATACTCTGAAGAAGAGTATCCTGTGCAAAGCACTCATTTATACCTCTTCCCCATCAGATAAAAGGTCTGTTTGTACAGTAAATATTGTGTGTGACATAGTGTTTGGTAGTTTTAGCAGATGTTGGTGGCTTTAATGTCTGGAATGGCATAATTAACATTAAAAATGCAGTATACCTTAAATTTAGCACTAGTGTTTTCAAAGTAAATTTAGAAGAATTGGCAGAAGTACTTTTCAGGTGAGCAATAACTGTGTGTGTAGCTGAAGGGATGACTCCGGGGAGGAATGATGTGTAATTCTGAGAAGTATACATGAAAGTACTATATATATTTGTGTATCTTTAATATGTCTCTTATTAAATATAGACACAAATATATTCATAAATATTTAATTAATATATTCACATATATAGCAGTATGCCTATCATACCCTCATACATGAAGCATATTTTAAACACTCTTTATGAAAAGAAAACAGGCTTTGTATCTGGCTTTTCAGCAATCTCCTTGGGACCAGGAAGTGAATTTGGGCATCATGTGTGACTTGTCTGGTGCAGTCACTAAGCCTAGCATCTTCCATCAACACCAAGGCTGGCAGCACAGCAGTCATTCCAGCTTTCCTGAGCAGCTCTGCCAGTGTGGCACAGCCCTACCTCTGGGGCTGAAAGAATGGTTTAATGGCTGTTACTACTCTCTCAGGTTTGTCTGCTGGAGAAGGACACCCAGCAGTGATGGGTTTTGGTCAGGAACTGATTTGCCCTATCTGGCTGGACTAGAGCAGCACTGTGTCACGTATGGTCGGCACACATGTTCTTGGTCAAAAATCTTTATGTGCATTACCAAGTTGCAGCTGTCTGGCTTCACTCAGTCCAACTGTCATTTTGCAGGGCTAGGGTATCTGTCTCTTGACTTTGGCCAACCAGTTAACATTTAGCACTTGTAACTACAATGTCAATCTATAAGTTACAGCCTCAGCAAAACCACAGCTCATAGTCTGGCAGCTGAACTATCATTTTCAGAGAAAGCACGCTTTTGTCCACTGTAAATACGTAAGACAAAATTTTGGGAGTCATTTCCAGTTTCCTTTTCAGTCAAAATTTCTTCTTTGCACTCACATAGTCTTGCAGTGTATAAAGTGATACTCTTGTTCTTTATCCTCCTGCTCAGAAGGAAGGAGGATCTGGAAGTTGTGGACAATTGGTGAAGAACACAGAGAAGAAACCCCTGCCTTCACCTTGAGTCAGTGGCGTAACTAGTCCATCTTGAATTAATAGATTCTTGCCTGCCCCTTAAAACAGAAACTGGGTGTGGTGGTGGTACTTTCTGAAAGTAGAGTCTGTACTTCCTAAAAATGAAGTTAATTTATCAGTGTAAGCACTATAGAGTACCAGCATGTAATCTTCTGCATCTCCAGTGGAATTCAGAGCTCCTTGTCGTTAGTCAGGATGAGGCCATGAAACCTGAGTAGGTATTTTTGACAGCTTTCAGTAAAACGGATTCTTGTAAAACTGTATTTTGCCCTGCCTGAGAGGGCATATTGTCTTTGTCCCCTGTCATGTTGTTTGAAGGACAGAATGCAGGAAATAAACTGGTTTGTTAGCTTGGAGCTCTATTGAATGACAAAAGTTGAATGGAAATCCAGACTTAGTATAATAGTATTAATTGTATACGCAGAATATACTGGTTTGTATTAGTCATTCAAAACCATTCCTCCTCTGAAAAGGCAGACAAGGAAAAGTTTGCATTACATGCAGACTTACACATTATTGGACTTTAAGTAACTTGACTAACTGTGGAAATAACTACCCATATAAAACTTGGTAGGACTGGGACGTTTTTCTGCTTTATTTTATTCTTCAGGATAAAAAAGCATCTTCAGATCTTGAAGTTCGTTTATATGACTTCTAATGGGACAGAGTTTAAAGGTTAGATCTTAGATTTGTGTCTCATGGTTTCTTTCAGCTGCTCCTATGCCTTTCTCAACCACAGTATTGTTCATACTAGTCAAACTGAATTTATCTGCAATCAGGCACTTAAGTTTCATTAATGCACAGATGTTTTTCTGTGTTTTAGCTGACAAGGTTATATAATTTCCGGATGCTGTTTATGTGGCACGGTGCAGCACAAATAACCCACACAAAGCTCTGAGCTGTGGTGCTGGATGTTTCTGGTACCTGCAGCAATTTGCTTCTAAAGCGTGGTAAAGCAGTCAGCAGTGCGAACTGACCTTCATTGCGTTTCCTAGAATGGAACATTTTGCAGTGTTTTTTTGTTACGTGAAATTTCTGTTTCATCAGTATTTTACTGATAGAACTTTAGCAAAGACACTGTCTTTGTGTTGCTGCTGTCTAGCATGGTGACAGCTCAACCCTGTCTCCTGTACTGACTCAAAGTGTCCTGAAGTGGAGAGGAGATCCACGCAGCAGCTTGCTGTGTGTCATACCTGCAGGTCTTTTCTGAAACCAAACCTAGGCTAGTTTTCACTTTTGAAGGACTTTTCACCCTAATACCAGAAGCATTTTAGGAAAAGTGGAGGCTGTTGCTTGGAGTCTGTGAATGTAGCTTTGCTTAGGGTCATGAGTGCTAACTGAGATTAACTTGAAGGTGGTGGGACAGCTGCCTTGGGCTGTCTGCCAGAGCAGAACTGGTTCCTGAATGCTGTCCCCCTTGGTGTCTGAGGCAGGACTGTAGGCAGATTGCTGGGTTACCGGTGTGCACTAAACCTATATTTCAAAGCTGACATACTGTTGCGACGGAGGGAAGACACAGTCACTCAATAAGAGTGATCAGCAGACTTCGTTTATTGTCCCTTACAGTCACCTTTTATGCCTTGTTATAATTAGCTCATACATATTACAAAAGTTAAGCTCATTATTGGTTAGTTGCCTAAATACCAAGCCCGCCCCTTGTTTTTCTTCTGTAGTTATCTGTTCCCACCTGCAACATTCTTTTCCCACCGCGATCTTCCTGTTACTGTGTAACAAGGACAGCCAAAGACAGTGTATTTTGCTTTACTTCAGATAAGCTGAGAGCGATGTGCATTTTTGTCCGGCCAGCTAGACTATGTTTATGTAAACTTTTTCAGCTAGCCAGTTATCCACAACATACTAACAACAGTTTAAAACTGAAGTCTTGGTTATCCATGAGCTTCCTGAAAATGAGTGCCACTTTGATTGGTCTTGTGACAGAGAGCAAGAATTTGTTTTTTATCACCTGCAGCACCAATTCTGTAGCTCAAAAACAATATTTTTATTTAAATAGAAAATGGTAATCTACGGCAACATAGAAAATTATATTTTTGTAAAGATAGCTTAGAGAACCATTGAGCTGCAGCTTGTGGCCTTACAGTCTAGGCTTTTATTTCCTCTGAATATACTCTATTCTGTTTTCTGTGTGTCTGTCATGTTGAATAAGCAACAGGCAGCGGGCACAGGACCAGGACCCTGTATCACATGAAACAAAACAGGCAGCTCTGAATTATGAAGCTAGAATGCCATCAGGGGCTGCTTTTGCAGTCACAAAGTCTTGGAATCCTGAGACAGAGTTGCAGCCTCTAACTCAAAATACGCTCAGGGTTTTCTTCTTGCATATAGTATGTGGCTTTCTAGTGCCTACTTGGTGACTTCTGTAAAACAGTCTCACCTTTCAAATTTCTTTTTGCCCTGCCTCAGGTTCCTTCTGAGCGATCCCCCAGAATCCTTCTGTTCACCTCTTTGCTGTCCTTTACCAGTGCAGCTTTCTCTGCTGTTCTGATGGCCATTCATCACAGCCAGAGTCCTCCTGGCTGCCTTGGCATTACTGCTCTGCTTGGCATCAGAGACACAGGCACTGGCAGCGATATACTCAGGTCTGCCACCTTTGCTCTCACTTCAGCATCAGAGCAGTCCCCAGCACTTGACGTTCAGGCTCTCGCAGGATCCAATTGCTAATCAATCACATGCCATTTGTGTGCTGTGTGCTGTGAATGAGAGAGGGAGAATAGGATCCTGTGAGAGTAAGCAAGCTGACTCATATAATTTTCTGGCCTGATATTATCTCGTCAGCAGTAGATTTGAATAATTCACCGAAGTGATGCTACTACTGCAATTAAAAAAAGGATTATTTGCAAACGCTCCCTTAAATTACTGTGTATCACACTTCTGAGAATACATTAGAAGGTTCATTTCGTGTTACACCTTCCTTAACTCAGGGCTTAATTTATCTAAATTCTGTGGCCTATCTGTTCAAAGGCATGGTTTGGCAGCTGTCAAGGTTCGTGTGCCAAATTGTGTATGTCTTTTCCAAATCCGAAGTCAAACAGATATTGCTGATGGGCTGATTGGTGATGGCTTGCGCCTGGGACAGATAACAGTTCGTGAGCCCACCAAACAGTGATGTATGGAGTTCCCCATCTGCTCGTGTCCCACCCATAGCATGCATGCTGTCAACTGCTGGCTCTGGCAGATACAAAAATACCCCTGCCCTTTAGCCAGAAAGATGGATTTTGTGTATGTCTAAAAAAACCAGCTGTATGATGTCATCTGCCAACAATTAATATGTCATGAATATAATTGCTAAGAAGAAATTCCACAAGATTTTTTAAAAACGTTGAATTCTTTTCAGGTTGCATTGTCGTAGTTACCTGCCAGTTGAACTGAAGATGTACAGGTGATTATTTTCTTCCTAGCCTGCCCTTGCTAAGTACTTAGAGGGTACTGTTTCAGTGAGAATTAACCAAATTCTCTTTAAAATGTAGCTGTTGATCTCTCTGTTTTCAGTGTTATTTTGTCTGAAGTGAATTCCACTTCTCTGATGTTTTCTGTTTTGATTCTTAAATACTGTGATAAATGTTAGGGTCTATTAAGTTTCAACTTTCTATTTTTGTCCATTAGTAAACACTACACCAGATGTGGGCATGAAGGTCCCTGAGAAGCTGAGGGAGTTCTGCTTTTATTCAACAATTTTAACTTTCATAACTGAGAATTTCAGCTCATTTTTTAGGGTAGTGTATGTGCTGTTTTGTTTTTTTTTTTTAAGAGCTGAGCAGGCTTACGCAACTTAGTTTGCATAAGTGCAGTGAGTCATTCACATTTCTTTTTTGTGTGTGTCTCTGTATGTTGTATCACTTTATATAACCTTTTTTTTTTTTTTTTGAAAAAAGACTACTGTGAATGCTAAGAATATATTTTCCCTGTAAAACAAGAAAGAAGTGTGCCTATTAGGCAGATGGCTGCTTCTCCTGTGATGTCTCCTCATAGATGCTGTTTTCCAGGAAGGCATTTTGGTAATTCTTGTTAAGGCTCTGGTTCTTCAGTGGCAAAATTTATGCTGGTATGTGAAGGTGTAAGGGGAAGGCCAGGTAGCTCTGTCCTTTCCCCTTTGTGGGCAAAGCTGTGGATAACTCCACATGATAATACTGATTATGTATATGTACATATTTATATAGGGGTTTCAAATATGTAGTCCTTTCAGCATATTGTAGCTTCTGCTTTATCGCATTGCTTTCTACCGTCTAGGGAATCATGGTGCTTTTAGAACAGAGTACTTCTGGGCATTGTTGGAAGAAATTTGGGGCTTAAATCCTTCACATAGCTATCAGACACAGGTGGCAAGCATCCCCCTTAGGCACACTTTCAAAGAAGTCCTCTGGACTTTTTTGACACACTTCATAACTTTGTGATCAAATGTGCCATGAATGTCTGGCTGCTTGGAATTTATTGTTTTGAATACAATTACATGTATTAATTGCCAGTACAGTTAAAGTGCTAAAATTGCTGTGATGTTTTATATTTACATGTTTTGGATGTGTTTTCCTTGACATGGTGCTATATAACTGTGGCAAGGAACTCACTGTTGATCTTCCCAGAAGGGGGGACTGTGGTTCCTGGTGCAGAGGTGTGTGCACAGGTCTCCTTGCCCCTGTGGCTGTTCTAGGGCTTACCACTTCATTTCTCTCCAGCTTTCTGCTGTACCATAATATTTTCTTATCTGATGTACATCCTCTCTGGCCATGCTACAAATCCTTCCCAGCATGTTCCCCACAACCGTTTCATACCAATTACTTCTGTTCACACTCAGAAATCCCTCCACTCTGCTCTACAGTTCTGTGTTTTACCAAATCAGATTCAGGGCCTCTTCCTTTCTATAACCCAATTTTTATTTCCTCTAAAATTCATTTTTGTTTTCATTTGATTTCAGTGGCATCCTACGTTTTATGCAAGAAACCATCCTCTTCCTTGTTCATTCTTGTGACAACATTTTGACAACTGTGGTAGTCACTAAAATAGAGATACTGTGTTTTCTATCTGATGCAGAGCAGATGTTTGCAGTTGCAAGATAAGGCAGTGTTCATCTATTGCCTAATTAGCAGATTAGCAGTATCTGGGGTCAGCAGAACTTCCATGAAATATTCAGGTACTGGTTTTAATTATCTATGGTAGTGTACTCAAATGGACATTAGACAGGAGTTTAGGACTTTAATTCATCATTAAGAAATTGGATTCACATAGGGAATTGTAGTACCTGTCTAGCCTCAAAAATATGAGCAACTTTCGTGAATGTACTTACATGTGTAAAATGAGACATAGACTTAAATTCCTTGCTGGATTGATGTTTGGAAGAGCAGCTTTACTGGTTTGGGCTCTAAATGCAATTAACATAGCCAGAGAAAAAAAATACTGAGTAGGAGTCACCTAGATGTAACTGTTTCTTCCAGCAACTGTTGACCATAAGGCACCTCCTTGACTTAGCAGATAATAGTTGACATGACACCTGGAGATAAGAAAGATCCTGAACTTGTGGAACTCTGTACAAATAGGAAAATTTTCCTGCTCTCACACACAAAAACTACAATTGAGAATAACTCTTTATATCTAATTCCCTTAAAGAGACATTTTCCCATTGCACACAGTTGTGGTCAAGATCTGTATGGGCATAGTAGTTATTCTCACCAGCGTTTGATTGTGTCAAAGGACCCCTTTTGTGAGTGGGCAAATAACTAGGTTGCCTACTCTTTTATATTAATCATGACCCAAAATGTGGGATACGAGAAATGGGGGTCTCTTAACAATAAAATCATACAGCAAATTCTTTAACATTCACTCTCATGCTTTAAATACAATGAATAAATTTGCTGATTCTCAAAACAGCCCTTGAAACCCTCTGTTTCGAATCAGTCCTCTGTCCCTAAAGGGCATTCTCCTTGTGCTCATTTTTATGCCCATGCTGCATAAGGCTATTACATTACAGATGCCAATGATACAAGCCAGCCACTCAATGTACCACATATTGTAAGTGTATCAGGAATTAAAAAAGTCTCACTAGAAGGTGAATGTCCACTTGCGTGAAAGGATGGCCCTTTAATGGTGCACTTCTGTGCACTCCAGACACAAAAATGGGTCTGAAGAAATGGGATGGACTGAGCACATAAGTGATTATATGGTTTATTCAGGGAAATACACCCTCTGTTCTTAAAAGTCATTGAAGCTTGAGTTGAAATGAAAGTTTCTCTTCCTGCTATTGCCATTTTGCAGATTTTTCACATAATTTAGTGCAGAATCAAAGCTTTTATTACTTACAGAAAGAAAGAAATAAGTAATTAACAGGCAGAGCATTAAAGGAAAGACAAAAGCTTCACAAGTCTCAAATTAATCTTTCTCTGTTTTTCTGTTGCATTCTCATCTGACTGCTTGAGCACCACTCACTAGAGCTTTTCAATTTTTAACAACTGAGTTTTAGAAATTTCACAGGAGTTCAGCACAAAGCAAGTAACTTTCTATAACATGATAAAGTAGGAATAATTACACTTTAAGTGGCCCTTATGTTTCCAGCTGCCTGGAGTAGAAATCTGGGTCACTACTCCACTGAGCAATAATGTAAGACATCAGGGCACTGCTGTATTCCAGATAAATTGCCCTCTTCCTACTGAAGTCAAAGGAGTGATCCTTCTTATAGCCACAAGTTTGTTCTGAGCTTGTCTGAACTCTTATCAGTGGTATGTTTTTTATGCATAAACTAGAAGACTTGTTAAGATTTGCATTTTAATATGTTCTTTACTTACTGACTGGCCTTTGCCTCCTGTTCATTTTAATGGAACTTTTTTAAAGATTGCCTTCCATAAGGCAGGAAAACTGACTCAATCTATTTTGGGTATCAGTGACGTGAAATTTATATGAAAAACAGTATATCCTTCATCTTAACCTAGTAGCCTCACTGCTACTATTACTAAAAGCATATGGCCAACAAGTTAACTCAGTAGCAGAATAGGTAACATGGTGGGTATCAGCTCCTTTCTAAAGTTTACTTATAAAGCTTCTGAAAAACTCCAGACTGCCATGGAGAATTTCCTCTCAGAAGGAACTGAGGAGTAGAGCATTGTTTTAGATATTCTTTGGGTTGATTCTTGGCACCAATTTAGCCTGGCATGTAGAAGTCACCCCATGCTAAGCTCCTGCAAGGGTATCATTTTACATTAACAACATATTGGGAAGCAAGTATTCAACATTACCAGCCCTGGTCTGGGTCACAGGCTTGAGATAATGCATATGAAAACCCCTTTTTAGAGGTACATGGGAGGGGAAAAATAAACTTCAGCAACCTATTATTGGAGACTTTTTCTTGAACCATTTTTTATTTGTGAGCCAAATACTGCAGTAATTAAGCTGCAAAATTAAGGGAATGTGCTTTGCTTTTAGTGGAAATTAACATTGGTTTTCTCCAGGCATTCAATCACTTAACTCAGTTGTCTTTTTATATTATTCAAATGTGATACACATTAGTCAAACATAAGTGGTTGAAGAATCATGTTGCAGAATGCCTCTTGAGAGAGAAGTATGTTATAAACATTTCTACTAATGGAATATTTATGTTAATGTAAATTAACTCCATAAGGGTGGCAAATCCTTTGAAAGGTGATTGCAAAGTTCCTGCTGCCAAGTGGATGCTTTTATTATTTCGTTACTTGTACAGCACAAGGAATGGTGTACAGACTTCTTCTGTAGCCACCAAGGACTTTGCAAATGCAGTTTGGTGACCCTCAAGAATCAAGGCCTGTCACACATTGAAAATACAATGCAGATTTATGTGACGCAGAAGACACAAAGGACATTTTGTGGAAAATATTGCAAGAACTGTGATCTAAGAAAAAATGCAAGATGAACTAAATCTGTAGGAAAGTAGAACAAAACAAAGTGCCATAGCTAGCAGGCAGCAGATACAATTATATTGCTAAGAGATAGTCATCATTTTGGAGTGGGTGATCAGTTGCCAAGAATATTGGGGATAAGGACCTAAAAATCAAAGGAAAGTCTACAGCTATTGTTGTTTCTGTTTCCTGTAATCCAGGCTGTGGACATTTGCTTAGAGGCATGAAATCTGACTAATGCTGGAGTGATGCAGGGGACTGGTGACAGACCTCGCCTGGAAAGCATTTTCATAGTTACAGTTGAATTCAAGGCCCAAGTGCTTTTCAGAGAGTGGTCTAATGCAAGCTTCACCACTGGAAGCAACTGCTTTGTAATCCCCTGCAGGTAACCTGTCTGCAAACTCTGAACTTTTGTGTATGCACATGTACATATACATGTATGCGCATATATATATATATGAAATATATATATAGTACACACTTGCATCCTGCCATGAGGAAGACGATCGGCACGACAGCTTCAGGGATGGCAAAATGAAAGACAGTTGCACCATCCTTGGGAAGACTGCAGCAGCTGACAGAGCCATTTCTGTTGTAATTGCTTCCAGCTTGCTCTCTGTGCTCTTGTGCATAAGGGGAAACAGAAGCCCTAGAGGTTAGGGACGGGCAAACACCAGTGAAGTTGTGTCCAGGGTTTCTAGGCAGGTGGGGATTTACCCAGCTGCCTGTTTTGAAGTCAGGGGTTTTGTTTGCTTGTTTGTTTTTGCAGCATGTAAATTTGTTATCAAAATTATTTATACTGCACAAAGCACTCTTTCAACTATGTTTTATTATTTCAGGAACAGCAATGATAAGATCTAGTTCTTTCCAAAGAATTTGGTATGCCACATCTCCCAGATGGGATCAGATTACAAAGACAATTCAACTCCCAGTTAGGCTTCTCAGTGAAGTGGTTAGGTTTTTGACAACACTCAGCATCCAGTGGGTCTGGTGTTCATTTTCAGGAATGGGAGCTGGTGAGCAATTCTGAAAATGTAACCTTTTGTTCTTAAATATTTGTGTGTCTTCTCCCAATCTCATTTTCCATGAAGTTATGTGATGTTTTTTTGGTTGTTATTTTCAGTTTGTTTCCTTCTTGATAAAAGAAAACTAAAAGTTCTGCAAGACTTCCACTGCATTTCTGTGCAGTGGGATTTTCATATTTTTGTGATTATTTTTTTCAGATTTTTTGTGATTTTCATTTTAAATGCAAGTGTTCATAAATACATGTGTACAAATCAAACTACAGATACCATGATGAGTTACACAGTAAAAAATACAAATACTAAATTTAAAATGTAAGTTTTTATTTGTATAGCCAATTAACATGAGTGTCTGATGAATCACAGTAAATCCACAAACACATGCTGAGCTGGGATTTTTGCACATGTAAATCCATTTGCCTTAGTGCCTTGTTTCTTGGATATATATGACAGCTTTTATGTGGCTTATATCTTTCCAAGAACTACAGGTGACTTTCTTCAAATGGAAATCAGTATCGTGGCCTAATGTGCCTTAAATATCCCTCTCTTACAGATTTTTCTTTAATTATAATTTTATCTCTTGGAAGATACTCCCATTTTCAAATGTTGTGGAAGTTGTTACGTTCTAATCTCCAATGGATATCTGTGAATACTTAAAAAAATACTCATCATCGAGACAGACTGGTATGCTGATGATGCCACATGATGAGTCCAAGACACCTCTAAATCATTGTGACCAATGTTAAATACAAACTTTTTTCCTTGCTAGCAACACCTTACTTATCAAATTATTTCTGTCACTGTCTTTCCCCAGAACTTATCTTCACCTGTCAGCTCTGCTTCCAATCTTCATGGTACACACCATGCCTTTGGCATTGACCCTGAGCATCTCTCCCAGCTTCTCTCTACATGGTGATGCCACTTGTGAGCTTCTCGTTCCAGTGCTTTGCAAAAACCTCCTTTCTTTACTGTGCCAAAAAGGCACTCATCTCTGCACGAAATGTCCTCAGCAAGAAAAGTCAGCTTTGGTCATGTTTTCTTTTGTCCCATTCTCCTTCCTCTCATCAGCTGTCTGATTCTTACCACATTACCTTTGTCCTCCCTCTCTTTGTCAAGTCGACCTCTGTAGTTTGGATGTGTTCCTGGACAGGCAGCAACTCCTTTTCATGCCACTGTAGCATGTCTGGCACATATCGGAGTATTAGCTCAGTGTATTAAGAAGTTTATTTTGATGCAGGCAGTGATTAATAGTCACAACAATTCATGAACTGTTACTGGTCTGTGTCAAATGTCTTGGTGTGGCCTCTTTCACCAAGAAGGCAGTAAGCATGGCTAACCTGCAAGTCAAAGCAAAGGCAAGCAAGGAGCTGTGACTTCTGCTTTTCACTAAATTTTCTTTAAGTGTTACCTCATCTTCCCATGCCACCCCCACACCCTTCATCTGTTCACATACTTGTTGCCTTCTTGGTCTGACTCTGAGCTCAGTGAGTCAGGGACTCTTCATGCTGGTGCTTATTGCTACACCACTTAGCACAGTGATCCGTATCTTGCCTCCTCCCAGAGTTCCTGAATGCCATGTTAATGCTTTGCTATTTAGGAGGTCATAACAGCAAAGGTGGTGAAGGTGGTGTAAGATGGAGAGGTATGGAGGCATTACGCTGATCTTTGTTCCCCAGAAGTGGTCTCTGGTGCAATGGATGAAAAAGGGTGGGTGGGATGGGAGTCTTCTGTTCCACACACACACACACACACCCCGCCTCAGCTGAGCTCTGCCTGTTTTGCGGCCCTTCAAAGGGTTTCGTTCCTCAGAACAGACTGTCTGGCCCCTTTCACAAACACTCGGATCAGTTTCAGCACATGAAGAAAGAAAAGGTCTGGTTGCATGGTGCTGGAGGAGAGGTAGCATTGCATAGCTTCATCAGAAAGCTAACCTTTCCTTCCATGGTTCTGCTCTTTCCCCTCCTCCCACTGAGCCCTGCAAAGAGAGATTAGTGATCAAACTGTAAATCCCCCAAGTAAAGAAAGTAGTAAACCTCCCATCCCTTCCCCAAGAGGACATGTATGCTGACAACAGCCTCATTCAATCTGACACCTGTTTCACTTTAAAACAGGCCCCTATAAATAGAGTGAATGTAACCCTAGGTGGCATTGCAAAATATTATGGAAAATGTGGCTTACAACCCTGTGAAGAAGGGGGAGTAGAGAGAGTGGGGGTGGGCAAAAAGACACTATCTACCATAAAAACCTGGCAGCTTCATGCAAGGGCTGTTGCTTTTAATTTAAATGCTCATTTCTTACTCTATTTTCAGATCCTCTCTGGGATTTTAGGAATGTTGAGACGTGCTGGTTATAAAGCCCTAAGTACAAAATGGTCACGGATGGCTGGAATGAGGCATGTTCTAATGGAAACAAATCACTTGTCAGTAAGCAGTCTTCAAACTTTTGAACAAAAGCTCAAAAGGGTCAGGGAAAAGACATGTTTGTTGACTTAAAATGGCTGGATGCAGGTCGTCAGGAAAGCACAGGCTTCTATATTGTTGAGGTAATTCTTTAGTTCTAAACCTGGGGTTTGAAATGAGGTTAAGTACTTTGATGGCAACCACAAATGAAAGGAACAACTCACATTAAACAGAAAGCTTACACATCTATAAACTGAAGTGTGCATGCTACCAAAATGTAAAGCATGTACACCACTGCAAAGCAGCCGCAGAGTGAAGCTCAGCTGTGGGAACTGCATTTAGGCGTACAGACATGAATGTTTGTGAGGAAGATGATGCTATATGTACTGAAATTTAGAATGATGACCAGTATTCCTGGACTAGTAATGTAAAAGTAGGTGTCTGTGATTGTGTAGCTTAGCTCTGTAGTGATTTGAGGATAAATACAAATCCTGAGTTGGTTTATTCAACTTTCTGTAGGTTTTAATGTTAAATGGAATTCTGCAATGCTATTGTTAATTTTTTTTCATTTGCTTGCAAGACCCATAAAATGAGGTTCATGACCCCTGGACCAACAAGGGATCAGCCTTTCTTTTTCCTGTGAAATATTTTGTGCTGCTGTGTGAAATGAATAAAGTTGCTCTATAGTAAGTTGTATAAGGTAGATGAATTATAATCTTTGTGGAACTTCGTGTTGAATCTCGTAATTCTATTGTAGGTTGGTTTCATAAGAAAATGAGGCTTATGCAATCTTTCTTTGTAATCAGTCTGTCTGTCTGCTAGTCCCCCTCATGAGCACTTCTGAGCTTCTTCAGTCCTGAGCTGGATTTGAAGAGGGTTTACAGATAACTACGTTTTGACTAGACTTACAAAAACTGTATTCTGACTAGAGGAAGAGAAGCAGAGACAGTGCCTCGGTGGAGGGGAAGGCAGGTAAAGCGCAGGGGTCAGCTAAACAGTCAGCACAGGGGTCCTTAGCCCAGCACACTGTTTTGTGCATACAAAACATGCACAAACCAGGGATACAGCAGGGACTGAAGAGTGGTTTAGGCAGAGTTGACTGGGGAAAGAAAGCTGATGGGACAAGGACTTGACCTCTGTAAGTAACCAGGTTTAATTTCAGTGTTCACGGAGTAATTTCTTTTTCATATGGAAAACAGCAGCAGAAGAAAAGGGAATGACTGTGTGTGGTAAAATGGTATGTGTGAGCTTCAAAGCACAGGGTAGGCATTTGGTGTTTCTGAGGTTTACTCCACAAAGTAAACATTATTGGGCTTTCAAAGGGAAGAAACCGAGACACTTTCTTCACAGAGATCTGACTTGCTCAAAGGCACCAAATGACTCAGCAGCAGCCAGGTACAGCATACAGATAGGTTTAGGTAGCTTAGAATCATAGAATCATTTAAGAGGGAAAAGACCCATAAGATCATCAAGTCCCACTGTAAATCTGACTCTATCAAGCCCACCACAAAACCATGTCCCTAAGCGCCTCATCTTTTAAATACCTCCAGGGATGGTGACTCCACCACCTCCCTGGGCAGGCTGTTCCAGTGCTTGATAACCTTTCAGTGAAGACATTCTTCTTAATATCCAGTATAAACCAGCCCTGGTGCAACTTGTGACCATCTCCTCTCATCGTATTGCTTGTTACTTGGGAAAAGAGTCTGACTTCCACCAGCCTACAGCCTCCTTTCAGGTACTTGTAGAGAGTGATAAGGTCCCCCCTGAGCCTCTTTCCTCAGGCTAAACCACTGCAGTTACCTCCGCTGCTCCTCACAGGACTTGTACTCCAGACCCTTCACCAGCTCCATTGCCCTTCTTTAGACACACTCCAGCACCTCAGTGTCTTTCTTGTAGTGAGGGGCCCAAAACTGAACACAGAACTTGAGTTATGGTCTCACCGGTGCCGAGTACAAAGGGACAATCACGTGGTGGCTCCTGGCCAGCACCTTACACAGCTTCTCTCCGTGTAAACCTTCACCCACCACATGTCCTAGCCACCCCAAATATTCTCCTTCCTCAAGGCCTTGGGACTCAGCAGTGCTCCTCACTCCTGCCTTTTGGGTTGCTTTTTGGGTCCTTTACGTCTGCATCTGGTAGTACAGCAGGAGGAGAGCATTGCCTGTTTAAGCCCAGCAATTTCTTGACATCCACAAAGGCTGTTGTGTGTGTTGCCATGACAAGAAAAGCAGCTTCCCATTGCCACTGGTTGTTTTGCTTTTCTGCCAGAAACAAGGGGATGTTTCTGAAGGAGGATTGTGAAGTGGCAGAGTGGCCTGCAGAGAGCTCCAGGCAGCGTGGACAAAAGGGCTCTTGTTGGTACCTGAGTTGGCTAGTTTGACATTAACTTGGGTTTGTCCATAGTATCCTGCCCCACCCACCGGCCTTAGATTTGGCAGCTGATGGTCATTGCTGTTTCATACTGCTCTTCTTTCCTGACCTGTCTGTCACATGAAGGACACTTGGAGACTGTACAGAGGAGTAATCCTGAGAGGCACTCCATCTCTTCTCTTCAGATGCTACACTGCCTGGGAGAAAGCTTATTTAGTGGACTGAGCTTCTCAGCATTGGTGCAGATGGTTTAACAAACATTGTATTTGCAGTAGGAATTGCATTGCCCTTATGGTACAGAGCATTGCTTCAGTCCTGCTGCACCACTGAAGTGCTGTGCTGAGGCCAGGTGCTCCGTCATACACTAATCTGGGTGCTGGGGTAGAGGAGAGAGTAGGCAAGGAGTAAGGATTGCTTCCAGTACCACAGCTAGTTTGTATATAGAAGTGCAGCAGCACTAGGAAAGCAGTACAGGTTGCACGGAAGCATGGGGGGAGGTGAGGAGGGAGCAGGGAGCGGGGGACAAGCATACTACTGCAAATTGCTGCTTTTCTGCTGCATCTTCCAGTAAGACAAGCTGATTTCTCTTTGCCCAAATGAGCATCAGATGGGGAAAAACACTTTTAGAAAACTTAAGCCTTGATAGTACATTTATTTCTGGGACAGCGTTATGCCTGCTGCTCATGAGACTTGAATGTAATGTGCTTGCATGCGCACACACAGTTTTTGATTTTTATCACATGGCTGCCAAAAATAACATTGAAACATGTTAAGTTAAGCATGCCGTTATAACACAATAGCACTTCATTAGGGTTCAGGGCAGCTCAGGTTTCCTTCTGACCCTTTCACCAGCAGGAGAAGGACCCCACTCCTCTTGTGTGGGAGGAGTGCAGAGGGCAAGAGAAAGGAACAGTGCAGCCTCATGGCGTTTTATTCTAAATGTCAGCCATGGTCAGCGTCCCCTGGTGAGCTCCCCAGCATATGGATTTAGACATGTAATTGTCTCTCACAGTGCTGAATTTAACGTAAATATGGTAATAACAAATTGAATGCTTCTGATTTGTCTCTAATCACCTGAGTCTTTCCTCTGTAACTCTTATTCTAATCTTATTTTCATAACTTGCCACTTCTCTGACTTTCAGTTAACACTTCATTTACGTTCTTCACTTAGACTCAGTAGGTGTAGCCTTTTGAAATTCTTCCCTAATGTGATTTTAGTGCTGTCACTTCAGTTAGGGGCAAGGTAATGACTAATCTCTGTTCCCGTAGCTCTGTTGCAATGTTGCATAATGACTTTTCAAAAGTTCTAGATTAATGCAGGTCAGTTCATAATTTGGGGCCACATAGCAATACAATGCCTGGAAAAAATCCATTTCTAATCTGAAGGATCTTATGGGAGTGTTGCATAACTTGAGGAACATAGCTCATTAGCTAGAAGTCTGTAGAATGAGGATGGGCAAACAAAACCTGATTAGTATCACTGAGAAAAAAGAAAAAAAAAGTTTTGCTTCTTAAGTACCCTTCTCACAATACAACTTTGTAGTCACTCCAGGTAATGGTATATGTTGCAAGCAAACACTTCTGCTCTGGAGTCCTGTTTCTGGAGTCCTGTCATTTACCTAGACTCATCCTACATGTTGGTACAACACACCCTTTTCTTTGAATTTTCTTGCTAAATGTGCCAGGTATGGCACTGCCATAGGAAATCTTGCTGTGCCATTTGCTCCATTCTGGCCCGTCCTAGCCTGTCTGCCATCTGACAGCTGTCAACAGGCAAACAAAATAAACAGAAAGTGTAAATCCTGTGGTTTTCCTAGCACAGGATTTCCTAGGCTTTTTGATGAAGTTGATGGAGGAAAACACAGCAGCTAATATCTATAAATCGTGAGCACTCTTTCTGCTTAGAATATATTTGGTTTCACCCTGATGACAAGATAGGTTTTTTCTTCAGCTCATTATATAATGAGAATTCAAGATAAGATCTTGATAGCAAGACCACAGCAGTTATCAGGGAGTCCCTGGCACGGTAGAGAGGGTTGTTATGAAATTGTTTTTAAAAATAATTCTGGAATCCTGCCCCTCTTTCTGCTTATTTTAAGGTTTGTATGCAATGTGTTGAATGTCTATGACCTGAATTATGTTGCTAGTGGATCCTCCCAGCTGGTCTGTCCAGTAACTGTTGACTAGTACGATCATGTTTCCGTGTTAAAAGTTCAAAAATAATTTAATGATAGCTATGTTTAGTGCCATCATTTTAGCACCCATATGACTTAACTCTCCCTTGCGCTTTGCCTAAGACTGTACAACAGCTGTGTTGTACCCATATATGTCCCATCACTTCAGGCACAGTCAAGTTTTTAGAAAGAGGGAATTACGCTGTCACAGATCACTGCATCTTCCTCAGCTGTATAGGCTCTAGTTTCACTACAGAGATGTTTGTGCTTTCTTTAGTCTTCCTAAATCTTTGGGAGGGGAAAGTGAAAAGTTTCCTAAAGGAAAAGCTGTAGTGATTCTTTTTAATAACGTTATTCCTTTCAAGGTGAAAAACATTAATTTCAAGACAGAAGATTTCTTCTTAAAATGGTGTATTGCCTTTGTTATCACTTAAGTGATTCAGGGCAATATTGATCAGTTTATTCTAATAATAAAGAACAATGTTGTTGAATTAACAGTTGAAAGGCATACACCTTCCCATTAGAAAGCTTATGCACAGAGAACCTCAATTGTTCAGGGATAATTATTTCTGGAAAACCTCCTATCACCTGTCTTCCCTACCTAGCTGCTCTGCTATTTTAATGCAGCTGTGATTGGGTATCAGTTTGCATATTAGCAGTTCTGTTTATAGTAATATAAAATGCACCATAGTTACTGGCCAAAGTTTGCTCTTAGCTACATTACTGACAATCAGGGTAAGTTGGCTAGTAACATCGACAGATGCAGAGCTGTGAATAGAATTTGTTTGCCTTTTTCTATCGGTCAGGTATCTCTTGTTCATTTAAGAATACATTCTTTTAATTTCCATACATAGTGAAATAGTGTTTCTTACGGCCAACATCAGAATATTTTTCCATCAAGTAAGAAATGCTCTTGATGCAGATGATGGTGTGATCTGCTGACATGAGTGGAAGGGCAGGCTGTAAAAGATGAGTATGGAGTGTGATGTCTCCTATGTGTCTCTAACTGGCATGTAATACAAAGCCCCCCCTGCTGTGCCTTGTGTTTGGATTTTACAGAACAGCTAGTTTAGGGGATTCTGTCAGACTCAATCTTTACCATGGGAGAGGCAGGAGAACCACTTTTCCCCACTCAAGTTCCAGTTCAGGTATAAAGCTGTCATATTTTAGCCTTCAAGTCTGTGTAGCAAAGATGTGTGAGTGAGGTCCACTCAGGGCCATGCATGGATTTAGCCATCCCTGGTGTCTCTGCTTTTGAAGTCCAGGCTGCAGACTGATCCTGTAGGTAAACCTGGCTGTGCTGACAATTTCACCTCAGAGAGGGTTATTTTTTTAACCTGACTCACATGACAGGCATACTTCAAAACCCATCTTGAGGTGTGTAATCGATCATCTGCTCCTCAGAGCTGTGGTCTTCATCCTCAGAGGGAGGACCAGCCACTGGACTGCTAGGAAGGGTGTGTGGTCTGCCACAGCTGGCTGCTTGGCTACTGTTCCTGTCTAGTTATAAAATTCATTCTGGTTAATAATAAATTCAGTTAAAAACTAGCTAAATAAAACAGCCTGATGTGTCTTGTCAAACACAGTATTGTGTGGGGAAGCCAAAAGATGCTTTTGCTCCCAGTTTTCTCAGTCTTGTTTTGCAACACTAGGCAAACTGCCCCTGCCCCGGCTCAAAACAAATCCATTGTCAGTCCTGCTTGTTAGACAGACAGATTGCTTTGGGAAGAGCCTGTATTTCAGGATGTGCTTGTGTGGTGTCCAGACAGGCCTCAGCTGAGACAAGAACCTCTAATACTGTATGAGCATCTGTGCTAGGTGTCACCGTTACAGCATAAAATGAGCCAGTGTGTCCTTGGATGACGAGTACCCTGCTCGCTCTGTCTAACCTGCAGTAGGTTTGGGAGGCAGCATAGGAAAACTAGTTTTCATAGAAGAAACCAGGTCTCCAGGGAAGAGATAATGAAATGAGAGGGGCAAGATGCTGTTGCCTTAGTTAAGAGGGTAAAATTCAGTAAGGCATTTGGGGTGTAGAATAGAGCCTGGTTTGAGAGCAAAGGTGTGATGGTTGCAGCTGACACAATAGGAGACAGCAAATCAGTGAAGTGGCTCAAGTAAAGGTCCAGATTTTTCACCTGTCCTCTACAGCCATGGCAGGTCAAAACACAATTACCCAGGCTGAGCTTGCAGGGCTGAGGGGTCATCATCATGCTCAGGGCCTTTGCACTCTGCCCAAGCTATTACCGACCACAAATGCAGAAGTGATTTCCCCTCCTGCTGGAATTGAATGCTCCCTGCCTTGAGCTCAAGCCCCATGGGAAAAAATTGGAAATCAGATAATGAATCAGTTTATCTTCTTCTTTACTCAGTTGTAACTGTGAAGTAATTCAGCTGAAACTGGAGTTGGAAGATTGCAAAACATGTTAGTGTGAAGAAAATGAGGCCAATAACTTTTCGGTCTAAAAAAGAAGAAAAGCTGGGCAACTTTGTGAGGGCATTTGCTCAATCTATTGTAAAAATTTAAAGAAGAGTCAAGAGAAGAGTGCAGAAAATGTTTTAATAGTATTAACACTTTATTGTATTTCCTAGCTGCTTTGGTCTGTTCTTGGCCCTCCAAGTAAAACATTGGGAACTGACAGAGGGAACTGACAGAGTCCAGAAAGCAGCGCTGAAAATCATTAATGGGATGCTGTCATTTGCTTTACTGGGAAAGTGCTTGTGGCTAATAGAAGTGCTGTGAAAGGGCCAGTTAGCATTATGGATGGAAGTGAAATAGAGATTAAGATTATTTAATTGCCAGACAATACAAAAATTAGGCTATGCCACATAACAGAAGGTACAGTACAGAGGTAAAGACTGAGTTACATTTACTAATCTTTTCTCTAATACAAGCACTTAAGTACATACCATGAAATTTAAAGGCAATGTTTCTAAAATGGAGGAAAAAAAATACAGTTTATACAGTACATAAAGATATAGGGCATCACAGTTAGCATACAGCACTTCAAAAAAAGGATTAGACATGTGTCCAAACAAACTGAAGTAGGCACTTGAGTTCCATAAAGCAAATGGGCACTTGTGGGCATTTACCTGCCTTTGTGATTTCCAGCCCCCTGAGGGCTGATGCTAAATGGGTGATTTCACCCAATAAGAAAAATCAGGTGCTGAAGTTATTCCACTTACTCATGTGGTTTGCCTGGGTGACTGTAGCTACATTGCCAGCTGGCTGAGCTGCAAATCTAGGTAGGGAACACTCAGAGCATTAACTCTTAAAAATGTAGCAGTGTGTGTAAAAATGAGTAAATGAAGGGGTAGAGCTGCTGTAGCTACACTAACCAAGCAAGCTTTCATACTTCTAGCTGTTCACCTCTGTCACATGTGAAGACAGATCACTTCATGAAATAGGATACTAGGGATTGCACATGTATCCAAAAGCAACATGAATCTATTACAGATTGGTTTTGCTTGCTGTTGTAGAAAGTATGGTCATGTACACAGTCTTGAAAGAAGGTAGGAGCGAAGCCAGCTTAGAATTAACCACACTGAATAACTTGCACATTTTCAATGAAGTCTTTCATGTATTCTCTGCTTTTCAAAAGTGAGCAGGGGCCAAAACCAGCCACATCACTTGTACTTACTATAATGAACTCCTGCTTCTCTGCAGTCTGAATCTGAGCCACTATCCTACACATACCACATCATAAGAAACCACTAAGCCTAACCATGACACCAGCACATTCATGTCTTTAGAATATGTTCATTACGCTCACATTAATAAATGAATATAGTGTTACAATGGCTGTGCCATTAAACAACACCTGTTTGATACAATGGAAACAAGGCACTCCATGATTAAATATATTATCTTCTTGACAAAGAACTGCACAACTGTTTGGCTAGAGCTCTGAAGCAAATGGTGTATTTACATAAGAAAAGGAATTTGTATACATTTGATGAATGACAGAATAATTGCTATATATGGCAAAGAAAAGGGATGTAAAATACTTCATATACTCATTCCTGCTACTACAAGTAAGTAGGAAGGGCCTTGACATAGTTGCAAAGGTACCTTTCTTAACTACTGCAGCTAGGCAAAGCATATACAGGCTGCTGGCAGCATTACAAGAGTAAATTTTAATCCTAGAAATCTTAGCTGGAAATGGTCTTGTACCATGTGTTCATATCACCCCCTGGGAGCACACACAAAATGAGTGTCTTGTCCCCTGGAGTTTCAAGGGTCTCAGATGTGGATCTTCTACCACTGCACTTGGTTGTTAGGTCCAGGTGTTAATAAATTCCTGACAGAGGTATCTTTTTTCCTCTTAATTCAGTGCACATTTTTCTTTTTTCTTGGTTTCATTCACATTAATCATTGTACCTTTCTAAACCACTCACAGATATGGGTCTCGGCCCTAGGTGGGCAACCCCAGCCCAAACCTCTGTGGAAGCAGTGGAGGAAAAGTTAGAGGCTGGAGCACACTGAGGTGGGCCCTGTACCTTCAGCAACAGGTTGCGGGACAGAAAAGAAGATGAGATCAGAGGGTTATAGACAAGATACCAGGTAAAGGCAAGGGGAAATGGTAATTTTCTACTTCAGTCACCACTGCTATACAGACATGCATGCACATACACAAACTGTGAGGGAGAGACTTTTCATTGCAAATTTCCCTGAAATTGCTTCCCTCAGCAGTTATCTGGGGCTGAAAACTAGACTCAAAAGTACATGCGCTGTCCCTCCCGCAATCTGAATCTTGCTGCCCTGGTAGGAGGAGGGAGATGGCAGCTTTTGTGCGATACAGTCACTGAAAGGGTGAGAAATAGCAGGTGAAGAGAAGGATCCTGGATGGGTGGGGAAGCACAGCAGGTTCTTGATTTAGGAATATCCATGTTTAGAGGTGTTGATCTGATTTGCAGAAATACTAAACTCTCACAGCAGAAGCTGATGGCAGTGAGAACCATATTCAGCAAATACAGAGTGCTATCAAGTACTGAGAACTGTAGTTGGCATCTCAAACTTGCCCCCCAAATTAGCTTACAGTGTGGACAAATTTGACTTTATTCTCACTGAAACACAGCTTCTTGTGCATCTAAAAATGGTAATAATGACATCTCAGTTTTTGTAAATGTATTCAGGTTTATTGAAAGGAAAAAAACCAAACAGAAAACAATGTGAACATATTACAATGTAAAAGCCAGATAAAAGCCCAAGAAAAAGAAAATTATCTTTTGCTTGTAGGGTTGAAAGGCATGGAGCAAATGACACCTGAGATCCCGTGCTGAATGAGTCTGATAAACATAAGTGTCAGGTAACTAACTGCCCATTCACTGGAATAAGGCAAGGTTCCAGTAGAAGAATGTCTGACCATTTTTTAGATTATGTATCCGCCTGTGGGTATGAGATGTGTAACTGAACATGGCCACAGGAACCGAGCTTGGGGAGCATGGGAGAGGGGGGCTTAATTAAGAGGCAGTGGAAAACCTGAATCCTGCTGCTTAATTTGCTTATGTTCAAGGACTTCATTTTGTGAGTCTTGTTATTCTTTTCACACTTTTCTTCTCTGGTGCAGTTTATGGGTATGGAAAACAACAGCAGCACTTTCTGAAAGACAGCTGGCATGGCTGATTCTTCAGAGCACATGACCACAAACCAAAACTTGCACTGCCAGCCTACATTAATCTTTGCTATGTCTTGCATAGATCAGTGACCCATCAAAATGTGGCAGTGTAAAATGACTCTTCCTTCCATAAACACTTTCCCTTTCTTGTAGCTGATTTTTATATCTGGACAGTGTACTGCACTCTGCATTAGTAACAAGCTCCTCTTGGTTCATAAGCATGCCCAAGAAACAGTGATTGCCTGGTGAAGACTTTTCGGCTAGCAAGCAGGGATCTTAGTAATGAGATCTTGCACAACATTTGTTCACTGTTAGCAGATCAGAACATTCCTTCCCAAACCCTCAACCTTTAAGTGGAAAAAGGACACATCGCCCTTCCAAGAAGACACAGATAGAATGGTACAACTTTTCTGACGTAGACAAGGAGGCCTAAAAGAAGCAGGTCTTCTCATATACGAAGACAAGTAACCACAATTTTCCTCTTCTTAAAGACTTTTATCAGTAAGTTTGTGCATTTGTGTTTTGGAACATAATGCATAGCAACCATGTGTGGGCAAGCAAGATGATCTACAACTACTAGTGCTTTCATACCTGATGAATAGGACTAGAGCTCATAAAAATGTTATTTGATCTCATTTCAATTATTCCTAGCTTTATTTAGTAACTGAATATGATTTATCAAAATAACAATGATAACTACTATATTTACAAACACAGCATTTTATCAAAACTAGAAACTGTAGATATGCCAAACAAATATCCTAAATGTGGGGAGGGAAGGTTAAAGGTTATTTCCATTCCCCCTTTTAATTACTAACTGGAATAAAAGGAGAAATGAGTGCACTTAATTATTTTTCTAATATGAATTTATTTCTTTTCAGTGTTTCATTTCTTTCCTCATTTAACTTTTCAAGGATATTGACATTGATAAAGCTGGTGGCAGCACAAAAGAGAAGGGCAGATATTGTTCCTTCTTTAGATTATCCTGAAATTCTGATCATCACACAATTTCTTGCATCAAATGACCGTAAGAAAACAGAGGGGGAGAGAAAGAAATTTCTGAAACTAAAAATTTTGAGAAAAAAAAATAAAAGTAGAAAAAAGTAATTCTTCAAATTGTCAAACGATAACAGCCAACTGGATTTTTTAAAAGTGCCTCAGATCTGTTCTTGAACAACTGAGGTTTAATTTATGGTCACACATTAAAGAATGTTGCATGCTGTTGAGTTTAGTATCAAACTCGGTATAATATGTATACTATTCTCCCAGTCTCATTTGTGAGCATTTGTCACTGCCAAGAATAAGCATATCTGTAAAAAAGGAAATATTCTGTAATAGTTTTAACTTGAAATCAGTGCCACTGCCAGGAAAAGTAACCAGGATAATAGAATTTTTCCTGCAAATGTTATTTTTCTGTTCTGGGTTCTAGTGAAAATATGTGGCTTCACTCCACTGAAAAGGTTTCAGGTATTTTGTTTAACAATAGAGGGCATTGTATTTATTTCAGTGATCGATGCAGAGATGAAATGTCAGAGTAAGCAAACTTACTGTGCTCTGGTGTCTTTGGCCTGTTCTGCCTTGAGCACACAGTTGTTGGTAGATGAGGTAACTCTGTTAGTAAACAAATTAACAGAAAGAATGTTAATACTAAGATGAGCCAAGGAGGGCAGCTAGAGGGCAGAAAAGGCACTTTTCTCCAATTTCTTGTTAGGCCAGTCAAAGCTGAAATCCCAAGGTTTGCATGATGTGATATCAGATATGCTCAGTGCATAGGAAAAAAGTGTGGTCATAGTACAGTAAGACAGCAGATGTTATGACAGACAGCCTTCAGCTGAGGTTGTCAGAAATTTATGTGGCATCAAAGCATTCCCATCTTACCAGATGTCCTACTCCATGAGCCAGATAGGCACCTACAAGCTGGCTCCCTGGCTGACTTTTTCTCTGAGGCCCTGAGCGAAAGAGAAAGCTGATTAGCTTGAGATCCAAGCAGACTGCAGTACTAAACACTACTGATAAATTAAACTAATTTGCATTCTGCTCATAAAGATTCTTTCTTGAAAAGAAAAAGTTTCAGATGTATTGTCTACTCCAGATATATTACATACTCTCTCCCCTGCCCCAGTTCAGGTTTTTAATTGAAAAAGAGTTACGTAGCTGGAAAAAGCTAGATCTGGACTTTAAACTACAGTGCATAATGCTGCTTTCTCAAGTAATAAAGACTGGGCACACCAAATTTGGAACAGAAACACAGAGAGTTTCCACCCCTTAGAAAACTTACCCAGCAACAGCCCACATACTAGGCTGGCACAAGGGAGCACAGCATATGACTGCTATGGAGCAGCATAGACGCATCCATCACTTGTAGGAAGTTATGTGTCTTATGTGACACTGTCATGTACTATATTTTACAGTCTTTCTCCCCTATCATTTTTAGATTTGAAAAGGCAGAAGACTGTTGACTTCATCTTTTCCATTGGGCAGATGTTCTTTCTTTTCCCCTCCCATGTTTCTCAAAATCATTTAAATTAGATTTTAGTGATTTTAACAGACATGAGAGGTGTCATATTGAAAACCCTGACAACAAAGTCCTAAATTAGTTTAATTTACGCAGATGATCACACAACAGTGTCACACACTGGCTTCAGCCAGCAGACCTTGGCCATATTCTGAACATGTAAAGGGCAAGTTCTATGCATATGAAACTAATTTGGGGGTTTTAGTTTATTTCCTTTTGAGCTCTCTTCTAATGCAGCAAATGATGGCACCATTTGTATTACCCTTATACCACAAGCATGTCTTTGTAGGGCATATGTTGTACTCTGTCTAGCGGTTGTAATGTCAGTTGCTAGTGACCTAAGGTAGCCTAGTGCACTAGCAAGTACCTTTAAAAGTATGTTAATTAGATTAATCAGGTAATTTCCTAAAAAACCAAACAAAATCGTAAATACATAAAAATTTCTATAGCCCCACATATACTTATGTATGGATATGTACTTCTGTATTCATACAGTTCCTAGTGATGTGATTCTTCCAGTGGACACAGTTCTGGGATAATTGCATAGAAATTCAACTTCAGTTCCAGTAAGTGACTGTCTATCTCTTTAAGTATAGTAAGTAAACAGTTTTGCAAGATTTTTATCCATGTTTTTGAAGAATAATCTCTTAGGTTTTACAACTTAGGAATTAGAAATCTTGACTATTTTAATGTCAGTTTAAAAAGGGTTAGAAAAGCTGCAAATAGTGTGCACAGTAAATCTGTGCCATGGCAGAAACAATCAGAAGGTAAAGAGTAATGATTAAACATTTAATCAGAAGCATTATACTTTGTTGTGTTCTCATTGTAGCTGCAGGAAAAGATGCTGTAACAGATCTTTAAATAGAAAACCTGAGGCTAAATTCTACTTCATCCATCAAAAGCAGCTGCTAGGAGATGACCTAATTTTAGTGGCTTATCAATTCCTTAGTGCTTGTTAGTTGATGTAACTTTGATCCTCTGATGCTAGATGACTTTTGTGCTGAATATAGCTAGAATTTAATGTGAATCTTTTGGATGGCTGCCCAGCCAAGCTGCATAATCCAAACAAAGAGAGCGAGCAGTACATGATTCAAGCTACTCACGTGTACAATAATACAAATATATGTATCCTGATTCCTTTGGGCAATCAGCTCCATGTCACCAAGCACATATTTCAAATACAATGTCCTTGTGGATTTTTTTGGTGGATTTTTTTTTTCCTCCCAAACAATGCTTTGCTTTTCATTGGAAAAACAACACAAGATACAGTGAGACTCAGCTGCTGCCAAGAAATAATGATAGAGTCAATAATTGCAGGACGTTTTTAATGAATGTTTTCCAAGCAAATCATTGCCATTTCAAAGGGCTGTTATTTCTATTTGTGTAGAGATTAGCCTACATGTTATCAAGGAGAGGGAATGGTTCTATGTTTTTTATTATTAGTTTTTGTAGCATTTTTAAGGGAATTTTTTTAATACTAGAAAATATCTTTGTCTCTCATTCTATCTTACTTTTTATCTGGACTGTAACTTGTTTTCCTTTTCCTTTCTCTTTTTCTCTTTTTGGCTCTTCACTAAAACCATCTGTGACACACATGCAAGTTTGCTGGGTGTGTGAGCAATGCTTCACACGTATTTACTTGCCCTACTTGGCATTATTTGCTAGTCATTAAATATTATGCAGGAGTTTTTCATGTCCCATTTTTTTTATTCCCTTAGCAAGCTAAGGTAGGAAGGAGAGTGGTCAGGCTGTTGTACAGTGCAGGTTTTGCCTTTTTTTTTTTTTTTTTTTTTTTTAATTCCTGGGAGAGTAGCTGTGTCTAGAGTTTAGACTGGGGAGGATTTAGACTGGGAGGATTAAACTGGAAGGATTTCTGGGTTTTCTTGCTGGCACCGACAATCACGCATTGTGTGAGCTTGGGCCAGTCACTTAGGGCTTGTTTTTCACACTCCAGTTGAAATAAATTGGAACTGCGTGTGCTCAGCACCTCTGCAAACCAGGTCATTTATCTCTTCTTCTTTCATTTGTGCACTGATAAATACAACAATCTTTTCCTTTGCGTATGCAAACTGGGTAGAAGGTTACAAATAAGGGCAGTTAAACATGCAAATCCCTCATTTTGATACACAACCGTCCATTTCATGCTATCAGGGATTTCTACATTTGTGAGCCTTGGGTTCTTTTTGGGAAAATGGGCCATAAATAACAAAATCTATACAGACTTGTCAGGGAGGCACAGCTGAAATCAATATGTTTGTGTAGCTTCTTTTTTACAGTTTCACTTCTAAGATACTATTAGCTATAACAATCATTTTAGCCTACTTTATTACTGGATTAAACCATGTTGTCAATGTGCAAATGCCTTGGGCTTTACATGCTAATTGTAGGTTATTACAAGACCCAGTGTTAGCTGTTTGACACACTTTTGGATTCTTAGGTGGACTTAATTATCCTTTCATGGTACCTGTATTTCTTCAGTGACAGGAAGTGTCCAAAGTCACTAGCCTGCAATTTGAGATTGCCCCAGTGAAATGCCTAAGCTGAGGCAGTTACAGGCATTTCACTATGCCCTATGGACACAGAGAAAGGGCCAGATCTGGTTAGAAAAGCAGGAGAAAGAAAACATTTGTAATAAGCGGTCAGATTGATGTTTGGTTTTACTTTGCCTACCTCTGCTCAAAAAAACCCAACCCAGTAATAAGAACAGATTTCTTCAATAAAAATGAGCGTGACCATTTAAATGCTACTGTTCTTGATATAAAAACGTCAGTGGCTCCTGGCTCCTGTGTCCTGCTTGTGTAGGAACTTGCTGGAAATCAAAAGCACTGAGGGTCTTGCGGTCACAAGATACTGTCCACCAGCTTCATTGCTGTTCTGCTGCTTTAAAATGATCAACTCTTGGTGAACATCCCAGTTAAAAAAAAAAAAAAAAAAAAAAATTATGTTCAGTAGCTTTGTTGCGGAAAATTTTAAATGCTTGTGTTTTGCCCAAAGTCCTGCCCCCTTCTTTGCCACTGTCCCTAGGCCTGCAGAATGTCCCTTTTCTCATGGGACAGGCAAGCCCTTCACACAAATGAAATGCAGAGCGGTGTCCGTACGTGCTAGAGGAAGTCTTTATTCCCAAGACCATGTGCTTTCACATGTCTCCGGCACATGTATCAGTCATGGGCTGGGCAAATGCTTACCTTTTCCTTGCATGAGGTACACACCTCTAGTGATGCAATGGGAAGATTCACAGCGTGTGTACAACCCCTGGCTGTGTTTCAGGCTACTGGAATTTCCCTAACCAGAAGATCAGTCACTTTTGTGGCAGAACAAAGAGCTGGGGCTCTTATGCTATTGCCCCAGCTTCCCAAACTGAACCTGATAATTACAGTGTTGTGTGTAACCCTGAGCTTACCATGAGTTTTCAGTGAAACTGTACCAGATTAAACACTTATGTCCCAATTTTGTTCCCACTGGACTGGACAGTTTATTATCATCAATGGAAATAATCTTAGATGCTTTATAAGCGCCAGAGAACAAACAAACAGCTGCTGCCTCTAGAAAGGGGCAATGTATTTTGAGAATGGGGACTTCTCTTGCTGGCCCTGGGCAGATCCCATATTCTTGCTGCCTCGTAGTCCCTGTGCAGCACAGATAGCATTGTTTTGCCCTCCTTCATTGTGGCTGTGTATGAAGGTTAAATAAATCACTTGAAAATTACAAGCATTAAAGTTATTATTATTCCATAAAATCACCAGGAGCCTCTTGCTTCTACTCAATCCCCTGGCTTCTGATGTTTCAGTTAAAAATTCATACTGGTGGGATAGTTTTTGCTACATTTATGGCTCCATATTTTGAAGGTTTTGTGATTCTTTTTGCTAGTGAAGAAAGTTCCTACCTTATGTGATATTCTGAAGATTAATTTCATACTTCATGGTAGTGAGTCAATATTGCAAAATGCTAGGCCTTACTACTGTCGAGATTGTATTAAGTAGTTAGGGCTGATGGGAGTGAAAGTGCCCTGCTTGCAGGGTGAACTACTAAGCAGCATCACCAACTGGCCTAGTTGCCTGATTTACAAAGGAAGCCAGCTGAGTCAAGGATGGGCTGAGAACCCAGATGCATCTCATTGACCTGGATGTGGCAGCTGTACTCTTCTACCTGTACTTAACCCATATTCTGGATATCTCTGGATGTGGGTTAACCTAGATGCTGAATATTCCTGTGTGTTTTTCAGCTTACTTGTTATGTTTGTGAATGCAACGTAAATGAGGCTATGGTGCAGGAAAGTATGATATTACCTGCATGAAAACAGGCTTTTAAATCCAGCAGTTCCTAACAGTTACAAGAGCAAATGTGGTCAAACATGTGAAATGACCCTGAAATGTTTTTGAGGTCCTACTTGTTCTTCCAGCAGCCTTGAACTTTTCAGTGGTGTGAAAACCAGTTTAGACATGGATTACTTGTTATAGAGACATTAGCACTGAACATTGCTAAATGATCACAAATAAGCAGTTAGCAATTTGAAAGCACTCAAATTCTGAAATATTTCTTTAATGGAACCAATATCCTACCTAATGTTTGCTACAGGTCAAGTGAAAAAATGTGGATACAAAATCAGATAAAATACTTACCAAATTCTACCCTGCTTTCTGATTTGTATGCTTCTTTGCACTTTATCTATGAAGTGCCATGTATAAAAGCTTATCTTTATAAATTCTTATGCTTTGCGCCAAGTTACATGCCCCTGTAGTTACTCCGGATTGACAGGGCTAAAACTGAAAACTGAGGTTTCCCTGTCCAAAATACTACTATTTGTTCCTGCAGTCAGACATCTGTGCATGGAAGAACAGCACAAAATACCATTTTTTGCCTTTCAGTGAGTGAACAGAGACTTTTGGGCATTTTTGGGCACTTTCTGAGGAAAAGATCTCATATATGCATGGTTAAAGTACCAAACACTGATCACAAGCATGCAATCCCTTTGCTAGTAGTCCATAAAGATCCACCTGTCTAACTAGGCCTTTGGAAAGTACTCTGAATAAAAAAATGTGTTTGTTAGTCGAGGAAGAGACTGAACAATACCCTATTTTGGCATGCATCAGCGTGTAAGACCCATGGTGCTGGAAACAGTGTCAGCTGTGACCTTCACTGAAACTTTAGAAGCAACCTCGTTCATGATTTTTGCTGTAAAAAGTGTAACAACCACCATCAGCACTGGTTTTGGGCAAAAGTCTGGAAGCCTGTGGTCTTTCCTGGGTCAGTAGGGTAAAGTCAATGAGGGGCAGCTGTGCTCAGTAAGTGCCTACAGAGCTCTGGAGGCACCTGAGCAAGGCTGGGAGGCCTCTGGTCAGGCATATTGCAGTTTTGCCTCAGTACATTATTGGGAGTAGCTCTGTTTGACTTGTCCATGATCACATGTGATAACCATGGGTAAGCAGGGGATGAAGCCAGGTCTTCTGCATCCTTGGCTAGGACCTCAGGTAATGCACCATCTTTCTTACCTTTTTCTGATGTTTTAACTGACAGAAGAAACTGGCATTGAAGAAACAGTGAGACTGCTACAGCCAGAGTGACTCAGACAGCTATGAATTTCTTTGCTGTGTTGGTGATTTGTTATATAAAAAACATAATAAAAATTAACAGTGCTGCAATTATGAGGGTTGCAACAGAGTTAGTTGCCAGGCCTAGGTTTTCAAAAGCAGTTTCCTTAGTTTATCTTATGTTTTTTTATTTTCTTACAGCTTGAGAAAATTCAGGAAATAAGACTTGTGTTGTTTAAGAATGTTCAGTGTCTTTTTTGGAAGGAAGACCCAGGCTGTGCTACATTGCCATTAATGGAAATGAGAGTTAAGAGACTAATCCTTTTGCAGCAGGGGAGATTAGAGCATATTGTGAATATGATTTCAGTATATATACTAAGTTCCCCAAGGGTATCTCATCAACAGCAACTTCAAAAGTTACTTTTATGCCACTTCCACTCAGCTGACAAGAACACTTGACATTTTGAGAAGGTTTAGAATAGAAAACATTAGCAGTTCGTGTTGATCATGTAACTCATTGGCAAAAACACTACTGTTTAAATATCATGTTCAGTCATCGCTGGATTGCAATCTAATGAGCGTAAAAGATGAGTACTTCTCAAAAGTGACTTGTTTTGTAACTTTTACGGTTACAAACTTGCAAAATGAAAAACATGGACATTTACTTCCCCACAAATATCATTTTCAAGGACAATGTCCTTTTGTGCTTTGGAAAGACACTCCAAACAGTTGTAAATAAATAGTCATGGTTCTGTACTTTCTGCCTGGTGAAATCTCTATAGGAAATTTTCATTGTTATGAACAGGATGAGTAATCTTGCTAATGTCATAGTTACCAAGCATGTTCTAGCTTTTCTTTGAACACTTCCAGCTTTATGGATGTATTTAGACATTATCAAGGTAGTGTTCCAGGTAATCCTCAAGTAAATGGAAATATAATGTCCTTTTCCCTCCAACTGACATAATCACTGCTTGACTTTTCCTCTAATCGAAATGACCAACTTTTAGAATTCACTTTGGCATGGGTTAAGGAGTAGGATCGCTGATGTCTTTAACTCACTTGTTTATTTAACTTCTTCCGAGTATATAAGTTGTTGAATAAAAATGACCTTCCCCTAAATATATTTGAGTGGCTATGCTATATTATACTAATGACTGCAACATGCAGAAAGCCAAAACAAGCATTTTGCCGGTATCAACAGAAATGACGAAAACACAGTTTGCAGCAATGTACAAATTATTGCTGCCAGCTTGCAGTTCCCAAGTTAACTCTTGATGAAGTTATAAATCGTGACAATGAATACTGTTTCTGTCTTGAGTCACACTGTGGGCCAATTTCTGCTGTCATAAATTAAGACTAAAACCATTACAATTAGATAGTTCTATTTCTGGCCAACTAAAATAAGGATTTGCCTTCCAAAAATCAAATGATGATGGTGAGAGATGGAAAAAGGCATACATGGTAATTTCTGTCGCATGGCTTCAACAAGTTCAGGTACAGAGGTGGAAGATAACTCAATGACTCAGTCTGGGCGTTAACTTAGGCCAAGATGTGTGGTTCAGAGCCTTGTTTGTGAACAAGGAAGTAAAAGAAATCTAATTTCAAGCTCCATTGGAAATTGAGAGGAAGCAAACAATATCTGAGAGATAGAAAGCAAGGAAGGGATAGGATAAAAATTCATGAGAGATATAAGGGGGGGGGTGGGGGAGAGGAATGGAATTTTTTATCTGAATCCTCCCTAAATGTCTTCAGAGACTTCATTCCAGACCATTCTAGTTTTAACTTTTTAAAAACAAATCCTCCCTCTTGTTTTAAATAGGGGTATGCTAGATTTAGAAGCACTTATCCAAACCACCCAGGCTTTAACTTTCAGGGTTCAGAAAAAATGGGACCTGGAACTGAAACAGCTTTGGTTTGGCTTTTGCAAAACCCAAGCCATGGGTTTTTTTTTTGGTTTGTTTGGTTTTTTTTTTTTATTTTATTTTTCCATAGCCAGGCTAAAGCCCAACCAGAGAACTAGCAGTGAATATGTAAGAACAGCACACACTGAAAAGAACAACTGCAATTCAGCTGCCTCACTCTATGCAGTACTGACTTACGGGATACTGGAAAGATAGTAGAAATGTTTCCGCCCAGGAGTAGCTATGGAAGGAAGCTGGATCATTTTGAGAGCATGGAGCTGTATTGACGTAATAGTGAAGCTGTCTCCACAGACTTCCACTGATGTTACATCCCAAATCTATCTGTGCTAGATAGCTTGCATCTTGGCTGAGAATAGCAGAAAGTCTGAAACCTTTTCAAGTATAGTGTGTGTACCCTGTTTCACTTCATTGCTTTGCTTCATTACTGTGGTAATCTCCTTCACTGCGAGTGTTTATAAAAAGCTTGTTCTCCAAGTTAGAAAACCAGAATTGCTTTCATTGTTGGACTTCTTCCGAGCTCCATCATTAATTAGAAACATATTTTCTTCAAATCTTTTTTCACAACCTTTTGTTTGGAAACTTCACTATGTAAAGACCTGAGTAACAACACATTTGCCAAAGGCTGTATTGTCCAAGGGAAGAGTATCTATGCTTCTCTCCTTTTTCCTTTTGTACAATAATGCCTCATTACTGTTGTTGTTTGAAATTTTCTATTATCAGCGTATCTCCTGTACTGCACTTTCAATGTTCAATAGCTGATAAAAGAAATAAATTTTAAACACGTTTTCCTAAAGATAAGGTTTTGAATTAACTCCCTCTCAACCTCTGAAATCTTGGTGATTTTTTTTTAACAGTAATTTGCCAAGACTTTTCTTAAAGTTTCCAGAGCAGAGCAAGCTTAGAAATTCATTTGAAAATGCTTACATTATGATTAGAGAGTATTCCTTCTGAAAACATGTTCACTAACAAACAGATATGTGGAAAAAATTAAAAATATCTCAGAAAAATTCCAGGCAATCTTAGTGCATTTATCATGAGATTAATCTCCATTTTATGAGCATTCCACTGATCCTTTAAATTTTTTTTCATCCTCTTTTCTGTAATGTTTTGTTAGAGAATAGTCACAAACTATTTTGTCTTTTCCAGGCAGAATACGGAAGGATTGTTGCATGTATCCCTGGAGTGTCTTGGTCAGAGTTTTTCTGGAAAGAAGCCACATGTACTTCAAATACTTCCCTGCACAGGGTCAGTGGGATGCTCTGGGACATGTTTTGAAATAAAAATGTAGCATAAAATTTTAAACCCTAACAACGAATTTCTTACTGTGGAAAACTTCTGTACAGACTGATGATGTGTACAGAACAGTGATTCAGTATTAGTGTAATTTCCTGGAATAGAGAGCCAATTTTTAGGACACTGCATAGAAGAAAAACATCTGCTGACTCACCCTCATCTTGCTCCATCTTTGTATATTACAGTTACGTCTGGTCAGTATCAGCCTTGGGTTGATGCTGCTGCTGACACCTATGTCCTGTTTTAATTCTCTTCTATGGAAGGTTCATAGGCCCAATGTAAGTGTGATATGAGAACAGGTGAAATTCCCACGTGCTATTTTATACTCTTTTTTTTTTTTTTCCTGTGCAGGAAAGGCTGGGGTTTGGGTTGTGTTGGGTTGTGTTGGGTTGGGTGGTTCTGGTTTTTTTATAGTTTGAGCTAACATCACAGATAGACTCATGGGTGGGTGTATATCCAATACACATATTGCTCTAAGAACAGGTGGGAATAGCTGTAGAGACTCATTAGTTTTATAGTTCCACTGTTGTTGCCAGAAAATTACATGCTGCTTTTCCCCAGCCCATTTTGAACTGGAAGAGCTGCCAGAAACTTACCCACCATTTTCACATAAGCAGTATATGATCAGAGAGGTGGGAGTTTTGGAGTGGTACATCATCTACTGGCTCTCTTTGAGGGAGAACTAGAGTCATTTGATCTAACCTGGAGGGAGAGGCTGTTCAAACCACTGGCAAAGGTAAAAAACTTGAGTCCTGTTCTTTTTGGATACAGCTACGCACATTTGCTGGAGCCTGGTGGATGGGCCCATTCGTTTTTGGTGGTGGAAACAAGGACAATGCGCAAACTAATGTGATAATGCTTGGAAAATGCTGTATGAAACTACACAGCAACAGTGGTGGCAGGAGCTGGACAGTAAGTGTAAGATCACCTGGTGGCTTACCTTCTTGAGAAACCAGGGACATCCACTAGAACTGAAAACCAGTTACTCCAATCTGTGACAGAAGTGGCATAGAGAAGAATTGTGACATTTTTGATATTCCAAACAGAAGCAAAGGGAGGGACCTCAGACATCTCTGCTCTTTCTGCCTATCCTCTTCTCCTGCTGTAAGTGTAGGAGCATGCTGCCCTTCTGGCTCACAATAAAATTTCCTCTCAAGTGAAACATCTAAATCTACAGTGGTCTGAGGGGACAGAATATCTTCTGGGAGCTCAGTGTCACCCTAAGTGAAAAGAGTGGAGGTGCTGGATTTGGGGGCAGGTGTTTGATGCTTCTACAGTTGCTGATGGGTTTTGGAGACTGGAAAACAGTCAGGCCTGGCCATTCCCAAGGAATGCAGCACATCATCCTGCTGGGGGTGGCACATACCATCCTCTGCTGTCCCCTGTTGCCTGCAGAGAGGCTAGGAGTACTGTCTTAGTACACCAGCCATGGACCTGGTTTGCTCCTAGAAATGGGAACACTTTGCTGAGGAAAGATAGAAGAGTTTTTGGAAGGCTCCAGCATTACCCTGGGGGATGAGACTGCATATCAGAGGGTTTGGAGAGGAGAGAGGAAATGCAAGATGCTGTTGAGTGTAGCAACATTAAATGTAGTTTGTGTCTGATAATTTAGAGAATTAGAAACTGCACTTGTGAATAAACAAATCAGAGCATTGCTGTGATGTGGAGAGCACAATATAGTAAGTAGCACAATGATGTCTTCATGATATCGGGGCTACATGCTTTGCACGGAGGACTTAAACATTTACTAGCAGTAAAATCCATCAGGAAGGCAATTGTTTCCTCATATCAGCTTCCTCCAAAGCCAGCACATTGAAAATAGGCTGTTTCCTTCTTCAAACATTCTTTCTGAGATGATAGAAACTCCCCCAGCTGCAGCCTTAGCACAGGAACATGTTGGCTTAATGCTTTCTGTTCACTAATGATTTTGTATTTCAGATTTCATTGATGTACTTCTGCAGATTCTAATTTGATCTTGAATTTAAGGAATAGAAGATCCTGATAAACATCTGTGCTGTCATCCGGGCTGTCATGAATGCAAAGGACAAAGCCTTTGTAGTAAAATGTCTCCGACATACACCCATGAGAAGTGTTTGATGTGTTGTAACAGGCATCTGTCTAAAAAAAATGTTTTTCCTCTTTGGCTTTGTTGAGTAGACTGTAGAAGTAAATGACACAAAGTAACCCTTCTTTCCCTGTCCTACTGCCCTTTTCTTTTCGTTTGATCTTGCAGTGATGTGATAATGGTGAGTCTGTTAACTTGAAAGCAATTTCTGTAATGACTTATAGCATGAACAGAGGGAGGTTTATTTTCTGCTGCTAAAGGGACGTCTAAGTATGAGCTAGAGGTTAGACCTGTTTTGAGAGAGAAAACTGAGCAGCCTATTTCTACCTCTGTCACTGAATTGCTCTGTCAAACTGGGCAAGTCACTTCTTTCTGCCTTGGGCCTTTGCTGTGCACTATACATTCAGCTCTTGCACTACTAGCAAACGTTTTTCATGGCTTAATCATAAATGACTGCCTGCATGCTAATCAGCCTCAGCCAGTGCAAAGTTTATTATCCTTATTTTCAACCTTTACATCATTTCAGGGGACATGATACTGATTTTGATTTAGGTTTGGTCACAGCTTGCAGAAGGGAAAGGGAAGAAATTGCAGAGGTCTGCAGAGGAGGTGCAGGCAATGGCGTGGACTGTAGGCTGATGGGAATTTCTGGGCTCAGGTCTGGACTGAACCAAAGACACTGGCATCAGAGAAGCATTATTACAGCATTTTGGCTGGGCCTGGATTAGTTTAAAGAACCAGCTGAGCTACTAGCAGCAATATACACAGAGCAGGCCAGCCTTCCAAATAAGTCCTGTGTCTCACATTGGCTGCACTTGACTTCTGGTCACCAGGTTTTTACTGTGCTGCTGCTTGAACTGGTTCAAGTAACACTAGCTGAGGTGTGCTGGCCACCTCTTGCAGCTGTAGGTTGGAGGTAGTGTGTGCTTGTGAGCTCAGAGTGGCAAATGAAAAAGTTGGATCTGTCAGTCTGCCAGCGTGCTGCATCTGCACGAATGCACAATCCATTGAAAAGCAATTGACTGGCCAAGCCCTCCAAATACCAGGGCAAAGCTGTGCCAAGAGTTGTCTCCCTGACAACCACGTGAGAACTCTTATATTTGGAAAAATTTGGTCACAACCAGTCTAGAAGGGAAAAACTTGTGGAAATCCTTCTGCACTAGACAGGACTGCAGTTTTGCCATCTGTAAAGGGAGAAAGATGGCAGGAGCATCCCATTCTGTGGCAATACTGGAAATCTAATCTGTAAGTACATGCAAAGACAACAGGATGAAGTCAGAAGTAAGGGAACAATACAATGTGTGTGAAAGTAGACTCACATAATTTCTGCATTTTGTACACAGGCAGCCTAACAGAAGAGACTCCCTGCTGCAAAATGTCTGCTGTCTGCATCCCTGGAGAATCAGTAGGAGTTGAAAAAAAACTTCCAAATGTTGCATGCATCTGTGAGGGAAACAAGGAAGCTGCCTTTTCCCAAGTTATCAACAGGGAAACTTGGAAATAAAGAGATTAACAGGCTTTGTGTGTAGTGCAATGTGTTGTTTTTTTCATTTTGATGCACCTGAAAAAGAAGTAAATCCCCCAAATTTCCCAGTATGACACGGCAAAGCAAACCCTATGAAACCCTGCAGCAGTTGAAAGAGTGTCTTCTTGCCCTCTGCCCTTTGTCCTTTTGAGGGGAAATGTTGGGTGGCACACAACATATAAAGGGCTAACGATAGGCTAGCTGCTAAAAGGTAATGCTTGTGGCTTTGAGTTTCAGGAGCAGAGGAACAGGAGGGCAGCCTGTTCATACCACATGTCTGAGGGTACCTTACTCACGGGAAGCACTGGCAGACTATAAAGTGCTCTGTTAATTACTGTTGACATTGCATAGAGAGCTTCATGCTGTTCTTTCTCTGCCTGCTTCAGTGTAATTTGTTTGAGAAAGTACTTTTTCTGTGCTGCAGATATGTAAATTCATATACTCTACTGCACTGACAGATGTGTCTTTGTTTTAGAAGAAGCCATTATTTTTTTCAGTGCTGAATGTGAATGGAGCATTTCACATTGGTAGCTTCCAAAAATATTTATAAAGCAAAGCTGAGCAGCTCAAGATATTTTGCCCTCCTACACTGACATTCACAGGCCTTTATAACAGCATTATCAAAAGCATTTGCAGTGGAACGTGCATGAGTTGGCCACAAAGACTGGGTTAGTCAACAAATGACTGAAGGCACACATTTTAGTCAACTCTACACAACGTGTAGCAGAACCCATTTAACACAGCTGTAGCTAACGGGGCAGATATGCTATATTGTGGGTCGAAGACTACCTTATAATGATCCTTAGCTCTCATAACTCCTGCTTATCTGAGGAAACAGAGGATCAAGAAGTAGAAAGGGACTAAAATTTGCCTTTCTTCCTCTTTCTGCTGGTATAGTTTCACTCTTCACTGATCTCCACAGGCAGTGTTTGCTTTGAGGCATGCCATGATGCTGGTAATCTGGCTGTGAATGGTGGTATTGTTTGCCTTCCACATTTCACTGCTGATGATTACCAAGGTGTCCTTTAGCTCACTCTCCTGTTCATTGATTCTTCCTGAACATGCTGCTAAGAAAAGAAGCATCCTGCATCCACTTGAGCAGAGAGAAAGGCTCCCTATAAACACATAAATGCATCAAACTAACTCTTAGGTTTCATTATAAATTAAAATGACCTGTCTGCCAATTGATTGTAATAATTTCCACAGTCTTCACTGCTGTATTGAAATCCAGGGCTTCCCATGTATTTCTTCCCACAAGCAGTCATCCAAATGAGCTACATCTGCAATCAGTGCCCTCCAGTTGCAAGCAGAAGAGCGTGGCTGACTGCCCTTGTTAGTATAGTGATGATAATTGACACTGATTGGGTGCTAAAACTGTATGTATCCCATGTCCATCCTCAGCTTTGTGCATTTTCATCTTTAAAGTCATAAAGGGTTGTATAGTAGATAGCAGCAGCTCCAAGGAAAACTACTTATAAACTCACTAAATAACGTATGTCTTCATTGGCTTTGATGAGTCCATCCCTGCCCAAAGAGATTAAGGACAGAGGGAGGGGCTTAGCACCATGCTGAAACACTCTGATTCTCCTCGATGGGCAAATTTTAAACAGTAGAAACTTCCCCCTTGCTGAATAGTACAGCAGGAATAGGCAGGGTCTGTCCTTCTACACTGTCTTGCCTTCCTAAATATGAGTTTGTGATGATGGAAAAAAGGTGGCCAGCTTTGCTCAACAATGAACAGGAACTCAGCCTAATCCCTCTTCTTCATTATTTAAGAGGAAAAAATATTACTGTAATATACACAATGCCTGCACCCTGGGTAAGATGACATTTCTCTTAAACAAGTGTAGAAGTTTCTTTCCTCATAATACTTTTGCTGTTTGGACACTGTCTTTTTCTGTATACTTGCATTTTTCTGTTACTAGATGATTTAAAAAAAAAAAAAAAATTGCTGGTGAGTGTGTGACCCTTTTGTCATCTGTATGCAGTGTTAATTATGTGGTATTGAAGCTTGTCAAAATGAAAAGTGCCTCAGCTGAAGATCGTTTTCAGTGGAGATCAGTGATTGATTTCCCTTTTTTGTAAAAAGGCACTTATTTTGATTTTGTGCATTTTGGAGGCTTGTGGTTTGAAGTTACTTTTAAAACTTTGAAACAGGTAGTAACAGCACCCTTTCAAGCATGTGTTGCAATGTATTTGCTACCCTTTTGCTTATAGCTTGCAGAAGGTGAAAAAGCAGTAACCCAAAGGTGACCCAAAATGCAATTAAAGAAATAAATATGGGTAAAAGTAACAGCAGACACATGTGGTCTTTTGTACCTTATGAAGTGCTAATTCCCTTTAATTAAAAAACAAACAAACCAACTCAATTTTCCCATTTGGTCAGTATGAAGTAAGAGAATACTAAACATTTTGATTAAAATGTTATTGAAGAAGCTACTCCTTTAGTATTTTGTGGACTGGGCTTCAACAGAAATGAGATACAGGCTTTGCCTCTAATGTAACCATGCCAAGGGAAGTGGGAATGGATATGACGGATCATCTCAGAATATCTGAAGAATCGGGTTAAAAGATGAAGGTTGACAGGGATGTTCTTCTGGCATGGGGTAGCCCCCCAGACGAAGGATGACCTGTATCTGTGTGGAAAGCATTTGTTTTTGATGGCCAAGCCATGACTGTGAAGTAAGCTTCATTTCCTCCGGGAGCTTATCTCAGATTTCACCAGCTCCTACTGCAAGTGAAGAGCACCTTTCTTTGACCTTGACATTTCTGACATAAAGGTTTAGGGGTGTGCAAAACCCCCAGACAAACACTCCTCTCCTTGAGGAAAGGATAAGTGAACAAAGACTTGATAGGTGACAGTGATGTTACCTAATGCATGACTGATTTGCACATTTATTCTGCTCTCACTGCAGTTGGAAGTGGCCACAGAAATAAAACAGCGCACGTTGTGACACCAGTGTGCCTGGATTAGTGAGCTGGTATATAGGCGTATGCCTAGACATAGGCACAAGGCTGGAAGGTTCTTGATTTCCCAAGGAAGCCTTGAACTTGCCTGCAGAAGTCTTGCTAGATCTTTTGAACTTTGTAAAAATGCAGTTTCAAAATTAACCTCTTGCCCCAAAAGTACAAATGGGGTTTTGCAACCAGCTCATGAGATGCTCATCTTCCCATTGCAACATGGTATCTCTGCCTTAAGAAAGCTTTTTTTTTGGCAGATGTCCATGAGATACTTGGGCTTGCCTGCTTATGCTTGGTAGGTGTACAACGCAGTACCCTTATGTGAAGCACCTTCCACTGAGAACAGGATTGCCACTGTACCGGATGGTGGCACCAGATACTGAGCAGCAGTGGAAGGCAGGTAACGCATGCTAAGATGTCCAACTGCGTGGAAAGATAGGAGAAACAAGAACTGCCCAAACTGGTTATAGAGGCCCAGTTAGGGGCTCCCTGATACTGGGTCTTGTTCAGGCAGGCTATGAAACCTGCTGTGGCAGGGTGGCTTCCTTTGGAAACAGCCCTGAACTCCCCCTTTTTCATGCTCTCCCACTCCCATTTTTGTCCTAATTCCTTCTCCCCTTTTTATAGCGTTTTGATTGAAAGAGTACACTGGCAAGGCTGAGCGCTGCATTGGAGGGAGGCCCCATGTAAACTGGTTCCAGATGTGCTGGAACTGGCCCGGCTGTGTGCACTGAAGAGGAAAGTGTGCCTCTCCTGTTAGGAGAAGGCACCCATGTGCCAGGCGATGCACGTGGCTGACTGCCACAATTACTAACGTAGTATTAACTGCATTAATTGTGGACATAAACAGTGTTCGGTGCCAAGCATGTCACAAGCTGATTATAAAAGCTGTGGTGTAGGCAGTTTCGAATTATGCTTCACTTTTAATTTTAAACGCCTTTCCCTCCCCCCTCCCCCTCCGAAGTTCCTTGAATGTGTCTGTGTATTTACAAAAACACAAATCTGTGTCGAGCGGGAATGCTATCAGGTTGTAAATACTCTAAGACTACCTGATAACGGCTGGGAGCAAATTGCCATCGGACGCCTGGGGTCGAGGCCGGAGGGGCTGCAGCCCCCGGAGAGGGAGACCCCCCGCGCCGCCGCGCCCCCCCCATCCGTCTATCCGTGAACCCCCCCCCCCCCCCCCCCCCCCCCCAGCACGCCGCTGGGCGCAGCTGACCTACTTTTCCTGCATTTCTCCCCATACTGCCCGGACCCCTCCCACGCACGGGGCTCAGAGGCGTTTAACCCTTGGGAGAGCAGCCGCCGCCGCCGCCACCTCATCCCGCGCCCGTCCCCCGAGGTGGGCGCCCGCTGCCCGCGCAGGGGGGAGGCGGCCGCGGAGCGGGGCGCTGGCTGGCCGCGCAGGACCACAAGCCAGCCTGTCTCCGCAGCACCATCTCTTGGAGAGTTGATAGCCGCTGCCTTCATCTGAAGCAGGCTTTCTGTTTATCTGGTTATTGCACTGCGCTTCCCCGGGACTGGTGTCCGACCTGGCCGTTCGGTGCCAGTAATTAATCTTTAACAACGCTAATGATACCCATATTAAAACGAGAAGTAAATAAAATTGCCTGTATGCAAAGAAATGGTGCTGATGGCATTTCTGTACCAAGCGGCCCCACCTTCCTGCAAGGGGACAGACAGGTCATCACAGTGATTTGGAAAGGTGCTGCCCTTCGTCACTAGTGCTCCACGCTTTGTCTGGGAAAGGCTCTGTGATTGCTGTGACAAACTGCGTCTGGCACAGCGTATGCTGAATACTGGCTTGGTGAAAAGCACATGTAGGTGCTTTGTGGCAGACTGTGTGCTTAGCATGGTGAAATAGTGCTCAGTATGATTTTTGGCTGATGAATTGTAATTCACTTATGGATCGCAGTTTGCTTTCCTCTGTTTCTGCTAAAACAGTGGGGTCGTTTTTTGCTGTTTCTAGAAGAATGCTGAAGGAAAAGCCCTTTAGTTGCATAAAAGTTTGGAAAGAAGGAAGACGATGCTCTCTCATTTTTAAACATAAAACTCTTTCTACACAGGCCAGACTTAAAATGTTCTGAAATTGAAAATCTGGCTTGGGCACACCCCTTTTGGAGTACAATAATCTTTGCTTGTTTTGAAAAGTGTGTGCTGGGTTTTAATAAAGATTATTGGATTATTGAAAAACTGTATGGAACTTGTCAGCAAAGCATTTTCTCAAGTATATAAACACCACTGAGTATACAAACAAAGTGCACGCAAGTACATGCAGGTAACGAAATGGGCACTTTGTCTGAAGAAGTTAAAGCGTCCCTGGTGAGCTAGTATAACATGGAACTGAGGCAAAACTGCTGGGAAAGGAGTTTCCTGGCGGCATACGTATCTTAGGTTCAGGACCAGTGGGTGCCCATGGAGTAATCAAGCTCTGTGGTGCTGTGACCCTGGAGTGGTGGCTGTGGGTCACTCTTTTGGCTGTCGTGTTGCTGAAGGGTGGTGGGGATGGGCCCTGTTTGTGTGCCAAAGGAAGGCAGGTGCTTCTGTGTTTTGAGAGGACGGTCTATCTTGTGTGCTTGGCTGTGCTCCATTGCTTTAAGACATTTCCCATGTTCTTGGCTGCTAGTGGCTGCTGACTTATTTGTAAACTGCATTTCGCAGAAGTTTTGAGTGAAGTAAGTGGAGAGTTGCAGGGACATCTGGGCTTGATCTTCCCCCTCCCGCAAAGGAGACACCTTCGGTCAAGCTTTGGGCTATCTAATGGTATTGGATTAGCCTTAGCTAATGTAATAGTGTCCTGCTGTTAAGGGTAATAAACAAATTCTCTACTGACTGTCAGATCTTTCAGCAGCTTTGATAGGAATAACATTCAGGTGTCAGTGATACAGCTGTAGTCCTTGGCAAGACTTTAGGGTACTATGCATGTGATACTGGGGTAATTCCTGGAAAACAAGGGTTCTATAGAGGGTTTATAGGTATTTGTTCATCTATATGGGTTAAGGTGCTGCTGTTTCCTATGTAAACATTTTCTTTCTCAAAACACAGCATGAATATTAGGTTGCAGATGGCAGTGACCCAGAAGTATAAATTAGAAGGACTACTGGGTACAGCCAAGTACAACTGTCTACCTCCTTTGCATTTGTCACTTTCTCAGTAGCTATTGTGATTACCAAATAATTCAGTCAGGCTTTATTTCTTTTTGTTTGTTTGTTTTCTAATAGCTGTATGCAAGTTGCAGGGAATGGTAATGTGCAGGGACAAAGAATTTGCACATTATACAGGGAGTACATTTTAGGTACCCATCCAAGCAGAAATGTGAAGATTTTGCAGAATAATTGGTAGGTAAAAAATCTCAGCTCAAATTTAGTGATCAGTTTACTATCATAAACTGATCTTTAGTTTTCTTTTACACAAAATGACATTTTTCACTTTGTTAACAATTAAGTCAAAACTGAGTAGTCACTGCAGGAGTTGGTCTTAGTGATAGAGTTCATGGGATAATCTTATTAAAGGGAATATTTCATATGTTTAGGTTAACCCAGAGATCTGTGGTATGGGAAGCAAAAATGATGTTGAATGAGTGCCACCAAGTGTCCTCCTGCTGTATATGAAAGCCCAGGTCTTAAGTGGGAGAAACATAACATTCCTGCTCCATTTTACTATCTCACTATAAACTAACCTGAAAGAGTCAGGTTTACCACTGCTTGAGCATGCTGGGAAAGTCGTCACTTTTGAAACAGTGTATAACTTGTCTTTGCACGATGAAGGGTGGGACTGGGAAATACAGAAAGAGGAATCAATGTAGTGGCCTTGAGCTATTTGGAAGGACTTTCACTTTTTCTATGGGTGATGCATATTTTGTGGGACCTATGGTATCCAAAGGAGGTGATGCTCAAGCCATTCAGTCACAACATGTAAAATACATGCCATTGATTTGGTATTTACCAATATGCAGGGCTTTTTCCAAGCACCATTGTGTAGTGTGGTAAATAACAAGCTGCCTTCCGCATGTGGGTTGATAAGGCAAGGTGCTAGAAGTATATCATCAAGGTGAGAAGTACTTTTGTAGATTCAGATAAATGCCTAGGCTTTTGGTTTAGATAAAATTAACCTTCTACACAGAACAGTAAGGAAGTAGCTGTCCTTTTCTTCTTGTGTCTTTGCCAAGCACAATAGATACAGTTATCAGTATTCTTGCTACTAATTCACCTATTATGTCAGTTTAAAAGTGTTTTATTGTTTCAAGGATGTTTTTTAATATACTGGAGAATATTCCTATCAGGCTATGTTATCTGGGCACAATCTCACCGTTCATACAAGAGGAAAAATAATAGCTTCTTCTTTGAAATGGCTAACCTTACTACAGCTTTAGAAGTGCTCTTTGGGGAGCTGAATAGAAGGAAATGGAAAACTGAAGAGGGTTGCTAAGAAACAATTTCAGATACTTCAGATTTTATGAAAAAAAGGACACACCCACAAAACCGGACTAATCATTTCCAAAAGGAAATGATCCGATAGCTATTCTTTTATTAGCCAACAATTCTAGTTTACTAAATAAGGAAATAATAAGGAAATAAGAGCTTTGGGACCCAGTATAATTAATAAACACAAATAGAGAGGCACTCCTTAGGAAAAGCCTTGCACGGGGCCTGAACTTCCAGTAAAGCTTCCACTTTAATAGCCTCAGTGGAGAATCACTTTAACAAGTTGCACAGTTGATTGGCCATGTTGCATCGGTATCAGGTGGAAAACCCACAGTAATGTTCTGTTATGATGCAAGGAGAGTTCGTGCTGTCGTGACAACTGGTGTATGATATGTACAGACACGCCCTGCAAGGCAGTCCCAGGCTCCCAGTCACTTATCCATAGCAAAAGATGTTCTCAGCTTCCACGTTTCAGCTATTAAATGAGTGCAAGAGAACAACTTCACAGCTGTAGCTGGTCCTAGATACATTTTTCCTTAATGCACACAGCTTCAGGTGTTTATTTTTCTGTTACCTAACAGCATTTCTTCATGTTTCTACTCAGCTTAGCTGGCTGTTGAATTACGGGTTTGCTGAATTTGAATTACGGGTTTTTCTTTGTTAGATTTTTAACGATGTGGGTTTACTTATCCTGTGTATGAAGGACTATGTTAATATATCTTAATATCTGGTTACAAAAGATCAGAAATGATACAAACCAGTTCATTAATAGCTGATGCCCAAGTAAACCTTTTTTTCTTTTTTTTTTTTAATATGAAATTTTGCACTTATCACAACTTGCTACAGGAAACATTACCTGTGAACACGTAAATGAACCAAAATGCAGATCAATGGGCACAATTTAGCAGACTAGAAAGTCACAGAATACCTCTAAACATTAAATGGCTGGTATGGTTTTGGATCCAGAACAAACTGTGGTTACTTTAGATTTTATTTAATTAATCAACACAGGAATACATAGATATTGTGACTCTGTTCTCCCATGTTCTTCTTAATGCAATTATACCTTTATACATTTTTGACATATCTTTTCATTTTTACAAAACAAAGTTGTATATGTTTTTTTATTACACAGAATTATGTTAATATGTAAAAATAATCTTAAATAATTATGTGAGGCAGAGTTTCCCTCCTTCAACAAGTAAAAAATGTCAAGTTTTAACTAATAGCAACAACATAAAACTGTGTAAAATGGTTTGTTTGGCTGAGGACAGCTTTACTAACCCCTTGCTAACTGATGTTTAAAACAACTTGTCTGAAGTATTTAAGTTAAAGGCATTTAGAATGGACTCTGAAATACTAGTTCACATGTAGGAAGATAGTTGTTTTGACTTCTTTTTATTCTAAGGTTGATTCGACCTGCCTTTCACTGTAAAGTAAAAAAAAATGGCATCCTTTAAAGAGCAGTTTCTTTCTATTAAAATTTTCTGCAGTCAGAGAAACATAGCTTTCATTGTGATGTATTCAGTCTGAGTCATCTGCTCAGTGGATGATTGATCAATGCCTAGTCAAGCCTGGATACAGTAAACTACAAAAGCAACATAATGAATGGAAGCTAAAATATGTTTCAAAATATAGTTCCTTCCTTATGATCAGTATTCCACTGGGATTTCAAATCCAGGATAGAACTACCAAGTTAAACATGACAAAGTTGAATTTAAGGTTATATTCTGACTGCTGTGGAGACATTGAAGAGAAAAGTCAAACAGAAACAAGAGATCTCCAAGTCAACAGTGTTACACTCAAGTAGCAGCTGAGCCTTTTGGATCTCAAAATTACTCAAACATCTTGGAAAATCAAAAGACAAGAGACAGTATTTGACCACATTCCTGTACTAAACTGACTCTCCTCCCACCATCTGCCTCAGTCCGAAGGGTCAGTGTCCAGAATGAAGAAGGGATTTCTGTCTCCTTGAATGACAAATTCTTGACAGCTGTGATTTCCTCCTATCTTCAGCCTTCTGCTTTAATTACCTTTTCCTTTAATTTTTAAGAAACCCACCAGGAGATATGGCCATATTTTTCTTCCTTTAGATGTGAGGTTTTTTCAGCTACTCACTTCATATCTCATACTCCTCCACAAGATGAGTACCTGCATTTACATGTAGAAATGGGATCAGTTTATGGTGGCCACACTTCTATAATTCATTGTCTTTCCTTTCCTTCAGTCCTATGTGTGTCCTTGTAGTTTTGGATTATAGATTCTCTGGGATAATTTCTTTCCCAGAAAGATAGACAACATGATATTGACTAGGTTGTTAAACATAATGACACAATAAATAATGAATAATTAGTTGCTTTATCTCTATAGCAGCAAAGGTGGATTTCAGTGCTAATGATTACTTGAAGTAGGGACAACAGTATTTTATGAAGTTTCTACCAAAGAGCTATCAGTAAGCAGCTGCCTGATAGTAACACTTTGTGATCAATGTCCCCAGGAGCAGGTGGTTTCAAAGGTACCCAAGGTAGAAACTCAATGATTTCTTTCAATTTTTTCTTTAAAATATTTTGTCTAGTTGATGAATGCTGATGGCCTAGCACTGAGATCTGTGCTTCCTAGCATCCATCATGTACGACCTGGAAGTGCTTCTTGTTCGTTTATGTGATCAATTATGTGTGACTCTTCAGCCTGACAGAAGAGCCCAGCATACTGCTGGAAGGGTGGAGACCCCCAACAACCCCATGAGATCTGAGCCCCTGCCCCGTCTCCTCTGGGCTGCTCCAGGAGCCAGCTAGTGGAAAGATCCATATCATGCATGTATATGTATATATTTGCCTCTATCAGCCAGTCTTCCTGACCCGCCAGCGAGGGTCAGGATGAGGCTGGTGGTAGGGTTTGTGTCCGCATGAGAGCTGAGCATGCCTGTATGTGTGGTTGGCCATCTAGGCATATACCTATGCTCAGCCCTGCTACTGGCTGGACTGGGGAACACAGAGTGGTGACAGCCTGACTTTTACCAGGCCACCAGGTCTGTCAATCCCTGACTGTCATAAATCCTTTACATGTCATCATGTTGCTGGTGACAGGGAAAGTGACACAATAAAGCAATTCCAAGGTATTTCAGATGTTTTTAAAACAACATGTCTGAAAGCTTAAAAAGCAAATCACATCTTTTTATACCTTTGATTAGAAATTGTATTTTAGTTTGCATGCATACAGTTTCTGGAAGTATACTCTTGTATCTTGATTAATAATAACTTTTTAAATAAGTGTGGTTTTAAATGAATGGCAATTGTTTCCCTTGGTGTTAACTCACAGGAGGCTTGTCAGAGTTTGCACAGGCTAACTTACCTTTCCTATATCCCAAGAAGATGCATTTTCATGTAAGGAAATCCTTTGGTAGAGTTGAGAAGCACATTTTGTTTGGTGGATACTGTTGCCCCCTGGAGGCCATTTCTCAATTATCACAATATTAGATTGGAACTTAAATTAAAACTTAGAAATGTTTGCTATTATAAACAAAATATTCCCTTTAGCAATTAAAAATATTGTGATTTTAATTAAAAGGGTTTATGAGCTTATCAGAGAAATAACTGATTTCTTACTATGCTAATTATTTTTCTACAGTTGCTGTTTAGATTTGCCAATTACTAGACAGTAAAATTTAATTGCTTTTTAAGGAAGATGAATATTTAATTTGAATACAGTACTTGGGAAAAATAAGGTTTTAGTCAATGTGTGTGTGTGTGTTTTAAGCAGTGTAGATTATCAAACTAGGGAGTGCGAGTGTCTCCACATGCACTGTAGACATGGTTCTACACAGTGCTACTATTCCTCATGAAAGTGTAAGAAAAAACACAGTGCAAGGCTGAGAAAAGAGGCACCCCGGACCTCATGCATGCTTTGCAGCTGCTGTATTGCCCCTGGCTGGAAAAAATGCTAAAGTCAAAGGCAGCTCACAGAGCCAAGATGTTTGCTTGGCTATTGATAACAAAGGATAACAAAATGGCCAAGCAGGCAGTTACTCAGACCCAACATTCAGCTCCTTCTCCATTGCATGGCCTGCTGGCAAGGGAGCCCTGCTTGGGCTCTATGCAAGGGACACACAGCAAGGGTCACAACCCCAGGGTGTCCCCCAACCCTCCTGAAATGGAAGCTAGATTTCTGCATTTGTTTAAAAAAAGCGCCCTCTTTTTCTTTCATTTCTGAGTTTACTAGATACTTTGAGCTCATTACAACAATTTGATGGATGACTGTTCACAACCGACATCCAGGCTAGATAGCAATGGCTGTTGGTCCTTGGCTATTGGAGTCAAATCTGAGCTACTGGGCTGATGGCATTGGTAATAATTAATTGGGCAGCCCATGTAGGAAGACTTTTCTCTATGTGAGTAAAAGTCTGTTTCTAAATATTTCGTTCTTATAGGCTCTTATAGGATCACTATCACTTGTGGTATGAATTAAGCATTAATTTATACATGTCTAATTATTTAGCTTTTGCAATTAGTCTCTTGTCTACACTTGTAATTAGACTCTTTTTTCTTCATAACTGCTGTACCTCCCAGCCTTTTTGCTTTGGTGGTGCTCTGATTTTTGCTGCCTCCCCAGCGCCATGGGGTGCTGGAGTTAGGTCCTGCTATTCTTTGCTGGGCTTCCTGTCCCAGCAAGTACCAATGTTTCAGGAGACAGCTATGCTGGCAAAGAAGCAACACTGTACTAATGAATGGAGGAACAGGGCTATCTGTGGTGGTAACAGACAAGGGAATGCTTGGTACTGCTTCTGGTATGTATTGCCTAACCCCAGTGAGGCCAATGTTGCTGGTGGTTAGTGAGTCATGCACTGTGACAGATACACTGTTCTGGACCCCTTCTTGGGATTCGGCTGTTGCTTTCCATCCTCACACCAATCCTGTGATGCAGGCAGGCCAGCAGCTTTCTGGATAGGCATACAGAGAGCATTTGTTTATTCTTGGAAACTCTTCTTTGTCTGAAGGCTGTAAGTGTCACTCCTTCTCCAGCTCTTCATTTTCTTCCTCTCCTCACTGCAGGTTCAGTACTCCCTTTCTGTGCGCAATTCACATCATGCTTTGTGACCTTTATGCAAAATGTAATCCAGACTGTTTCACATTAGTACTTCAGGTAAGTTGCAATGACAGACTTAAAACTGCTGAAAAACATAGGAAGGATGCCTCTTAAGGAGTCCAACAACTGGCTTTGGCTTGCACTAGTTATTTTCTATCAGTAATATCAGTACCACATGTGGTATGTTCAAGTATTTTAAAATAGCAGGGTAATACCAATTGAAGTTATTGATTTTTCTGGGCTTAGGCATGAATAAAGATTTCATACAAGCCAAAATGCCAAGAATTCATAGTTGAGGCTCTCTCGATATGCTCCTTAACTAATTAAAAGGATTAAGCTTTCCTCCAGTGAAAATATTCATCATGCTATCCGTGACATAGCTCAGCAGTGTTGGTATACCAAAAAATATTTAAATTTTGAGGACAAGCTGATGGTTTTAGTCTTATTATATGAGACTACATGCATATGCTTTCACCTTGTTTTCACGTATCTCCTGCATACATTAATGATAAAGTTTAAACAGTTACAAACCAACAGGAACAGGTTATTATTATTCCTTCCACAATTCTAGCTTTAGAAATAAAGACATACACAGGTGGAAAATCATTGAGGATGCCCGTAACAGCAAATGGAAAAGTCCTTACTCTTCTGACTCTCTGCAGGTTCCCTCTGTTTCTTCCTGACAACTCCCAACCTGCCATATGTAATCCTCCAGCTGGGCTCCTTTGTACATTACTTTCAGTAAAGATATGGTTTTATTTTTTTTTTCTTATTCCACTGTATCCAGCTCCTGAGTGACCATACTTGTCAAGCAAATGGGGTTATCCTCCGCAGCCATGTCTTGCACTCCCACTGCAGAGGTGCTGGCACAGCTTGGGCAGATGGTTGTCCTGGCTGAGCCCTCAGCCAGACAGAGTTGCCAGCTCTGGGCAGCTGCTTTCCAGGCAGATGCTGGGAAGGAGACTGGTGGAGTAGGAGGACATGGCAGGGAGGAAGGAAGGCACTGCAGAGACTTGCATCCTATACACAAGTCGGATCAGAGGCAGGTGGGATGTGCAGGTCATCCTTCAGGAAAGATCTGGCACAAACCTGACAAAATTGTCTGAGTAGGTCTAGTCGGTGGACTTTAGATTGGGATGAAAAGGGGCTTTCAGGGAGGCAAGTTTCACTAGGTTGAAAATGGGTGAGATATCTATATGCTATCCTTTTGGTAAGGAAACAAAACAAAACAAACAAAAATCTGTGCAACATTCAAAGGCAGGAGACTTAAAAGGGTGAGGGAAATTTTTTTTGCTTTCAAAATGTAATTTTTTCCCTTGGTATGCTTGAAACTTTGTTCATAAAAACACTTGAGAAATAAAGCATGCATATGAAATAAAGTGTCCTGTGAAAGGAAAAGGGCTCAAGCTTAGGACCGAAGCTGGAGGAGGGTACCTAAGGTCAAGGCAGATCAACAGCACTGTCTGCCAGATAAGGCTGCTCAGATCACTCTCCAGTGAACATGACTGGAGAGCCTTTTCCATAATGTTTTACACACAGAGAGCACCTTCCCATGAAAGTTTTTGAGAAAACTAAACAGCCGTTATGGGGAGACTGAGGCACAGAAGAAAAATGAAGTGTCTCTCCACAAGGCAAAGACTGTCTCAGAGATAAATAATCCAGGTGTACTTATCTCTAATATATATTACTCCTCTTGGTTAAAAAAGTGGGGGGAAAGGTAGATCTTAAAGCCATATTGCTTTGGAGAGGAGAGGAAATTAAAAGACTGTTTAAAATATACCTCTTTTTCCTGTTGGAACCTCCAGTTTTAGGAATGGGGCTTTAATGGTGACCACAGGGAGAGTTTAAGCTAACCATGGTAACACTGACAGCTAATCTCACCCTCTGTTTCTGCTCTGACCACAAAATGCAAACTCTGACAGGCCCAAAGGCAATGATGAGGTGAGAGCTGCCCAGCACGCATGCTGGGTGGTATTTACAGTTACAGGAATATGAATAAAGCGTGCTCCAGAAAGGCGTTAATTGCTGTCAGTTACAAATACCACGGCAGGAAGGAGAACTAAAACTGTTGCGCAGTTTCTAGCATTGGTGATGGAGGGCAAGTATAGCCACAAACGGAAGATCTGAGAGAGAAAAAGGTATTTGTAAATAACAGCGAGGAGGAATTCTAAATTGGAGTAACCACACACCAACCACAGCATGGCCCCAGGGCCATCCACACCACCAGCGGGGCCAGAGCTTGGCTTTGTCTGGTGCTGCAAACAGGTGGATGGATGGAGGATGTCAGTGCTGTGTGTGTGCTCACAAAGCAGCTGGCCTGTTGGCAGGACTTCCAGCACTTTTCTCCAAAGTGAAAAGGAAGGGGAAAAAATTAAAAATCAAAAGGACTTGCCGAGACAAAAAGGCCATGCACTGTCATGCACCAATAATTCCACCCTTAAAATCCCTGAGAATCACTGGCTTAGTTCAGGAGTATTGCTGCTGCTGGGCCTAACTTACTCAGCCCAGTAACCCCCAGACCTCTACTAACTGGGGGAGAAAACCACACAAGACCTTTGGAAGGTCCCTTCCCATAAATTCCAATGAATTATTTACAGTTTGCATTAGAAGCCACACTCTACACAATATCATTGACCTTTATGAGGGTTTGAATGAACAGCTGCATCTCACCCAGTATTTTTCATCTTTACTTATAAGACACTGGTTCTTTCAAGGCTGTTCACTAGGCAAGTAACATTATTTTTTTTATTCAGCCATAGGGCAAACTGCCATTACCTGCTTGAAAAATTGTACCTCTCTTTATAGTGGAGAATTAACAGTGCTTCTTAAAAGCTGGCTTACTTTGGCCTTACAGGTAAGGGTGTGTGTGTGAGGAAACTTGCTTTCACAATAATTTAGAAAATTACTTTATTTCAGAGTTATAGTTACAGCTACACTGCTAATGACTCATGGCATAGAAATCTTTTGGGTGATAACCTGTGGTGGAGAAAGCTCCCTACCTTCATTTTTGTGTTAACATGGGGACTTTGGCTCCTATTAAGCCAAAGGCTCTAGGAGCTGCCCCTGCTTAGAGAATGGAGATGCTTTAAGCTTGGGCAAATTCAGTCTGGTGGGGATATGGTGTGGACACCAGGTTTTGCTTACATGCAAGCTGACACAACCCAAGAAGAGTTGGTACCTGGGGTACCAGGACTTACAGGGCTTTGTGTATAGGACCTAAGGTAGGCAAGGTATTCTGCAAGGGGCTTGGAAGGAGTCCTGTATCCCATTGCCACAGCTGGGTGAATGTAAAGACCAGCGAGGGCAAAAGTAACATCAGATTTTCCTGCAATACAAAGTGTGAGGATGTTAACCTGGATCCATATGCCTGGGTACCAATGACTGGATGAAGATGACATGGCAGGTGTACCTGGAGCAGCTGCGTAGCAGCCACACATGGGCATCTGCCAGGCTCTTAACCTCTCTCAACTTTCAAACCAAGAGACGGAACCTGGCAGATCCTTCACGTTTGAAACCAGCTTCACAGCAGGGGGAGATATGCCTGTGCTTCCTATATTGGGCCCCTCCTTCTCCTTGAAGAGACCTGAAGTAAGGATTTCCAGACCAGAGGCTGGATCAAAAAAAAGGCAGTGATTCATTTGGGAGTGAGCCTGATCAACAGGGAGAGACGGTGTCACAAGCCACCTACACCCAGCACTGGGGCACTGTTAGATGGCTTTTCCTAAACAGACTTGTGCATTCGTTGTTTGTTTTTTTCCTGATTTATACAAAGGAGCAGCATCCAAGTGTGTTTTGTGAAGTGACAAATGACAAGAAATTAGGTGGCTGCTTTTCTGATTTTTGCTTCTTATAAGCAAGGCCTCCCCTTACCCCTGCTGCTCAGCAGAAGTAAACAATATTCCCTGGGCCAAGTCTAGTTCTTCATAGCATTTATCTCATGGCAGTTAATGCCATTAGTCAGAGATTTCCAATTTAAGTGTCATAAAATACTAATTATAATAAGGTGCTTGATGTCTCTCCCCAGGTGTACCAGCTCAGGATGCTGCTGAAGTTCTATAGGGCAGGAGTTACTGGGACAGAGCAAGAACGGTGTTTTGTCATGCTACGGAGGAGGTTAATTAGAAAACTGCTCACATTATTGGTGAACCTAATTAATTTCATTACTTTCAAAGAGAGTCCTGATTACATCTGGAAAATAGCTGATAACCCCAATAGCAGATTATGGGTAATTTGATACAAGACCACTCAAGTTTATGATTACATGGCAACAGAGCATTTTGGTGACTTTTGAGTAAGAGTAATGACTAAGACCTGGGCAGAGAGAGCAGCACAGCACATCCACAGGGCAGCAAGTGCCTTGTTCTGATTTTCTGGTGGAAGTCCTGATACTTTCAGGGAGTAAAGAGGATGTTGCCTTGGAAGGAGACTTACTGGTTGTTCCTCGTTTCCACTGAGCAAATTACATCTGAAGATCACCAAGGATACTATTTTTCAAAGCTTACTTGCTTGCCCTATGTTTAAACTCCACTGCACAGTACTAATGGCCTGCATTCTTTATTCCTCTTACAGGTTTATAAATAAATAGTTCTTGTCAGAGATGTTATGCACATAGACTTACACGAACTCTAAATTAATGTGGCTTTCAGCCACCCTTTACACCTGCCCTTTGTGAAGATGTATTTCAAAAGCCATTTTCTCACCAGCTGCTGAGCTGGTGAAAGATGTGATTTCATTAGTAAAGCAGATAGGTACAAGCTGACATCCTGGTTGAGTCGGTTATTGGAGCTAAGGGTTACAGAAAATCATTGGGGGTGCATGTACTATGTAAAACCACCAAGAAAAAGCAATGTAAAGAAAGTCTTTATCTTTGTAACTGCTCAGAGCTGTGACAGCTCTCCCAAAGGTTAGGCTGGCTTTGGAACTAATGGCTGAATGTAGCAGAGAAGCCCTTCTGAGCCAAATACATGCCTGTTATTTCACTGTATCTCCTTCCTTATAGCACATTTATGAAAGCTTGCATATTAACATAATAAAGACACTACTACATCTGGCTTGCTACAGCCTGTTGCTAAGAGTGACTGGGAGGCTGGCAGAGCTTTCCAGGGATTTGCCAGTGGTGGAAAGTCCCACTGAGGTTTACTGGGTGTTCCTTCCCTCAGCTGCCAAGCCTGGTCTGGGTTCTGGTAGCACAGGGTCAGGGAGCAGAGCCTCCTGGGCATGTGCTGCCCCACGTTCCTGGGGCATACAGCAGGGTGGTGGGCAGAAGAGCTGGGGTGCCCCATGTAGCTGTGAACCTCACAGCTCTGTGTATGAAATTCTAGTCATACAGTGGCCCTGTAATGAAAGGAAGGAAAAATGAAGGTGAAATCCAGCCTATACTCTACTGGGGAGAGTTTGCTAGCACAGATTTCCAAGGGACCTCTGTTAAAACAACAGGGGAATTTTTAATGTAAAGTAGTTGCTTTTGGCTGCATTGACAATTCTGACATTTTTGCCAAATGGATCTTACATCTAGAGCTTTTGCCATTGTAAGCTTGTCAGGCAGGGAACGAAAAAGAAATCATAGCTGCGCTGACAGTACCTTTCAACGCTGATGAGGAATGACTATGATCACACACAGAGATGGGAGATGAGTAACAGACTCAAGGCCACATACTGCTCCAGCTATGCAGAGATGCTGAAGAACAATAAAGTGGAGCAGTTTGCTTAGCAAAGTCTCTCAGGGCTGTGGGATGTTGGATACGTGCCCCTATTCTTTTGAAAAGTAATAGCATTAAGTCATGGAGAAGAGAAAGGAAGACACGTACTCTTCTGAAAAATGGCCTATTACATCTTTGATTTTTCCCCTTTCATCCAGGGAAAATATTGTGCAATGCAGGTGACGGATATGTTGCATTTACAAAATCAAAAGGTGAAAAGTCAGTTCTTGCAAAACTCAAACTCAGGATGGGTAGTTTAAGAGAACAGACCTGGCACTGCACAGAATCTGATCATGAATCGAAAGTTGTACATGTGCTTCCATGTTTCTATAGATCAGGGGTTTGTAGCAGATTGTGTCCTGCCCCATGGAACTTTCATGCCATTAGTAGCGTTAGGTGGTATGAGACAAGTTCTGTCAGGAAGATTCGGCAAGCAGAGTGTCTAGCTGCTCTGGGCCCTGCAGCATCAGCCTGAATGTTTGTCATAGGCAGAATTTTGACCTACAAAATAGGAAGCATTCAGGTTTGTGCACAGACCACATCTACTTGGAGTTTCTCATGCCCTTTCTCACCAAAATCTGAAAATTCTGATACTGCAATTTTGCTCATTATTACCTTGCTGATAGAAGTATTTTTGTTTGCTTTGTCAGTGCAGATACTTGAAGAAAACACTATTTTTCTTTTCAGAAGAGGCTTAGTATGTGACTTATTTTCATTTAAGCCATTGTAATTGGTTTACGTCTGGGTATGATTTTTTTTTTCTTCCACATAAATAAACCAGCTTGCAGTCTTTATCTTTATGCCATAGTTTAGATCTTGTCAGTAGAATCTCAATGAAAGACAAATGACAAACCTTTTAATAAATATTATTACTGTTTTCTGGTTATGTAATGTACTGAAGTCTGAAAAGGTTCTTCCCACTATCCTATCAAATGCATTCCTGTGAGAGAACTTATGGCACACTGAATATCTACTTGTAATAGCTGTCCCACATAAACTGCAGTTATGCCATCTTAAATATGTTCTTTTCAATGCAGAACTAACACGATTGTAAAGCATAGTTTTTTTTTAATTTAATTTCTAAAATTCTGGCTGTTCTGTACCTACTAGCAAGTACTGAATTGTTTATAATCACACTGAGCTTTCACAATCATAGTAAGTTCACAAACATATCCAGAAGGAGCTGAGATCAACCTGCATATGGAGGGTTGGCTTTCCCTTTGATGTGTAGCCAGTGGAGAGCATTTCTGTAAAGACAAAAGGGAGCCAAGCTTGTAGATGTTTTCGATTTATGGAAATCACTGCTACCCAGTAGAAGTCAGTGAAGCTACAACAGCTTGTTCCCTGCAGTGGGTCTGCCCTTTGGCTTCTGCAAATACATGTTTGTGTGGGTAATGTGGGATAAGCTGAATCTGGCCATCCACGCTGACTAATGTCCTTCCATGGGAATAGGACACCACTCTCAAAAACATTACTTCTGCAAACTGTGCTGTGTAGGAACTGGTTTCTTTCTGATAATACAATCATTTCTTCCCAGTTATTAAAAGCTCTCAAATTACCTCAGTGATAAGACTGCTGTTGCCTGAAAGGAACTATCTGGCCAGATGGGAACAATTCTAAAAACTTCAGTGTATATTCTTACAGGTGAAAATATCAAAACTACTTTTCTAGGTATCAGGACTGAAGATCCAGGTCTCCAGGTCTTGCTGAATCATACCTATAACAGAGGCACTATTAAATAGCTTCAGGAAAGATTCCAGTATTCCTGCCCATCTCCACAGCTTCGCAGGGATTTATGGTTACTGGTGGTCTTTCAGCAGCAGCCCATTTTGCCAGCAGATGCATGTGGAAATGAATTTATCCCTAAAAAAAGAAAAAGAAAATTAAAAAAATTCTGTAATTGTAAGCCAGAACAACTTATGATGAACTTGTAAAGAAAAAGCATCCTTCAAAACACGGGATAATTTCAACAAATGCTAGTCATTTTCTTGTCCCTAGTCAATACAACAAGAAGAAACAGACTCAAAGTAAGGGAAGAAAGACTCAGGGCAAGGCATTAAAAAAAGAAATAGCGAAGTACTGGGACAGGTTGCCTGGAGAGGCCATGGAATTCCCATTGCTGGTGTTTGATGCTTGTCTTATCTCATCTAATAAGACAAGCATTTGTAGGGAATGACAGAGATAGTAATTTTGCCCTAAGAAAAAGAGTGGATGGTCTCAAGAATTCTCTTCCAGATTCCTGCCATCCTCCTCTCTCCTTTCCCTATGATTTGTGTTTGCTTGAGGTTTTTGCCTGCCCGCTCCTACTTTCTTAACCCTGTATTATGGCAGACTTGCATAGATAATTACTGGGTATTTGAGTGTAATAAGCTATTTTTCATTTTCTTTGATTTTCCAACTACATTTTGTTTGTTACATATCTGAAATAGCATATGACCTTGTTAAACCACAATTCAGTAAACTGTAGTTTGGAACAAAGAAGGCAGTTTTGGATTTGGAGTTTGGCAAGGAACAAACCAATCTCATGCTAATGTTCTGCTAAAGAAAGATGTGGAATGCTTGAGCTTATGGTCCTCAGAGGCCACTGAGAGGCCAGTGAGCCATCTCCTCAACCACAAAGTGTACAGGTTAAATCACAGGGAGGGTATTAACTATCGGATCATATGGGTGGTCTTCATCCCTCAGCCTAGCTGGCTTGCAAACTATGCAAATCTCCATTTGGCAGATGAGCAAGGGAAAAGATGGAAGAGTGTTTCTTTCCACAGTATGTAAACCATACATTTCACTCTGCCCTTCAATCATGTTGCTTGAAACAAAGCTTCTGTTGGGTCATGAAACCAAAGGGACCACTGCATTCCCCTGTGATGTTAAAAATGTAAGACCCATTCTCCAAAAAAAATATTTTGTGTGGACACATTAAGATGCCTTTGCAAACCCTCCAGAGTAGAATTTGAAGGTTATTCTCTTTTTAATGTCTGCGTGCATACATATATAGGAATATGTCCATGGGTAAGTAAGCTTTACAGACCAGCGCTGCGTGCTGCGGCTCTTACACAGGTAGTCCCCTAACTTTGTATTGAATATTTGTCACAGACAAGGCAAGAAGGCCTCAGGAAGACTTATAAATCTTGACCCCGGTCTACCTTCTCATAGCTTTAAACAAAACTCTTCTGAATATAAAACATCTGCGTGTTTTATGTTGCTGCAGGTACAAGTGACTCTTCTGCAAGCAGAAGAGTGATCAGTCAGTGAGAAGGTTTTTCTTCTCTCAGAAAAGGAAGAGTGGGACAGCCTAAAATACCTTCTACTACTTGACCACCTACCCTTTGTGCCTGGAACACCCATTGATGCTGATGGATACTGGTTTAACAGTATGGGTACCAGGGTTTAAGACAGCAGATGGCCCTAAGTATTGGATTTCATATCACAAAATTGACCTTAAAAATCAGCTGTGGAAATAATACAAGGGGTAAAGTGAAAGGGTGGAAAAAAAAAGAGACTTTGGGACCATCAAATTCTATATTTATATCTTGTTGCCATGAGGGAACCAGTGCCTGAAATTAGAGGCTGAACGGTTGTATTCAATGAGAGTGAGTGTGAGTGTGTGTGTGTGGGGTGTGTGTTTTTCTCTTAATACAGACCAGGACTCCCCTATAATTAGAGATGGCAGGTGGTGAGGTCCTGCCACAGCCATGCGTTCACTCTGGCTCCTCGCTCAGAAATAGGATCTGGGGAAGCGGGCAGGCATGAGGGGCGGATGTCATAGGCTCTTGGGTTTTGTACAAGGCGTACATAACATGGTAACAGCAAGCATGATGGTATCAGTTTGAAGCAAGCTTCTTTTTTTTTTTTTTTTTTTTTTTTCCTCCCTTTAACCAAACCTGAAAAGCAGTCCTAGGCTGTGGCTTCAGCAGCCGGTGGCATGAGGCCAGCTGAGCTGTGTAGACTCCCACAAAGGGTGTCTTGCTTCTGGCAGATGTCCCAGATACCAAGCCATTTGATCTCAGCACAAAAATAGTGGCATAAAATACTGTGCATTGGCTTTGCCCTGACAGCAGTGGGACTGTTGCTCTTCGCTGGATGGGCGGAAACGTCCTGCTGGGGCTGGAGCTTGTGTCCTGTGAGCCTTCTCCCCCCATGGGGCAGCAAGGTGCCTCTGTGCCAGGATGAGAAAGGGAAGAGATAATGGGGAGTTTTCCCTTAGCTTTAGAGTCATGCTTTTAAAAACTGACACACACTTTCCTGACAGACTGCTGGCTCCTAGCTTTGCTGCCGGGAAGGACGGAAGAGGGAAAACAGCGGGGCTTAAGGCTTCTGACACATTTTGGGAGTGTTGCTGTGCCTTCAGGCGAGTAAAGCCTCAGCTGGTGTCAACTGGTGGAGATGGGTGACCAAACTGCTGAGAAACTGATGAACACCTGCTAGGGATCTGACCCAAGAGAAGAAGCACGAAGGAAGCAGAGTGTTTTTGCATGGAACAACATGAGATGGTGAGGAGCCCACAAGCTCAGGAGCTTCATTAGTGTGAAGACTACTGTTGTTTGTTTCAATGCCACTTTATCTTTTCACTTTTGCATGCTTTCCCACCATGGCCTTTCCTAGCCTTGCCAGGGTAGAGCTATATTGCTACAGAATTTTAAACTGGTAACTGCTACTGACTGCTGCATACCTATTTTTTTTCAGAAAATCATACCATAAATATTGTGCCATAAATTATCCCCATTCCACAAAACAGTCCCATGTGGATTGGTCAGGGAAAAAGTGCAAGAATGCTCAGTTTGAAAACAAAATGTTCTTAGCCAGAAGAGGTGTTCTGTTTTGTTCAGTGGGTTTCAGATGTGACTGAAAGCTGGCCCTGCCCCCCTTATCCTTCCTCCTGGTTTTATGGGATGTGTACTTTTAAACTGAGCTGTGCAAATGGGTTAGGCACCACACCCAGAGAAGCAATAACCTGGTACTGTCATCAGTAAAGTGACAGCAGCCCAGCCCAGTGGCCTCAGTACTTCTCCCAGGCCACTGCGTGTGACAAAGTCTGCACTGCCTGACTTGCAGGTACAGTGAACTAAGTTAATTGCCCTTGGGAAGTTCAAATGTGTTGGAGGCACATGTGTAGCCCCAATTCTCTGCCTCCATCGCTTGCACCACTTGAGTAATGCAGAGTGTGCAAAACAGGTGTCAGGTCTTCTGAGGCAGTTCTGATGCTCTTGCTTAAGTCAAATGTAAGTTATTTTACAAGCTGTAAAACAGTGAAAAATGAGCACTTACACTCTCCTGCTTTTCGTGGACTGATGAACTGTCCTCTCAGTTTCTGGTGTCCAAGACTCTGGTAATCATCTTCAGTGTATTTGCAAGTGTGAACTTCTCTGGCTCCCATCCACAGCACACATGGTTTTTGCAACCTTCCCAGCATAAAAAAAACCAGTATTTTGTGGTGCGCTGGCAGTTTGTTGGTTTATTTGTTTTAGAAGAATCTCCAACCAAAGCAGATTTTTCCATTTTCTAGGAGAAGCACTATAGGCCAAAAGTGGAAGAATGAGAACTAAGGGAAAATATAATAGGTTAAGAGAATCATAGAATCATAGAATTATTTAGGTTGGAAAAGACCTTTAAGATCATTGAGTCAAACTGTTAACCTAGCACTTCCAAGTCTACCACTAAACCATGTCCCTAAGCACCACATCTCCACATCTTTTAAATACCTCCAGGGGTGGTGACTCAACCACTTCTCTGGGCAGCCTGTTCCAGTGCTTGACAAAACCTTTAGTGAATAAATTTTTCCTAATATCCAACCTAAACCTCCCCTGGTGCAACTTGAGGCCATTTCCTCTTGCCCCATCACCTGTTATCTGGGAGAAGAGACCGACCCCCACCTGCCCACAGCCTTCTTTCAGGCAGCTGTAGGGAGCAGTAAGGTCCCCCCTGAGCCTCCTCCTCTCCAGACTAAACAACCCCAGTTCCCTCAGCTGCTTCTCACAGACTTGTTCTCTAGACCCTTCACCAGCTTCGTTGCTCTTCTCTGGACACGTTCCAGCATCTCAATGTCTTTCTTGTAGTGAGTGGCCCAAAACTAAACACAGAATTTGAGGTGCAGCCTCACCAGTGCTGAGTATGGGAGGACAATCACTTCCCCAGTCCTGCTGGCCACACTGTTTTGGATACAAGCCAGGATGCTGTTGGGCTTCTTGGCCCCCTGGGCACACTGCTGGCTCATGTTCAGCTGGGTGTCGACCAGCACCCCCAGGTCCTTTCCCACCAGGCACTTTCCAGCCACTGTTCCCCGAGCCTGTAGCATTGCGTGGGTTGCTGTGACCCAAGGGCAGGACCCAGCACTGAGCCTTGTTGAACCTCATACAATTGCCCTGGGCCCATATGTCCAGCCTGCCCAGATCCCTCTGCAGAGCCTCCTGCCGTCAGTCAGATTGACCGCCACCCATCCCCACCCTGCAACTTGGTGTCATCTGCAAATTTACCAAGGATGCACTCAAACCCCTTGTCCAGGTCATTGATACAGATATTAAACAGGACTGGCCCCAATACTGAGCCCTGGGGAACTTGTGCCCGGCCACCATCTGTATGTAACTCCATTCACCACCACTCTTCAGGCTCGGCCCTCCAGCCAGCTTTTAACTCAGTGTAAAATACACCCTTTTACACCAAGTCCAAGCCATGGGCAGCCAGTTTCTCAGAATGATGTGGAAAAAGGTGTCAAAGGCTTTACCGAAGTCTAAGTAGACAACATTCACAGCTTTTCCCTCATCCCCCGAGTCAACTTGTCATAGAAGGGGTTCAAATTTGTCAGGCAGGACCTGCCTTTCATAAACCCATGCTGGTTGTTGTATTCTACATGCCATGTGATGGTACTCAAGACTTTGCTCCATAACTTTCCCTGGCACCAAGTCCAGACTGACAATGTCGCTGAAATTGGGACTAAGAAAACTCCTTAACACCAATGCAGCATTAAGAAGCAGACATTCCTTTATTGCAGCGCTGGATGCACAAGGGATTATGCCAGCTAATGTGCATGCCATATGTTACATTCAGGCAAGATTATATAGATCATACATATGTTTATGCATTACATTTATCAGAAAAATCATACGTACTCATTCAATAGGTGGTACTATATTAATTAAGCATTGCACATGCTCCTTACAGATATTTTAGAATACTTCTGGGTGTCTCAAACAGTAGTTGGACCCTCTAGTTATAGCTGACTGAGAATTGAACTTTAATTACCTTTCCCTATACAGACTTGTCTTGACCACAGTTCAACTTCTTTTGGTAAGTTTGGTTTCAGATCTGGCTTTGCAAGATCTTTTGTTTTAGCTCCTTCTTGGAATTATTGATAAACTTTCCCTTAACAATATAGTGTCACACAACTACTCTTTGATGTTAGCTATCCATTATACTGAAGCAAACAGTACAAGGTGACAACAGGCCTCTATTTCCCCAGATTCTCCTTCTGGCCCTTCATATAGATGGGTGTCACATTTGCTAATTTCCATGCAACAGGGACCTCCCCAGTTAGCCAGGACTGCTCATAAATGATTGAAAGTGGCTGGATGAGCACTTCTGCCAGCTCCCTCAGTGCCCCTGGGAGGATACCATCCAGCTCCATAGACTCGTGCATGTCTAAGTGCTGTAGCAGGTCACTGACCATTTCCCCTTGGATTATGGGGATTTCATTCTGCTCCTTGTCCCTGTCTTCCAGCTAAGGGCCTGTGTACCTGGAGAGCAACTGCTCTTACTATTAAAGACTGAGGCAAAGAAGGCATGAAGTTCCTCAGTTCCTCAGCCTTTTTCTCATCCTTTGTCAGCATGTTTCCCCTTGCATTCAATAAAGGATGGAGATTCTCCTTGGCCCTCCATTTGTTGCTAATGTATTTATAGAAACATTTTTTATTGTCCTTTATGGCAGCAGACAGATTAAGTTCTAGTTGGGCTTTGGCTCTTTCAGTTTTCTCCTAAAATGTTTCCCTAGGTCTAGAAAGCACGAAAACTAGATTGACTGTCAGTATGAAAACAACCATATAAGATCTGAAGAAAAGTTCATCCACCTACATGCCCTGTCTGTGGCATGTGCTTAGACCAGAACAAGTATGTGCTCCTAGAGCATCCTCCAGTATAAAACTTCCTGGCTACCAGTCAGGTTCAGAGACTTGCCATGCTGGAGGTTGTTGCCTCTCTATCTTTAGTGGCCCTTTTAAAGACCTCCCCTCCCTGGCTTTTGCCAATTGCTTTTTGAACTTCTTTATATTTCTGTTACAGAAAGCATCTCATGGTGGTGAGTTCCACCGTTCATTTCACACTATGAGGACAGAGTGAGTGGCTGTCATTTCTCAGCCGGCTGCAAGACCACTGAAGCACAGAAAGAACAGGAAAACAGGAACCCCACTGGACTGTGTCAGCACCCAGCACTGATGTATCAGAAATGCCAGGTGGAGTGGGATTTGTCTGTGCCATGGAGCAGCAACATCTAGTACTAGATAAATGTTCTTGCTAGCCTCCATCCAGGTTAGAGTAATACAGAGTGCTGGTGCCAGGTCCTGGTCTAGCTAGGTGAGTCCCTGACTGCTAGGATATGATTGCTATTGCAGCAGTACCCAAAGATCCTAACTTGGATCTGATCTGCATTTTCAAGATGCTGTGAACATGCAGGAAAAAGACAGCTCAACTCTTGGGAGCTAGCCACTGAAATACTTGGTGAGCAGGAGTAGATGGATTCAAGTAAGCACACAAGGGTGTAGATAGACATTACCTTTCTTTTGCCATTCCTAGATTTGCTGTGTGTCTGAGCTGGTGCTAGACAGTGTAGATTTAGAGAACACCTGTCAGATCATCACTGGAAAAATAAGAAGATCCAATTGGTTTCTTGGCTCCCTATGATGCTTTCTAAGGAGCACACTCTGCCCTGAGGCAAGGTGCAGGGCTGTGTCTGACACATCCACCAAATTAATCTCTGCTTTTGATATGCCTGGAAGGTGTTAAATCAGTCAAAACTGAAACTGTTGTCTTGTCAGCACTAGCCACTCTGAAAGGCAACAGAAGTGTGTATCTGCATGTTAGCTCTTCCTTTGCAAGCTGCAGTGGGACTTCAAATAGGTTGTCAATTTCCTTAAGTAGTGACAAAAATGTAACCTCTATTTTAATTTTTTCATTGATAGACCAGAGTAGGAACAGGTCTGTAGCTTTAGAAGTCTGGTGTCCCAGACCACCCTTACTCTTGCACTTTACAACCTGCAGTAAACACAGCAATTCTATTTACTAAACAGGATGCAGGAAAACTAAGCAATCAAGCAGGAAGCCCTAAAACAAAATGTAAATCCTCTTGTGTTGTTTAAGTCTGGTTGTGTTCAGTGCTTTTAGCTGGGGTACATTGCATATGTGATTTCTTTGGTGGAAGGCAAGGTAGAAGAGAAGATATAGGGCAAAGACAGTGTAATACTAAGAATGCAGCTTGTGAAACTGGCCATTGTATGGCTTAGTATGTCAGCAAATAAGGTCAAGTATGTGTTTTTAAATATCGGTTAAAACCATGGTCTTTATGGACAGATAATGAAGAAGATAGCTTTTTGATAGAATAAGGCATAGAAATAATGTTGATAATTAGTTGTTAGTATTTTTTCTTCTTTTGTTTGAAACTCATTTTTAAATGCTTGAAATAGAACTCTAGTTGAAACAGGTCTGTGCACCTGGTCAGAAAAGGACAGAAAAGTTGACCTGTCATAGAAAAATAATGGGCCAACATCAGCTATGGTATAAATGAGAATATCTCAAGAAGCTCATTGAATTTTTTCACATAGGTGTTAAGTGATAAATGATGAAGAAGTCTGCTTGTCCTATTTGTATTTGATGCATGCCAGCATCTGAGACTTCTGTTGGTCTGAATGACAGCACACAACTGATGGATTGCAAACACCTTTCTATAAGGATCAAAGCAGTTTTGGAGCTTGTTACAGTAGATATCTAGAGGCGTGTTTCTTACAAGCATCTAAAATTTAATCTCTGACATATATATATATATGTATATTTAAAAGCATATAATACACTTGCTTTTTGTATGGAAGTATATTAGCTCTAGAAAATGCTTTAACTTAATATTTCTTGTATGTCCCCCTGCTACAAATGCTTTGACATGCTGTGCAAAAAAATCATCAGCAACAACTCTGTACAGTATGTACATACAAATAATCTGTACCTTTTCAGATGAACTTCTAGATCAGAGTTGAGGAACTGCCAAATGACTGCTGCAGGCAGAAGGATGTTGTTGGAACGGTGTGCAAATGGATCAACTTGTTGAAACAAGACAAAACGAGATCATTTATTCCTAGATAATTGCATCAAGACAAGTTTGAGGTAAATGCAATTTTGCCTATGGAGGGAGATAATATAATGTAGTTAATATGGAATAGGAAAACAGACTTCAGGAGCAACATTAGTTTCTAACATAGCTTCAGTGGAATCAGTAGATGTTACACTGGCACTGGATGTGATCCACATTATCATATAGAAGTGATATGTATGAATATGACCTTTTCAATATGTTAGTAATAACTTTCATTAATGCAATCATTAAATGCCGTATTTCCTAATGAGTTAGCTAGAGTGTTGTAAAAGCATTTATCTAAGGCTTTTTTCTTAAGTCTTGGGAGAGGTTTAGCAAAGTGGCACACCTGCTTAGTACTCCAGCATTTTCAATGCCATGGGCCAATGTCTGCTCTCACTTATGCCAAGAAACTCCATTGTAATAGGAAAGCAGGACTTCTGGCCAACGTGAACACATATTTTTCCTAGATGAATTAATTTGAAAGAGGATGGTTATACTGTCAATATTCCTATAACAAACAATAGCTTTAAAATGCAACTGTAGTATCCCTAAAACTAAGTTTTGTGTTCTGATCATAATACATTGACTAGTCTTAACATCTGATTTTCCTCTAAGGTTAACATCTTTAACCCCACCCCCCACCCCCCGCCCCCTTTTTTTTTTTTTCTGTGACTGATTCTTGAAATAAACTGACGATTGTGGAAAATAAATGCTTACAAATTTTCATGAAAAGAAGTGAACAAAGTGGAAAACTGCTCAATGCTAAAGCAACAAACTTCTTTGTAGAGGTTACAGTCATGAGGTGCATCTAGAACATCAGAAGATTCCACACTGTTTTTACTGTCTAAAGAGAAAAGCAAAGGAGGGACACATGTGAAGAGGGAGGGCTGTGCCAGAGCCTTCATGTGGGAATGGTACTTGAGGAGCAAAACTTCTTCAGCTCTCTGGCTAAAATCAGTTCCAACCAACACTGATCCAAAAGGCATGCAAGGAGAGAAGAAAGCTGTGGCTGAAACTTGCTAAGAGAACTGGCTTAACCTTCAGTTTATTTGTTCATGTATTTTTTTCACTTCACATCCTCCTACACACAGCTTGAGGAAGACATTGAAGTTAAACTATATAATGACATTTGTATAATATAAGGAACTGTATGAAGCTCTGAAGGGCAGTGCTGACACAGGTTATATTTACCATATGTCTGTACCAAGCACTGACCGTGATCTTGCTTAGTGCCTCCATGAGCTGCCACGCCTGCAGTATGACTACTAGACTAACTAGCAGCAGCACTGAGAGTAAATGAAAAATGTTTTAAGTACTCACAATTTGAAGGAGGGTAGTGAAAACTAGTTATTGTTTCATTTCTGCCTCAGCCCCCTTTAAACACATAAAGATAGCAGAGAGTATGTGGGGTTTCTGTTGGGGAGATAATAATAGATGTGAAGCATAGAAAAAAATGCAGTCCTATGCTGCTTCGTGCTCACTGTAATCACTCTTCCCCCCTGCAAGGCTGCTCGGCACAGCTCAGCTTTCAGGCTCAGTTTACCTCCTTGGGACAGCCAAGGGATGCTGGGGTCAGCAGCCACAGTGGCAACCTGCGCCAACTGTTTGTGTGGCAGGTATTTTCCCACATGTTTCCCGGGCATCAGTGCGGTGGGTTTTCATGCCTGCCCTCTGTCATCCATCCCGCCACTGCTGTGGGACACCTTGGCTCCTCTCACACCAGTACAGCCTGCCATGCAGAGAGCCTGGCTCAGACAGGACCAGGCATCTCCCATTGCAATGACTGCAGAGCATCACACACCATAGACAAATTCCCATGAGAAGGACTGTTCCATGGGTGTCCCCCTAAAGAAGATTCAGATTGACCACAGGTGAAAAGAGAAATCATAAACTCTTCCTGCGTTCGGTATCTGAAATGAGAAGCAGGTGATTTCCACAGACAGAGAGGAAATCTGTTTTTCTGTACTTATTCATTTTTGCTAGAGGAATATGCTCAGTAAAGTCAGTGGTTCAGCACAGTGTTAAGGGTACATTATTTCTTTATTTTTTTTCTGTGGGCTCACTGTGGGGTTTATGGCTCACCAGAGACACCAGGACAATACAGAAACATAGTTTTCCACATATCAGTTTTCAAGTAAAGGAGGAGACCCTTGAGTTCAGGTGGGCTAGACTGACGCATAAAGATCACTTCAGTGCAGGATTATTAAACTTGCCCTAATTTAATCCTTTGAATAAGTTTGATCTACGTGTCCATAAGAGGTTTCCTGATTGTGTATGTGTGTGTATGCCTGACATAAATAAAAGGTGCACTGAAGAACTGAAGGTATTAAAAAGAAATCCTACAAAATACTTTTACACAGAACAGCTGCATGTCTGGAGTCTTTAGTTTTGTGTTAATTTCTGACAAGTATCTTCACATTTTTTTCAGTTCAAGAATCTTGTTCTTTCAGCTTTTCTGTAAAACCCTTTCAAGTCCAAGCACCAACATGGTGCTCTCTTTTCTCACCTTCCCCTATACATCTGCATCAGAAAGATTATATTTGTTCAGCAAGACAGCTGAAGTCACTGCCTTTCAAACTTCTGCTATGTATTACATTCTCCTGCTTGACTCTCATTTTAAATCAAACTTGGTTCTTCATCTACTCAGAGACCAGGAAAGGGACAATTTGGTTGCAAGAGGACATGCTCTGCAATCAAACTGGGGGGCTTGTGGAATAGGTACAGCTCCACATCTGAGTTTTGATTCATCTTCATCCTCCATCGTTTTGGGTTTTCTGGGTCTAGCAGTAATCCCAGCAGCTCGTTTCGACAGATTTAGAGTGTTTCATACAGTAATTGGACCCTCACTGCTTTAATGTCTTCATTCAAACAGTTTCTCTGATCATGACACTGAAAGTGAAATCTTATGCTATACATAGCTTTATGTGAAAAAGGAGGTTTATGTGATTATGGTAATAGTTCGTAAAATCTAGCAGACAAAGAATAATTTAGAATTCATTTATTCATAACAGCAGCACTTAATATTCTTCTTGCCTACAAAAGATTTTCCAACATTAATCTTTTCTCTTGGATTTCCGCTATTCTGCAGAGCTAGTTTGGATTGCTTCAGTATTACGGTTGCCCCAACTTCTTTGTTTGTCCCTTTTAGTCTATTCAAAATACTGTTTTTCCTTAAATAAATAATTCTGATTCCATGAAGATGGTATCAAAGCTGTCTTCCAACTTTCATGCAGATTTATGTAAGTATTTAAACAGAAGAGTGAATTCTGGTCTCTGTTTTGCAGCTAAGCATCTTACTGATACATAATAAATCACTTCCCTACAACTGAAGATTTAAGCAACTTAGCATATCCTTTCATAATCTGAGAATTTCTTGTTAATGGTGCATTTGCTTCAGGAACAGGGGAATAGTATGTGTGCATGTCTGCTTATATATGTTGTTTATATTATTTCAGTAGGATACTGCTATTTCCCCCCCCCCCCCTTCTTTTTTCCCCTCTCTCTTTTTTCCCCTAATGATCCTTTTATATTTCTTCAGCATCTGTATTATTGAAGATGCTACAAAACTCCCTAAATGTAATTTTAAACTGAGCTCATAAAAGGCTGGAAACAGCTTCAGATATTTAACTAGTTACTTGGGAACAAATTGTGTACTCCCTTGGTCTGACTTTGTCAAAAGCCTTGCAGTTGAAAGAAGAAAAATTCTGGCATATAGTCATGAGAGAATTGAAGAGTGGAGACCATAGGCACAGTGATTCAGATTAATCTCTGTACTAACGTCACTGACACAATACATCTGGAACATATTAAAACAATTTTGCTGTGTGATCTGTCAGTCGCGTGCTATCATTCTAGAGAGCAGCTTTTTAAAGCCCTGTCCTCAAGGTTAAATGCATTTAGTGACGGCAAACTGACAGATCACAGGAGATGCTTTTCCTTAGAGGTGTCTGTGGGGGTGCTAGGCCCAATGGCTTTTCATGGTTTTATCAAGGAGCTGAAAGTACAGAAACATTGCTGTTAATAAAATCTGTGGATGACAACAGGAACAGAGATGTGCTAGAGAAAGAACAATGTAAGGAAGGCAGGAAATTTCAAAAGAACAGCAATCTGGTCATTTGCCTTTTACTTAATAAGGCATGTTGGTTAACAAGAATCCCTGACCGTACATGCTTCTGAGTATTCGTGCACACAAGGATGGAAATAACATAGTGTTTTTTGTTTGTTAAACATTGATAACCTCTGGTGAGCTTATTGCATGCTCACTCTACCTGTGAGTGCACAGCTAGAGAGGGGGCTTTGCCCTTTGGGGCAGATGGAGGTTAGATAAGACCACCCATTCAGGCCATCCAGATCCACAGGTGCATGACCCACCTTTCCTGGCAATCTCTGCAGTTCTGGAGCCTTGGTTGGTTTGAGCTTTTTTTATTTACAGCTTTGTTGATTTTATGACTGGGGAGCATTGCCCTGAAAGCTTTAAGGGAAGTGACCTTTTGGTTTATTTATTGTCATATGCAGACTGTGAGGAGCAGAAACAAATAAGCTGTTGGCATCACAGAACCATTCTGAAGTGCTTTTTTGAAGTTAGAGGCAAAAACTCCCCAAGAGGTGAACTCCTGACCTTGAAATTTATGGGCACGTGGCTACTCTCTCTAAGAGAGAGTAGCCTTCTTTCTGGGTCTTTCAAGCTTCACCTAATCACCGAAAGCTAGGTAAATATTTTTCCATTTAAAAAAAAAAGTCATAGGCTTTAACTAAAAGGGGAAAAAAAGTTCAGTTCCAAAAATACATCCTGCCACAGAAAAGAGACACCTTAACAGAATATAAGAAAAATCCCCACCAACATGCACATCTGCCCTGCACGTCATCATTCCTGTGATGACACCTAGTGTCTCATTTCTTCCCTGCTTTTCCTTGCACAGGTAGGGAGACTGGCATTCCTGCTGGGAGAGCCCCAAAACAGGCTGCTTGCAACAAGGGAAGAGGAAATAACTCAAAGGGGTGATCGGCACTTGTCTAAAAGGCAGAAACAGCACTGCTACCAATCGTTTGTCTGAGGTTTACATTGGCATTGTCAGTCTCTGCCCCTGCCTCACCAGCGGCAAGTGGTGCTGCAGCACCGGTGTGCTGCATGGCTGTGATGCTGCAGTCACCCTGGTGGGGTTGGCCTGGCTGTGTTCCCCAGCGGTGACAGGAGGTGGCACCGGGCACTTTTTTGCCATTTCACTCTCATCTGGACCACCCCAGTCTGCAGAAGCCTCTCAAGGCTGACAGCTGTCCAGTGACCTTTGCATAAGACCTGCCAAGGGGCAAATGACCTTCTCTGGGGGGCAGTGGAATTGGTGAAGAATTATGGTTAGCCCAGTGGGAAGGCTGAAGGCTGTACAGAAGTGCAAAGGCAGTGATCATGCAGCAGTATCTGCAAGGTTTTCCTCCTGGAATGGGAAGAGCTTGGCCAAGCTCACCCCACTTGCTGTGGGCTTACTGTAACCAACAGTAAGACTGGAAAGTACATTGCCTGTTAATTCGTGGTGAGAATAAAATAATTCTGAAATAAGGCTTGGTTCCATGTTGCTAAGCACAGCTCAAGGAAAATAAATAAATCAACCAATGAAGCCACATTAATTTAATTTTACATGGTCCACAAAGATGAAATGCTTTTTTTGACAGTGTGCTATCACATTGTCGCTTACAAACATGGCAAAACTGCTAGGGTGCAAGCTGGGCCTTATTGCTGGCCAAGAACATCCCAGATCCAATTTCCAGTTACTTTAAGTTGTTTAGCCTGAGTGGAAAATGGTGTTTCTCAAAGTTTTTTCACAGGTGATGTGCTTTGTGTCTCTCCCCCTTCCCACCCCACCCCACCTTTTGGAGTTATTGGTTTCCTAGTGACCTCCAAAGATGTGTGGGCACATCCTTCAGCCAAGGCATGAGCACACTGTTGGCAGATCAGCTTGTCAAGGAAGGAGGAGCAAAGACTGGCTGCATTTACTGCTTATAGGGATAAATGTCCCTTTCCTTTGGAGTACATGCCCCAGCATGGATGGCATTTCCAGTGTGTGATGCTTATGTAAGGTGAAGAGGGCGAGGCATTTGTTTATTTGTCCCACAGTGAGCTGAAGGTCTAATACCCTCCCCCTGGCTCCGCCCCCTGCCCCCAAGGGGTTTGGACCACCACATCTCTGGTGGCACAGAGTTGTGTCCCACCTTTCTCCTTCCCAGCCCCACCTCTCCCTGTGCTGGGCCTTCTGAGGATTGTGACATGCATGGGTGCTGAGGTGACAAATGTCCAGCAAGGCACAAGGGGTGGCTTCAAGTACCCACAGCCTCCAGGACAGTGGGAAACTTGCCAGCACCATCACAATCACCACCAGCTCACACAGGTTAGCTGGGTCCACAACTCCCAAGAAAGGAGGGAAGGTCCTGGGAGACCCCCAGCAAGGCCACCTGGAGCGCCCTGCTACTCCCTTCACATAGCACACAGCCTCCCTGGGACAAGCCTGCCTGATTTTTCGCTCTAGAAGTGCAGACCCATGCAGGATTTATGTTAAATTGCAGCTTGCAAACAGCCTGGAGACCAGAGTCCCTAGGTGAAGCGCAAGGCTGTAGGAAAGGCTGATTATTTCAAAAGAGTTCAAGGGTGTCTCACAAGCAGCAGGAGTCAGCTGCTGAAGTAACGATCACGAGCAATAGCTTTTATGTTCTCAGAGATCCCTGATACCTGGTTGCAGTGATCTAAGTGATCAGTACTGGAAAATTTACTGGTGTGGGGAGGACAACCTAATTCAGGGGATGAAGTGTGATGGAGAAAGATGGGGACAACTGCATGGTGACTACTTGCAAGAAGGTCTGTGAGATTAAAGCACTTATCTAGGGCTTGGAAGACAAATCAGGACTCATCGTCAAATAACAGGCAAAGCATTAATAAGCTTACAAATGCAAGCATTTGTTATTGAGACAGTCTAACTGAAGCTTGCATTTCAGAAAGGTTCAGAAGCTTTGGATGCCTCATTCTTTCACATGCAGCAGTCATTAATTCACCCTAGAGCCCCACCTCCACCCCTCCTTTGCCTTGCCTCAGGTCCCAACCCACCACTGCCCTGATCCTCCCTGGATCCCGGATGTTCTGTGTTTACCTGTGTGGTCATCATGGTTGTCCCATGGTGAAGAGATACCTGTGGGTGATGCCCCTTGCTCTGCTGGAGACGAAGTGCATGCAACATAAGTGTGTGTCCAGCGGCTGCAGATGGTCCTCACCTCCTTCCCTGCTAACTTCTTTTCTCCACAGCAGCAAGATGTCAGAGGTAGAAACCACTTTCTGTAAATTAATAATATATGGTGACATCTGCTAGTGGCAGCAACATGACAGGGAAAAACTTCAAGCTGTGCAAAGGTTGTAGGGTGATGGATGGGAAAGCCATGACCAGCACTGACATTGACATCATATTCAACAAAGCTGAGTGTGGTAGGGAGTCATGGTGGCAGCACAGCTGGGCAGGAGTAGACAATGGCAGGAGTCAGGCAGGGTCTTGTGCAAGGGGCAGCCCTGGGGCTTTCTCATCCCACTGTCAACCAGCAATGAGGTAACTTTCCTCTCAGTCTACTGACACCACAGGACCAAAGGTGCTTGTGCCATCACCTTTGCTGAGTTCCAGCAGGCCATAAGGGAGCTTTGCAGCAAGCACTTCAAGGGAAAACCACCAGAGGAAGCTCTGCAGGTTGTTTATGGCCTCATCAAGGGAAAGGATCCCAGCAGAGTGGGTGCTACAGTGAGTATGAGTTTCCTCACCAATCCTGCATCTAGAGCTGCCCTGGAACCATTTGTCCTTACTGTAGGGACACATGCTGTCCTCAAACATAAGGAAAAGCTTGTCTGTGAGCTGTTTCCTAACTCTTGCCTGCTGACCTCTTTTCTTGCACAAAGCCACCAAGGTTGGTGGGGTAAAAGGCTGACAGACACTAGCAACTACACTGACAGCCACAAAGAGTGTTTTGATGAGAGTGGCAAAAAGAACGGTCTTGTTGGCCACCAGGATCTGACGGACAATGGTGGCTATGCAGTTGGAGCCTACACAGGAGCTGGCTTTATGACCAGATGCAGTAGGACTGAGACTGCGTAAGGAAACAAAGGCTGTTCCTCTATAACATGGGAGGAGGGGCAAATAAACATCCCAAGCAACCAACCTTCTGTGTGCATCCCAAGTCCTACAGGGTGAAAATGCATGGAATGGACACTCAAACGATGCTGAGGAGTGACTCAGGTTCCCCAGCCAACTACATTTTGACTGCTGTGTGGTGGCATTAAACCCATAGATAAGCTAGCCTTCTGGAAGAAATTCTATGGGCCAGCTAGCACTGCTATCACACTGCTTTGCATTTCCAGTCACGTGAACAGCAGGTTAGTCTGAATAGTCACTCATTATTTTGTCTCCCCTCCCAACATGCTACACTTTTTACTGTGATTTTTGACTTGGGGAGAAGCATGTGCGTTTTTTTGTACATCTACACTAGGTTACGTTTGAGGTGATGGTTTCTGGTGGCAGACAGCCTACCAGTGGTGCCTGACCACACCTGGAAGAGCACTCTTACAGGGTATAGGATGCAACACATACTACACTGTGGAAAGGGGAGGGGTATCAATCACACCGGTTCATGCTTTTTTCTTTTTCCTTCCCCTAGCTTAAACTGTTTCACCCATTCCTAGCACTTGGCATGGTCACTCATTACTATTCCCCCAGGCTTCAGGATGTGGGCTGCTGTGGAAGAGTTTGTGAGTCTGTGGCTCTATTGTCCTGTTGCTTTTGAGATCCTCTTGCAAAAAACATGGCTGAGAAGCTGCAGAACTCTATGACAGTGCCCCAGATCCAGTCACAGCTGTTTAACTGTTTTCTGTGCTTTGGTGTGTAAGTCATAGTCCCTTGGTCTTCCCAGGATGAAGGGCTGACTGATTTCTTCCCCACAATACAGTACTGCGTGGGAAGCATAGCTGGTGCATGCTACAGTGTAATCAAAGAGATGGGTTTGAGGTTCTTCCAGTATTTTCCACACCCCCTCACTCCCAAAGACTTACTACCACATGATGGATAGTAGTCAGCAGGGTCCTGCTGATGCTTGGTGGCCAAGCAGAAAGGCTTACCAGCTTCATTGGCCTAGCAGTGTGCTACCACCAAATAATGCAGTTTTCAAGCAAAATATGCAGGCACCAGCAGCCTCCGCCACTGTATCATTGTCCAGGTTTGCTGTGGCATCTCATGTGTCCATTTCTTCTTGCTGCCCTTCAAACACCTTTGGACATTTTCAGTTTGGGGGCCAGGAAGAAAAGGACTGCCCTCAACAACCAAGCAAACCTGGAGTATATTTCTGTGTTCAGGCCTCATCTTCCTTGTAATTAAATGACTCAAGAAATTGCCCACATACAGTTCTGCAAACCAACACAGGAATGTGTTATTAGTTGGTTGTGTTTGGTTTTGTTTTTTGTTTAAATATGTAGCTGGCATGGAAAGTGCTGTGGGAACTTTGGGAACAAACCGAGAGCTTTGTACTTGTGCTTGTGTAGTGTGAGCTCTGGTTTGCATTAACTCGGGTACAATGTGACACTGGAGGGTGAATTTCTGAGGCATGATTCAATCTGTACTTTATCCTCTAATCTAACTTTTGTAGTACTCCAGCACCAACAAGAATCACTACTTGTCCTGCCTATTCCTTATAAGTAGAAACCACAAAAAGATGAGGAATGCCACGCTCACTCCCTATGGCAGCTACAGAGAGGACAGATAAAAAGGAAGTGATGGTGGACTGAAGACTTTAAAAATAGTACCTGATTACTGCATGCCCCTGGGGAAGCAGTAATACTGTCAGATGTGATTTTAAAATAGACAAAGACATGCATATATCAATGACAGAGTCAACAACACATTTGCAAAGGAAAAATAAAAAGAAAAAAAAAGAAAAAAAAAGAGTTTTTGCTCTTGTGGGTTGGGAGCCTACAAAAACTGAAGTGGCTCCTCAGTGCAAGGTGTGCGTGTGTGTCCTGTTACACCAGTGCCATCTGATACTAGATATCTGTACCATTTGCTATTTGCTTTCTTAAAGAGACCATATCATCTAGAAAATCAGCCATGCTGGGAGAAAGAGGTTAGTTAGGAGCCTTCCTCTTGGCAGTGGCTGAAGTTTATTGTGCATCATTTCTTTGTGCTGTCCTGTGACCATCAGAGGGAGCATGAGGGCTTTGGGAGAGGGCTGAGTGCGGTTGCTCCTCTTGTAACTGAAGAATGTGTTTGCATAGTAGTCAGAAGAAGGAGGCACGTGGAAGCTGCTAGAAGAGAAATGTAGTTGCACACATACAGATGGCCCAGTCTGGAGGATTTACTGGTAAAAGTGGAAGTCTTGGTGAAACAAAATTATGTTGGTAATGTAGGTGTTTATACCCAGATATGGCTAATAGGTGTCATTACTGAGGAAAACAGGGAAGATTGGCTCCAAATTACACATTTGTTGGAAAAAGAGTCATCCAACCAAGCCAAACAGTCCATTTACAACTGCTTCAAAGTAAAGTGAAAAAACACCCCCAAGTCCTGTTCTTTGGCAAGCTTGGTGAGCTTGTTTCTCTGGTGTATCTCTTGATATATCCCTGTCCCCTGCAGCTGTTCTCTTCCATGCAGTTTCCTTGCTGTCTTCTAGAAATATGACTCAAGACCAATATCAGCAGTTCTTTTCCAGCTGGTCATTGCTTCAGGGTACTGGAAGTGGGATCTGATACACTAGTCAGCTATAGAAAAATTTTGGTAACATTGATGAAATCTGTACTTAAATTGAAACAAGATCTGAAGATACAGCTACAGTGGCTATGTATTAAGAACTGAGGCAGTAGGACAGGGTGTCATTGAACACAGGTAGGAAAGAATCACAAGAAACTATGCACACGTGCATGCGTTTGTGTAATGTTTTTAAAGCAAAGTCTTCAAACTGTGCAAAAGACAGCTATAAAAGCCTTCTGCTACCTGTTCTGCTGCATAGGCATGCAGTTACAGCCTTGGCCCTCTTGCTGTTCCCAAAACCAGCACAATTTCACTTTAACAAAGCAGGAAGAAGAAAGAACAGATGTTAAAGTCAATCCAACCACTGCCTGGTGGAAATGTGGCAGGACAGGCAAGTGAGTAGCTATGCAAAGCTGTGCTTGTGCTGCAGTGTGGGCTGATGGCTCACGCTACTTTTTGTGGTATTGAACCCTTCTTTGAGAAGTTCCTTTTTTTTTTTTTTTTTTTGTTGCATGACAAACAGCATGGGCAGCCCGGCACTCAGCCGTACTGACTCACTGTGGCTCGTGGCGTGCCAGGTGGGCAGCTGTGGCTGCCTCTGTGTGGCAGTGGGTTTCTTCCAGAAGCACTTTGTTACAAGGGTTTAGCAAGGAGAGGGCCTAAAATGCTCTTACCCTGCCAGTTTAAGGCACTTGTGATGTTAGGCAGACATGAGGAGCTGATAATTTGTGCATGTTTATATTGAACTGGTCATCCAGGTGCTATTTACATTGAGTTATGAATTTTAATGGACAGCAATGCAATGCTTTCCCCAACTGCCTCTTGTTTCCGCTGCTTCTCTGGTTATTGAGAAATGTGCACATCTCCACTGCCCCAGGGAAGCAGTGATTCTACTTGGTGCAGAGTTAATTATATGCCAAGGAACCCAGTGGGTATCCACCTCAAATAACACATATATGACAGAAAAGAAAAAATACCTACTTGGAGATTGATACACCGTGCTAGCCTGGCTTCAGAGAGCTCTGGGTAGTTGGAAGACTGTTGTTTTCAGCTGGATTTCTGCTGCATCACTCTGGCTATTGTTTCACAGGAATCTGTGGTGTAATACAAGCCTGAAGGAAGATGTGTATGCCATTGGCTTGTCTGTTTTCCTCCGTACTATTCATCAACCTAATAGGAGACAATTTCTTTCCCTACACACTTAGTCTTTCTGATAGTTGCTGCATGCTCCGCCCTCATTCCTCCCCTCCTTTCCAGCTGCAATACCTGGCTGCCCCAGTAAAAGGGTCTGCGTCTCAGCCCCCAGCTGTCCTCAGTTACAGCAGGGGTTAGTTGGCTGTTGCTCATCAGCCCTACAACCACTGCCTGCCTCCACCGGACCCGCAAGCTGCCCCAGCAGGGCCAGCCGGGGCCCAGATGTGGTTTTACATCACACGGTGGCATGTAGCACTGGGACATGCTGATGGGGAATGGTGATGCTGGCTCTTGAACTGGCTTTTTTCCATCTGAGTCTGGAATCGCTTTAAGTCTGATACTGTTTTTGTTTTCCTTCACCGCTGTTTCTCTTCACTGTCAAGAATCAGATGGTGATGGGTTTTTTTTGGTTTTGTTCCCCCCCCCCCGCCGCCTTTCTTTTTCTGCATGACTTACAAGCTTTCTGTCCTCACTAAACTTAGGGCTAGTAATTACAATGTCTGGCTTAATGTTCCCCTGTACTATTCAGTCCAGATGCCACACTCACTCCCTTCTATGCATGCGTGGGACATACTTTGTACCTTTCTGCCTGCAGTTCCCCGCTACTGGTATAATTTAAAAGACAAGGGGATACAGTCTCAGAATTCTTTATTAATCATCCACAGCTAACCATTCACGATAGAAATCACTGACAATTTGTTTTCACATGGACCTTTGCTTCACAGCAAGCAGCAAATGGCTGAACAAGTTCCCCTGTACTGCAGAGGCACAGCAGCTGCTGGGCAGGAGGCAGAGTGCCAGAAACACTCCAACAGGGGCATCAGTCCAGCCACGTTTGGGCATTGCCACCTCCTGGCAGGGTCGGGCTGCACAGCCCCACAGCCCACTCTCCCAAGGGCTCTTCATCAAACCTGCCATTTCGATTGTGACTATTTCAGGTGTGACAGCTACGGCTACTTTCCATGGTCTGATTAAAAGTCTCCTTTCTGCATAGTGTTTGAAGCAGGTGGAGATTGCGCCGGTGTTTTCCAGAAGTTTGGGTGGGTCTTCTCCGTAAAGGTGCATGGCCTCCCATGCTCTGGAAATACTCCACGGTTTTGTAGGTTTGAATCCTAACCAAAGTTGTAGTCATGCTGTGTTTTGCTCCACTGGAAAACCCTTCATACATGTTATCATCTGCTTCTTCTCCAGGTTACTCACACCAGCCCTCCATCCTCCATGCTGCAGTTCGCTACCCCCAAACTCTGCTGTGACAATTACTTGTGGGGCTACACTGCTGAATGGCACACTTGACATGAGTCGATCTAAAAATAAAAAGACACCCAAACCCAGACTGCCAAAAGACAAAAGCCCCTTCGTATCAGTTGATGGTGCAGTCCCGCAAGTGGGAAGGTAGAACAGTTAGGCCAGAGTTTCTACGCACTTGAAAAGGCTTATGTGTAATAACAACATGCATATTTTAGGAGATTTTCCTGCTAGCCCTGAATAGCTTCAAAAGCAGCCCAGGCTTCAGTGGGCTTATCTGTTGTGTCAGGTACCTTTCAGTGTCAATAGGGGAATCTTAATTTTTCACAACAATCACAATAACTCAGTAAATATACATGCTCTGCCCAGCATCAGCATTTTTTAGAAAGCACTTAAATATTAAAGGATTCTTGTTAAAACAATGTATTTTGTAAAACAGTGTCTTTAATTTCAATTGAAAACCTAATCAATTTCTTTCACAATACTTTATCTTCTCATTGTAAACTTTTATTACATAACAGTAAAGCTAAAAATAATCAAGTAACACCAGAAAATGACATTCACTCAGAAGAGAGGGGAAAAAAAAATATTCCTCCAGCCTTTTTGCATCAGATAAAACTTTTAAAGATATATATATTTTAAAGATAGATAGATAGATAGACAGACAGACAGATAGATTGATTTCTCAGGGAAACTGAGCATTGCCACTCACTGACTAGCAGAGATTTGTGCAATTTGTTTATAAGTAATATCCCCATGAACATACTAATTGCACATGTAGAGCTAACAATTTCTCTGTAACAGGACTGAAGTGACAAAACACCTACATATAACTATGGCTAACTTCTTCACAAGCTGTTCTTGTAGAAAAATGTTTCTTAAAAACAACAACAAAAAAATCATCTTGGTCACATTTGTGGTGGTGGTCTATTGCACTCAATATCTTTCAGTAGCATGAAGTGTCTTGTACTGGATACCCAAGATTAAATTACCAAAAGTCACCAGATTTTTTTGCAAAATAGACCAGAAATCTAGTAAAAAGAAAACAAAAACAAAAACACAGCAGTAACTCCTACATTTGTTTATACTGATCTCTTTCATGAAAATTATTTCACACTTTCTTACTGTAATTGCCCAACCAGTTTCCTTGCTAGAGAAAAAAATATCACTGCACCTCTAAGAATACCCTCTTCACATAATTAAACACATATGTTCTAACCAGTCATATGCAATAAATATATCTAACTCTAAATCTTATTCTTCATATTCTTCTAAAATCTCTATATCTAGTAGATACAATGCATGTAGACTCCTAAGGTAATGTAAATGCCAGTAAAGTAGCTAGCTGCTAGTGAGTAATAAATGATAGAAATTTTTGATATCTGTAATACTTAAAATGAGATTGGACAAACAAAGCATAAAGGGGAAAACAGAATCAGAAGTTGATTACATTATTTGTTATTACTATTGCTATACTTGCACATTAATGGAGATGTATGGTGCACTACAAAAGAGTGGTAAGACAAAAACCTTCTCCTGAGATGCTCACAGAAGTTAATAACAGGACAAATACTAACATTTAGGAGTGGACAAAAGTAAACTTGATGTCCACACACCTGTTTTAAAACATTTGAGCTAGGCGTGAAATTTAGCTTTAGATATGATAAGGTGTGGTGAATTGTTACAACGCTTTGCAATAAAGGTTTGAAAAAAGAAAGGAATTATTGCTGTCTAAAACACAACACAAGCAGCTTTGTTATAACCAAAGAGATATATGGAAAAGATGAAGCTATGTGGAGAAGGCTGAAACAGCACAGAGAAAGTAAGCTGCTGCTCTGTCATCTTTCACTGTACAGCTATCTTTTCAGGAATACAGTGATGGAGATTACGTTAAAACCACAATCATTGTCTTAGGTGCCAATATGTTTTGTTCCAAGGGAAGAGGAAGCCCCTGAGTTCCCAGGTTTCACCAAAAAAAAGATAAATCCTTGAGGGGCAGCTGGGCTTCCACATGAGATAAGGAACAGAACTTAGTCACATTTAAAAGAGGTGATGATGTTAGAAATTCACATCTCCCAGTTCCCCTCTGCCTACATTACTACTGAAAAGAACACAATTGATTTTAAAGGGGCGTGGGGGTAAAATCAAATCCGCTATCAGTCAAAGCAACAGACACACTTTCACAGTAAATTTCTTGCACAGTGAGAAACATTTATGGTATTCCTCACTGGGGAGCTGGAAAGCTGGAAACAACTCTTAATGCATTTGAGGGCTAAAAATATTAATAACAAGAATCTAAATTCCTATCCACATTCAAGTACAGGAGAGGAAGAGGTCTGAAAGACATTAAATGGTTTTTACATGACAACAAAATATAATGTCAATAAAAGTGTAAATAAAATTAAATGGAACGTAGCAAAAGTATAAGCATCTGCTCTGACATCCTTGCTCCCTGCTTTGGGGCGTCTGCACTTTCAACACTATTCCAGGGCTGGATGTTGTACAGAAGGCAAGAAAAGGCAAGCCTGCAGACAGAGGGTTTAGCTCTGAGCTTTGCAGGGTGAAAGTGGCAGTACAAAAATCTAAGTCATTTGGTTCAGAAACTGAACTGCTTATCAGAGCATGTTGGCTGGAGGCAAGGAAGCTGCTGTTCTTCATGCTGTTAGTGGGAAATGTCATAATAGTAGTTACGTAATCTCAGCTCGACTGCAACAAATCCTGGTCGGTCCTCAACACTGTGGAAAGACAAAAAGCTTCACTATGTAGGAAGGAGAAAGCTGTAAAAGTGCATGGGCCTTTTGTAATGCTTGGGATGTTATCTCAGTGATAACTCATCCAAAGGTGCCCACAATATTTTAAGGCTACCAAAATGATGCTACAAAATGAACAAGTGGCAAATGTCACTGCAGAGCATCCAGTCAGTGGATTTACTATCATGCCTGGTACTCTGTGGTCAGTGAAGATACTACAAGAAAGAAATGGTAAATCAACTCAATTTCATTTTCTACTTTATTTACTTCAGTAATAATCTAAAGAAAAGAGTATTTACAGTGTATTACCTGCCTTATAATGGGTACTACAGTCATACAGAGTGGCTTAGCATCACTGAAAGAAGCCTAGACATACATTATATGGCTGTACTGTCTGTCTTTCCTCTATCTGCAACTCTTTGTTGATTTAGGAGAACACAATTAAACTGACAAGTCCTTACAATAATGCATTACATATTGAGATCCACCACCTGACTTGAGCTATCTTTTTAAATTTATTTCTTTTTCTTTCCAATATTAAATATATTTCAGTACAACCATTAAAAGCATCATGCTTTATGATATGGTTATTAATCACAACAAAAAATGATCCCTTTCACTCTAGAACTGTTGCAACATTCTTTGAGTCAAACTAAAATGCAGAAATTATTTTATGGCTCCATTTTCTTTCTTGAGTACTAGATGCAATAAAACTAACGAATGAGCAAGGAACCTAAAAGTGAAATACTGCAGTTCCTTACATGGAATGCAGAGACCTTTACTGGACACAAATATTCTCCATATGTTGAACTGGAAGAATAAGTGACATTACAGTAGACTTTGGATGCTTTATGGAGACCTTCCCACAGCTAAAAATAAGTTTTAACAAAATAATTTAAAAAGATAAATAATAAAATATTTTAAATATTTTTTACAATATACTAATTAAAATAATATGTAGGCTTTCTTTTTTATATCCCTCTACATTTCATAATTCTTTCTAAATTGTTATCAATCAGAAAAAGTGTTTCTGACATATTAGGTATGATCTGAAAAAATGTTTCGCCTCTCACTAATAGGAAGTCAATGTGGGATTCAATATGATTATATTCAGAAATGAAAAAAGAGAAAAATAGGTCAAAACAATTAATTATTGAGGAAGGAATGAATAATTTGGCAATACGACTTTGACATTTCAGTAAAAATAAGTCTTGGAAATGAAAATTAAACAAAATACAATCCAAAATGAAACAAAAATCTTTGCTCAATTTCAAACTTTCAAATATATCAGACTGATCATTTTGTGGATTTTCTTGTTTATGATGATACCCTATTTTTTGTATATAACTGTTTCAGCAAAACCAGCTGTGTCAGATCAGCTTCTTGTCGTACACTCAGTAACGCAAATAATTTTCACTTCAAGGTGCAACTGACATCTTAGTTTAGAGGTTGTAAGTTAAATACCAGTTGAAAGGATGTACTTTGAAATACCCTCCCCTCCCCCACCTCCTCCTGGCTGTTAACTAAGTAGATTACAATATATTTCTATTAAAGGAGAGAGTTTTACATTACACTCACTTGTATGTCCAACACAATTTCATTAGATCATAGACTTCTGTTGGACAGACTTCAGGACGTTCCATTCGTTCTCCTCTTTCAATCATCTGCGCAACGTCACCACCCTTCATTCCCTGGAACAGGGTGACCAGAACAGTCACTTGACTTGCAAAAGACTACAGTACACATGCTAGTATGAAGCAGAGGCCTGGAATTGATTTTTTTGGGGCTATCCTTTGATTCATTTGTTGCAACAGATGGGGTGCTAAGGCCTGCTTTGGCCTGCAATAACCCTTTTTAGGTAGGAAAAGGCACTGGTTCAAATTTGCTCTTAATTTTTTACGGAAAAAAAATTGCCAGATAGAACTACTCACCTTATATGGCTTTTGCCCATAAGAGAAAGCTTCCCACATTAAAACCCCAAAGCTCCAGACATCACTTTTGCTAGAAAATTTGTAGAAATTCATGCATTCTGGAGCATACCACTTGACTGGCCATTTTCCATGACTCTGTGCCTAAAATAAGTCATAACAGAGAGGAAAAAAAGCAGGCTAGAGACAGTGATAATAGTAAACTCATTAGAATTCATATAAGCCAGGTTAACTTATACCTGAACACATTTGTACTAAGTACCATAACATTTCTGATGCAGTTCACATTTGAGAGAATGGGTAGCAGCTTCTTCAAAACTGTTACAAAATTGTTCCTGATCTTCCATGTTCAAAATAATGTACTGAAATTAAATCTACAGCAAAGCAAAGCTTAGCTAAATGACCTGGAGTCATGTTTTTAGTGGCATTTAATTTAAAGTTGCTCTTTAAAAGTAAGATTTTTCATCTAGGCTCTCTGCAGAGGGTAGGAGATATGCACTCAGTTACACCGAGTCTCATTACTTGAAGTTGATGCTCCGTTTCAAAGCACAGTGACTGCCTTGTGGCAAACTGCAGTTTGATTAAATTATGCTGTAACACTGTGTTATGACAATACTAATGTCAAGCTATTCCAGCACAGTGCTAGAGCTAGTGAAAGAACCCCACTGCATTATGTGGAGTTGTAAAGGGAATGGGCCTTTGATACCTGTTCTCAAACCTCTGACAAGCAGCTCTGGCTAGGCTAGTGGCAGTGATTTAAGATGTTACAGCCCTTTTCTGACAGCAGTTACTATTCCCATACGAAGGTCATCAGAAGAGAGTATATGCTTGCTCCTCCTCAGCACTGTTTCATGGTTGGGCCGTTAGTTTTAAACAGCTGATGAAAGGGAACAGGCAGAAGGAAGAAATAATTTGAACTGCAAAAGCAATGTATCAGAAAAAAAGATGGAGACACTTAGAGCCTTTGTCTCCCATGATGTTTTACCTTATTAAATATGGCAGTTATTTCAGTCCCTTTAGCTGTACAGAGATCCAACAAATTTAAACCCAAGTTAAACAAATTCTACTTAGATCAAATTACTATTTACCAATGGTAGTCTTCCAAAAACCTCCCCAGATTCATTTCTGTTAGACAATAATACAGTGTACTAGCCTAAATTTTCCTTGGACACGGTGAAAACTGTAAGTGTACAAAAGTTCATCTCTGCAACAAAGAGATTTTCCTCCTTTTATATAAGGAGGTATCTCATTTCCACCATATATTTCAACTTTCTGATGACAAGTTTACCAAAACTAAAGTAAAGGAATAAGCAAATAAAAGAAGGGACTGGCTTTTTTCGTCCCTACACATCTCTTAGTGTTGAACACACTTTGAAAGTCAGTGACCTTTTATCAGGCTATAAAATAATACACATTATTTCTGATTTTTGACTTTTAAAAAGAACTGCACTTCAACTGAAGATAACCTCATTAAGCTATGCTACTACCAGCTTTCAGGTCTGTGCAAACCTTACCTTATAATAATTTTCATCAGCACTAAGAGCTTTAGAAAGTCCAAAGTCACTAATTTTGGCATAATGTTGGGTGACTAGTAGTACATTCCTTGCAGCCAGATCCCTATGAACAAAGTTATTCTCCTCCAGGTATTTCATTCCCATGGAAACCTGATGAACCAGCTCTGTTATATTCTTCTCCGTGACATGTCTGAAAATCATAATTGATTTTTTAAGAGGTCAGGAGTTCATTTTCATAACTTTTCATGGAGTTCAAATATAAATCTTTACTATGAACTTCCCCATATCACACCAGGAACTTGATCTACTTATGTTAGCTAAGCTTTAATTAGAACAGGCAGCATAAGAATGTCCCGAGGAAGATGATGTGTGATCATATTAATAAATGAGCAATTGAAGGACATGGGAAAATGTTTTCATTTATTCAAAATGCACTATTTTACCAGAAATATTTGACAGTTAGGAGATGTGTACAAGATAATCATATCCTAGTGAAGAGTAACTGGAATCATTAATTATTACATTAACAACATACCAATTTAAAATTGCCCTTAAAAGGGGGTGGGTGGGGGTGGGGAGGTGGGGGTGGTGGTGCGGCAGGGGGAAACAGACCTGTATCTTTTTCCCCTTTGGATAAATCCTATGAAATGGAATCAAAGCTTACGTACCTATTTTTTTGCAAAAATTTGTTCAATGGCCCAAGTTCAGCCATTTCCATTACTAACATCCAGGCCTCAGCTTCACATATGCCTATCATTCGGACAATATACGGATTATCCAGTTGCTGCATAACATTTGCTTCTCTCAGTAATTCATCCTTTACGGCTGGATCATTACTCTCATTCTTAAGAATTTTTACAGCCACTGGCTTGGCACCCCTACAAAAAAGAATCCATTTCTGGGATTAGTTGCTGAAAAATCTGCCTGCAAATGCACACAATCTTCATCTGATGTGACTGTGCGCATAGTACTAACTGTGACGAAAGACAGAATTGACATTCAGAGGGGATAAGACCCAACTATAACAGGAACATCTCTCTATCAAATAGTCAGAAGACACCTAAGCATAAGAGAGGGAATGAAAAGAACCTGTGAAAATTATAGATTATCATAAAAATATCTTCACAAACCTGAAAACAAATGTACCAGACAAAAATCTTCTTGTCCATTCTGGCAAGAATGCCATAAAGCTTTTCTGGCAAGAACAGCTATAAAGGCCTTTCTAAGCACTGAGGTGTTTTGGGGGTGAGACTAGAACACGCAGCATTGCAAGGCCTCAAGGCAGTGCTCTGAAACCTGGAGAAACTAAGTCTACGTCTGCGATCCTCAGCTCATACAACTAAATGAAAGAGTAACTGATGAGATCAACAGAGCTCAAGTGTGAAACAAGATTTGCAAATGCACAAGCTGGGGCTGGAGCCCTTCAAATCCCCTCAGACTGTAGAAGGTAAAGAAAAATCCTTCCTGGCCCTGAAAACCTTGGTTAAAGAAATGCCTCCACCTTCAAGTGGTGCAAGTGTATATATAATCAGCCCATGCATAATATACTGATAACATTTTACTATGAAAATGCATAACAGTCAAGTGCTCCCACTTCTGCCAGTATAAAAAGGGTCTGTTCCTACTGCAATTACATGATAAAAGAGGTGACATATTCTGTCTTCTTTAAAATCAACATTCCAGCTTCATGAAACAGGTATTTATTACACTTATTTTAGGTGAAAATCTCTTTGCTGTCCATGGCACACTACACTGTTTCTCAAAGAGAGGTTGTGCAGATGGGAAATACTGGGTAGCATGACTGCCCATACAAACTAGGGAGGAAGGCAGCAAACTGCACACTCCGCTATCCCTGACAGGAGAGAAAATAGTCATAAGGGGCACTTCACTTTACAGACAAAAATAATGTCTAGGAGGTGAGTATGCTGCAGGCAAAGAGGTGTCTGCAGAGGAAAAGAAAATGAGTGTATAGAAAATAGGTGAACGAGTGTATGTACAAAGACAGCATCTGGTGATCTCCACCGAATTACTTAGGTACAGTCTGTCATCTCAAATGACATGCAAAGATTACTGCTGCTCTGAAAAATAAAGGCTACAGATTTTACATACTAGACTCCATGAAAATAGAAGTAAATGCTTACTTTTTCATTTTATAGAACCCTTTCTTTACAGTACCAAAGTTGCCAGAGCCAAGTTCTCCTTCCTCCAAGGTTAACAATTTCCTGTCAAGAGTGACATTTTTTGGTTTCATTTCATCTGGATCAGCATATGGACTTTCATAGACCTCAGTATCCATGGGTAAGGCCTCTCTCTGATCACCTGCAGTTCAATCAATGAAAAAGTTAGACATTATGTGAGACACTTTTGCTGCCACAGCTACTATATTCACTCTTTCTATGTTTAGGATCATCAGTGTGTTTGACTTATGAGGGCATTATAAAGAAAACATAGGCAGTCCAGATACAAGCACTTTAGAACACCCCAAAAGAGAGTGACTTCCAACTGGTGACAAGCCTTAACTACTGAGAATCTACATAATGTGAAGCCAGGAGTCTCCTCTACAGCAGGAGTGTTAAAGGCTGACCTTTCTCCTTAGTACTTCCAATTAGTTGCCTCAGACGATTCACTCAGAATGGTGCCTTATATGTAGTTCATTCTTAGGTACCTATCTTTAATTACATTTTACAGAAAGCATGAGCACCAGCTTGGCACTGTGTATGCAACAGGGCACAATTATTTTTGTGAAGTGCAAGGATGCAGCTTTTAGAGTCAAGGAAGTAATAATATTTCACTTCAACATGGAAAAAATGATTTCTGCTAAATGATATTTGTTACAGATGGTGACATCTGGCAGTTTCAGCTACCAGGCTTCAGCTATGATAGTGGCTATAACCAATACACAACACGATGTGAAATATATGCAAGAAAAATGAAGTATGGGTTGAGGAGAGATCTCTGGCATAAAGAAGGAAATTTGATTAATGACATAAATTACTCTGCCTACCTTTTCCTGCTCCTGTAAGACCTCTCTTCCTTTGCAGCACATAAGGATTAAAAGGTGCTTCATCAGGCAGGTGACCAATAGCTGTCTGAAGCTGTAGCACACAAATAGAGGTTTTATGTTTAGCAATGAATAGGTAAGTTAAAAGCCTTTTTCTCCCCCAAGGATTATGGCATAATGATTGCAAGACACACATAGATGAGAATCAGAAAGTAAGAAAATAATCCAACAAAATTTATTTCATTCTGGAGGTTATTGCTTGAGTAAATATGCAGGCCAAATGAAACATACATTGCTAAAGCATAAAAAGTTATTGCAAATATTTCAGAGCATTTGATCTGAGAGAATTAACTGGAATGGGTCATGCACAAATCTTATTCTGCAGACATTAAAATTACGTGCTTTTTTCAAATCTGCCTTGTAACACAAGTAGTCATAAGGATTTCTCTTTAATCTGTCCTTCCTCCCTCTCCAAGTTCTGTCTTTTCATATCTAGGCCAAAGAGAATTTCCTAGCACAAATGAGAACAAATAATACTTCCCTGTTTCTCTTGTGGATGTTATAGAGTGACTCCACTTGGAAGAAACTGGGGTAAAATATAATTATTTTAATAGGCTTGTGTAACATCATGGACAAACATCATGGACCAGACAGTCTGCTCTAAGGGGGTTGAAAATGACCTAATTCTTACTGTAGCTGAACATCTGGTTCAAATATAATCCCTCTGCCTTTACTGTTTGTCAGAGGAATACTATGGACCACCCAAAGCATGTCAGCAGAAATACAGTGTGTTCTGGAGCTCCTTGGCTGAAGGACAAGTCTGGCACAATAAACTATTGACGAGGTAACCTGCTTACAATCTATAGAAATTTTACTATGTTCATGAGTGACTTCAGCCTCCTAAGACTGCATTTAAACCCAGAAACTCAAATACCAACACAAGTTTGATGAGTTCGAATAGGAAACAAACATACATTGTACTTCCAAAACACTGGATATAGGGCCATTTTGCAAATATTTGAGTATACTTCTTTTTAATAACTGAAGCTTGCAGTGGCATAAGTTCCTGCCTGAAACCATTGTGGTTTTCATGTAAAGAGAAATAAAAGCTTGAGTGTCCAGGAGTGAATTATTGGGTGCATCAGAAGTTCTATAACTTGGAAATTGCAGTTTGCAGGGAAAATGCCTGAGCCGGGTGGTACCTTTAATCATAAGGTTAAGACCTTTGATCATAAGGTTAAGACCTAATCATAAGACCTTTAAATCATAATGAAGTGATTCACCCAGCTGGATGAAGCAGAAAAGATTTCACTACAGCAAATCCTGAGAAGGATGCCAACACTCAGCAAGATTCTGGCCTGGTGGGACGATAAGCATGGTGGCATCAGGGATAGTAAGGGTGATGTTTCTGACTTGAATCATTCAGTCTTGTGAAACAGTGTTGAAAGGCCATTTGCTGTCAGGGCCAGCCCCAAGAGCCCTGAGATGGCTCTGAGAGAGGTCAGGGACGAAAATGACCTGCCAGACTCAAGATCAAGGAGGCAATTGAATGGTATAAAACAAGATCCTCAGCTCTGGTTTTGTTTTTCTAGCCTGGTATTCCTTGCCAGGTCTGCAAGTTAAAAACTATTTCCAAGACCTGTATAATTTTATTTCACACACAGGCCATTCACTAACCCCACCTCCCCCCCCACTAATATTGGAATGCAATCCCAAACCTCTCAAGTAATGGGCTGGCAGTTTCAGTGTGAACAGTTAGGACAGTCTTTCCCTGCACTGTCAGGATGTACATAGGAAATGATTATGTTCAGTCAAAAATATTAACCATCTTTTGCAAAGCAAAACCTCATCAGAGTGAATTATACTGATTTTAGTTTGTGCATGTCATACATTCTATGTTGCTTCAGAACACATCAAGAATACTTAGGGGTTTTTATCTTATTGCTAGTTACTATGACCCATTCAGTATTACTACTAAGAAGTGATTACAGTTCCACTGGATAGCTTCCTAGATGTATTCTTGCTTCCTATGTTAACTATATATATACTTTAAAAGGGAGATAATTTTACATTTCAAAAGGTAATTGCAATCAATTAACTGAGTGGATACAGAGCAGTATGGACTGACATTAATACCTGTTGCTAAACAGATACAAGTACAAATAAAGCAGGTGCTGATTGCCACATTGCACAGATTTTATGGAAGCCTCTGGTTAACACTTCTTGGGCAAGGTGTCCAAAAGCACAGTGGGAAAAAAACAATAAAAATATGGTGACCTCTTAAGAAAGGGAGTGAGATGCTGATTCTTCAGTGGCAGTTCCCAGGATACTGGAACTGGAAGGAAAGTTCTGAAATATTTAGGAATGATAGAATCACAGTTTCAAAGGGTACGTTTTGTGTACTTTACCCTTAAAATAATCTTCCTGATAGAAATGCAAAGTGTTCAGAAAATGACATCTAGAAGAGACTGCATCACTCTAGGACTCCTTTGCTTTTTGAAAGCTTTGACAGGACTATCAATTGTCCTCTGTTCACTGTGGGGAGTACCTCAACTATGCACCAAAAAGTGTGATGGGAATATCTGAACCCAAGCCTTGATATGTTCCACAGCACACCCCTCACTTAAAACACTGGAACCTTCTCTGTAGTCACAATTACGTGAAGTCACACAGGCGTAGCTGTAGCTCTGAGCTAACCAATGAAGCATGGCAGCTCCATCATCTTTCCTTCCACGGTCAAGTGATGGATAGAGCTTGTGTAGTTGCTGTTACATAACAAGGAATATAAATTCAGTCCAAAGACATGTACAACTTCAGCAGATCTTCTTCATTTTTAGGTAAGTAAAGAGATTGTGTGCCACTTTTCCTCATCAAAAGCCAAGCTTATGAGGAATGAGACACAAGCACTTTGTGAACAGCCTTTGAAAATTATAAACTCAACATTTCAAACAGACTTGAACCTAGTGCTTGAGGAAGGGCTGCTCTTTTGATAGCAATATAACACTGCAGGCTGAATCATAATGATGGATAGTGCAAATTTCACTGCAACACCTTGTATAGGTCTGAGAAGTAAGCTTCATCTGGCTGCTGCACAGGGCAGAAACACTTAAGAAGTACTCAGCAAGTAATGGATAGCCCCACAAATTTTAAAAAACTTGGAGGGCATAAGGTCTCATGTGATTGGTAATAGTTGCAGACTGGAAAGGTAGTTAAATATTCTTGACCCTAGGTCTCAGCATATGAACCAGCATACTTTGGACTACCCAAACAGAATTCATGTATACCAAATGCATACACCTCAAGAATCCATTCACCACTGCACAACAGCCGGTAAAAATATAACTCTAGCCATGACATAGCTGACTCCTCAAAAAGGATGTACAGAGGAATTTCTGCTCTTTGCAATTCAAGAACAGGAACTGCATTAAAAAAAGATGAGTGCATCACTCCTGTGCTTGTGAATAAAACTCTGCAGCTGTGAACTGGAAATGACACAGTGACACCAAATCTAACAAAGCGGTTCTCGGAGAGTTGCTCATGTTTAAGAAGAGTGATAATGTCTTGCATATTATTAGTGCTGGCTTAGTTAACTAATGTAAGTGTGGAATGATATTCCCTATCGTTGCAATTCAATTAAATAGCTTAACAATGTCTTTTTGATTAATATTTCTGGTTGAACCTTTTCAGCTCATACTACTAACTTGGGAATATTGTGCAGCACTCAGAAAACCTCAGATATTTTTCTTTAGTTCTGCCAGTTATGTATTCGCTGCGTGTAGCAACCCACATACCTCTGAATAGGATTTTCTAGCAGGAAGGTTGGAATTTTTCTGTTGAAGTCAAGTGAGGCTGACTAGAAATGGTGCAGGAGGTATTTATCGTTGCACATGCACTGGTCTGGGTAATAGTACAGTAAAATTTCCTTTTTACTTAACTGTCACCTAAATCCAGAGTCCTTACACTGCCCTACACTTTAAAAACAGCAAGTTTAATTCTGCAAATCTTTTTCTGACAAAGGGAGCTTTGCCTTAAAACAACCAAGGTATAGAGTAGGAGACTACTCCCTGTATTCTTACAAGCACCACAAAATGACCATGGAATTGCTCATTCAGTAAAAAGGAATACAAGAAAAGAGTCCACTAGAGAAGCCTGTTAAAATTGGCACATACTATGCGACACCTTGTGGTTTGTACACTTGTAAACTATGGGCCAGGCTGTCATTTTACGCTCTCATACTAGAAAGCTGTTTTGAGCCTGTCTTATTTTCACATAAAAATATTTTTTTTCTTCTGCTAGGGTTTAATTTTAGTTGATTAAACTTCTCAGGTACCCTCAGTTAAGCTAATCTACATGTGGCATTCTTCCCATTATTAGGGACTCGCTATACTAGAGTTGCACTTTTATAGTAATATAGCCACAACCACAATGAGAGGAAAGCAGCAGGCAGAGTTTGCATTGACCGAAAGATACCTTTCTAGCAAAAGGAATACCACCCTCTATGCATGGATAAGGCCTTCAGGTTTGATAGCATCTAGTTGATAATGTGAACAAGACCGACTTACTATTTACTTTAGCATATGAATGGACAGCTCTAATTTCTCTGATTCTTATAGTAAAGATGGTAATTTTATAGTAAAGAATATTTCTGAAGGCAATCAGTACAGCAAGTGCTATTTCTTCTCAGGTTATAATTCTGATTTGCAAAAATGAAAACGTATAGGTAGGACTAATAAAGTCGTTTTACTTTGCTAAACCAAACTGAACAGCAAAATACTGCACGACAAAGACCTTAGCCATATCCTGGGCTTTGGCAGAAACATCTAAATTTCCAGTAGGTGGCATGAGTTCATTTCGATTGTCACTAAACCGCCAATTCTACATTACTGAGTAGAAGAGCTTGAAAATTTTTGATGAGTCCTAAAATTATATACAAATGACCAGTTTGTGAAACTCAAAAAAACCCATAAGTTCCAAGACAAAATAAATACAGCAGTGTAAATTTTCCGTTTAATGTCTGAAATTTTTTGGCATAAGGGAAGTGCCTAATTAATCACGTAAACTCTGCATGTTGGGGTTAAGGGATGGTAAATCTTGCAAACATTCAGAGCAGGACTTTTGTTTAGAGTCCAAAATTTGGCAGTATGATGAAATACATGGGTTTGGATATTCAAGGTTAAGTACACAGAAATTATAATCAAATCAGAATTCTTAAATTATTTTCTTAAACAATTGGTCTTTCTCTGCAAATATACTTCAGTCTGTACTCTGTGCATCTTCTCCAGAAGTCAGGAAATAGGTATTTGACTGCAGAAAGAAACCAGAGAGAAGCACAGATTTTACCAGGTGAACAGACAGCAGAGTGACCAAAGCCATGTCTAGAGGATTCAGACACCACACTCACTTTTTTGAACAGACCCAAAATACTTCTTTAGTCTAATGTGTGGTAGTATGGCAATATTTTTCAGGTGGCTTTAGAACATGTCCTGAGCCTATATATGCATTTGTACAAGATGACAGCACATTAAAAATGAGACGTGGGTCCTGTAAGTGTATACAGATGACAACAGCTATTGGTACTTCAGTATAAAAGTGAAGTTATAAAAAAGGAGTAATTATTATTTAGCAGGATTATAAAATACAGTATATGTCAAATGTAGTTTTTAACTCTGAAGAACAGCATACCTCTAGTGCCTTTTATGGCATCTCATTTTTGTTGAGGAGCAACTGGAAATAAGTAAATAAACAAGAAAAGAGACTCATGGGTGGCACAGGGACACACATGTTATTCTCAGCATGAAAACAAAGCTCATTAACCACATGCTTTACAGCTACATCAACTACTGGACAGCCATGCAACAGCATTTTCATTAGCACAGGGCTGGGTTCCCCTTGACTCCTGGACATCACCTTTCCCATTCTGCTTGGTCTTGTGACATCTCACATTTGTCCAAATGTAATTAATGTCAATGCATAACAAGATTTGTGCACACAGGTCCTGTAAGAATATATTTTGAGGTTGTTATTAACAAATTGTTCCCTAAATGTGCTTAATAGTAGCATTATTGTGTAAGCAAGCCAATTTTCTCATTAGGAATGATAGTTCAGAGTAGAAATACCATTTTGTTCTGATGTAAGTAACTGGCTTTTGAAAAACATTTTATCACATTTTATTTGCAGACATGTTGAGATCTGCACTAATATTTTGGGATGTGAGAAATAAATTAAAAATAGTTCCTCTGTTTTTAAAATTTCTTCAAAACCATTATTTAATTATAAAAACTAGGCCATAATTATGCAGATTGTTAGGAAAGAAGCAGAAAATTTACAAAATCTCACAATCTGATTGTTAGTAGCTAAGACACACATTTAGTAATTGCAAGCCAAAAGGGTGGTTGAGGGGAAAGAGTGAAATTAGTCAAGTGTAAGTCCTTTTAACTCAGTCAAAAACCTGGAAAGACTATATGAGGCACCTTTTTGCTGCCAGCCTTTGGAAAGGTGTACGATTTGAGTCTTGAGATAATTCCACCTCCTGCCCAAGTCTAGAAACCACAATGTCAAAGAGGAACAGTAAATGTGTCAGGAAAATAGCTAAAGGCATCTTACAAAACAGATGTATATAAGAACAAAACACTCCTAACCTTTCTCTTGTGTGTGCCTGCAAGTACAGATATGATGCATCAAAAAATGTACTACAGGAAATCTTAGTACTAACTTTTCTTTCAACTATATTACTCTCAAACCATCTTGAATCTGTAGATACACCTTTTTAAAATTTAAGCACATCACCCTTTCCCCAGATCTTTTACACAGTATGTTTTCCCTACCTCTGTTCCTGAACTTTAGCCACTCCCCGCATATTTAGTCATGTAAATCAGTTGATAACTTTAGTGTCTGGAAGTATGAGCAATGTATCAAACAAGACTTGAGACATACCGTAGCCTTAGGACAACATGGTTATTGAAGGAAAAAGCACAGAAACAGATACTAATTCCAAATGAAAATTAACAGGCTTTACATCTTACATGTGCACTTATGTTCTGTATAAGGATACTTCTAAAAGAAATGCAAATATGCTTTACAATAATACATAAATGTAATTAAATGTGACTTAACTAACATTTCTAGGGGTCACTGAGAGATCATGCCTACCTAATTAAAATTGTGATGCAGTAGTTATTGACCAAACATTTAGGCTTATGCTGAGGTTGAGATCATAATGAACCACATACACAGCCACTTGAAACAGCCCTTGAACTCTTACGTTAGATGTGCTGAAGTTTTAAATAACCCAGTTGGATTCCTCCCCCCGCCCCCGAAAAGGCAGCTTTTCTAATGGATCAGATTGGTATTTTTCCTAGTTGCTTTTTATTTTTTTAAATAAGTTTGATTTCACATTAAAAAAAGGTATATTTTGTTTCAAAAGTCGAAGGATAGCCATGCAGTCCCTACTCCTGCTTGAAAAGTAACTTTCTTGATGCTTGACAGTCCTCATAGCGACGATAGATAAAAAGTCAGTTACTGCATATTGAGAAAGCTTATTGAATCCACTATTTTCTTTTACCTCAGAAAACTCTTTCTATATTGTGAATAAATGAAGCCCAAAGCACTTCTTAGCTACAGATTTGCAGCAGATAAATTCTCAAAGAAGTATGAGTGCTCTTTTGAACATGGTAAGCGTGGTTCCCTATACTCTTGTCAGAAGAGTTTAGGAAGTAGCTCCCTGTGTTCTATATCTCTGCATATACTACCTTGATGGCAATCCTGCTTAACTCAAATGTTCGTATTAGAAATACAAATGCATGCTAAGAGAAATTACTCAGGGACAGCAACAGTACTAGTCTGAAGTTATGCTGTAGTCATAAGGTGTAGGCCTGTTCTTACTATCTGATAAAGTGTGGCTAAAAATATACTGGAAGAGGTTCAATGGAGATTTGGTAACTGGCCAGCAGTTGGCAGCTTCACTGTAATGTCAACAGCTGATTTTAGGCTCATAACGGAATCTCCTCTGCAGGTTTAAATACGTATTGGGATGGTGTGCATGGAGAAAAAAGTAATTTACAAAGTCAAAAGGGATCAAAATCACCTTAAATCTAGCTATGGAGTTTCTGGTGCAAGGCAAGAAAAGTATCGGTCCATACACGTGCTGAGAGAAGTAAGAACGAGAAAGCCTCCATATTCCGCACGGAGAAATTACATCCAATACAGACTCAGCAGAAAGTCTTTCCTTTTGCGGAGGAAGCATATTAGTATCATTAAAAAGCAGATGTCCAGATTACAGAAAAAGGGACAAGAAACAGTAACATCTTATTATTTACATTTGTTCTTGGAGCATTAGCAAGCTACACAGATCCCTTCCCTAATGTTGTAGGTTTTACTCCAAGCCCTTACACACCAACAGTCTGCAGTGAAATTAGCTGGACAGCCTGCCTTGTACATCATCCAGCAGATCTTTCTACAGTGGTCATACTCTCTCTTAGCTTCAAAGCAACTTTATATTTGGGCATGCTTTCCACTAAGGTTTTGGAATCTCATCTGTGTATTTCAGGCATTACTATATATGAAAATAAAAATATATTGAAAAAGTGGTCTGGTTGGGAACACCAGTATTAGATTGTCCCTCAGAACAGGCCATTGTCCTCCTTTCCTCAGCTGTTAATCATGTTGTGTCCCTCTACTGTCCTTCTTTTTCTTCTTTATTCTAATCAATCTTTTCTCACATGTCATGTTCATTCCTATTGCCTGGCTCTGGATTATCTCCTGTTGGACAACATTCTTTGGTGCAGCACCAAAACCTGGTGAAAGTAATCAAGCTGAGACCCTACCAGTGTTGAACAAGCTGGAAACACTCTTGATGTTTCCCTTTCTTCTACCAGCATGATGGTTGCTGGTCCTTGTTCCCATTCTGACCCACTATAGGCAACCTCTGAAAAACTGTCACTGCTCCTTCATCCATCCTGTGTTCTACAGCTGACTACTAGAAGTGCAATATTTTTCATCAGTTTCTTTCACCCTGTTTCTCCAGGAAATTTCTCCAATTAATCTCAATAATGTTGAGTCCCAATTCAAACATTAACAATCCCAATTCACATATTTTGGCAATCCATTTTGTAAAATAAAAAAGATGCAGTACTTCAGAAATGTCAGAAACTCTTAATTCTTAATTAAGATGGTGGAAATAATGTGAAGATAGATTGCACATTCTCTACATAAGTCTTCATGATTGTTTTTGTTCTTTTCAGTATGCATTTTTGCTTTTGCAATCCAAATTCATTGTATTTCAGGCTCTGTGTATAAAAAAAGCTACAAGTGGTCTTCAGTGAGTTACTACTTTTGCATAATGATATTAATGTATGAGAACCTGTCAATATTAACTGAAGTCTTTGAGCTCCATAAATAGTAATATTCATTTTAAATTTTCCACTTTCTATTTTTATATTATAGAAAAGTAACTTAGCAGGCTTGTTTTATCTAAAGAAAACACAAAATTCATATTTCTGTTATAAGAAGTTCAGAATGTCAAACATATTGTAACTTTAAGAAATATTTTAAGACAATATTTGCAAAATGTGCACTCAACACATCTCACTCATATCTTTGGTGCTCTTCCTTCTATCCATCATGCACAAGTCTTAAATGTAATTACTACCAATCAGTCCTGAAAACATTAATGGTTGTACGTAAAACATGCAAGTGACCAAGCATATTTAAGTCAGCTACTTGCAAGAAAAGCACATGTTCAAGGGTGGAATTAATCTCACCTAAAAGCAAGGCATATACTCTTGGCTAATCGCCTGGGCTCCTTCTGAGTGGAAAGACACAGGCACATATTAGTGGAAAGTAGTTCTACCACTTCTAGGCTGAAGTGACATGTGGACAGATATGTCTCTTGTTTCAAAATTCCTCAAAAGCGAGCCTTTGTTATTTGCTGAATGAACAGTTCTTCATTTGAGTTCATTAACCTCAGGACAGATTAATCACATCCTGTTAGCGTGACCGAGTCTTTTACCTGTAAAGCATCATGAACAACTGGGGTAGCATTACTGCAATGCACTCATGAAAAGTGAAGAGGTTGGCCCATTTACTTTCACTGCACGGTCTCAAACACGAGTTAGCTTAGTCAGGTATACTTTTTATTTTGTTGTTACTACTTCTTTGATAAGTTAAATAGCTAAAATACGATTTCTTGAATTTACTGTCATACACATTTAAACTGCAAAATTTTCTATGGATAATTCCCACACTGAAGGTGCTTGATCCACCTCTATAACTGTTGTACACCAGATGATATACATGTGGTCTCATGTGCTTAAACTTCATGGTCATCTTTGTAAATTGCACAGATCCAAACCTTCAGGCAACATTAAAAAAAAAAAAAAAAGGCACCAATTCCAGTTGCATAATTTCCAGTGAGAATGTTTGTTCACAGGGACTCAACAGTACTGAACTAAATGTAATTGCCTACATTAACAAAACTATTTTTTTTCTATAATGCATCAAGATAATGACCTACCTGATTAGGTTCTCCGAGGAGTGGTAAAACAACTAAATTAAACTTCCTATTTCAGATGAGATCAAGTACAGTTGAATGAAATGGTGTTATGTATCACACCTCAGGTGGCTTCTCTAATCAATGGACTCTGAGAACTTAGGCAATTATAATCACAGTTGGCCTTGCTCACTATTCTTCAAGTTGATAAAACAGCTTCGCCTAATTTCACTGCACAAGGAATCAAACCCTTGTGCAAAGTCTGATCTTTACTGCACCAAATATGAAAGCAAATTGAACCTCCATTTCTGCTTCAGTCAACAGATTCTTGACATGGACAATGTAAACAAAGCAGTAACTCTCCTACTGTTGATATAGTCACTTTGATAAACATTGATAAAACATGACCATCAACAAGGCATTGTATATATGAAAAAAAAACATTTTTCCTATACATTATACGTATAAAAGAAGTTAACAGAATTAAATGATGAATAGCTCGTGCAAAACACTGATGAAAGCAATAATTGTGCTAGAATATGTTATGATTATTCTTTTCAGCTTACTGCTTATATCCCTAGAAAAACAAAATTACTGCTGCAATAATATCCAAGCATTAGGATTCCTAGAGCAGTATGTGACTATAAGCCTTCTCAAATGAATACTGCTGCTATATCACCACCTACTCTTACCTTAGAAGGAGTTCCAGGAAGAGGAGGGCAAGTGTTAAAAACAATGTTATCTGTAAAAGAATCAAATGTAGAAGGATACTGAGTAAGGTGAGAAACGTACTGTAAGAACAAAAAATTTTACAAAGGGGACCAACTTTGTTTTTTAAATCACATTACAGTGCTTCTCCTGGCCTATCTTTGCCTTTGTCTGAAATGTGCAGCAGACTCCAGTACTTGCTGCCACAGAGGCAAAAGTATGTGCAATGCCTCAATGATTCAAAGGAGCAGAAAAAGTACAGTCATATCCTTTCACCATGGCACTTGTATCCAGTTGGAATGACAGAAAAAGTCCTTAGAGAAAGAACATCACTTCTGGAATAGCATGAGTTAGAAAAGGATCAGGCAGAAGCACCTTTTTTCCCTTGGCCATCAGGGCAAGAGAGAGGACAGGGTTTTATTAACACGACATTAAAGAAGAAACAGGCCAGAGAGCATACCAGACCTCAGGACACCCCCACACTCCTTCCCCTCCTTTCTGCCAAGTTATCAGGGAATGCCTCTCTGACCCTATTTTCAGCATCGGGTGCAGCGAATTCTTTGCTCTGCCTGGCTCTCACCAGCATGGGAAGCAACTCCACATCCACGAGCCGCTCGCCTGTTGCGTGAACCTCTCGCTACACCCAACCTGAATGCCCATAGCAATTCTGCTGGCGTGCTGGTCTTAGCTTTGAGCAAAGACCATTGGAAGAGTGCTGGGATGACCGCCTTGTTAGTGCGTGTGGGCCAAGTAGCACACACTGCCACTTTGAGCAGCAAAGCACATTTTGGATCTGACATTAATTTAAAGCAGCAATAACTGGAGCTGGTAGCCTCCTTTAAGCTATAAGCTACAGGTCTGACAGTTCTTGACTCTTTCGAAAAATTGGAAATTTAACATTTACATTTCTTTTAATCAAACTTTAATCTACTATAATCTGCACCCACCTACATAGCAAGTGGAAAAAAATGCACACATCTTCATCATCATTAACATGGCTGTTTATGCATACCAAAATAATAGGAATAACTCACCATTTTCTGAGCCGAGCTGTGGACAGGGAATGGTAAGAACCCTTAACAATCCATCTGGTTTGTATGAATAATGCTCAACTAACTACCAGAATGAGAGGAGAAAAAAAAAAAAAAAAGGAGAGAAAAAGATATTAAAAGATAAGGGAGCTATAATTAAATACATTGCCTCTTTAAAATTGCATGCATCTGTACAATAATTGGTATATTTTACAGCAAATGAACTGGGCCTACAGCAGATCTTTACTGCAAATGTCCCTACCCTATCTTTACTTCTGTTTAGCAGGGGTGCATGTTTCTGAAGTAACCTTGTGGATGAATCTGGAACTTGACCCAGGAACTGGATTTTTAAGAGTCAGCATTCTGCACCTGGTTCTGTTACTCACCAGCTTTGTAATTCTGAGCAAATAACTTCTTCTTATACCCCTGAGGTCCTGGCCTCTTTTTTTTAATTACTTTTTTTTTTTTTCCAGGATGGGTACAACTACAACACAGGAATTTTCCTAATATGCAAATGCTTTCTTTGGACCTTGAAGTCACAATGGGATGTAAGCAGTTAATAAATGTACAGCATGAACAGTTATAGCCACTTTTGCTCCTGGACTGTCCTCTCCACGCCATTTTATTACAGGCTCATTACTGCTACTCTGGCTTTGGTGCAATTAGGTACAAAGGAGGCCGGGGTGTGAGTGAAAAAGTTGCAGGTGTATTCAAAAAACTTGTAAGATACCATAGTTGCTTTTAAATTTCCAGTGACTCTAGGAAAGAAATACACAGGACATTTACAGGAAAGGCTAAGAATTAATATATGCAAATAAAGATTCATGGTTTAGATTTATGAGTCACTTTACTTGTTTTAATAGAATTTTAAGCAAGAGGACATAAGAGATTTCTGCAGGGGTTTCAATTCCCCTAGCATTTTCAATTTAAGTACTCATTTCCCCAGTATTCAATTTCCTTATCAACTATAGCATAATCAACTATGCTTTCCTTAATTGCCTAATCCTTACCAGGCTTCAGACATATTTTGGTGGTAACCCTTAGCAAACTATGCTTTTTCCGCATTGAAGGTAGAGAATTTCAAAGCTAGAGGATGCAGTATGTGTACAGCATCCTAAAGCATCCCTTTTGTGCTTCCTGGAATTCTGTTTATTGCTGTTGTAGAGGGCATCAGCAAGACTACACCTAGTATAGCCATTATTGAATATGGTCACTTGCAAATGTAAATTGCCTTAGATTCTAGAGAATGTTCAGCTAACAATAATAATTGCAGCAATTTTGAACTCGACCAAGCTGCAACATCACATTGAAAAATTATTAAACTCTCTACACTTACATAGCTTTCTACATTAAGATATATTTTCTTCATGTATAGAAACAATGTAAAGTTGGTAACATGACAAATAACCCGCCCAAACATGTTGCTGTTTAGCTAAAGACTATTGTCACTCAACAAAGTAAAACAAGCTGCCTTAGTCAGCTGACAGATAACCAAGTGATTCAAATCTAACAGACCTGCCAGAGGGTGTCAAATCTTTTTCCATCCGGTATGGAGAGCTTTCCTGTTTTATCTCTGTCAATACGGTAATGCAGTACTTTTCCATCATTCAGCAGGCACAGGGCATAGGAACCATTGCTGTCCCTTTCTCGGATACTGTAGGAATAAGAGAGATTCTTGAAGGTTCCACTTTACTAGGAACGAGCATCTGTGTTGAAAATTATTTTTTAAATCACCCTTTCCTTTAAGTTTTGAATTAAAAACAAAGCAAAATCAGCACTGCAAAATCTGAAGGCATTTTGTTAAGCCTTTCATTTATTTCATAGTGTCATTTGTTTCCAGATAGAATGCTCTAAAATTTAAATTTCTTCTGCCTGCCGCAGCAACCGATGACAACAGAAAATCCACAGTGTGGAGCTCTTTGCTAGGCAGCTACAGAACACTGTGCAATGCACAAATAGCTCTCCAAGCAAGGAAGCATTTGAAGGCTTGTGTACAAGTTGTAAACCTTTTGTCATCTGCCCTTACTGTCATCTCTTCATTTCAAAATAAAAGAGATAAGAGAGAAAACCCTTACTTTAATGAAGGCACTTATCTGCTGTTTTTAATTTTAGGTCAGCTGTAGAGGAGATTAAGGCGTAGCTGCTTGTAAGTGCTGGATCTTGGCCTCAGACTTCCATGGGCTTTGTAAACAAGCAGCTACACCTCAATCTCCTCTACAGCTGACCTAAAATTAAAAACAGCAGATAAATGCCTTCATTAAAGTAAGGGTTTTCTCTCTTATCTCTTTTATTTTGAAATAAAGAGATGACAGCAAGGGCAGAAGACAAAACAGTAAAATAATATAACATGAAATACAAATAAAGGGAAAATCTTTGTGCACTGAAACAGCTTGTCTGACTAGGGATTTAAAGAAAATCACACATTTCTGTATTCATCTATTCTTATAATTTCTTTAAAGACATTAAAGCTTTGTTGCAGATTTTACATAAAAATTCACATGAAATTTCACACGGTATATATATCTGGTCTCAACTTCACCAGGGAGACATCATAGAATGTAATATAAAAACATTATCTAAAATTCAGAGGTAACCAGGATGTTCTCCTTCTTCCAGGAGGTCTGCAAGCAACATCTAAGATGCCTGTAAAGCATTGCAGAGCTGTTTTATGCATATTCAAGGCTAGCTCACACAGAGACCAGCATCTTCTCATGACTGGACCCAGAGTAGATAGGAATTTGCTACTAGCTCCATCATCATTGGTTTCTGAGTTTAGAAAGTATGTTTTTTCATTTTAGTTTGAATTGCCCATGTTCACTTGCTGCTGACAGTGAGATGGCAGTAGAGATAGATTAAATTTCTCTTGAGTAATTTATTTTTGCAAGAAAATTCAGGTTCAGCAACACTGAAATGTTTCTTGTTCCAGTGTGCACAGAAATCTGCTCACTCTCCCTTCAATTTTTCAAAAGCCCTGAAAAGAAACACAGCAGAAATACTCTCACTTAAGGTGTTGGAAAGCTTTTCTGTGCAACATGTGTGCTTGTTGTCATATCTCAGAAGACTGCAGAGCATTAAATTCTCCTCATCAGCTGACTCACTCAAGGTTGAACTAAAACTGTGTTTTTCTGAACTATTCATGCAACTATTTTTTCAAGCAGAGTGATTCTTGTTGCCTAAGATGTGAACAGGATGCTGGATAAAATAAAAAGCAAGTAGGTTTAGGTTTTTTTCTGAAACCAAAGTAACTTGCCTAGTGTCTCTAAAGAAACTTGAAACACATCGTGGTTTTTCATGACATGCAGGTATTTTCTCAGTATGCTGATTTCCTCTGCGCTGACTGACCAGCGGAGAGCAACAGGTTCTGCTAAAAGAATGACTCTTACTTGCTCTTAGCAAAAAAGGCTTGGAAAAATATTATCAGAAGAGAGGGCACTGTTTCTAAACCACAATGAATGGCATTTCATTGCATTCAGACTTCTGTTCAGAATACAGCACAAGTAAGATTATAAAAATGCAATGCATTGTTTCCCAGTAACAGTAAAATGTCCTTCATGTTTCACATGAGGAAACAGTGGCTCCGATACAGTTAGCTCTAGTGAAGCTGGTTCTCATTGCAAGAGTTGTTACTATGTTACTATGTTACTAACATTTCTCAAAAGCACAGGCATCAAATGCGAGTAGTGAGCCCTGACTTCTCTTGGCACAGATCCCAACAGCCCTATCAGCACTCAGTGCAGGATTTAAGTAGAGTTCAGGATTATTAGGTTGTAGTTGCACTTCTGAGCTCTTCCTTCCCCCCAAACCTAACGCTATGTTAACTCTGACAACATCTGCAGTTCATGGTCACGGCAGCTTCTGTCAGACAGCTCTATCGCTGCAACATCCAAAGAATCTCCATTCTAATGCTCTTATGATTTGAGTAGTGTCCAAAAGGAGCCTTGTTCTGTTGGGGCTATGGCCCAGGTGGTTTTTTGTATACTGTAGCCAGTCCAACACAATTTGAATCCCTACAAAAGACAACAGGAGGTACTACTATTTTCCAAAACATTTCGGAAAGCATTCTGTTCTGAATGTTCTGAAAGTTCTGAAAGTAACAAAAGCATTGAAGCTACAGCCAAACGATGGCCTAAGTCTTAATTTTGGCAAGGAAATCCTTTACTGGTCCAAAAAGTGCTCTCACAGAACTTACCATCACAGTCCAAACAAAAAATATTTTTGCCTCTGGTGACAAGGATTGTCACAGGCCATACTTCACAGTTTTATTTTGGTTTTGTAAACTGTGATAATGGCTGTCTAGGTTAGGCTAAGCCTCAAGACTTCTGGCTGGGTACACAGTACCCAGTACCTTACAGTTATGATAAAAAACAGAATCAAAAAAGCTGCTCAAACTGAAAAGTTATAAACTGACCTCTTCACATGGAAATCAAGGTTATAACATCTTTTTGATGGTGCTGCCTGTACTACTCAGGGTCATCACATCAGATTTGGAGACTCTCTTTATATATAGAACTTCCCTTCTACGAAAAGTACACAATTAGAAAGTTTAGAAAAAAATCCAAAATTCCAAATGTATTATCTGTTTTAATGTGCTCTGAAATTACACACAATATTTACCATTCTTCAATACAAACTGATAACAAAAAAATCTTCACTATAAAAAGCTATTTTTTTAAAAAAAAGCACTTTGGAAAGGAAGAAAGCCAGCAGTGAAATATCACCTGGTCTTGCATTTCATGCCATTGCAGAGAATTACAGATCTACAGAACAAAAACATAAAGATAATAAACACCTGCAAATAAACATTATTTCTCTGTCATCCACTGAGATTAACCAGAAACATGAACAACTTCACTGAGAGCAAATTTGAATTCATAGATTGATAGAGAAGCATCAAGGTATCTAGCTTTTCTATGACATACATTTTAAAACAGCAATTATAGAAGGAACTGAGATACTCGAATTGCTACGTGATGCAATGCAAAGAAGGTTTAGTTATTGATTTTAATTTTCATGCAATCTATGTGTGAATATTTTTACATTATTGTGAATGTAACCTAAATAGCAACGAAAAACTATTGGAGTATCATTGCAGACTGTTTGAATAGCTATCCATTCTCTCCTTTGGTAAAGGCTCTACTTTTGCTTGGAAGCAAAAAGAACAATGTCCCAATTTTTTCTGCTTCCAAGTGAACCAAGTGAAAAGCCAAATGATCCCTTTCTTCCTAAAGAAAAAAAAATCCCTGAGGGTAAAAAAAAAATAAAAATTGCTATTACAACATGCCTCATTGACTGTGTAGAAAAAAAGAAGTCACAGCATTCTACAGTGGAAAATAATGAAGGAAATAAACTAGCAAAATGCTTGCTTTAGGAATGTTGTGAAATTATTCTCACTCCTGAATCAAGGGCATGCTAAAGTTTGTTCTCGGCCTTGCTTTGCCTTCTCAGCAATAACAGCTTCCTTGATGCCACAGTCCCGCTGCTTATCAAGCTCCAGCCATTTCCTGCTTGTCTGCCCTAATGACCCTATCTCCTGTAATGTTATTAACAACACATCTATTTATTATCACTTCAATATCTGTAGCACACTGCACATTTTCCAAGTTTGAGGGCAATAAGGAATTAACTTGATGCCTTCTGTGAAAGGCTCACACACAGGAAAAAAGAATTGACTGCAGTCTTCATTTACATAATTTCTTCTCCCATATTTAGTAACACAATCAAAGCTGTTTCAGGAATGCCAGCACAGTACAGAATTTAGGGGCTAGCTCAGCCACATGCTATTGCTATCTACGATGGAACCTAAAACTTCATCTCCTGATAAGACTATTGTGGTGCACTGTGCAGTAATGAAGCACCTTTGCGAGAATGATTGCATCACTGTATTCTATTTTGCTGGCATTGCCCCACCAAAATAGCAAAATACACCATGCGCCACCAAAACCTTTACAAATAGCTCTGCTGTATAACTGCACCTGCAACAGGGGATCTTGTCAGTACAGCTGTCTCTGTCAGGGATTGCATCTGTTCTTCACACCTCTGACTGATGAAGCACACAGTGTAGAGCTGGACTTGAGAAGCCACAGTGCTGCTGCAGTGGTCTGTGAGTGGCACCTAACTGAAAATCAGTAACAGCTGTCCCAAAGAGCTGTAGGCATCATCCGGGTGGCTGTGGGGGGGAATACAGCACCTCCAGAAACATGATTCAGTGTCTGTATTTTAACATTTACCTTGGAAATTTTTTATGGTCATCTAAGCCTAGCAACTGCTTGGCACTTAGAAGAGGAACTTAATAATTAATTAACATCCCTGAATTAAGGTCATGTTTAGTAGGATTGTTTTCACCTTGTCTGATGTCAACAATGTCCAGTTTCATTTATGGATACAAACATAATACTGATAGATTTATTTAAAGAATACAAGGTCAGGTAAATCATCTAGCTCAGTATGCACTCCAGTAGTGGTAAATTCCTAGAGAAAAACAGTAAAATTAATGTAAATATAGACAGCTATATACATTGGAAACATACATTTTTGGTTAGATAGAAGACAAGAAAACTTTTATGGACAGCTTCACTTCAAAACTCGTTATTTTGAAACGGTGTTGCTCGTGCTAACTATAGGGACATATAAGAGACAGTTTAGTCTCCAGAAGTCACGAGATGCCATGATGAGTAGTGCTGTGAGTCATTCTAATAGTCTAAACTAGTTTTGTCCTCTTTAGTATATCTCACTGCATATTGAAGACATTCTTATGATAATGAAGTTATTTTTCACTTCACATTTACACAACTGTTCACATTTTATGTGAACTACATACAGCTATGAACCCATACAAAGGGTTTGTAGAGACTAAACTGCTACTTATGCAATGCCTTTACTCACAATTTCCTTAATGTCGAATTTCGAAGTTTAACAGTAGCTCTGACTATTATGTCCCTTCATCTTCAGAATTTCCTGTTCTTAACACGTATGCAAGATCACTTGTTTATATAAATGAAGTGGTCATTACCAATGACAAACCAAGATGTGCCAAGAGCTATCACACACTTACCAGAGTTTCTTATGTGAAAATGAAAAAAATACTTAACATTTCTTATACTGCTGCTTTGTCACTGTTAGCATATCGTTTACTTATTTTCCGACTGATCTACACATGCATGCACTCACATAGATAATATTAACAATATTATCAATTATATTATTATATATTATGAATGTAAATATTATTATCATGTTAACTGTACTAATAATATTGATAATATTATCTATTATACCTGTATAATATTGATCATAATATTCAGCTTTTATACCCCCTACCAGGCAAAGTCTAATGAAAAATTATGTCTGGTAAGAACCAGCGTCCTACACAGCATGCAAAGTAGCCTTAATGAAGCTCACAGTGGCTTGAAATGTAAATAAAGTTCTCTATTTTCAGATGCTCTTCAGATCATTTTAGAGATACCAGATTTTCCTTCTATTCAACCACCATAGTTTTTTTCCCAAAATTTTGTGGCTAGAGTGGCAATCTTTCATGAGCATTCTTCCCAGAAAAGGTGGGCACTGCTTTACATTTCATGTCATTTCATGACATTGTTTCTATACTCTGCTTTGAAAACAACCTTTGTAGCACCCACATATACACTTGTTTCACTAACTTATCAGTCATGACAAAAACTTTAAGACGACCTTTGAAAATTCCCTAGCAAAACACCCACAGTTAGCTCAGAACTTTTCCAGCAGCATGGATGAGTCGCAGTGTTATATTTCTGATGCTATCCATGACACCTTGAACTGCAGCCAGGAAGCTTTATTTCCATAATTATTATATTAAAAAAATTAGATTTTATAATCTTGTAGTGCTGCAAAGCAGCACTAAAGAAATCTAGGCTTTGGGTGTGTTCTCACAGAAGCCACTGTACTGGATTTTGTTTCAATATAGGTAGGCCAGACAGCAGATTTCTGGTGCAATTACATTTTAGAATGTAAAAGAATATATGGAAATACTCTAGCCTTCTAAAATTTATTATTATTTTCATAATAAACAAAATTATTTTTGTCATATACCAGCACTTGCTTGTGGACTTGTTGAATTATCTTGGAATACCTCATCTCATTGAAAATCTAGCTTCCCTCTATGTTCCCAGGCTCCAGTTCCTACCTCAACAAGTGGTTGCCTGAAATGTAAAACAACGCACCTCTCTAGCACTCAACAATTTTGCTGCTACTGTTCAGTTAGCTAACAAATGAGTGGTTTATTTCTCAACAGCTGCTGAGCAAGCCCATGTTAGGCAAACCACTGCAGAAAATAGAAAACATCTCTGAAGCAGACAGTTCTTTTGTTATTTACCATAAGCCTCGATCTGAGAGCTGGAAGAGCTCTGGAATTAACTGATTTCTGATACAAATGAACACCACACTACTTGTCTTGCTGCTCTGGCTGCTGAATTATGGGGCAGATGAAGATCTCACCTTGTTCTTCCCTGGGGGCATAAGAGTAAACAGCAGCTGAGTGGTTATTGAACTCTAAACCTGCCAGATAGGCAGTCCATGCAAGAACAATTGATGCATCTGAAAGAACCCTACAGACGCAGAAGTAAACAGTGCTGTCCTCAATAAGAGGGACCCAAGCTCAACTATGACTATCAGTCATATTTTCATATTCTTTAAGCTCCGGTGGCACCTGTCATGTTTTAAACAGAGCCTTAAAGTTAACATTTCCCCCTCTATGGGTTTATCTAACTGATGTGAAAGCAGCCACCAGAGTTCCAGCAGAACTACGTAAGAAATGCACCCACTGACATAACCAGTCCCACAGGAGAAGGTCTGTCTGCTCCCTCCGCAGCTCAAGGAGCATGTCACTGCAAACAGCACCAGAAATGCCTCCTAGACCATCTCGAGGGGAAACAGGAAAATGCTGGGGAAGTACTTTTATTTAAAGCTGTAGGAATGCGTACAGAAGATTAAAAAGATACCAGGGTCTGCAACAGAGGCTGAAAATGTCAGGTGTGCTAAATCACTCCAAAGCCCATCCCTGTTAGATAAGGGGTCCATTTCTTTGAAGAAAAATTATCTTCCTTTTTTCCCCCAAAAGAGAAACCTTTGACCACATAGAAACCAAGAAGTGCTAAAGGTAAACTGCAGAAGTTGCGAGTTTTAATACATAACCAACATAATGACTCAGCAGAAAGCAGCAGTATTTTTAGAAACAAAAGTCATTAAAAGAAAGGGTTGTTACTTTGTTTCAGATTACAGCTCCACTTGCCCCTATGTTTAAAAAGTAGGAAAACTATCAAAATCACAGGGCAATGAAAAGGAAGGGTGGTGTGATAATGCTTGCTGCTGATCTACAACAGTGACTGTGTACATCAAATCGATGAAACTTCTGTGCTATAGGAAGACACATTCAGGAAAAATGATCTACGATTGTAACATTTTTTTTTGGTAAAAAATGTAACAAAATTTGTAACAAATGGATAACTTTTTTTGTTACAAATGGAAACAAAAGGAACAGGGTAAATTACCCTCTAAGTGTGATTCCAAGAAACAGGGAGTATGAGACCGAAAATGTGAAGATGCATGGCAACTTGGGTGAGGGTGACTGTGAAACACAAAAAAAATCAAGGAGGGAAGGAAAGAGGTTTCAAGATTATGAGATGTCAGTACACTCAAAGCATTTGTAGACCTGACAGAAATTAACTCAACTGTAAATAAACATTTAGAGGAATTACTGGTTCCTGATGATTAAGATTGAAACATGGAAACATTTGATGGTTGCACCCACATTAGCAATTAGCGTGGCACAATACAGTAAATTACTAAAGTGAAAGAGTCAGTGCTGCAGAAGCATGTCCATTCTGCACTCGCTCCTGGGGCTTTACTTTGGACTAGCTTTAAAAACACCAAAGGTAGTTGAGTGCTGAAGGAGCCTAGGTAGGTAGGTGATGAAATTTCTCTCAGGAATTATACAGCTCCAAGTTATCCTTCCATTTTGGGGGGGGGGGGGAGGGGGGAGTTGGCCATAGCAAATGGCTTGGTGAAAACACTGCTTTTTTCAACTGAGAAATTTCCAAAAGAAAAACTTTTGTTAGAAGATTTCAACTGTCTAATACTCATGAGATGTTGGCTGTTAGTCACTATACCAAATGACACATTTGCACTCAGAAAACAAAAGATCATGAGGTCAAGCAAATGCAGGCAGGGCAGACCACGAATGGCAATACCAATGTAAAAGCAACTCCTTCTGTTGCTTAACTACAAAGCAAAGCACCATCACTGCCCCCTGGAACGCTGACAGTTACAGATCCCAACAGTTGTTAACTGTTAGCAGTTTCTTTGTACTGTTACCACTTTGGTAAAACAGCATATCAGTCTATCAGGTGCTGGTGGCCAGGCTTTGGCAGCAGGGCCGCAGAGGCTCTGTGAGGAGGTCAGGACCTGCCCTGGGCTAGTCACGGGTGGTTCCAGCTGGCCCAAATGGACACTCCTGCAGGCCACTGCAGTGCCACTCAGCCGAGTATGTGGCATCCAGCTCTGTGAAAACATCCTTAAGAAAGGGCAGAACAGAGAGGAAAAAAGCCAAACACGAAAGAGAAGCAGCGGTGCAAACACCAAGGGCAGAGGATGGGGTGTGGAATGAGGACCTCCAGCTGCTGGTGCAGAGAGTCCCCTGCAGTCTGTGAGAGAGGCCACGGTGCAGCAGGTGTTCACAATGCAGCCCTCCAAGCAGGTGGATGCTTCCTGAAGGATATTTCCTGTGTTGAGCCCATGTTGCAGCAGGGAACAGCATGGAGGGAGTGACAGAGAGAAGCTGTTATGGGCTCACATAAGGCCCCATTCCCACTCCCAACCTCCCTCACACTGCTTGGTGGGGAGGGAAGTTGAGTGTGAAGGAGTGAAGCTGAGTCTGTGAAAATCAGGGGTGTGGGGGAATGAGCTGCAAGTGAGGGTTTTGATGTTTCTATCTTTGTTTCTTACTGTCCAACTCAATTTTAATTGACAATAAATTAAATTACTTTTCCCCAAGAGGAGTCTGTTTTGCTCATGAGGGTTAGTGGCACAGGATCTCCCCATCTTCATCTTGACCCACGAGCTTTTCCAGCCTGTTTTCTCCCACTGTCCTGTTGACGAGGGGGAGTGTGACAGCATCGTGGTGAGCCATCATTAACCTACCACAGTCACTTAGTACTGCTTATCACACAAAATAAAGTTCAATTATTTTTTCTTGGTATTGAGTTTCTCTGATGCCCCCTTCAGAATTAAACCTAGTATTTGACTAAAACCCAATGATGCATGCCTTTGCTATAGTTTCCCACCTCCAGTTAAGTGGAAACCTAATCTTGGAGACACGTGCTTAGTACTGGAATGATTATGTCATGTGTATCATGCTGCACTGTGCTGCCTCACTGTGAATGCATGACATTTTAGGGCATATTTCATTTGAGATTCATTCAAGGGAACTGTGTAGTAACATCGGTGGCAAACAGCAATACTACAGAAAAAAGTAGTATTTTTTCTCACAGAAAACTCACAGAAATTTTCCATTGTTTCTTGACCCAATGAGGATACGGTGTTCTGATTCTTCCCGAGAGATCCTCCCATGGAACCACGGCATCTTCTCATGGGCTGTTGTGGCAATCAGCTTCTCCAGCTGAGGCTTTTGACTAATGATAGCTTGTTCAAGAGCATGCCCCTACAGAATGGTAAAAACACAGCTGGACAATCAAACTGTCTTCCGTAATAAAAACATGACAGATAGACTCCCAATATCAGCACATATTTGTTGTACGTGAAGAGAAGACCTAGTCACTATAAAGATATTAAAACAGAGACTAACTTATGATAATCCAAACACCACAAAGTTGGTATTCTTCCTTAACCTTGGAGAAACAGAAGCAAAAATAATCAATAAATAAAACCTTTAATAAATCAGTATTTCAACTGAAAATTGCATCATATTTTTATGCTAATAAGACATAGGTAAATACACTTAGTGTCACTCTTAGATGTCATAACATATGTCCATATTACATATCTCATGGCAGTTTACTGAAATAAACTGAACATGCTTTGCATTGTTGCAGCATGTCTGTGTTAAAGACTTTAATGCAAATTTCCCCAAAGCAGACAGGACAGTCCCAATTTTAGAGTAAACTATGTTAACATTCTGGTATAACCTACACACTTCTCTACCGCTCCTAGATTTGGTCCAGAATCTGTGAGCAAAACCCCCTAGTTTTGAGTTCATGAACTTCTTTCTAGATTGGGCTCAGGCTCATCAGAAAAACTTGTAAGCCTCAGCACTTGTAGCAAATGTAGTATAAGTTTCAGCCTTTTCCAGTTTCAGCATTGCTCCACATATTTTACAGAGCAGAACACATTGGGTTACTTGCCAGTTCCAAAAAGGATGAAAAAACTAGCATAAATCCATGAGTTCACAATGGTAACTCATGGCTTCCCAAGGTGAAACAGCATACCTGTTGCAGCCTGCTACTAGTGTTTCCATGTTAAGACTGGCTTCTTCACAGTCATTCTAAGGAAAAAATGCAGCCTGTCTCCCTCATTCTTGCCTGACACATGCAGTACCAAAGGAATACAGGTAGTGCTCTGCAAGAAACCAAGTTCTGTTTTGGACATAATCTAAATAAGCATCATAGAAACAAGGCCAGCTAATAGGGGAGGAGATTAAACAAGTCACCATGTCGTCATGCCTGTCTGAACAACAATACATAAAAATTCAGAATCAGAAGCAATCACAGAATCACAGGATGTTCAGGGTTCGGAGGGGCCTCTGGAGATCATCTACTCTAACCCCCTGTTAAAGAAGTTTCACCTAGAGCAGGCTGCACAGAATTGCATCCAGACAGGTTTTGAATACGTCTAGAGGAGACTCCACAACCTCTCTGGGCAGCCTGGTCCAGTGCTCTGCCACCCTCAAAATAAAATACATTTTTCCTCATATTCAGATGTAATTTCCTGTATTTCAGTTGTGCCCATTGCCCCTTGTCCTGTCAGTGGGCACTGCTGACTGATAAGTAGTATCATACTGGGCACTGTCATACCATATCATATCAATATTGGGCACTACTATTGATAAGATCCCTTCTCAGTCTTCTCCAGGCTACACAGGTCCAGCTCTCTCAGCCTTTCCTCATCAGGGAGATGCTCCAGTCCCCGCATCATCTTTGTAGCCCTCCAATGGACCCTCTCCAGTACTTCCCTGTTTCTCTTGAACTGGGGAGCCCAGCACTGGTCACAGCACTCCAGATGTGGCCTCACCAGGGCAGAGTAGAGGGGCAGGATCACCTCCCTCAACCTGCTGGCCACACTATTCCTAAAATGCACCCCAGGACCCCACTGTCCTTGCCCACAGGGTCACACTGCTGGCTCATGGTCCACTTGCTGTCCACCAGGACTTCCAGGTCTTTCTCTGCAGAGCTGGCTTTCAGCAGGTCAACACCTGTACTGATGCACGGGGTTGTTCATCCCTAGGTGCAGGACTTTACATTTGCCTTTATTGAACTTCATGAGATTACTCTCCACCCAGCTCTCTGGCCTGTCCAGGTCCTGCTGAATGGCAGCGCAGCCTGCTGGTGTATCAACCATTCCTCCCAGTTTCATGTCATCAGCAAACTTGCTGAGGGTGTGCTCTGTCCCTTCATCCAGGTCATTCTGAACTAGACCCAGTGCTGACCCCTGTACAGCTACAGGCCTCCAGCTGGACTGTGCTGCTGGTCACAGCCCTCTGAGCTCTGCCATCCAGCCAGCTCTGAATCCACCTCACTGTCCGCTCATCCAACCCACACGGCCTGAGCTTACCTGTGAGGATGTTATGTGAGTGTCAAAAGCCTTGCTGAGGTCAAGGTAGACAACATCCACCATTCTCCCCTCATCTACTCAGCCAGTCATCCCACCACAGAAAGCTGTTAGATTGGTCAGGTATGATTTCCCCTCAATGAATCCACGTAGACTACTCCTGACAACATTCTTTTCCTCCACATGCTTAAAGATGACCTCCAGGATGAGCCTGTTCCTTCACCTTTCCAGGGATGGAGGTGAGGCTGACCGGCCTGTAGTCTCCTGGGTCCTCCTTCTTGCCCTTTTTGAAACTGGAGTGACACTGGCTTTCCTCCAGTCCTCAGGCACCTCTCCTGTTCTCCACGTGAGAACCAAACAAACCATTTCTTTACTTTCTTCTTTACCTCTATTAATTTTTGGTGCATGTGGGAATCTGATGACAAAGGTGAGTGCAGTGGCACATAAGGCTATGCTAGCCTAAGACATCATAAAAGTCCTAAGCTTTGTAAAATGCTGGGAAAACTACACTTATGGCCAATTTACTGCATGTATTTGGGGTAAAACACCCAGTGTTCAAAACTCAAACAGCTATGATTCCATTATGAAAAAATACTACATAGCAGCAGCAATAGCTGGAAACAAACGCGGCAATCTCTTTTTCTCCCCAAACTCAAAAGACCACTTTATGGCAAAATCAGCCTGGATTTACCTGCAAATTCCAAGTTTGCTTGACATACTCTCTGATGAGATTCTCTTTCAAATCTTCAAAGGGTCCAGTTTTGGGTTGAACGCCTGGTGGTCTGCTGAAAGGTTTTCTCAGGAGACAGATAAGGCCATCTGCTTCCTCTGAGTGATAGTTAACGAGTTCAGCAGGACTGGCGTGTGACTTGCCTCCTGCAATAGCATATGAGCCGCTCAGCTCCCTCTCAATTGTGTAATGATGAACCTTCCTTCCATGGGCCAAGGATAAGGCAAAGCCTCCCAGGTAATTTCGACTTTGGCGGAGCAAGTATAGTCCATCACTCATGCCTCCTTGCATCAGATACTCCTCGGCTTCTTCACGTGTAATGTTCCCAAAGAAGTACGGCAAATGGTTAGCAGGGTTCGTTGTGTTGGAAGCCATGTTTTCTCTTTTCCAAGTAGCAAATTTACTATCCTGTACTTGAAAAACAAAGACAGAGACATGAGCATCTGTTGAAAATAAAGGATAAACCAGTAACATGGCAGTTCACACATGGCACGTCGGTAACAGATTTTTTGAAAGGCTTTGGGAGGAAGATAACATTTTTGTTATCTTGTTAGAAGTTGTCTTCCTAAATCCCAATAGAAAGTTTTTCCCTCTTTGTATAGTAACAATGTGCAGATGGCCAAAGTGTACAACCGAGCTATATGAGCACAGGTAGAGAGGACTTCATGGAATACCATGTAAAAAGGGACGGTCCATAGTGCAAAACTGCAACTGAGGAATGAGCATCTTAACGCAGGGCCTTTTGGCACACGGTGCTTCAGGCTGACACCTTCCCTGGCCACTGCAGACAGGCAGAGCTGTGGTGTGCCCACTGCTTAGTTCAGATTTGGCCCATCAGCGGACCATAGCTGATCTGTTGTGTCTTGTGCTTGGGTCAAGAAACAGAAGAGAAATACCTGTACTGGTCTGTAATATGTGAAGAAAGGAGGTGTGGTAGGAAGGAACAGACAAGTTAAATGAACAAGGCTCACACAGTATGGAAAAGTAGTCAAGACACAGTCAGGCAGTGTTGCGCAGATCTTCTCGTCTGCTCCCTTCTCAAAGAAGGGAGATATCAAAGCTGCAGAGCTAGTGCAGCCCTACAAAATGGAGCTGTGTGCAGCATGTTATTTATTACTCATCTGGTTTGTAATAAAAGGTTTAAGATCACATACTAATCCACTAATATATCTTCTGTTTATTAATTGTAAAAGAAAGCTGTAACTGAAGAGGAAGAAGGCAGTCTTCATCAGTAAGTCACCACCAAGCACTGATTCTGCATAAACCACTATGTAAAATGACAATTTTGACTTCAACAGATGAAGACAAATGCAGCTTTCCTTAAACAAAATACATTATTTCAGTAACATAATGCAGGGTCAGAGAACTGTAATCAATAGTACAAGGTCCAGTTGGAGGCTAGTTAACTCGGGGTCAGTACTGGGGCCAATATTGTTTAAGACCTTCATTAAGGGGGTAGACAATGGCACCCTCAGCAAATTCACAGATTAGAAATATGGAGTAGTGGCTGAAACACCATAGGGTTGTGGTGCCATTCAAAGGGACCTGGAAAATCTGAAGAACTGGGCTGACAGGAATTTAATGAAGTTCAGCAAGAGGAAACATCATGCGGAGCAGGCTTTCCCCCTTTGGGGCATCTGCCTTCCTGGCTGGGCAGCCATTCGGGGCAGCCCCAGACAGCCCTGTAATGTCACTGGGGAACAGCTGTGACAGCTCCTGACCTCATTGCTTTTCAGCACCTGCAGGCTCTGTCCCTGCACATTTTGCCCAGGGCTCATGTGGGCGCACACACGAGGCATGCAGGCTCCAGCAGGACTGTCAGTTTGTTCTACCTGTTTTGGCATGGGGGAAAAAAGCAGCTCTGGACACTGTGCAAAGGCAGCCCCTTCCAGCACTCCTCTCCCCTCTGCCTGGCTGCACAGCGCTGTGGATGCCCTTGGCACCTGTCCCAGGACTGTGGGTGTGAGGAGGGTGCCAGGGACATCAGCAGTGGTGAAGACTCCCACTAAGTTCCTCTGTCTTCCCTGACCACCCCCTGCAGGTACCCTGTGCTACTCTGGCGGTGTCTGGGGGGGAAAGCATGGGGGGTCAGGGTTTTGGGTATATCAGCTCTTCCCCCAGGGCTCCCCAACAGCTCAACAGGGCCCATCCAATTCTCCCTGCCCATCCTGGCTTGAGCACTGGGGAGTGTGAAGGAGATCAATGCCTTCAGTCCTGCTCTCCATCCCAAGGGGGTGCACAAATAGAGGCACAGCCTGGCACAGCCCCGCATCTCTGTCCTGACCCAGGGCTGTGGCTACTGCTTTCCAGCCTGCAAGGAAAGCCCTTGGGAAGCTCTTCCCTCCCCTCTCCCACAGCCTTTTGGGGCTTGCTTGGGTTTTCTACTCCTAGCACCAGACACACTCCAGCACTTTGCACATCTCTCTTAGCAGGACATGGCATCAGGTGCTGAGGAAGCCATAGGGAAGAGCAGCTCTGCTATAAGGTATGGTGGCATGAGCCAGCTGCCACAGACAGGGCAGAAGTCAGTCTCTTCCCAGGTGTGATAGGATGAGAGGAAATGGCGTCAAGTTGTGCCAGGGTAGGTTTAGATCAGATAACAGGAAAAAGTTCTTCACCAAAAGGTTACCAAGCACTGGAACAGGCTTGTAAACAAGTCACCATCCCTGGAGGTATTTAAAATGTACACGTGGCACTTAGGGAAGTAGTTTCATGGTGGGCGTGGCAGTGTTAGGATTATGGCTGGACTCAATGATCTCGAGGGTCTTTCCAACCTCAGTGTTTCTATCATTCTATTAATCTGAAAGTCATTACAAACATGGAGGCTTTGCCCTAGCTCCCGTTTTCTTCATTCCTGCTTACTTGTTTCCCTCAGACGCCCCATGTCACCGTGTCATTCATTTTACTCCACTCTGCACCACAGATACTGCTGGTTAGGAGATGAATGTACATCTTCCCACCTCTGACAAAGTGTTCCTTGAAGGCAGGCTCCAAGTCTTCAATCTCACTGTCACAATGCATGGAGAGAAACAGATTTGCTGATAGGTTTTCCATAAGAAAAGAGCTGAAATCATGTTTCACCATAATTAAAACAAAAGAACAATTGCTATAATTTCTATTCTATATGAATCTTTGATGTCCTCAACAGCAGAGGTAGCTGGAACACAACATCACAGCTGCCAAATGTTAATCCTAAGACTGCAGAAGGTTTCCATTGACATATTGGTAGGTAGGTTAGCCTGGACACAAACATACTGGATGCATGGATGGATGAATGATCCATGCTGGCTTTTCACTGGCACTGTACAGCTAATTTGGAGAAAAGGCCAAAATAATTTCATACAATTCTCATACCAAAAATGGTACTACACTGCAGTACCCGTTCAAAACACCTCAGTAATGCTGCAGTGAACAAAATTCCAACAGAAAAATGCCACCACACTCTATCTGTGGGAACTTATTTTCATGGAAGTTCCTTTTCTTCATACCTTTAATTTCAGCAGTCTTGAAAAAAAATATTAGGACCTTCATATCTAAAAAGGACAAAGAACTTTAGAATGAAATTAAGAGCTAATAACATAAAAGTGGGGGCGTGGGGACGTGGGAGGGGAAACTCACATTCCCTGGCTACAAAAGATCCCGAGATGGCTACTGAAATTAAAATTCATTTTGATATTGATGTATTTCATATCAGGGTACTCCTCAGAGCATTGTTTAGTCTCAGTATTCACTATACACTCTTCAGAATGAGCTGCCCAGACAGAAGTTCTCTTTGGTGGCATGCTTTTTGTATAGTCTGTAACACCAGGTTGTTCCACTGTTGTCAATTCAGCATATTTATGAGTATTAATATAAATGCTGAAAAACTCGTATCTGCTCATTAAGAAGTCACAGAACACACACAAAACAGAAGTGATAAGTATGCATAGCAATAGACTAACACCTCCGAGTAAAAATTTCTCCACTCTTTTCTAAAAGATGTTCCAAAGCACTGTCCAAAGGGGAAGCATGTACAGGCATACCAAGTTAAACTGAACTACTCATCTCATGTACAGAAAGCAGAGAAGGTGGTATGACAGGGCATTCATTGGGGTTTAAATGTTGACCTGGAAATCTGACTAAATGCTCAAAAAACTGGACAGTGCAGAGCTTCATGCTGCTGTTCTGGCAGTGCTGTTGTTATCAAACTATTAGATTTGAAAACAGTTCAAGTATAACTACACACCCTGGGGTCACCTGTGGATTGACACGGCAGTAAGGGTGAAGCTGGAATCTGTCCAGTCAGAACTGAGATACAGCATGTTGCTGGAGGCTCCTTACCTGCATGTTCATCATTCAGACTGTGTGACTGGAACCGGTCCTTGTTACTTCTTGCTGGAGCTTGAATTTTAATGACCCTCAACTGTCTGACCTGTTAAGATGTCATGGTGTTGGCCTGTACTCTCCTAATCTACTGGCTGCACTTCTACACACAGTTCTTCAATTTCCTTTAAAGCCCATTACGACACATCTTATGCTAGAAGGAAGTAATCTGTTATCCTGGACAGTCACGTTAACTCTGCAAGTGAAAGTTTTGACAAATTTAGTCTTTATACATTCTTTTCTACCAGACAAGTTATGGATATTATGCCTAGATTCAATAGTTAGCTTTGTTAATGCAATTAGAGTTTGTGGGTTTGAATCAGAACTTAACTAAAACAAGGCACTCGGAAATGCCATCTCTGCACACAAGTATAGTGCTGCTGAAATAAAATACATAAATTTAACTGCTGCTAAAGACCTTTCTTTTAAGGGCTTTTTGCTTCTTATTGAGTGACCTAGTTTTAAGTAGTTAAAGTTGTATTTAAATGTGGCAAAGAAATAGAAATAAGAGATTTTTTTAAAGGATTTAATTAATATTCCCCAAAGATATTGACTGCTGTGAAAGCCATTGAGATGAAATCTGTATAGTTATTTAAAGAAAGATTGAGTTCTGTCCACTTCTTCACACTCTTTGACATAAAACCAAACTCCTTCATCCTGAAAAAGTATCAGCCCTGTTGGCAAATATGCAAGGCACAGTTACTCAGCTCCGTGTCAGCACAGGGGTAGACACCTTGGCCAAGTGGTTCAACCATTCTTTGCTGATAAGTTGCACTGCTCCATCAGACCCAATTTTTGGAAGAAGGCTCTGTCTAGAATCTTGCAGAAAAAGAAAAACTATTTTTCCTTTCAATCCCCTTTTTCTTTTCATCTTGAACTCCAACTAACAAACAGTGTGCAGGGCTCTCCTTAAAACAGCAAATTGTTTCATGAACAAGGCCTGGCTTCCTATGAATTCATACACTACAGCCTTCAAGCAATAACCCAGACTCCTCCTTTTAGACTTACACTTGCTCCATCTTCCAAAATTCTCATAAGCGCCAACTCAAGTACCCTCAACTTCCTCCTTGTACATTAACTACTGGGTATCAGGGAAACACATGCTGCAGCTACATATTTAGATTGCAGGCTTAGAAAAAATGGGCACATTTTGAGCTCATGCTTTCATGCAGTGGAGGTGCTGTGCTGGCTTGTTCTCCTTTGGGCACATTTATTTATTCATTCCTGTAAATGATTGATAAGACTATCCATCAGACTGTCTCCTCCGAGAAGTTAGGCCAAACTTAAAAAGCTGTCAGGGAGAACATGACAGGATGGTGACTGAATGAGCCCTTTTCTTTAGAAAAACAGGCAAAAATAGTTTAAATGTTATCTAGCAGTTCACAACAAATTCAGAATTCTCTCAAGCCCAAGAAATACCACAAAAGCCAAAGCAGACTCTGGTCCCCAGCAGGACAATGGCACAGATGGGCAGATAAAAACATTCTGAATGAATGATACATATGGTAGAGTCTTGAGCAGTAAGAAGTAGGTGTCTGTGACTGGTCTGTATTTAGACATCTTGGATTCCTTATTGACAGTATGACCTCTGCTAGCAGCAGCCATGGGCAATACACACCACTACCTCCAGTTTGTGAAAAGACTTCATTCCAGCAGAGATAATTACTTGGCCGCAGCAACTTGCATAGCTGCAGAATCAAATTGCCTACGATATCCCCTGAATTGCCCAGAACATTTGTTCAAGAAGTCATCATTCTTTTGTAAAATTCAGACACAACAAAGCATCAAAATACATCTCCTTTTTATGGTGCTTGATGCTCTGAGCTAAGGGAATCATAAAGACTTTTTTTCTGAGATGAAGACTGTGGCCAATAATGCACTTTTGGCACAACAGACCTCTCTATAAGGAGATTAAAGTTTTCCTGGTAGAAGCTTTAACCAACACTGTGAATGAAAGAGCAGTAAAAAGGAGTTTTCCGGTGCAAGACTGATTTCTTTGATTTGGCATATCATACCTACAAACTGACCTCTCAAAAGGTAAACACGTAAAAGTACAGTCACTCCAGCTCCCAGAAGCCTATCAACATGTGCTGTGTGGTTCTCAGTCGGGGCAAAATGTGGGAGAAAAAGTAACACTTTGTATGTTTAGTCATGCTTCCTGTGCCCTAAATTAGAGTTACTCACATATCATTGTAATGAGAACAACATAAACGTGGTCTCTGGATTCTGGCTGCTCTAAGCATCTATCTGATGGTAACCAAGAAGACAGTCTCTTAGGTGTGCTACATGTCTATTTCCAAGACTCAGAGTACAGGCAAATGTTCTATTGTCCTAAATAATGCTCTTGAGATACAGCATTCACTCCGTTTCACTGGTATTTGTTGAAGACTCATTTGGAGCTTGAATTTATACAGATGAGAAAGTCCATGCTATAAAAAGTTTATAAAATATGGACAATGTATCTCAGTTATCACTGGAAGAACAGCAGCAGGATCCTTATGATCTCTTAGATTTCACACACAATTTATTTATAAAAGTTTCAGACAACAAAGAGTTGATTTACTTTTGAAAAACAGGTTAATGTTGATGGATTTTGGACAAGGTTTCTCCACCACATCTAATATATGAATATTCAGTACGCAGCAACATTAGGATATGGTCAGACTGATGTAGTGTCCCATCAATACACAAGGAGTTAATATACCTGGAGAACATTAGATGATGGTTAAAAACTTCTCTATTTTGGAAGAATTTCTGAGTTTGAGATGGCTGTTCTCTTTGGTTGGACTTTCAAAATCTTGCTTTCCTTTCAGGAGTTTTATACCCTTCTAGAATCAATAACAGAGTAGAAGAAAATGTATTTGGAGTCACACTTTTCTCCTCTCAATTCCTCCAGGGGACAAATAACGCTCGGCTTGTCAAGTCAGCACAGTTACAAATGTGAGGCTGTAAGATGGAGATTAGGTCCCCAAAGGGCTGAATGTAAGGCTTTACCCTTGAGATGGCTGGAGGAAGTGTGGCTGGTTACCTGAGACAGGCACTTGAGTATAACAGTAAAATAAAGTCTAAAGTGCAACTCTCCCCATAGCCATTAAATTTGACTTTTAAGGAAGCTACAAATGCAATCAAATATCATGGTTATCTTATATGAAAGGAAAAAAAACTATGCAAATGCATAGGAAAATTAGGTACACACTTCCCCTCAGGTAGCTTCCTCATCAGTGTTGCAGACAGTGAGTACTCCAGACATAATTCAAAAGTTTAGTATCTCACACATTTTATGCATGCAGGGAAGCGTAACATTCTTACAAAACAGAGGAGAAAAACTTGGGAAAAGTAACCTGGAAAGAATCTATGCTGATCATACTGCTACCCTTAGCTAGCTCCTCTTTCATCTCTTATATTTAGACAAGGATAAAGGTAGAATAATTGTTTTATTGAAAGGTTTCATATGCTCAAAAGTGAGCATAGTGTTACTGAGGTACTGATCTTGACTAACAGAAGAAATTATAAACAGGAGTATGAATCCTCCTTCAAAGATGAAACAGGAATGTGGAAGAAGACCCAAGGGCAGCTGATTGATTAGTTTACTTGTCCAACTATTTAATAAGTAAAAGGACTGAAGTGTGGCGAAAGATCAAAACGCAGGTAGTGGTGAAACAGTGGTCAACATAAGCTCTTTATTCGAACAACTATTTTTTCCCTTTCTCTTGTTTTTCAAAGTAGTAGTCTCTGAGCAATGTATGAAAGTAAAGAAAATTTTAGAGCAAGTGTCTTTGCATGCAAAAGGCATAAGAAAGGCTCACTGCACAGCACAGAATTCTGAAAATACACACACAACTTGTGACTTCAACACTTCTCTGGTCATAAACAGGAAAAAAAATATTAGAACGATCTGAATATGCATTTTTTCCCTAAAATTCCTGATAATTAGAACTCTTGGAATCAAGTGTGCTAATGTGAATAGCACCACAATTTTTCATTTTAATATTATTTTCTACATATTCACCTTGTGTAACACAGCTAAAAGCTGAAAGGAGTTAAGCATGCACAGAATTAGACCTATAAATTTGACAGTGACTTCATGTAGTATTCATGTAAATATTCTGGTACTTTCCAGATTTAGTACAATCTAATTGGTATACTCTGAGCTGATGTAAAATCTGATATAATTACCATCGAGTTATTATAAAACTATAGTTATTGTCTCACATATAAAACAGATATTTAGAATTTTATAGTAATTGAACAAACAAAATGGATTTAAGCACTTGCTCTATTCTAATTTCTTCACCTTTAAAATAACCTTTAAAATCACCTGAATGGTGGTCTTAATTTGATTCATCAGATTGCCTTTAAATGTCTTCTTTAGCTTCCTGAATAAACATGAAGATTTAATTTCTATCCAGACTTTAGGAGAGGAATTTTTATGAGAAAAGTATGCAGAAATAAAGGAAGAACATAGTATACGTTTAAAAGTAAGTCATTAGGGAAGGAAATGAAGCAGAATACCATTTTCTCAAGTCGTTCCAACAAACTAGATTTTGATTGGGACACTACGGTGAACTTTCCGACCTACTGAAAGAATCTGAAATCTTACTTAATTCAATCTTACTTAATTCAACTGGTAGCACTCATGATTTTTACAACTTTTGTAGACAGTGACATCTCCAAACAGTGTCCTGTTCATCATACTGAAAGGGAAGTGTGTAGTCCTGTCTTAGAGGGAAAGGTATTACACAGGGGATCACCAACATGTCTCTTCCTCAGGGAAGTGCCCTGGCTGTATACTGATGCCTAAGGCAGAATGTCTCAGCCTTCACCTACTGCATCTCTAACCAACTTACAGCCTACCACAACCTTTCCATCACTCATGCTTGGGCCTCCTTCTCCATGTGTTTCCTCCCACTTCATGAGAAGTTTTCCTCATGCGATCATCAAATGGCCATCTCTGATCTCTGCATCCTTTTACTGATGATCCAGGCATTATGCTGCACTGTTTTTTCCCAGTACTTCACTCTAAGACATGCCTTATTTCATCTCCAAAGGCTCACCGGTTGTTCCACACACACTCCTGGCCAGTGCTGATGGATACACAAAGCATATCTGTTAGTTTTTAAGCAAATTGTTTTTTCACTATTTCTTCAACATTAACCTCTCTCTCGTTAGCACTTTTAACAGGCATACCTGTCTCGGGTGCCAGGTTCCATATTTTACTTTGCAGCAGTCCAGTTTCAGAAGCATTTTCTTTTAGATATTTCTTATTTCTTGCACTGCTTTTAGGATAACTAGAGTGTTCCTGCTAGGGTATGCTGATGAGTACTTTAACACAACTGTAGCTTAATTAAGGCCTGTCTGGGTACAAATAGGGAATGTGGTAGCTTTGGGATCAGAAGATATTCTGATGGGGAGTTCACAGCCCAGACCTATTAACACTGCAACACCTGTGGAGTTGTCTAATCTCTTGCAGGTTTTGCGTGTTCTCATGATTCTGAAAGTTTGTGGCCTTGCTAGCACCTTTCTCAGCTTAAGACAAAACTATGGTTGCCCTTGTTCATGTAAATCATCAGAATTTTGGCCATGTTAGAACTAAAAAATGCCTGCTGAACAGGTAGTATTGGTGCTTCAACTACTAGATTTAGGGAACCTAAACCCTTTATTTTTTTTATCTCCCCTCTTGTATCAAAGAGTTATTCATCCAAAGAACTGGGAAAAAAACCAAAATCACAAGCACACCTGAAATTATTATTAGCTTAAAAAAAAAGTTATTTCAGAAATATTGTTCTTGGGATTTGGTTCCCAGAGTAATTTTTATCTGTTCCGAAGACAATTAGACATATGTTTTTATCTTCACTGAAATGTGCTAGAAATGCTCTTGCTTAAATTGCATCTGATATTCTGATATCATCAGACTGCTGAAGGCACTCTAGCTATTGAAATATTTCCAGAGGAAATACTACTTTACCTGGCAATACTATTACTGACTATTATAAGGCAAACAGATGCTTAGAAAAAACAGCACAGTGTTCATGTTATTCAGTGGTTTCCTATATAAGTTTCTGTACTGAGATCATGGAGGAGCACTGAGCACTAAAAAAACCATTCTTCACTGATGCTAGGAATCTATTGTTTCCCACAACACCTTCCTTTTGGGACTCTCCTGCCTTTGGTAATCTTTTCACATGTCATAGTTTTCCACTAAAAAGGTTCTTCTGCTTTGAGCTTTTGAAAAGCTTAGAAGGCTACTGGGGGTAGGGGTGAAAAGAAAAAAAAAAAGCCAAAAAAAAAAAAAAAAGCCAGGCATATATGGATTAGAGTTATTCTTTCCCTGGGAGTAGCAACCCTATGACTTTCACATTTTTTAAGAAAAATGGGGAGAAAAAAAAAAGAGATTACACCAACACAGTAGTATCAACACTTCCTTCCACATCCTCACCCTCTACTAGTCCCTGCCTTGCCTTCTTTTCCAGGCAACTCTTATACTGTCACATATGCAACTATTGCCCCTGGCTAAAGATGTCTCTTGTCAAAGCAAACATTTCTGTCTTAAAACAGATGGCATTGTTTCTGTGGAAGTCTGCTGCCTTTTTGGCAAAGTGCTGCACTGCAATCAGTACCTACCGTACAAAACAGTGGAAGCACTGTGGATAGGCGAGCATCTGAAGGAAAGCACTCAAGTTATTCCAGGCAGACCCATCCCTACTCTCCCATTTTCCCACTGTGACAAGGTTGAACCAAGTTCTTTGAGCAGAGACAGACCTTCAACACCAGCTGTGGGCTCTGCAGTGACAACCGAGTACAGAGATAACCGATTCTTCCTAATGCAGACTAAAAAAAAAAAAAAAAAAAAGTTTGGGTTGGGGTGCACATACAGAAGTCTTTCTCAAGGAGCCCACAGCTACCTCTGAATACTTCAGGAATTACTGAGCTGAGTTACATAACATTTCTTCCTGGTTTTATTCCAAGTTTAGTGCCTTTCCAGAAATACAGTAAAAAGTAAAACTCTTCTATGTACTGCAGAGACTCTACTATGAAAGTCAGTGAAAACATGTGAAGACCAAACCAAAACCACTATCAGCCTACCTGCAAGGACAATCACTAAAAATAGATGGAACTGCCTACACAGTAGCCTGGATATTTTCAGGTTCAAAGATACAATGACTTTAAGCATATCAGTACAGCCTGTTTCCAGGTGGGATATAATCTTATTTTTACAGAAGACTTTACAGACATAGCTATAACAAAATGCTTATGGACAAGATAGCTCAGTAAAAAAAAGACACACCAAACTATCACTAAACTTTCACAAAAAAATGCCCAAAATCTTTTTCTCAAGGTTCATTACTGTCAATTGTTTTTCACACCTCAGAAAGAAGTTGACAGAAGAAGGAGATCTACCAGAATGACATACCAACACCAAAGTTGAACCAAAATGTTCTTTTCCAGGAAAGCAAAACCTGGAACATCTGCCCAATTTCCAAACACACAAAAAATAAAAAAATGCAGCCCTGACTACCACAGTTGGATACTGTGGATTTTTATTACCATGAGAACTGAGAAAGATCTAGAAAGATCGGGCCCAAAGTGTGGACAGATGCACAATCCATAACTTTGTTGTTCATTCCTTGTGAGATTTTTAGCAAAATCTCTGGTAAACAAGACATCTCTCAGAACTAAAGCACTATCAGTTCTAGAAGTCACTACTATCAAACAAAAGATGAAAGAAAAGTAATAGCTCCAGCTTGAAAATAAAAGATATCCCAGCAGAAACTGAACATTATTGCAGCAGTATCAAAGTTTGAAAGCCATCACAGGACTAAAATAAATATTTCATTCAAAATTCAGGATAAACACCACTCTGGTTTTACTAGCGGGCAGACTCAAAAGACATGCTTGCCTTTTTGGTTCAAATAAGTATCTTTCTTTTAACTTTTCTTTTTATTTTAAACTAGTTGTTTAGTTGTTGCAGGATGACATTTCCAAAGCTATTACAAAGGTATGAACTTCCCTTCTTTCTGCAGCTTTGTCTGTCTCTACTTAGTTCCTGGTCTGGACACTACAACTGTAGATAACAACCTCAGGTTTTCAGCCATGAATGTCAGCAATTGCATACTGTTAAGTGAACAACAAATCAAGACTATTTGGATCCCATTAGACGTCATTAATTTCTCTGAAATGTATTGATTGCTCTGTCTCCAGGATCACTAAAACCCGTTAGTGGATGGATGCCTCAATGGACTGGCCTCATTGTGAGCTGGAGTGGCAATATTAGGCAGGTTCCCCTTTCAGACCAAGATTACCTGTCATCTCAAGTAGTCTACAGTACCCTCCTTTACATAAAGCAGAGAAGTTATTGCAGGAACAAAAATAATTTGATTTTTGTACTTCTAGAACAGGCAACTTTCTACAAAACTGATCGAGAGTTCTCAGTGCCATTTTCTAGAGTCTATAAAAACCCTGGCATGTTACTTCTTTCTTTGAAAAGCTCCTGGTAGGAGCATATAGCAGGGTTAATGTTCTGCTACAGAGGTACTGTAACTGACAATGGCTCATCTCTTACTGGTAGTTACACTCAGAAAAAGTTCACAGCCACAGAAGTATGAAAGAAAGGACAAGCATTTTTATTTTATTTTTTTGAAAGGAAGATGTGATACTAGTTCATACAGCCAGACTGCCAACATTAAGGACTAGTTCCCTAAAATCTGCATAATAGTTTTGTTAATTAGGAGCCAGATCAAAGGAAGACTTCTCTCCAAAAATATTATCCTCCAGCAGTATAGTTAGCTCTTCCTGACTAGCTTTGGTGAGGACATGTACATCAGAAAGGCAGACTGCATAGCAAAAAACCTCCTCATACCAATTAATACATCAGTGAATCAGCAGTCCAGAAAAGATTGAGTCTGCATCCTCTCCCCATACCACCCTATACCCTCAGAACAAGCAGCACAGCTAAAGCTTACTTTTCACTGCCATAAAGAGTGAATCAAATAGTCTTAGCAAGCAGCAACCCCTTTTAGCCAGCAAATGACCACTTACACTAACTCTAACCTCACCTCTCACGTAAAGCATGAGAATGTTCAAGAAATGCTATGCAGAGAGAGGCATGACCCTTTTCCTCCCCTCCTGCAGAGGAAGCCTATTTGCAACACCTGGACCAGTGAAATATTCTTGATAAGGCCCGTTTATCACTCTGGGCAGAGAGAGGATGCACCTGGCTTCAGCACGTTCTGGGCCAATAGGCAGAATTTCCCTAGCTCTTGCATGACAAACTGCCAGGCTGGAAAAAAAAATAGCTTTTTTTTTGGTTTTTTTTTTTTCTTTCTCATGTTGTGCTGTTCTTTGCATAGCATCAACAGTTACATTGCTAAATTGTCCATTGGTAATTGTTGCTACAGATAGTTGCTACACCAGGATATCAACAAGCTGCCTACATTTGATGAAACTTGTGAGTCAGAGGCAACAGGATTTCACACTAGCAACATCACTCCCTCAGTACACCACTGCTTCCACGTGAATGCAGCTCTGCACCCTTTGCAGAAAACATGTCCAGTGGGTTTGAGTTCACTCGTCCCTTACTGGATTTTTTCCTGAGCTTCTATGCATAGGAGTGCCTGATCTTTGTTATATCCACTGGATGAAGACTGTCATGCAGCCATTCAGCTCACCTGGGGCAGCAGATTTCTTACCAACTGCACATAACTGAGGACAGAATAGTTACTTGGAGCCTCTGCTGATGCCCACTTTGATTCTGGGGTTTCCGGCTGCATGCATGACCAGAACGGTTCAGAGCAGCCTCTTGATACTCATTTTAAATAAGTCATCGTTCTCAGAAACTTGCAAGATGGTTCACTGGTTCAAAAGATAGCTAATCCCATTTATCTGATTTACAAAAATAATCCTTATTTAAGCATCCTGCTTGCTTTACTAACTCTTGAGCAAAATACTCTGGAATTCATATGTATTCTTTGAAATGCAGTAGTGAAATTTAACACCTTATGTCAAAGATTACTACATTAATGCTACTTCCTTTACTTACATTCCCCATATTTCAGATATTGGAGATTTTCACCTTTTCAAAATCTTAGTTTTGTTTTTTTGCATAAACTGAACTTGCTTTCATGATTCAAGTTATCAAATTTGGCCTGAGTTTCCCAGAGTAGTAATTTATCCATGAACAACTGCTTAGTACACTTACTAGCTTCCTTTTCTGTGTTCTGTCTAAACAAAATGACAAAAAGGATTTTTCAGTTTAAGTTTTTCTCATTTTAAAGGAGTTTGGGAGGAAAAAACCCTTCCTTTACAGACGGTTTCTAGCCTCAGTTTTCAAATCTAGATTAAGTAATCCACTTTTCAGGCAACCCTACCAAAAAATCAATAAAACTAGTTTTTAAAAAACAATAAGACTTTGTTGTAAACTGAGCTTTGTCCCTTTGAAATTTGTAAAGCCAATTTTGAAATCGGCACTAGAATTTGTAAAAGCAAAACTGCACACTCAGTGGTCAGCAGCAGCACGCATCTTAGCATTTTAGCTCTAGCATCCCACAGATGCTCTCAGTCACACTGGCTTTAGCTAAGAGACAGTACACTCTGGCTTCTATGTGTTCTAGACTCCACGGTCTCAGAAAGTTTTAAGTTTTTCTCCTTTTCTCACTTACATAATTACTTTATTCCAAGGGGGGGGGGGGGGGGGGGGGCGGGGAAGCAAGAGAAAGACTATCCCAGATGGTAGGGGTGGGCTGTGGCTAATGTATTAACTGATGAACCCTGGTTCTTTTACTCATTTTACTGAATCTGTTGCTTACAATAAAGATTTTTAAGTACTTAAAAAAAAAAGTGCTTTTTAAAAAAAAACTTTATGATATTAAAATATTTAGGCAAATGTATGCCCATTTCTTTAGTACACATTCTACTCTAATACTTCCTGCCTGTGTTTTCTCTGTATTTTCTCCCTTTCTTTCCTTTTTACAACAACCGTGTTTAAAGAAGTGGCCATTTAGTCATCGTATCTACAGGAAGTTTTGACCTAATTTTAACTTTGCAATGTAAAGACAAACTACAAATTTTTATTTTATTTCTTTGAGGCAGGTAATATTTTCTGTCAAACATTATGAATATTTATGAATTATTCTTACCCACAGTAAACGCTGGAATGCTGGAATCATTTCTTTTGATGCAGGAGCATACAAGCTCCTTCACACTTCTTGCACTTGCAATGCTGATGTTTTCCCGTTACTCACTCTGACAAACAATGCAGAAGTCAGTGGCAAAAGGTTTTCTTCTGCCTAGCTGTATGCCTCTACATTACCCTGTGTCATGAAATTTAATGCTATATCAACTATACAGCCTTGCTCCTGAAACCTTAAAGGAGGAAAATGCAAACAATAACCGACAACTTTGTGTTCAAATTATTTTTTACTATGCCCAAAATAAATATTAGTAATTGTGTGTTGTACTATTTTCTACTGTATATAAAAATAGGGAAAAATCTTGCAAAGCTCACAGCTTCTTTTTCTCACAGAGTGATCAAAGGGCTTAAACTAAACTACAGAAATTAATAATGTTTCTTTGTAAAGTGGTGCAAATATTAGGAAGGAAAAAAGAAGTGTAATTTGCAAAAAAGTGTTATGACTGTGAGACCATGACCTCTGAATACAATATACATTTCAGAAGTGACCTCTCCCACATCCAGTGCCTCTGGCACAACAGAACCAAAAGAAAGGATGGGAGACTGAGGAAAAGTCCCTACCTTTTTTTTTTTTTTTTGTCATCAGTATCTTCAGAGGTGCTCAAGTCCGGTTTATAATTTTATTATTGGTCTTCAGAAATGTTATTTTGCACTCAACATAACCCACTAGCTGCTTCTAAAAATAAATTCAGTTTTTGTCTTCCTGTGACTTCAAATTCTGCTCTTGCATCACATGCAAATGGGTGAGCTGCACAGTTCACCTTTGCTTACACAGAGTGTTAATATTTTTTTTAACAGAAACAAAACCAGAACACTTCAACCACATTTCTCTGGGATTTTGCCGTCACCCCAACTGAACGTGAAGATGGAAGCAATTACTTACTTTTATCTATTTCCGCCATTTTTGAGCATCCTAGCTGATTACAAAACCTTTAATTCAAACTATTTTGTTTTCACCACACTATAATCTTTCTCCCCCACAGGATAACTGTCAGAATATAAAGAACATTCAAACTTCCTTATTTGTCTGTTTATCACTCAATGCTCAACAGAGGGATGAAGAAAAAAAAAAAAAAAGAAGTCGCAGTTCCTCTAAGTGGACTGCCTGAATATATTCTACGCTGCTATAGTTTATGGCCTCCAAGACTGCAAAAATACACAGCACTGCAAGCCGATACTAGCTCAGTACCGGATGGCTGTGCCCATGGATTAGGCTGCAGATTCAACCCAAGGGCTCAGGGGACAAAGCTTCTGTGGGAAAAAACCAACAGCATGAAAGAAGCCTAACAGAAAAGAACATTAAAAAAAAAATAAATTATGAACAGTGAATTCCCTTAAAAGGAATTATTTTGTTTTAAAATTGAAGTACTTTACAATGTATCATGTAATGTGGACAGACTGGGACTCTGCTTGCAGCTCTTCTACCGGAGTCAGTATCACCTAACAAAAGCATTTATTACCTTTGTCCAAAATAACATCCCTTCACACTAATCCGGCCAACTACAACACAAGGCTTGTGCAGTACAGCGCTGAAGAAGAAAACTGAATATGCTGGCAGAACACATGAAATTAAGAGCAATTGACTCTGGCGTCAGGCTCGTAGTGTTCAACTAGTCTCAGCACTTCTGGTTAACACACTACAGTTGTTTTCTTGGAAACAAAATAGGGAAGTTTGATAAGCAAGAAACATATTTTTAAAGACACTTTGACAGGCATCAAATCCTTGACAGACTATGCACCATTCAGACAGAAGCTCCACTTTCGTGTACGCTTGGCTTTGTTCAAAAGCGACCACGACAATGATGTATAAAGACATAACGAAATGTGCATTTTAGTATCTAAGTTCCAGATTTAGGTTTCTCAGACGCTGGGCCAGTGGTATTTATGTTCAGAAACACTGTAATACGGGACGGTTTCACGCTCGCTTTCAAGCGGGTGCGTTCCTAGCCTGGCGCTGCTGCCGCGACACGCGAGCCCCGCCGCGACACGCGAGCCCCGCCGCGACACGCGAGCCCCGCCGCGACACGCGCGCCGCCGCTCTGCCACCGCTCCGTACGGCGCTCCCGCCGCCCCGCGCCTCTCCACCCTTCCCTCCGGAGATGCCGAGCGCTCCGCAGCGCCGGTGACCCTGCGGGTTCCGCCGTCCGCCCCGCGCCGCCCGACCCCGACCCCGGCCCCGCCGCCGCACGGCGCAGCGCGGCCGAGGACGGGGCGGCGGCGACGGGCCAGCGGTCGGCGGGGCCCCCGTGCCGGCGGCCGAGCGCCGCTACTCACCGCTCCCCCGCGGGTCGCTCCGCACCGCGCCGCTGCCACTCGCCGCCCGGCGGCTCCTGCCGCTGCAGCCCGGAGGGAACCGGGGGGGGCGTCGGCCCTCGGGCGCCCGGGCCGGGCCGGGTCAGGGTACGGCCGGGAGCGGGGCCGGACCCGCGCGTAGCGCCCGCCGGTGCCGCCGCTTCCTCGTTTTCTCTCGCAGCGGCGGCCACTTCCTCAACGGGGTGTCGGCGCGCTCCCGCCTCCGCAGCGGGCGCAGCCACCGCGCCCCCGACCCGTCCCTCGGGCGGCGGGAGAGCGCCCGGCCGCAGCCCGCGGCCCCTCCCGTGTCGCTTCTCCCGGCGGCGAGGAGGGCCCGTCTCCGCCGGGCCCCGGGGCGTGGGGCTGCTCGGGACCGTGTGGCGCGGCCGTCCTTGGCGCCCTGCCGCGGGTCCCCCGTGCAAGCGGCGTTGCCCCGCGGGCAGCCGTGTAAGGTGGACGCTTGGGAAGGGGGGTCAAAATGTGTCGGGTGTGGGCTTCCCTTCAGAAGTATGTGCGCTCTCGGTGTCTACTGGAAGTTCTGTCTGTCGGTACTTCATACTTTGGTCAGAAAACGACCCTTTAGGGCGTTTCCTTCTGGAGCAACACAGGGGCCTACCACACCACAGTATCTCCCAGTTACTTTTCACTCGACACTCCCCCCCCCCCCCCCCCCCCCCCATCTCAATCAAAAATCCTTTTGTAGCAGTTCCAGGTGTGGAGGAGACTCCACTGTGCCCAGACACTGAGCTGAAGGAAAGACCCTCTCCAAGGCCTCCTCAGCACACGGTGTGACAGGGAATTAAATCCCGCCACAGATGCCCCCAAACAGCCAAAAGGTGGCAACCACCCTTTGGCAGGTACCGCACCGCAACGCGCTGCTCTTGCCAGTGGCCACGCTGTGCTCGTGGCTGATGAGTGGCACGAGGCGCCTCAGCCGAGGCAGGTCTCCTGCAGCTGTGGCTGTGCTGCATGACATGACATCGTGTCCCGTGATGGGCAGCGCTAGCTGGAGGTAAAGTCCACTTCCTTCTTCCCCGTAATAACTCAGTGTTAGCACTAATGTGCGGTACAGCTGCTGTTTTCAATGGTAAAAACCTGGTTCTCTTTCCTCATGGCAGAACGGACCGCACACCCCTTAGAGTTAATAGAGCCACCGAGGTACAAAACTCTCATTATTTCATACCAGGTAAAAAGGGCTCTGGTTCTGGTCCATTTCAGTGAGAGTTTTGGTAATTGCTGAGTTTTGGTAATTGCTGTAGTGGCCATGCATTTCTTATTGGCACTGACTACGTGTTAGGAAAAAAAAAAAAGTTAGAAAACCTAATTATTTGACGTCTTTTGATGGCACAGTTCTTTTCGTATCAATATACAAGTGTGAACAGAGCATAATCTATAGGAAATAGCTTTTGGAAAATCATTATTGGACTATGAACTGGTTTTTAAGGAGAATTCTTATCTTCAATTGGTGAAAAAATCATCAGTACTGCATGGCTTTAAATTGTACATGAGCAATTGTGCTGGACCTGCCTGGGGTGGAATTAACTTTCTTCATAGCAGACAGTGTGGTGCTGTGTCTTTGATTTTGGCTGAAACAATATTGTTAACATACTAGTAATTTGTCTATTCCTGGATACTGCTTGCACAATGTTGAGGCTTTCTCTGTCTCCCACTCTGTTCCTGTCCCCAGCACGTAAGCTAGAGGTGGACAAGAAAATGGGAAAGGACAGAGCCAGGATAGCTGCCCCCAGCTGACCGAAGGGATATCCCGCACCATCCTCAGCAGTCAAACTGGGGGTAGATGAAGCAGGACAGAGGAGTGGGGCTGTCTTCCAAGGTGGCCACTGCTCAGAGATTTGCTGGGCATCTCTATGCTTGTGGGAGGTGGTGAGTGAACATTGCTTGGTTTGGTTCGTTTTATTCCTTTTCATCACCCATTAAACTGGTTTTATCTTGATACATTACTTTTCTGGCTTTTGATCTTCCTACTCAGTCTTCAGTCCTTGTTATGCAGGGGGACCTGAGCAACTGGCCGCATGGATGTTTGGCTGCTGGTCTGGATCAACCCATAACAGCAGCAGAAGGGAAATGCAGTAAGGGAATTAAATGTTTTTTGATGCCACCCACAGTTTACTTTTTCTTTCATTTCATGTGAGATCTAATAAAAATAATTGAGTTCTGCTATACTGATATTTGTTAAGGGACTTAAAACAGTGGAATATATTATTTAATATTTTGCATGTAATGTTATGTATTATCATATCTTAACATATATTTTATCATTCTGAAGCTTTTCTGTGTTGTGTGGCTTACTCTATAGAAGGCTAGTAATCAGTAAAATTAACTCTTCTTTTTGTCTAGCAAAATTTGGTCAGAATATATCTGGGGTTACTGGAAGGATTCTTCGGATTTGTGGAATCTCCTGCCCAATATTAATACATACAGCAGAAACCAACAGTTTGCTCATAACCTCCGAGTAGTTGTGCTGTATTAAAACTAAAATAATTAACTTCATAACTCCTCTGTGCTTTTGGAGAACATCTGAGGGAATTTCAATACTTTCATTGTTGCAATATGATTTGGAAGACCTCTGCTTTCAGGAGCCATGACAGTTTGCTTAAGGCCAGGGTACATGTATAGTGATGGGAGGCTTTACAACTGCATGACCATGTGCCATGCCAATCAATGACTGTAGGAGAGCAGAGAGATGGAGCCTGGGTGAAATACCATGTCTCCTTCTGGTAAAATTCAGCCGTGAAGTCGGACTTACCCGTTACTGTAGACAAAGATCTCTCACAACGTAAAAAAACTGAATAATTTCTCACATACCATGGCACTGTTAAGCTGCTCTGGTGGTTCCACATGTGATCTGCCAGTTTTTTCTGCATAGTGAAAGGTGTTGTGGTTTAACCCTGGCTGGCAACCAAGCCCCACACAGCTGCTTGCTCACTCCCTCTCACCCAGAGGGATGGGAAGGAGGATTGGAAAGGAATGTAAAACTCAGGGGTTGAGATAAGAACAATTTAATAGGTAAAGCAAAAGCTGCGCATGCAAGCAAAGCAGAACAAGGAATTCATTCTCCACTTCCCATGGGCAGGCAGGTGCTCAGCCATCCCCAGGAAAGCCGGGCTCCATCACACTTAACGGTTACTCGAGAGGACAAACGCCATAATGCCAAATGTGACCTCCTTCCTTCTTCTTTCCCCAGTTTATATACTCAGCATGACGTCATATGATATGGGATACCTCTTTGGCTAGTTTGGGTCACCTGTCCTGGCCGTGTCCCCTCCCAATGTCCCATGCCCCTCCAGCCCTCTGGCTGGCAGGGCGCAAGGAACTGAAAAGTCCTTTTCTTAGTATAAACATCACCCAGCAACAACTAAAACCATCAGTGTCCTATCAATGTTGTTCTCACATCATAGCCAAAACACAGCACTGTACTAGCTACTAAGAAGAAAATTAACTCTGTTCCGGGTGAAACCAGGACAAAAGGAATTTGGATGACCCCTTGAACTCAGAGGACCTAACAGGTGGAAACAGAGGGTTATAGCTGTTGGTAATGATGAAATTTACACCACAGGCTTGTTTCAAATCTATTTCTTATCCTATCATGAATCACAATTGATTAGATCAATTGATTTAAAAGAATATTCCCAAATCTAATTTCTTTTCTATACTGGCTCTAGTATCAATATGATTTATAAGAAGTAGTTGTGTAACTGAGCCTCTCCAAAGTTCAGAAATTCTGAGTTATGAAGCATCTGTTCTGTTGCCTTCCCACTATCTGTCTTCATTGTTGCAGGGAATAGATGCTTAACAGAAAATACAAGTAGGTACGTTGAAATAGACCTTTCTTCCACTAGGCTACCATAGTGAAGCATTATTATTTATTTCATATACCAGAGGGAGTTTTTATGTTGGTTTGTGGCTTACAGGTATAGTGGAATTTGCAGATGTACTTTTGCAGATGTATTTTACACTGGTGGAATTCTACTCCAGTGCAAAGGGTACCACTGCGGCCTACTGTCAAAGTAATTACAGGGTGAAGCTTAGCATTTTTTAAAATGCTGTCTGTGTCTATAGTAGGAAACGCTAAGTAAGCTAAGCTGACGCTTTTTTGTCTGATTGAATGTTAAATTCTCTAAATTACATAGCAATAAAATATATACCACCACAGACAGACAATCTCATTTGAGGTTCAAGTTCTTGATACTTGACTATACCTATAACTAAAATTCAAGAGTCTCTGATAGGAGCAATTAATGTCAGTAAGATGGGACTCTACATCTATACAAAGAGAAGAAAGCAGAAGTGACTCACTTTGCCTAAGGAATATAAAATTTCTGCACAGTTCATTGAATTCAGTCATGGTCGGAACAAAAATGCATGCTATTTGGGAGTTATTTATTATCTACTTCATTTTAATTTTGATGGAAGCAGTGATTCAGTGTTAGTACAATAACAGTAAACAACATTTAGAGAAAATAAAAAACCAATAGTCCGAAAGCAGTGTTGTGACACAAAAGCAAATGTCCTGTCAGCAAGTACCAAGCTGGATCAGAAACTTCAAAAAGCAAGGACTATAATCTCATTTCCTTTAGCCTCTTTCTGTTACTGAAGGAGCAGCAAAGATCCCCATTTTATACAAGAGCCAGGTATTTCATATATTGTAAATACCAGCTATTTATTTCCTTAAGGATTTCACTTATTTATAACTGAAATTAAGTGGAAAACAGTAGTACCAATCTTTAAGGAAAAAAGAGTACAGTTACACAGAAATAAACGGGGGAGGGTGTGCAGCAAATTAATTGACCTGCTAGCTTCACTGTGAGAATCTATAAATTATGACTGTTTTGGTTATGTACTAATTTATTGCTTTGACTAGAAATGCCAGTAGCAGTATTCTATGTTATATGAATTTAAGAGTAATACTTAGAAAATTCAGGGCAATCAAGGTATTTTATTTGCCAACTTACACTAAATGTAATATCTGCATTATTTTATGTCCATATAACAATTTAATTGCCAAAGTTTTGCATGTAATAGCCACATTTCTCACCTTTCCCTCTATTTTTACCTTAAACCAAAAAATAGATCACACTTATTATGTATGTCTGTTACAAAATCATTGATGGTTTTGCTCACTAGTGATTAAGAGTAGTCTCAGTGTGTATTCATAACACGTGAAAGATCACAATGTGAGGAGGTGTGATATCTACATTTTTAAATATATCTGGGACAATGCAGGTGCAGTCTAAAATTGTAGATTAACTGAGAAAAGTTGTTTCCTGAATTTATATGACTTTACAAAATATGTAGTTATGTTAAAGTGAAGATGTAGGCTTGGCAAGTCCAGTCTTTATGACTTCAAATACCAGACACCCATGGCTAGTTATGGGTACTAGCTTTTGTTTTTATAGCAATGATGTGTCTGTTTAAACCAGTATTAAAGAATGGTACATTGAGAACACTGGCTGAAAGAAGAAAAAGCATATACAATAGCAGGTTACGATAGAACAAAAAGCAGGTTTGGTTGTTTTTTTTTTTATAAAGTAAATTGTTCTTTAAAATACTTGCCTAACTGTAACACAGAAAATTACCAAGGCAGTGGGTAATAAAGAGCAGATAATAACATTTTTAATAAGTCTTGAGCAAAACCCTTAAGAAGAATTTATTCACAAAAGAATGGATAAGCTCTGCTTTGGATGAGAACTAGCATAAATAAATTTTACACACACACACACACACACATATATATATATATATATAAAATCACCTTATACCTGTCAGAATATTGAGTAGCTATGGGGGAAGATTCTGTTTCAGCATCCTTTCCACAAGCAGTTCAGTCTGTAAAATGCTGGATCTATGCTTTCCGTGAGCCATCTTAGACTGCCTCAATCAACAAACAGGAACAGTGTTGGAAGCCAGTATGACAGAGCTGAGGATTGCATTGAGAAGTCATACTGTCTGCAGAAGCCTTTTGTTTTTCCATCATTGGTTGTGTTCTGATATGCTAGAGCATGGAGACCACATTCTCTTGGTCTTGTGCATTTGGGATTCCCATTGATTAAGCGGTAAGTTAATAGATGGGGTAATCCACCTCTTGCATATTGTAATGAATAATGCCTAGATTCCTGTGTGGACATGCTAAGAATATGAGAGCAGAGCCCTACTGGATGGAAACATACTGGTAAGGGGGACTGCCCAACGTGAGACATGGAGTATTATTAGCAGGCATGCCTCCTGGTCCTATGCGTTGGTATCTAAAACTAATATATGTTCATGAAAATAGTAGAAGCAGCTACACTTCTGCTGAACCTAGAACATCAATGAATAGAGACAAATGGACAAGAAATACAGATCCTGGAGAATATGTGGAAATGGAAATGGAATAAAATGTTCCCAGTGTAAGCCTACTGATGGCCCTCAAAATTCCTAATTTTTTATTTTTCAATGTAATGTTGGACTTAGTATAACCTGTAAATAAACAGTACAAAATACTTAAACAGTATTATTTACATATTTATATAGATAATTCAAAAGAGCGTGACGTTAATTCAGGATAAGCCAAGCTTATGTGACTTTTCTACAGTATTTCTCCCAAATTCTATGCTTCAGAGAGACTTCTATTAGTTGGGTGTCTTATGTCATGTCTTTGTTAATGGGCACTTCTCTAACCTCAAGGACTGGGAAGCAGACATGAGAGAGACACACAAAGAGAAACTGCAGGGTCAGCTTGGATCCAGCTGTGGTTTTATTCTGTCTGTAACATGTCAGCTATTTCCTACAAAGCCAGCCACTATCTTTGCACTGTCTGGTCTAGAACCTCCTATTTGCTTAGACGCAGTGCTGACACAGTCTGCATCTGAGTATTGATGCTTAATCTATTAAACCTTTCTAGAAACCGAATTAGCCGTCATCCATAGTGCTCAGAGCTAATAATGTAAGCTGGACCCACATTGCTTCCTGAGGAAGCAGAAAGAGTGTTCCCAGTAGCAAGAAGTAGTCCTCTGTGAGAACAGGCTGGGGAGACACCCAGTATGTCTCTTCATGAAGCCAGTTTATAATTGTTACAGATTCTGACTGAGGCACAAAGAGCAGATGTACTATTTCTGGATTAGTGCTAGCCCTGGAAGAGGTACGGTGCATTTCCACATCACTGCACTTGAACTAACGAGTCCTGTCAGATCTGAGCTGACCTTGTATCCTGGTCATAGTTATTCTTCCAACCAAACAGCACAGGCATGTCTAATTCAGGGTTCACTGTAAATGAATCGGGCTATAAAATATTATAAAATAATTTTTGCAATGCAAAATATTAACTATCTGTTCTCATAACCTACTTTCCTGCCTTTACAGTCAGACCAAACACATCCTTAATATCAGAGTCCTCATGCAGAATTTAGTTTTAGTTTGCTTGCTGCTGCAAGGTAGCTGGGGCATTCATACTGAAGCAATATACCTGAGATGTTGTAACCCAAAGAATGTCTCGAAGTTGCACAAATAGCACTTTTCATTTTTCCATCATATTTTTTTTTCTGAGACTTGACTTAGCATTGACTTAACTTTCCCACAGTCCACCTCTGAATAAAATCTACACGAAAGTTAAAAAAGACAAACCAAAACAAAATTTGCAACCGTTTCAAGTGCTTTGAAAAATTCTGTGGCAGAATTGATTAGGGAATTCCTCCCTCATTGGATTACAAGAACGTTATCATGCCTCCCAGCCTATAGAAGGAGCAGAGGTATGGCTGTTCAAACAAATATGCCATTTATACTGGTACTCATGTCCTAATTTTGTATGTCCAATAGGATTTTACCAGAAAGAAACTGTCATTCTAAAAGCTATAAAAATGCATGTTATCAGGAAGAGAGATTTTCTACCAAAAAGCAGGATTTCACAATCAGAGGTTACTAACCCTGAAGTTTTAGGTTGATTGTCTTCTTTTTCTTTAATCTGTACTGTGAGAAAGATACAAAATAAACCCAAAATTTGCTAGGCTCTAAGAACATGTTTTTCTCTCTACGGGTACATGTATACACACACGTACATATTTTAAAACAATCTTTAATGGTCTATCTTGAACTCAATTGGTTTGAACTTAAACATGCCTTTAAAAACATACTTGCCTTTAGAATTGTGCAAAGCCACGAGAAAGAATTAGATCAGTGTGATAATAGTGTTTTTTTCCTCTGTGCCACTACAGATAAGGTCCAGCTGTTCTGTGCAAGAACTGAAGCAGCATATGGCCGTAGAAAACCTTCAGAGCTCTAGGAGACAACCCAGAAGCAACATCCATCTTAAACTAAAAATGAAGTTCCAGAATGCAAAATAATGAAAAAATGTTTAGAATGAATCATGAATATGGGACAGCTGAAATCTCTCTTTTATCTTTCCTTCAGAATGTGAACATGGGAAAAAGTGTCTCAACCAAGTCTCTGTCAAAGACAACACAAATGCACATGAAAAAACATTTGTAATTTCTTGAGAACTGAAACTGTCGGGGATCTCACAGCTTTAAAACAGAAAGCAGAAGTTAGCTTGATTTTAATCTTATTTACATTGATTTTATACAATGACTGTATGTCTAGTAGAGGGCTTGATTAACGCTGTCAAAATTATCCTTTATGTCTATAATAACTTTTCTCTAGCCATGTTCATGGTGAAACAAAACTCTTCAGATGCTGCACTGAGAAGCTGAATGAACAAGCTTTATGTGAAAAAGAAATATTTATCTAGATTATTTTTAAAAAGTAGACATTATGCTTGAGTCAAAACCAAAAAGGATAGTTAGGGTATCACTGTGAGGTCTTAGACACTGTACTGCAAGGCAGCCCTCATTGGGAGTGGAAGTCAAAGCACTTAACTATGTCCAGCAGCCTTAACCACACATGAATGATGTCCTTGCAGATGTGTCATGACGACAGCACTTATACTAACTAGCATGTGAGGGGGAAAGAACCAAGGCATGCTATATGTTAACTATCAAAAGGTGTTCTTTTGTTGTTAGTCTCTTTCTTCTTCTTCCTTTTTTTTTTTTAATTTCTAAATCTGTGATACAGCACGCATCAAAAATTAAACTAAACTAGTTTGAAATTCATAGTTTTTTAAAAGGACCAGGTTCCTTCAGCCTCTCCTGTGTACCAAGATGTTTTTTTTTTTATGAGGTATTGAGCGTAAAACACTTTTCTGTATTTAGCAGTTTTCAAGCGAAAATCTTGAAGGACCATGTGTGCATGCTGTACTTACTATCTTCACGTTATAAAGCAGAAACCAACCTCTGAGGCTGGAGACAGCTATGTAACAGAAAAAAAGTTGAAGATGTTGGTTACAGTGTGGAGTCTCACTGAAACACCTGGAGCGCTGATGCTTGGTCCCTAGTCCCTAGTCTGATTCATCTCTTGCAAGCCATACAGCAGTGTAGAGCCCAGGCTGCCAAAGCAAAGTCTGCATCTGACCTCTAAATGACGTGGCTGCAAGCCTGGAAGACATGGACCATGGAAAACAGAAATCATTGAATCCCGCCAGTTTTTTAAAAAAACCACTATAAATGGATACCATTGCCCTAGATTGCATTCAAATATTCTTCCATCTTGCAGATTTTCAAAGAAAGTAAAGGTGTTTCATGGTGTTTGCTCTTTTTATTAGCCTCACCAGTCAGACAAGAAAAGGTTTATAAAGACATATTGATGGGTGAAGGAGATTGTAATTGCAAGATTACAGGTTAAAGAAAGATTTACGCTGTATCAGCTGGCCTTGGACTCTTATTTTAAAGGGACCATATTTCCACTGTGTTTGTGAGATGCACTGTATTCCCACTCGGGGTTGTAACTTTATTCAGACCTCACCTTCAAGCCTTTCAAGAATTCAGCTAGCAGAAATTCTGGTTACATTTTCCCTCACTTTTTTTTTTTTTTTTTTTTTTTTTTTTTTTTTACTATTACTTTAGTTAATCTTAGTGAATTATTCTTCTCTCTACATGGGCTGCTGCAGCAGTTACAGCCAAACAGCTGTTGCTTTCCCAACTCAATTCATGCACCTTTTAAAGCTTGAAAAATGAATCAGTAGCAAACTGAGAGTGATGCTCCTAGTTGGCCTGTGGAGCTAAGAAACCACACAGGTTGCTGAGACCACTAGTTGGGTATTTCAGGAGGATACCAGGCAACTGATCAGGAAAGACAATGGGACATCAGGATTCAGGACATCCCGAAGATATCTCCAGGTTTCTTCATAAAATGTGTTAAAAGAAACAGTGGACTTTTGTGGTTACTCTGATTGCATGGAGTCAGAATTTTTAATGTCAGATTTTAGTCAGCTTTGAGGCTAACCCTGTGTTGTTTTTAAATTCTGCATGTGCCTTGTTTTTTGACATGAATATAATCGCAAATTCCTTTTTCTATGTTTCCATTAACTCATCTTGGCTCACCCATATTTAAACACTTAGAAACCTGTGATGAGCCCCGTTTGATCATACTAGGAGTTCATCTGTGTGTCTCTATATTGCTGTAAGGCAATGGTAGACCCCATGCCTCTAGGGACAGCTGACTTACTTTTTATAACTTTCTACATCCTCACATGCACATGTGGACATTTGGAGTTCCCGCCGTTCTCCTGCTTTTGCTCTCACTCTCTCTCTCCCCGCTCCACTCCCTCCCCACAATATATATATTATTATTCTGTCATATCTGTAACTCTTGCAAGAGGAGTAAATGGGGTTTCATCTCTTTCAGTACATGTCAGTGGAAGGTCGGCATGGGTTTTAACACTGTGCACTCTGTTAATACATGCTGTAAGTGTTACTACTTTTGAGCTTCTGTCTCCTCAGTAGCACCATCTGCTGCATTCAACCAAGTAAGGAAAATAATTTATTTTTTATTGAATATAATAAAGTATGGGAAAATGTTATGATGAAGCATCAAATTTATTCTTTTATTGTACCAAATCTATAAACATCTCATTCAGAAGTTCTGCAAAACATCATGATGTGAATGCACAAAATAAGCTTCCAATTTTTTTTCCAATGTATAACCCATGAGGTTTATGACATTTCAGGACTTTATAAGGCATATCCCCAGCCCAATGGGTGTAAACCCAAGTATGACAAATAGTAATGCTGAGGTGTATGAATAGGAACAAGGTAAAAATAAAAACCAAAAAGAGAAAAAGCAAGAGACCTTATCTAAGGAAACAATATGTAAGAAAATGTACCTGGTATGCATTGACACACATATAAACATAATACAATAAAGACCATTGAGGTCACAAAGTTAAATAATTTGAGTAAAGAAATGCCTGAATTTAAGGTCATGTGCAGAGTTTTAAGTCATCCTGCTTGATTTGCAGAAGACATCTTCTGAAATGACATGGCCCATAAGCAAGCTTTTCCAGGAACCCTGGCTCATGGCATAGACAGGGTAGACTTGCTCTGGCAGTGAATCAGGTTGGGTAGAGATTAATTCTGCTGATGGGATTCCTGTGTTATTTTTAGCTTGACTGGACATTATTTGGTGAATGAGGGTTTGCCTGTGAAAGGAATGCAATACCTTACATACACATAGAAGTTTAAACGGCAGTAATTCTGCACTGAGCCTCCTCTGTGAATACTCTCCACTACAGCTGACAGTGCCTTTCTGTGTGTTAGCTTACCACACTTTCAGCGAGGAATGCCCTTCCTCCCATCTCCCTGTCCTTCTCCTCCCTATACATGGAGGGTGGCTGTGACTGCCTGCACAGGATGGTTGGGAGGACAACTGATGCCGTGCCAGCCCAGATTACAGCTTACTGCCCTGCACGTTTTGGCTGTTGGCAGGCATTAAGAGAAAATGAAATGTTGACAAGTCACTTACTAAGTAACTGCTAATCCCCTTATGAACTGAATGAAGCAGGGGCCTTGTGATAATTAGTTTCTGTTTGTAACATTAGTGATTGTGTACTGTACAGCATGAACATAGCTTAGTGTATTATGGTTACACACGTGACCAGTCCTAACGTTTAAATTTTGGGAGCCTAACTTTGCAACTCTTATACAGAACTTAGCCAAAGACAAGAAAACAAATATTTTTCTCACAGAATACTCCATGCCATAAATCAAATTCTTGTTTCACTGCACAGAGACACTAGAATTCATCACTGAATGGCTTAAAATTATTTTAACATAGGCAAAAAATATCTTTATTATGGCATTTTGGGGGGAAAAGACAAGCTGTTTCTGATGAAATTTAGAACTAAAATTATGAAAGATTCAGTTTTACACAGACAATGGAGCCTGCAAAAAATCACTCTTAGAGGTCTGATGAAGTTATAAGCAACTGACATCAGGGCCTCCTGGAAATGTCATGAACCTCAGCTCCATGTAGTGCTACAAATCTATCTACAGCACTTGCCTTGTTCTATTTTTTGTTTACATTTCTGTTTCACAAAGGCTAAAAATATTCAGAGATTTTTTCAGGACTAGGAAGTGAGAAAGGGGAAAAGCTAAATAACTGTTTGATATGATTTTCTTTTATTCTGATGTTCTTTCCTGTTTTAGAAACATTCTTGAAAGCTTCCCTTGTCAGTTTAAGGGTCTACAGGAAAACTTGTGAACCATGTGATGATCAGCGGTTTCATCCCAAGAGCTCAAAATAGAGAGAGGCAATAGATATATACATCAGGTAAATATGAGTAACATGAAATGGATGGCTGGTGACTGGTGGTTTATACCTGAAAAAAAATGAAATATCACATAATGAAAATCATTACCTCCACAAAGGTATTTAACTGATAGCCCAGGTGGTAATCTTGGAGAAAACAGAATGATGGGCACCGGCATCTACATACACTGGACACTAAAAGCAATGGAGTTGGGTTTTATCTGAGACACATTATTTGAATAGTTGAAACTATGATTGTTCTGTAAGTCAATTAAAAATCATCTTTCCCCTGCACTGCCAGTCCAGTACTAGTAATTACTGCCATGTCCATCCACACTTTCTCTCCTTTTGATTTACTTTCTTAATGGATGACAGTGCTAGAGTACCTAATAGATAGTTAGCTGGAGTATGCCAAAAGTAGTGGATTAACCAGACCGTGGGGTCTAAAGTTACTTTTAAAATCTGCACTTCAGTCAATCTGAGACAGCAGCGTATAATATTTAGTTATGCAAATATTTGTTAATTTAGAACAAGCAAACATCAATGACAAAAATCAGCTGCTGTGACAAGGAGGACTTCCCATATGTCATTCTGACCTCACCAGAACTGTTACTCAGTCACAGTAACAGGCAGTAACAGCAAACTGCCTTCTCACTGCAACACACAGTTCCTTAGTTCCTTAACTAAGCTCTGGTGTGAGAAAAAGGTTGCCTTGAGAGTGCCAGTTAGGCAGAGGGCTGTATGACACAACAGTACAATTCACCACAGTAAACCTGTCTGGTGCTGTTTCATCTTAAAATGATGCAGCTCAGATAAAGAAGTAGTTTGCATTAAAAAAAAAGAACATAAAAAGCCATAGGATGGTCCAAACTTCCCTAACAGCAGCGGAACAACTTCTAGTCCTGACCTCATAGGCTCAGAGAAGTGTGCTTGAGTACATAGTTGCATGAAACTGCACGAAATGACTAAGTAGTCATGGAGCAATGACACATACAGCTTATGGTACTGTCAGTTTTCTGCACAGGGTATTTACCCATTTATGCCTGAATACAAAGTGTGCTTAACAAAACTGTGGGTGGAATGAAACTGAGAGGCATTGCAGGTTGGAAAACAGTATTAGAATTCAACATGGAAAAAAAAATATGGAACAATGTTCAGGAAAATTAACCCAAAAATTAACAGGAACAAATACAAGAAACTACAGGTAGGAAGGATTATCAGTGGCATGAATGAGGGAGAAGATTCAGCTGGAGATAACAGTTCTTTCAAAAGTGATTTAAAGGTTATATTTTATAACAAGCTTCATGTGAATTAACAACATAATGATACTACAAAACACCCTAAATGTTGTACTGGAATTTACAAGGAGAACAGTCAGAGAAACCCTCCTTCTGCTCCAGGCAGCATTACTAAAGCTGTGTGTGGCTGGAGTGTTTTTTTCTGCACAATTTTCAGTAGTGGGCACATGCATTGCCAGGAACATGTAGGCAAACTGTCTAGAGTGAGATACTTGGAGACAGTTCAGTCCCAGTCCACAGAACTGCTGAGAGGTCCAGGAACCTGTAGGGCTGTTATTAGGGAGAAGCCTGAACAAAAGGTATGATGGTGACCTTTATGTTTAAAAAAAAAAAAAGGGGGGGGGGAGGGCTATAGAGAAAGAAAAATAATCTGTATACTCTGCAAAAAGTAACTATGACAAGAAGTAATATACTTAAGCTGCAACCAAAGATGTCCAGTATAGAAATGAGGAAAAGTATTCAATAAAGAGGGCAGTGAGTAACTGGAATAAATAGCGTGGGCAGGTTGTATAATCACTGCCTTTCAAAGTTTTCAGAAACAAGTCTCTGCCATATACCTCATACAGTCCTGTGCTGGAAAAGAAGCCTGACATGGAAGCTCTCTCGCTGTTCCTTCCAGGTCTAGTTTTCTGCAAGTCTGTCCAAGGGAATGTACAAAATTTTACTTCTACACTTAATCTGAAGTTAATAACAATCCATGCTAGTTTGCTTTATGTTCCCAGCAGGCAGCTTGCGGCACTGTGGGAGCTCCTAGCCCCAGCCACAGGCAAATGTTCACAATCCCAAGTTGTTTCCTGATTGCGCATGAGTAAGCTTTTGGCTTTCCTGGGTTTAAAGTCCAAATGAAAATCTTGTTTCACTGGAAAGATATAACCTAGAAAATTCTCTCAAGATAATATTTTGTTAACTGTTGTTCAGGAAGTTATAAATTGCATGAAATAAAGATCTCTACCACTATACACTCAGAACATGTCACTTTTTGCACATTTTTTCTATTATCATCATATCTTCCAACAATAGTTGTTCTGACATCCTTAGCTGAATCTCTGTAAAGAAAAGAGATTTGAAAGATGAAGCTGCACTTACACAGATTGTCAGCTGTTAAGCTATTAGGCTGACATTATTCAATGTATCATCTAATGCTTTCAGTTTGCTTTAGTTTATTAGGATATATAACATATAAAGATATTAAAGATCAAGGCTACAGGTGATGGACTTTTGCTGCAGCAGAAGCAAGCTGGCAAGCTGCAACAAAGCTTTTAGCATTGGTCAGGTTCTACTGTCCGTACTGTTTCTCCTTCCTCCAGAGGCGAGGCGAGGCCAGGCCAGGCCACACTGCTCCTCCTCCATTCAGGCCACACTTCCCACACTCCTCAGGGCTATTTAGCCACTTTGCAGGAGTGAGCTACAGCTGCACATCATCCATGTCAATCAACCCACTGCCTCTGAGGCAAGGCCACAGCTGCATGTTATCAGTGTTAATCAACCCACTGCCTTCATTCCTCTACAGACTTCAATGGCTGATTTTCATTAAAAGGTACTATACTAGGATATTTAATATTTTTAAAATTATAGAGAAGAAGGAGGGGGCTCAAGGGTCTAACTAATTGGTTTAAAATAATCCTGGGAGAGTCCACAGGTAAATTCAGCGAGAAGGATTTCAAGGGTAATGTTGTACTGTGTGGCTCTTTGGCTCTGGGACAGATATTCTCTTGTGGGTTTGCCCTCCCCAGCTAGCTAGCACAACCCTTGCTGACTGTTCTCACAGCCAGAATTTTTGACTGCCTGATCACTGTGATATCACTGACGTTTTTTGCATTGGTTCCTTCCAAGTTACTCAGTGTAGTAATCCAAAGACAACAGTTTATACATAGCTTGTTTGGCAAACATGGATTTAAATGTGAATGCAGAATTTCAACAATACATTTGAGAGACTTATACGAACCAGCTTACTTCAAGCAGAAACAACAGGATTACTTTGCTGCCTAACAGCATTCAGTTCTCGTCCATTCTGGAGGCACCGGTGATGCCTGATGTGACAAAAAATAAAACAGTTTACACACCTGCCCATTGACAGTTATACTGAAAACACCCCCTCATTTCACACAAACCATTAATAAGTCAGTAGAAGATAACTATTTGATGTTGAACAAGGTTGAAGATTGCATGGTGATGCTCTGGTGACCCATTTGTTATGAATTCATGAGGCATTTAGTTTCCTCAGTTTTCACTCACACCTCACTTATTTATTATATCATCTGTTCACACAAGAGTGAATCCCATTGCCTGCAAAGTGCCTAAACTGAGATAATGCATGGCTCAATCTTTTGAAGTAAAAAGCCTGAGTGAAAAGGTGAATCTGCAGGGACATAATTCCAGGTGATAGATTGAGTCGTGCTTGGAGGTAGCCTACTTGAGGAAAATAGTTTGTGACGTGTTAGGATGCAAATTTACACTATACAATTCACACTCTGCATGAAGAATTTATGTTAATCCACAACTCTTAGAAAGGGTCAGATCCATCCCATTTAATTTTAGACATAACTTATCATCTGAATGGTATGTATATTTTGTATAGGCCAGTAATCTAGAATCCAACAATGGAGACAGTGTTGAAAGATGATTAATTATATAGCAAGGTAAGTGTCTAATGTAAGGGAACAACTCACCTTCTGTGTTTTCTCACTCTTTCTCTCTTTAGACTGTAGAGACAGTTTAGGCTAGATGTCTAGCTTCTGAATGGCTGATGTTATATGAGCGGGATGCCACCTGAGAGCTGTGACTCCTTGCAAGTGTCTGAATGAAAGCTTATCTGCAGGTCTACATGTGGAGCCATCTCAGTTACAGGGTTAGTAACATATACCCATAGATTACACTCTTGGAAGAATACCAAACTAAAGTTATTGGACATGTATTTTGACCTGTGGGTTTCCGCTTCATAGGTTTCTCAAATCATATCCTAACTTAGTTAGATTTTTATATATAAGTTATTAAGGAAAGAGACCAAAATAAAGGGACAAAAGTTGCAAACTATTTTCTTGCTCTGGGAATAACATACTACATATAAATATTTGCTCTGACAAAATAAATGACGTTCCTAACAAGTCAGAAATTATTTTTTCAAATAACTAAGATATTTCTCCTTAATTGCTGTTAGAGGAGGACTGTGGTTAAAATAACAAGACTCTAGCTTGCTTGAATTAATGAGCTTGACAGATGTTATAATTTCTTCCAGTGAAGTGTGGGAACATTCACCAATAATTAAATAAATCTGAATGTTCTGTTGACTGCATGCATTCTTACAAATTACTAGACACATTTATATATTTAATTAAAAGATTATGACACTATCAATTTCTCTATAAAGTAACCATAGATACTAAATGTTGTACAATGTATTTTACCTAATATTGGTATAGTTGTGAGGATGAGCATGCAACCTCTTTTTCCAAAAAGAAACTTACTAATCTCTTCAATGTCCAAACTAATTTATCTTGTCTTAAAACAAAAGACTAACTTCTGCTTTGGGCTATATTTTTTGCAATCCAAATGAAAGTCAAAGGAATTATATGTAGAATCTGATGGAGTTTACAGTTTATTTGGACACCTCACCTCCTGTCTTGAGGTTTTAGCTGGGAGGTCTTTTAGGTTCATCAGATTTTGCAAGTGCCAGCTTGACAAGCCTCTGTTCTGTCTTCACTGAAAGGGTGGTGAAGCATTGGAACAGGTTGCCCAGGGACGTGGTGAAATAACCATGCTTGCAAGTGTTTAAAAAAAGTGTAGATGTGGTTCTTACGGTCATGGTTTAATGGTGGGCCTGGCAGCCCTGGGTTAATGGCTGGACTTTAAATGTCTTTTGCAACCTAAATGATTCTATGATTCTATTATTTGTCTTCATTTGTTGATTTTTTAACATGAATAGGAACATCAGTCAAGAATAATGTCTTCCACAATATCTGGGGAGAAAGTTATCGGTATATTTTGATACCTTGTTAATCAGAACAAGTCATAATGAGTAAAAAACTGCTGTTAAATATCAGTAAGTGAACTACCATTGATCTCAAAAGACAGAAGAATTGATAAAGGGAAGGAAGAGGTACATCAGTGGCAAGCAAATGTGGATTTAAAGCCAGCTTCAGTCAAAACATCTTTGCAGAGATGCCTTAACTGAGTGTGCTAGTTTTGGCTGGAAGAGCTAATTTTCTTCGTTTTAGCTAGTATGGGGCTACGTTTTGTATTTGTGCTGGAAATAGTGTCGGTAATTCAGGGATGTTTTAGTTACTGCTGAGCAGCGCTTTCACAGAGTCAGGGCCTTTTCTACTTCTCACACCACCCCATCAGCAAGTAGGCTGGAGGTGCACAAGAAGCTGGGGGGGGACACAGCCAGGACAGATAAATCCAACTGACCAATGGGATATTCCAGACCATGTGAGGTCATGCTCAGCAATAACACAAGGTGAGAAGTTGGCATGGGGGGGCTGCTGCTTGGGACTGGCTGGGCATCAGTTGGTTGGTGGTGAACAATTGTTTTCATTTGTATCACTTGTCTTTCTTGGGTTTTATTTCTCTCTCTTTGTTATTTTACTTTTCATTACAAATTATTATTATTACTATTTTCATTATTATTTTATTTTATTTCAGTTATTAAAAGGTTTTTATCTCAGCCCACAGGTTTTCTCATTTTTACTCTTCTGAGTCTCGTCCTCCATCCTGCTGATGGTTAAACTACATCCAGCTGGGGTTAAACTGCAACACTGAGGATTGCTGTTTTGGTTTTAAAGTGGTAACCAAGGCCATTTAAAATAATCAGCAGAGTCCCAGGTAACTGGTGAGCTCTCAAGCAGCATTGTAAAGTGCCCTTGTGAGATCTTGGTGAGTTCATAGCAAATACTTGCATATATTATCCATAAAGGATAATTGGGTAAAGAGTCAAAACATCCTCGCTTCTCAGTTCCCAAACATGACCTCACTTCCAGCTTTACCTCCTGATTTACAACTCCTTTTATGATTCTCGCTTCTGCAAGTTTATTTTTGTTCAATTAATCCTTTACTGTCACATTCCACAGCTCCTACTGAGGTCATTACTCTTATTTTGGGAACAACTGTTTTTGATGAAATGTTTTAACTAGTGTTTCACCTTTTTTAGAACTTAATATAATATCCAGACTGGCACCCAGAAGCCAGCTTTTACAGATACAAGATAACTGTTGCTTCTTAGAGTTTGTATTAGTCAACTGCTACCTGTACTCCATAAATTATTTACCTCCTCTGTGAACATAAAGCATCCTCTGCTGTGTCCATTAGGGCACAGCCCATTATGTACTATCGCTTTGGGCAGGGGTCCTCAAACTATGGCCGGTGGGCCGGATACAGCCCCCGGGCTCCTCAATCCGGCCCCCAGTATTTACAGACCTCCCCCCCCCCGAATCCCCCCCGCCGGGGGTTGGGGGGAAACCAAGCAGCCACAGATGGCTGCCTGCCACTGCATCCGCGCCGGCCCCCTGGTTAAAAAGTTTGAGGACCTTAGGGGGCCTTCAGTGACGGCTGCTATTCTGAAAAACACCTGAAGTGAGGACTAAAAATTCACCAATTCTAAGGGTAATATCTTTTTTCATCTGCCTTTAAAGGTACTTCCACAATCAGTTGCCTGTAACAATTTTATACATGGCATAGTATTTTATAATGCTATCATTACTGAAATACCACTTAATGGGTTTCATGGAGTCTCCATCTGTCCTCACTGTCAGTGGAAAAACACCTGCCTGAAATAGTTTTGTTTGGTTTCTTTGTATAATTTGCTTTGGGGGCAAGCATAAGCTAGTATTCAAGCAGGGGACATCATACTGAGACTTCTGTGGAAAAACTTAGATATGACTTGAAGCATTTTTACTCATTTACAGCATCTTGTAGTAACTTGTTATCAATATTACAATAACATATGACTACTGCAAATACAATCCATTTACTTAATCCAAGTCTTGCCACTCAAGGCTGGTAAAAAAGAAAATTAATTGGCTATCAAGAGCTGTATTCAGAGCTTCATAATGTAGGACATAATGTCTGGAAAACCATAACCAATCCTTTTAAAATACACAATGATTCCTAGCACATCGTATTTCAATACTGAGCATAATATAGTGAGGTAGGCCCTTAGTAAGCTTTAGCAGGGTTAAGATGTCATATTTAATAACAATAACAAAGTTCCCACTCACTTCAAAAAGCAGAGGAGTCCACTGAAAGACTTCCATTCCTTTTCTTCCTCCATCTTTCTGCACTTTTCTGAGCAGTGTCAGAGAGGCAGATTTTTCCTCTGTGTCCTGTGTATCCATTTGATGTCATTTAAGCCATCCTTTGATTTTTCAGGATAGTTATAGGATTCATTACTGCATTTAACATCTTGCAGGAAAAGCATTGCCTCTGACGCTTCTGAGGAATTAGAGGTCTCAGTAAGGTGCTGTTTGCCTACAACCATGGTGGAATGAGTGCTAGGTGCCAGGTTATTTGGCCCCTTTCCTCCATTTTTCCAGGCCAGGTGCATGCACTGGCACACAGCTCACATGCCAGGTCTACAGGGCTGCGCAGTCAGAACCATTAAGTGGTGCGATCCTCACTTAGTGCTGGATAAATACATACTAAAGGAGAGGCAAGTAGTTTGCAAGCTCACTATAAGCAAGTCTCAACAGAGAAAGCTGGCAGTGCTCCACACCTCACCCGCCAGATTGTTCCTGGTACTGTAGGGCTCAACAGCATTTTTAAATGTTTCTATTCCTTTCTTTTCCCAGTTATGAGACTTCTGACATATTCTTCTCTCCCCTCTTGCTTTTGGCTCTGCTACTGATAACACACAGCATGGAAAGCCCAGCTTGATCTGGCTAAGTGTGTGTCTAGGGATTCTCTGAGGGCACTGTCTCTACCCTCCCCAAATCCTGGTTTCTGGTGTACTGTGCATTACAGTACACATATACATTATCTTGGGCTCTGTGAAATGTCCCAGTACACCAGTACTCTGTTGATAAGCCTAACAGTCTTCTTGTATATTCAATAGCAAAAAATCATGTTTGTCAAACGAGGCTAAGTAAAATATAAAAATTTGATTGATTGCATTAGCCTGCAGTTGATGTATCAACGCAATGATTTTGGATTCGGTTCCTGCTTGTATTTTAGGTTCTCTTGTTCAACTACAAGTCCAACAATGCAAAGCCTTTCTCATCCACCATTTTAGGTATCTGATATGGGATATAGTCTGATCTGAGTGCTAGCACATAGGAGAATATGAGGATTTCCAACAACCTGGATGATTGTCCCTATAAGTAGTAAACCACAGTGGAGAACTACAGCTTCGTATTGAATATATCTGAAAGGATACGTTTTGTCTCAATTTTATAATTTACACACTTTTTTCCCTGAAAAAATAAAGAAACAGACTTTTTTTTCACAATTATTTACCCGTTCTAGATAGAATTTTTTATTTCATGCTCTTTATATATTGTATTATGCAATTTATGTTCCACATCTGGTCTATAATAAAATTTTTCTAAGGCCTGTAGAGGAAGCTGTGCCTTGTATTTTTTCTTGTGCGCTTTGGAGTCATTGTCATTTTTTCTAGGGTTTTCTGTAGAATTTTTAGACTCTTGGTCTTGCACCTGTTTATATTGACCTCATCAAAATTATCTAAGGCATATTTGCACATAGATGCTTATGTATGAGCACACGATCTACTTTATAGTTACATTTCTCAATTTCCATTTGCCAGAAAGAACATATCTTTGGAGATTTAGTTTTGTTCACATCAGAAAGGAAATTCACAGTCCACACCAAGAGGAATTTCTTTTGAGAAAACGATCTACCAACCACAGACAGTTACAAAAGACGTTGTAGGCAGGTAGTCTAGTATGACCATGAACTTCCATGTATTTGGAGGAAAACCTGTAGGTCACATTCCTCCTGCCCTAAATGGAGGGAAAATATCAGTGCTTGAGTGCAAGCCTGTGGTGTGTGGTGTCTGTGTCGGGGGGGACAGCATTCTATCTTTGACTACTTGCCCAGGCATGATGGTGGTGGATGCCATGTAAAACCTAGAAGAAACATCGTGCTTGTTATGTTCCACAGCTGGAGTTCAGAGGAATCTCTGCCTTAAAAAAATCATAAGTAGAAAGAGGCATGCAAAGTAGATTCTGAGGCAAATTTATTATGACATTTTCTCTCTCGTGGTTAGGTAGGTCAGGTAGATGGGCAAACAGAACTTATGATTTTGCTTGTGCAGTACTATATCACTTCAGGGGAAAAAAGCTTTGGCTAAGAATAGCCTTATATCATATGATTGCTGTAGAAAAACCTTCTATATTGCCACTTTACTGTTTTATGCTGGGCCCTTACTTATGCATTGAATTTGTGCTTTAAATGCAGCTGTTTACACTATGACAGCTGCTACAGTGAAAGTTTGTATTTTGAAAACAATAATCAAATTAGAGAGGAAAACACTAAGCCTCTTCAGCCTAGGAAACAGTCAAGCAGGGAAGATTTGATAGAGGTCTATGAAAGAATAGTTGCATAGAATGACTGGGTAAGGAGACTGATTAAAACTGAGAAGACTGAAAGGGTGGTCAAGCATCGGAATAGGCTGCCCAGGGACGTAATGGAATTATGCAGGAGACCAGATTGTGAGCTGATTGTCTCAAAGCTTGCTTACATCCCTGCTGAGCTTGGTGCAAGGCTACCTGGTGATTTTACTGAACTCAGCAGTTATGAACTGAACAAGGAGCAAACAGCCACCTGAAACTAGACATCAGCCAGGGTCAAGGAATGGCCATTTTGTTTTGGGGGACATGCCCAGGCACAGCTGACCGCCTCAACCTGCCAAGGCATACACAGTCCATGGCAAAGGACCATGCAGCCGTTGTGTGTGCCCCTCAGAACCAGCATGCCGAGATGGGGAGCATGCGCAGATATGTGGTACATGCTGTTGTCCAGGAAATGGTCTCCCCGAATATCCCATGACAGACTGGGCCATGAAACAGTAAGGGGCACGCGATGCAGAGACTACCACTACCGATATACGACGAACCTACAGACCAATGGGACACTGCTGGATCCATGGTGGTGACTATCCTTTGCAACTTTATCCCAACTGCTGGCTAGGCTTCCTTCTTTTCTACCATTCCTTCCCTTTCCTATCACTATTTTCTTGTGAATACTCTGTTCCAATAAACTTTCCTGATTGGTGGCATTTGACCTCGTTTGTGTCTTCATCTCATTCCAGGTATAACATCGAATCTCCCCAGCCTGGGCTGTCCCAGACCAGAACAAATCACTGTCTCTGCAAGCGTTTAAAAATCACGTAGATGTGCTTAGGGACATTAGTTAGGGATGGACTAGGCAGTCCTGGGTTAACGGTTAGACTTGATGATTTTGAAGACCTTTTACAACTTAATGATTTTATGTTTCTATGAAAACAAAGGCATAGTTCTTCGCATAGTGTCTAGTTAAGCTGTGGGAAGCCTTGCTACGTGTTGCTGTAGGCTTCAAAGAGCTGGTGCAAGATTAAAAGGCAAATGTCCATGCTTATGAAAGAGAAATCCTCTGAAGGGTTCTTAGGAACAAATATCTTTCTGTTTGAAGATACCATGTCCAAATCAGGAGGTCCCTCAGACTTGAGCAGTTGACAGCTGGGAAAACATTCAGCAGGTTTGCCCTTTTCATAAAGTCTTTCCTTGTCACCTGCTTTTGGCCACTGTTGGAAACAGGATTTTGAGCTAGTTTCTGTGTGGTCTTGTATAGTTTTGTTTTTAAAAAATACAAACTATCATCTAAAATATTACTTTTTATGAAGAGGGAAGCCTAACAGTCCCTGAATAATTTTCTGCTAGGAGCAGAACTCATAAAGGAGTAAAAGAGCTTATGGGTGAATATATATAGCCTAAGGCTCTCGAAAACCAGAGCAGAAATATTGCTTTTATATACATATAACTAGTTTTTCACAAAGAAAGGGTTAGAGGTAGACAGCTCTACTTCAGATACATCTGGCTAGCTCAGTTAAGCTGTTCTGGAACAGACATATGCTACTTTGAGTAATGTGAGAGCATGAGACCTTATGTGCAGATGCTGTCACTGGTGTTCTAATTGAAAAGATAACTACAAAGTTCAGGATGCCTCTTCAAACTCAGTCAGGGATGTAAACAATGAATAAACAGTTGTCATTGCTGCTGATACTAAGGAGTCACCTTAATTTCTTAGACACATATAAAACGTTGCTAAAAGCCAAGTTAGGTTAAAGGCTTTTTGCAGCTTGCTTTCAGAAGTCTTCATTCACAACAGTAAACACAAAGTGCATTTATATTTTGGAAAAAAAAAAATCATAAACCATCTGTCAGCAAGTGAGATGCCTATGCAACACACTCGCTGTGACAGCAAGTGTGGTATAGCATCCTGTCAATAATTTACATTTATAACTTTCCTTCATAAATTATGTGTTCTCAAGCCTTGCAAGTGTTAGTGTTTTAATTTTAGGACTTTACCTTTTGACCATCCTGCTGATCACCATAATTTCCTCTAGTGCTGTGAGATTTGCTCGGTACTTCCTGGAACAACAGTTGATAGAAAAAAATCTTACAAAATGTGAAGCATAATGTAACAGAAGGGTAAAAAGACCATATGCACAAGGTATGAAAAGATAATAATGTAAGAAAAAACTGTTACAGCACTCCCAGCAGAACATACATGCAAGTTACACAGACAGAATGGTTTTGTTTCACTTTTGGGAGCATTGGGATTTTTTACTGAATGCCTATTTTACGTTGCTGTCATTGTAGATGATGTTGCAAGGAATTAAAGATACTTGAGCTTGCCTCTGAAGTGTTTTCTGCACAGACTGTCATGGAAAGGTAATCACGTTAACAGGAAATGCTAATTAACTATGCGTCAAGGAGAACATAGAAACAGGAGGAAAATTTGAGAAGAAAGCATGTCAGCCAAGGGTAAGAGTCGAGCAAGACTCCGGGGATTCTTCTCTGTGTTGGTTCTGTGTACAATTCCTTTGCAGTGAGGAGTCATGCCACATAGTTAAATAATGAGAAGAAAGCACATCATGTAATGTTTGGAAACTGATGTTAACCTTTGATATGGTGAAAAGGGGTTTGAAGGCATAGCTATCACCAGATTTTATTTGAATGAATATATTCACACATAGTGAGAAAACTTGAATTCCTAATTCTTTATAGGTCATAAATAAAAAGGTATTTGCTTGTTTCTTCTTAGCATATTTTTCTTTTGGTTTTGGCTTTTGATTTTGTTTTGTCTTTTTGTGAGTTTTGTCCACATTGTGTGTTCCTCTAACAATGAACCACGATGAATTTTCAGCTCAGGAACTACAGACTGTGAGTAGGGGTGGTGTCATGTGTGGCTTTAAGTGGTTGTGGTAGTGGTAGGTTGGGACTTTGTACATCAGTTTACAATCTTCAGCTGAAATCAGTAACAGATTTTTAGAATCTCATTTTCTGGAACCCCGAAGTCTCATGTAATATCTACAAGGCAGAATAAAATGCTCATCTGAATTACAATACAAAAAGAAAACAAAAAGTATAAAAGTTGTACATTAAGGAAGTCTATCAATAAATTTTATTGCTGTTTTATCAGCTGCACAGACTTTTTTTCCTGCCAACATTCATTGGAAACTTCTGATTTCTCTCTTGTTTATTGGCTTTTTCATTCATTGTAATTTGATTGTGGAGCCAGCATATCATATCTTCCCTTGATACACATATAATTTTGTTAAAGTCTGGATGTTATAAACCAAAGCACTATTTATCTTCTTTTTCCTACACTTTTCCTACACTTTCAGTTTAAAATCACTTTTCTCCTCTTATACTCTACCAATAGCGTCCCAACTGTGTTCACATCCTACTTGTAGTCTGTAAGGCTGTTGGAAGTAGTCTTCGGCTGGTCCCCAGACTAGATTAGATGGCAAAACCTGCAGAGTAGTTTTTGTGCCTTGCTGGGATGGCAGTGCAGAAGACATTTTGCACCTCAGCATCAGTACATAACACTACATGCTCAGAAATCACAGCACATATAATCATTAAACAATGCATTGTAAAGAAGCAAAAGATTATATTGGATGCTCACCTGCACGATGCTGCTGTTTCAAATCTTCTTTCTTCTTTTACTTTTCTTTTTATGCAGGCCCAAATGCTACTGTCTGTAGTGCTGAGGAGCTATCGTGCTATCATTTGCCACCATTAAGCTAATTTTTAATCTATTTGACATCAACCTCAAACTCTTGCTTCTCAAATAAGCCAAAAGAATTACTTTCGAGCTGTGAAGGAAATAACTCACCAGAGCTTTGATTATTACTGATTTGGTAAAAAACATGGGCATGAAGGAACTCAAGATGATTCAAGATAAATTAATGAGGTTTTTCTTTAACATTTCTACATCATGAAATGATAGACAACATCAGCCTGAGACAATTACTGCATGCAGATCTTACCTTGTCAATGTTAATCTAAATGGACAAGCTAGACAGCGATGCCAAGCCTTATGCAATTTCCTAATGGAGGAAATTAATGTTCTTGCTTAGCTGCATGACTATTTCAGAACCTCAGAGAAGCTGATGTCTGCTGGAAAGATACATCTCACTGATGCTCACAGCCCTAAAGACCCCCTTTTTAATTAGGTGAAGAGGCAAAGAAACACAAAGTAGTCATTCTGCAAAATCCCGATGCAGCATCATGCTTGACACTACCCCCTGTGTTGGAGTGTCCTCCTATAGTTGTGTAACAATTTGTATGTTACAGCTGCCTGCCTGTCTTTGATTTCTTATAATCAAAGACTCAGATGGAGTTATGATGAAAACTAGCTTTTATAGTTTGGAAATTTCTCCATTTCCTTGGGAAAAAGGGGGAACTAAGTGCCAGGGAGAGCCTGCGTGCAGCCACAGCCTCTGGTGTCTCTGCTGTCCCAGCTTTTTGGCTGCCATGTCCTCCAGATCACCCTGGTGTTGTGTGCCCTTACATCATGCTCCTGGGAAAGAGCTGTGTGAGAAAGAGCTGGGGCATGTCTCAGCAGAGCCTCCCTGCTGTGGCTCGGGAGCCACAGGGGAGCTCAGGCCCTTGCCAGGGCTGCACCATAGCCATGGCCATGACTGTGCCCGCCGTCCACCCTCCTGATCCTGGCCACCAGACCTGATGTCTCAGCTTGGCCTTGGACCTGCCTTGACCATGCAACTTGCCAAGCTGTAGCTGGCCTCTTGATGACCCTGATTACTGTAACTAGCCCTGCCTGGCTCTCCCAGTGGCCAGGGAGGCCACTGCCTGTCCTGCCCCCATTGCCCCAGCTACCAGGACATCCCTGCCCATGCAGAGCAGCTGCCCCTTGCTGGTCCCTGACACTACAGCCTCAATTTTCAAGAACTGCATGTGCAAAAGAGTGCCTAGCAAGTACTAGCTTTATTAATAGCGTTATTTGAAATCTTACTGGATGCAACCATCTGTCAGAAAAGGCATTCTTCTCAAAGGCCAAATCTGCTGCCAGGAACTGTCAATAAGAAAGAAAATATTAAGAGAGGGATCCCAACTCTTTACTTCATTAATGCTAATTTCCTTTACTTCTAGAAGGTATTATAGTAGAAACCCCTGAAAAAAATTACTGAAAGATGGCACTGTTTCACATTGTGGTAACAGTGTATTTCAGTAATTTCGTTCTGATTTTAGAAAATAATTTTTACTTTTCTCCAGAATTGTTCTTCTTTTGTTTTTTTCCTTCCAGTTGAGAAAGGAGAAAATATTAAAAAGTAAAGGAAAGAAAACTTTAAGAAATGAAACAGTGGAAATTCTAGAAGGTAAGAGAGCTATCTGATATAGGCATATTACAGAAATTGTAACAGAGGTATGCCAACATTGGTTTCCATGGATGTTTTGAGCAAGCAAAAGGACATTTTTAAAATCTAGATTTTTAGCTTCAGCATTGTAGCACTGAGCATGAAAAATCATTTTATTGTTTAATTCTCATAATGTAAAAAGGAATGCAATTTTTAAAAAATGGGAGTTTTGTATTTCTATGCAATTTCTATTTTCTGTAGAAACTGGATTTTTACCTGCTAGATAACTTTCTTTTTTTTTTTTAGGGGAAAATTCAGAAGTGAATCACTGACCTGCTGTAGCTGATAGCAAAAGCCAGTAAGTTTTATTGATTCAGTGGTGTGAGAAGAGTCAAAGTGGACATGCACATCAAGCTCCTTTCTGCTTTCACCTCTATTCCTAGAATTCTTCCCAGGACGGAGTCTGCCTTGATATGAGAGCGAAGACTTACAATACAGTTGTTTTCAGTGCCCTGGCATGAAAACAGAAAAAAAAAATCCTGAAGGTATTTTGTCATCAGTGACCATGAAAGTCTATCAAAGCATGTTGGGATCAGCTGCTCCAACATGAAGCAAGAAAGACAGCTGGTGGAGTATCAGTGTCCAGACTGCTATGCCAAATGCTAATGAGGTGACTTAATCAAATGTTAAAGGTGGAAGATGCCAGAGCCCAAAACAGAATCTATTCCATATCTTGTCACAAGGGAAAAGAAAAAGGGTGCCAATTACTATCTTGAAGAAGAGCTGTTTGCTTAACAGAAATGGACAATACTGCTCACTACACTTCAGCAATATATAACTCATGAAAATGCTTAGATGAGTTCTTGAGAAACAGAGCCACCTTTGCGGTTCTGGAACGCAGTAACAAAACCATATGTAGCCAAGCACAGCATTAAACTGTTCAGCTATCTCTGGTAGAGTCAGATAAAAATACTTTCCCCAGACTCTGCCACAAATCTGTGTGATCAAGAGTAGACTAATCTGTGGCCAGTCCCATAACTTTCCTCCAATGCATTTTGAGTTTTGTGGAGGAAATGCCGATAAATTCTAGGAAATTTGTAGGTTTCAGAGAAGAGCTCTTCAGAAGAGATAACTTTGAACCTACTAAAACATTGTGAGGTATAAAAGGGAGTAGGTCCCAAATTGTTCTATGCACATACACAGAAACAAAGACACATACACATTCATCAGTATTTAAATAGAGAGAAAAGAATACTGAGGTTGCAAAATATTTCTCCTGAAGAATGTTGCAGGGGAAGCAACAGACACCCTTGGGTTTAGGGAATTGAGGTCCCAGTATTATTTATACCTTGCTCAAGTGATTTGTTGACAGCAATAGGACTTCTAAGTATCACTTCTCTGCCTCCTAAATATGACATTTTCTGAGAAGAAAATTTGGGATCTGCAATTATTATTTAATCTGTGTCTGGCACAAGACTCCTTTCAATAGTTCCAGGATGTCAGTGGAAATACACTTTGCCAAGGCCAAGTCATGCTGTGATCAGGAAGATAATGGTGGCTGATGCCAACTTGTCTTAATATGCAATGTTTAACACTCAGTATAGTGCTCTGAGATGTTGTCATAACCGCTTTAAGGCAGAAACAGATGGAAGAGAAACAGGAGAATTTTCACAATCTGCAATGACACAGACATGGCCACAGACCCAGGGTCAGACACACAGGAGTGTCTTTGCCAGCGAGACACTTCACACATAACTGTTTATCCCAGATGAAGCAAGAGATTTGTTATCATTTCCTTTCTCTGATAGAAATCAGAAGTGGAAGTGAAAGTTCAGTTTTGTGTCATCTTTTTTTTTTTTTTAATTGCAGAAAGAACATATCGAGGATTAGTAACAGGCTTATGTGTTTGGGAATGCACAGGAATTCATGCCCTCAGAACCCAGCACTCACTCTTCAGCTTCCTTTCTGTGGATGGAATGAGGCCTGAGATCACTGGGTGTAACTGTAAAGGCGTTATTAAACAGTAACAGCAGCAGCAAGAAAAACACTCATGATACATAGAAGTAAATAAAGTCGTTTCATTTCCCTTTGCAGGTTAAGAAACTGTTACTTCAGCTGCTTCCCTTTAGCTGGCTTTCCTCTTTAGCACTGAGTCAGAAGCAGGTGAGCCAAGGATGGATTTGTCCACCATGGCTCCTTTTTAATATTTTCCTTAGAATGAAGATTGTTTTCTTTCTCTTACCTCTTGAGTTATAGTTGACCTTTTTGCATAAAAATAAAGACTGTTGTAAAAAATGTCACTAATTCATAAGTAGCACTTTGCCAACCTAAAGTCTTGCTTAAAGATGACTCTTGCAGAAATGATACTTTTTCATTTCTTGATTTTTATTTTTTAAATTTGGGAGAGGATAGGGCTTTGCACATCTTACACCTGCTTAAGCACTTTTGCACAGAGAACTTATAGATTCCATCACACGTTACCATGAACTATGATTTATTAAGAGATGATAGGAGTGTTTGGAAATAGAAGGTAGAGCAATCCATAAAAAGAATTGCTTCACTTTATTTTGTTAGAGTTAGAAAATAACATTAACTATTTTCCATTTTCCATGCACATAATACTTTTCTTGTACTGTAAAATGCCAGTAGGACTAATATGTTGAGACTGAGTGTACGAGAAATGAGTTGATACAGGGTGAGAAATGTATCCTAATCCTCATGCCACTTAAATTGATGTTTAGAATCTATACGTTCCATACATACATTATAGAATCCAAAGCTTCTCTGATTCTTTTAATAACCATTTATAATGCCTACTCTGACTCAGTCACATGATGGGAATGGCTATAAACAGAGATGTACAAAATAATTGACTCAGTCTGAAGTATGCCTGTTGCACATGTTTGGATATGTTTTCCTATTGAAGCTCAATATGTACATTTTTCTCTGGTCAAATACAGACTGCAGCTGAAGGGGAATAGGTACCATTAGGTGCTATGTAGGAGCCTGAGAATACGTTCAACAACTGCAGTGTCAGGTGAGTAAAAAGTAACAGTTTCTCAGAATTTTCACAGTTAATTGGAGGGAAATGAACTTTACACAGGGGTTGATGCACTTTAAGAGTACTTTAAGTTCAGAAACCTGAGTATTTGCCTGCAGTAATCTCAGGAGATGAGGTGAAAGCTGAAAAGTATGATTTGAGCTCCTTACTCCCATCTGACTTTTCAAGACTGACTGAAGGAGGATAATCCTAAATGTTTTCTCACAAAATACGTAAATATCACCAAAAGGCACAATGGACTTATTTGTTCATATAACTTTACTTTAAATAGAGAATGCCATAAGCTGGAGAGTCTTGACACAAAACTAGCTGTTTCATATGAACATTTCCCATGAAAAGGAACAAGTTGAATGTTTTTTCATCATCATAAGCATTAATTATGAAATCCTATTCTTCTCCAAAGTTTTCTGGTGTTTGGTACTCATAGGTAGGTTTGGTATAAGAAGAGTGTGGTGCTGATTCCTGGGTCACCTAGTCTTACAAATAGTCACATCTGTTTTCTGATGTATCCTAAACATGTCCAGCGTAATTGGTGGGGATTTTTTAGGTTTTTTGTTTTGGTTGTATTTGCTGAGAAAATTTCCAGACCCTCAGGAAATGTTATCTTGTGTGTGTTTCAGTTCCTAAAAGTGTTCACATGTGATCGGTTTTCAGAAGTGCATTGCTGACAGCAGTCCACTGGTTTAAAATTCAATTACATCAGTTGTATTGCACTGCTTGAAGCAGAAAAAGACTAACACTGCATTTTCTTACATTGTCACCATCCTCTCAGAGGATAAATAAACTGCAAGATCTGTGCTAATTACATTTTCTGGATAAATTTTAAAAATTGCATGAAACACCCTTTCAAAATGTTGGAATTTTTTTTATTGGTTGGCCTGTGGAAATTGAATACATAAATGTACACTACACAAATAAAAGCAAGCACTGTCATGTGACCAGTAACCAGCACAGATTCAGTGACCATTCTAGCTGAGATTCTCAAAAATTCAGGCAGCAGCATGTGTTTAATGAATGAGCAAGACACTGGGAATTTTGGCCAGATCCTTTAACTTAATGTCTCTGTTTGCCCTGAATTTTGAAGTAGAGGTAGTGGACTGACAAGGTAGCTATGAAGATAAAGAAGTGGTGGTTTTGGTACAGTATTTTGAGTATATAGTATGTTCTATTTACTACCTGAACATACTGTAGTACCATACATCAGAAATAATATATAACTACCTGAGAGGTACATTAATTTCTGTTATAGGCACTGTTACCTAAATGAAATTTCTCATTTTTCAAGCTTTAAGAGTAAATGTGTACTTATATATAAAAATATATTTTTCTTATTTATATATATTTATTTATGCACTTATATATAAGTACCTACAGATATATATATATACAGAGAAAGAAATACATAATTTTAAAATGCAGTCTAATTAAAAACACAAAATTGCACAGGTATGGGGAAATTATTGGTAGTGGGTTTGAGCTGTCTAAGGATTACAACATATGAATGCAAAAAATAAGTTTGTTCTGAAAAATAATGAACTCAGTGGAACATGCAGTACAATTCCCATTGGGCACATGATACAGTCATCTAAAACTCTGCAGTTCAGACAACTGCAGAAGAAACTTTAGCTATAGAAAACCAGATGACCACAATTTTAGCCTGCATGCTTCACTACAGAGTAACCAAACAGGGTAGTTTTTATACTGTTTTTCATTATTTTTCTGTATCATCTGTTAAAACTGTAGTCATCTCTGATTTTCTGCACTTCTCATATAGTCTGTTAGAGGCAGAATGCCCTTTACAACAACATCAGAGCCAAAGGTATTATTTTAACTTTCTTCCTGTAATCTTTGTCCTCCAAAGGGCCACAGACACAATAGTTTTTATTTACTATTTCTATCCTACCTTGTGATTAAACTTTATCATACAGCCTTCTGTCCAGTACACTAGGTTGATCTTTCTGGGAGCTGGTCCCTGAAACCCCACCATATGTGGAGCAATTTATTCTGTCTAGCAACACTCCTTTCCTTTTGTATTACGCAGAAATCTGGTTGTATTTAATAGGCTCCCGACTACAAATTTTTGTTCAGGTATGCTTAAAATACACAAAACAAAGTGGATGAAGAATCTTCTTGTGAAAATAATTTTTATGACTAACATGGAAATATTTTATGATTCAGCTTTATCCACCAAACCCAGTAATAGATGTGATGAATAGTTATAGAAATCTCATTTGTGCTGTTCTGTCAATGAAAAGAGCTCTGAAATGATTGCAGGTATAACTTGCTCCATTCCAAGCCACTTTGTTATGTGAAAAGACAATGTAAAGATACCTGTAATGAAAGGAGCACTCTAATAAATTACAGGGCTAATTCATTTGCTTGGCTTTGCTTTGTCCTGGTTTGCAAAGCCAGAGTTGTGACAGCAGAACAAAAGTGGAAAGGATCACTGGTGTTGTACTTTAACACCAACCAGTAACTAGGTACCACGCAGCTGCTCACTCACTCCCCGCCTCCCCCAGAGGGGTGGGAAGGAGAATCAGGAAGGACTGTAAAACTCAAGGGTTGAGATAAGAACAATTTAATAATTGAAATAAAATAAAATTAAGATAACAATAATATTAATAATGATAACAATTATAATGAAGAGGAGGGAGTAGGGGAAAGGAACAAAATCCAAAGGGAAGGGAGAAAAGAAACCAAGTGATGCACAACACACTTGCTCACTCCTCACTCACTGATGTCCAGCCAGACACCAAGCAGCTACCAGAAGGGCCTGGCCAATTTTCTCCAGTTTATATACAGGGTGTGATGTCTCCTTGGTATGGAGCACCTCTGTGGCTAGTTTGGGTCAGCTGCCCTGGCTGTGTCCCTTCCCAGTTCCTTGTACCCCTCCAGCCTTTTTGTTTGCTAGTCCTGAGAAACCTAAAACCCCTTCACTTACTATAAACATTACCTATCAACAACTAAACCCATCTGTTATCACCACTATTCTCACACCAAATCCAAAACACAGCACTGCACCAGCTACTAAGAAGAAAAATGACCTTTTCCCAGCTGAAAACAGGACAAATGGGACACCAAATGAGTAGAGCATTAGCTTATGTTAACTGTGTTCTGGAGAGGATGCAAAAGCCAAAGCAACAGAAACCAGACCCCCCCAAAATGATAACTACAGCATTAATGTAGGCAACACCCCTTAACGACAAGAAATCAGTGAGAGGACGGACAATCTTTCTTGTAAAATATGCACACATACTTCAGAAACCGAGTTTTAGGGCAACTAAATTCGACATTGGCAAGTAGTATGTGCCAAAAATTATCTGTGCCCTTTTGTATCACTAACCATTCTTTGCCCTCTTTCTGCTCTGCAATACCCAGGAAAATGCAGAGCAGAGCAACTAATAGGATACTCTAGTTTAAATTTCAGTGTTGCTTAATGTATGATCTGATATTGGCTTGAGCCACATCTATTGGACTTCACACAGGACTGCAGTCTTCACACAGGCCATACATAAAAAGACCGGAATAAAAATCATGCATTCTGGATAATTTTTTTTTAACACATAGATGATTATATACTGCACCAATAATGAACATGTCACACGATTTCTTAACCCATGACAGGCAAATTTTCTGGGAGCTGACATAATGGATGGATTTCATCAGGTAGATACCAATCCGGAGTTCAAATGAATGAGAAATAGATCTAAATCATGAGCGCAGCAGGGAGATAAAGTCTTTTTCATATACCTGTTTTTCACTGGATGGAAGTGATTACCCTCAATACTAGACAAAATGCAAGATGTAAACCAGATAATAACTGGATAATGAATATTTTCAAAAAAGTCATTAAAAATATCACCGGAATCTTAGAGTCATATATTTGGCATTGAATCCATCCACCTCTTCTGTGACCATGTGGTGGCAACAGAAGGCCATAGTACCAGTTTAATCTCTCAGAGGCCTCGTGACAGCAATATCCCAGTGATGGTTAAAAACTCGACTGCAAAGTCACAAATGTCCCTTCTGAAGTGCCAGAGATACAGCACAGGCATCATAAAGGGCCTAAAGCCTAAAAACTGGGTGGGATAAATGTCCCTGGTGGTCAGAAATGCCGGTTAGAAACGAGGTGTAATGCTGGCATTACCTGTTCTGAGGTCAGGCACCACCTAGCAGTGGTTTCGTGTGACTTCAAAAGTCTGCATGGGCTCCAAGTACAGTCATCTTGCTCCTGTGCCTCTTTCAGAGCCACAGTTTGTGGCTGTGGAGTGCTTCATCTGGCATGGACCTGGCACTGACAGGCACCATGAAATATATTCTCTCCATTTTTTTCTTATACTTCAGCTTTGTACACAGGCTATTCAGCTGTGTCAAACAGAAATTTGCTGAAAGCAGTGTCTGCAGAATCAGGTCCCGCATAGCTTTGTTGGCTTGAAAGGAGTTATTTGTCAGGTAAGGTTCAAATAGATTACTGCAATGTGGAAAAGTGCACCTAAATGCCAAGAAACTCTGAGCCAGAACAGAGCACTAGTGATTTGTTGTACATAGAGGTCTGTTTTCTCTTTTTTTTTTTTTTTTTTTTTTTCTGATTAGTCGGAATGTTATTACTGCAGAACTCTGAAAAGGCAGAACAAAAGAAGAAAAAAATTCTCTACTGACAAAATCAAAGCGTGTTAACACAGCACAAGTCCTGGTGATAGTATGGTGGCTTAGTGTCTAGAAATACCATCCTGGGAAAAGGTTGAAGTGTTTTCTATACCTCATTTAACCTAGTTTATGAATATATATTTTAAAGCATCTCTTAGTTATTTTAATTAGTACATTTTTATTTTGTAATTTCTACCGGCTACTCAAATTCCTTTTCTCCAACTTTCACAAACATTCACCACCATTTGCCATTCAATGCTGTAACACATTATTACCACAACTTTGCACAGTACTGGAATTTCTCCTAAACTAATAGACACCTCAAGGTCATCAAGGGGCAGTGGAAAAATGTTCATAATAATGACAACTGCCTGGTACAGCCTTATATCACATAGCACAGTTCAAACAGATATCAAAAGTATGTAATTTCCAGCAATACATTTCTGTGCTTTTCTGATTCAAAGTCACTTTCTTCAGTATGCTCCTGGTTAAACATTCATTTATCTGATAGAATTCTAAGACAGTCAGTGCTTTTGTTTGTCCACATACAAGGAAATTTAAAAAAACACTTTATTTTCTTTTAAGCCACCAGAAGTTAGTCTTATTGATACTGAAAGTTTGATAAAAAGATAGATTATGAAATCATCTGGATATGCCTCTTTAATTCTAATAACTCCTTTGGATAATGGTATATATATTTAAAAATCTGTTTATATAATACATCCTATAGGATAAATTCATTGCTACAGTAAATCATTTTAACACTACTGGTTTCAACAAAGCTGCAACATAACTGCCCTGTACTTTGTCTTTTTAATCCTTCCTCGGAGAATTAGAACCAAAGTGAATACCTTCCCACATATAATTTGGCAATTAAAAAATATTATTCTTCCCAGGCTTGTTCTGTGGCAGGGTGGGATATTTTTATATAGATTTTTTTTTTTCACAGCTGCAGCAGCAGGGTACACACTAGGTGCGATTATTGTCTAGTCAGTCACTGAAAAACTGCAGAAAATGGAACACTCTTTGAACTCCTAAGAAGGTGTAATCTAATATATGGTATGAACCTCCCCTACAGCTTTTGGGGGGGTCTGATAAGAGGGGGATCTATTCTGGTGATGGTAGCCTCTCACTATAGCTTTCTGTATTGAACTTCCAGACAGGCTGATGAACTTCAAGGCAGCATCTGAAAAAAAGCCATTGGGAATCTCATTGAGAAGCTTACCTTTTCTGATTCCTGAGACAAATGCCTGGACATTCTATTTCTGGAAGTTCCTTTAACAGAAAAGTTAAAGTGTTGAACCATGCTGTTCACAGTGAAACCGGTCTAAATGATTGACACAATCAGCAAAAGTGAGGCAGCCTTGACCATCACATAGAAGGCAGTTCTCCTGGAGGGAACAAGACTTCAGTCAGATGCGGGGGTCAGACCTATGTAATTTTTACCTAACATCAGGGATCATGCAGGCCATTCATAGTGTAACATTGGTATCCTGAAAGCAGACCAGTAGACTGGGAGGGAAAGTCTTCAATCTGCTGAGCTTAAGCTACTCTTGTACTGAGGCTACATGAGGTTTGATGGATTGTAGAAGCTGTGTCTTAAACCCTTGTTTTCAGCTGTTGAAGACAGCTGTGAAGAGCTCAGGCCATTTGTGGTGAAGTTTATTTCCTTTGAAGTGGAAAAATGGTCACTACAGACTTCATTAGAACATTAGATCACAACAAGACTTCCCTGAAGTACTGATTGATGCAGGACTTTTGAGAACTGTACGCCAAATATGCATGTCTTTTGCAGACTTATGCATGTTAATGATGTTAGGAGAATGGTATTGGGTGCTCAGACATGTCCAAAAGTGAGCACAGAGTAGCCTACCATGAGTAGTGTGAAGCCACAACATGAAGACACAAAATAACTTGGTAAAAGTTGCTGGCTGAAATGTGATTACTGGAATTTGCAACTTGTTTTCATAAGTGTAAACTCTTTGTTTGGTTAATGTAACCTCTTATTTTGGTCATTTTATAAAATGACAGATAAAAAAATGTCTCTTTGTAACCATGCAAGGTTACTGAAATCATTAGGAAGGGAGAACTCTGACAATATGTGCATAATCTTTTGTCAATACAGACTTAGTGAAGGACTCAACTGTTGTACTTTGGGTTATTGTACAGTGAGTAAAGATCAGAAGGTCATGCTGATGTTTTGCAAAGCAATAATAGTCCACCCAAAACCAACAGAAAAAGAAGCAGGGATACTGCATTTATTGAAATTCCCCAAACTAAGCAAGCATGTAGATGCAAAATTTTGGGTTAATTGAATAACAAATTACACACTGATATAGTCTGCCATGATGAACCTCCTATTGCACACCTATATGGTCTACACAAATGAACCGAACCTGCAGCCTTGAATTGAACTTTGCAGCTCAACCTGGGACCTTCTAGTAATGGGAAGCATTGATCTCTGCCCAAAGAAAATGCCATAGTTGTCACACTCGTTGGTAACACTTGCAAAGTTCACTGAAATCAAATCTCTTTAAAGAAGCACATGAATCTCAACAGAGGCCTTTTGCAATTAAATACTAGTTATGGAAAGGATGGAACAGCTTCTCTCTTGCTTAGACATAGGTAAAAGACTTCAGTGAAATCTTTCCAGCTATTCCTCTCCCTCTTGCTTTCTCTGCTAGCTCTCTTTCCTAGGGAGAATCCTTCGTGGTTAACCAGAACAAATTAGCAACCCATCTCTAAGATTTGTATCCATTATGTTTCCATCCAAAATGATTCAATGAATGGTTTGCCTATTCTGAATTTGTATGCATAAACATAGTTCTTCCTAAAATTATATTGAGAATATTTTATAAAATGAAATGTTTAATGTCCACACAGAAATTAATTAGAATGATCAAGTTTATTTGTGAAGTGTCAGCAAATTTAGCAGGGAAAGAACATTTGCTAGGTTAGTGAGATTGTGTAACTCACAGAAGTAGGTAGTGGTAGCTGTTAATGCAAATGTAGCCTCCCTGTCTTATGCCAGCACAATTGAAATGGCCAGAATATACCTGCATTCATCCTTGTTCCAGGACTGCAGCAGTGTTACAGAATGGAAAGGGCTCGTTTGTTTAGAACCCATTTACACAGAAAGTCCCCAATTCTCAGTTCCACAAACTGGCACACCTTGAACTCTAATTTCAGTGAAGCTAAGCTTTCCCCCACTGAGTATTTTGCTTAAGGTTGCTTGCTTCTTACAAAGAAATCTCCCCTAGAAATGGAACAGCGACAGCAGCCTTCTTTGAGCTAGCCCTGGGATATTTCATAAAACTGGCAAGAGATAAGGCACACGTGTTTTGCTATCCTACATAAGAATATTCTGCATAAAATTTCATTTTTTTAATAGTATTCCTATTTCTTCCATAGGTACTATTGCAGAAAAAAGGACAACTAGCCAGGTTCTGCCTTCAGCTGAAGTGTGCAAAGCCCCAGTGTAAAATCAATGAGAATCTGACCCCACAATAAGTATTATGGCCATATCATAAATGTCTAATAGTTAGGTGGGCTTTTAAGGAAAATTCTGTTCTTAGATACACCATTTATATACCTGAATGACTCCCTCAGCACGAATGCAATAGTGTTAGTGGTGGCATTGCTGCACAGTAAATGAAGCTCTTTAAAGTCTTACTTCTGCCAATGCAGACCTTTAATCTTCGGGCCACTGTGCGGGCCGTAGACTCTTTGGGCATATCTACATGCATCATACAACTGTGCAGCACAGGATCTAGGTACTGGCAGAGGTCCCAGTTGTAAATCATCAAGTCACTGAAGTCGTAACACTTCACTTTTCAGCAGAACCAATTACTCTGATAGAACTGCTGAGCCAAGATAGTTGTGCTGGTTTTGATTTTAGAGCTAGCTTATCTGGCACAGGCTTAAGTATCTCTTCATAGTACACATTATGTTCTTTGGACATACTTTAAAAGATGCAGAACAAAAGTCATACAGCTTCTTGCATCCAATTCTACCAGCTTTCCTTAAGAAAAATTTTCATAGGACTCACGTTTTGTTTTAGCAAGTGCTAAATCTCATGATCACATTTACAGTCCAGGTCTTCTGAGGCCTGTAATGCTCCAGACACAGACAAAGCCATGTTGTTGCATATTATTAACGTATGTCACAGTAATATTGGCAGAGAAGAGGGTAGAATTAGTTTGGATAAATGGTATAATTTTTAATGTTTTTCTTAATTTTTAAAATACTAATATCTTGAATAAACATGATTATGCTATTCTGAAAACATTCTAGGTTATCGTTATTTCTTTTAGGGAAAGCAAATACCATATATTCCTTTTATGTTGAGCAGTATAATAGCACACAGCCCACACAGTGGGTAATTTAAATGAACAGCAGGCATTCAAATTACACTGAAAGGATTGTTATATTTCAAGCAGGGAACATTTTTTATTACAGTCACATTCCTGATATCCTACAGGATGCATGCACCTTTTTTTTTTCTTTCTTAATCTCAGACCAACAGACAACAGCTGGGGCAAGTGGGCTTCTCTGAGATACCCATGAACAGTATATGAATACAGGTACCCCACCTATTTGATGCTGGAATGTTTTGTACTGAGGGAAAACTGTATTTTGTGCTGAGGAACTGTAGCATGAATTGCATGCAAGCAGCCTCATCGTATACAATCAGTGATGCACAGTTTTGTTCAAAGCAGACAGCTACTAATGGCATTATCCAGCCCAACGAGCACAGATTTGTATAACAGGGCTTCCCAAAAGTATTAATCTAGCAGTGAAGGGAGGCAGAAGCTCAGTATTTTCTGTTTGTGTTTGACCTCTTATCATGCTTTGGACCTTGATACAGCCTTGACTGCTTCTCTCTTGCTTTGGAACGAGCCTGGCCATTTTTCCTGTAGCTACACTGGGACTCCAACTGATGGTCGTCTTACCCCAGATCTTTAATCTGTGTTTTCTCACCTCATTAGCTTCCTCCTTCCTCATCCTCACTATCTCTTTCAATTTCAAGGCTGCAAAGCTGTAGTTCATTATAATGAACTATAGTTCATTAATGGTGCTCTCCCAGCTATGGAAATTTCTCACCAAAAAGCTGCCACACAAATAAAGTGAGCTAAATGACTGGGAATTTTGCAGTGTTCAAATGACAGTTTTGCACAATCTTTATCACCTCAAAAGGAAAACAAGCATATCTGGGGATTCATAAAAATGCATACTTTCTAATGCTACTAAACACATTAGGCATCAAAACGGTAACTTAAACGTTTTTGTTAATCTTTCCATGTGAATCAGATTGTCTCTTTATTGCCCACTGATGTGCAGCATACAGATATCCAAAAGTGTTACCCAAAACCTGCTGTAAGTCTGGAGGCTGTATAGCCAAAGGGACTCATGATTCCTTGCAAGCAAATCTGCTCTTGCCCATACAGCCACAGTAAGACTTCTTCTACCCACTTGACTAGCAGTGAAGATGTATCATCAGAATCCACTGCCATGTTCTCATAGTGAATGTAAGGAACTAGCAGGAGGGGCTAGTGTCCAGAGAGCACTAAAACTCAGCACAGCCTATTCTTAGCCCTGTTACCAGTAGACTAGATGATCTTAGACATGTGAATTCACCTCTCCAGACCTCAGCTCTACCTACTGAGGGCAGTGACAGCTATCTGCCCTTGGCTTATGATCTGACACGTACTTGGAAAAGGTTTAATACTCCTCTTATTATTCACGTTTAAGGGTAAGTGAAGAACATGCGAATTCTGCCTTTAATCTATTCAAGCATGACCTGTATTCTAGAAACTGAAGCTTTACACTTTCAGTTACTTGGAGTAATGTTCAAAACAGTAAATAACTTCTGTCTTCCTCCAAATTAATACAATTTCTGCCAAGAAATTTTGCTTACCTAGAACTGTCCTTCAGAAGATTGTCCCTGATACCTTGGCTAATATTGTTTTTAAAGTGGCTTTGAGTTTTCCCATGTCCATTAAACAACCTTCAATTTTCATTCTTTAAGGCAATTAATAACTAATAAAGAACAAAAAAGTAAGGACTTTATTTACTTATTTGCCTGATCAAGCTATTTAATACGATAACTCAGACAAAAGAAATTAAGTCTCTTGCGTTGTTCTTTTCTACGCTGGCAACTCTGTGTTTTTGTGTGGCTAACAAGTTTCATTCCAGATTCTGTGGAATCAGATTTTACGGATATGCAGAGCCATTGGAAGAGAAGCTGTCCTTGTAAGGAGACTAAATATTCCTGACCAACTGTCCTCTGCAGTGAGTCCACAATGACAGGATGAACATGAAGCAAGGACAATTGGTGAGAAGGATCAGGTGTCATTGACACCATGACATTTTATACAGGTCTGCAGATATGAATAAGTGTACAGATGCCAGCAAATGCCTTAAAAATCTTAAGACATTTAATAGAGAAATATGTAGTGAGAACCACAGAAAGAACTGAAAAATCACCAAAAAAAAAAAAGTCAAATGGATCACACCAGATGTCTTATTCAGCAGTTTTCGTTGCACATGCACCCCACCCCCACACCCCAATCCTGACCTATGTTACCATGGCAATGCTCAAGTGATAACCCGCAGTGGCGGCTGAATTGGATACATCTGGCTGTGACAGCTGTATCTGACTCAGAGTGGATGCAGGAGAGACAGATAACAAAATAACAGCCACGGGCTGATTTGAACAATGTGCCCACTTAACAGTGCTGGTCAAGGTCTACTCAAGCCAAGTTTGAAAGAAACTAAGTTCTGTAGTCAATATGCAAAGATGAGTCAATTAGTCAAACGTGAGTCGATTATCTTACTCCATAAATAGTGGACAGTCCAGAGCCCATTGAGTTCTCCTGCACAGCAGTGGGCTGCACACCAGGATCTTCCCCCGAGGAGGGACACCTCTCAAAGGTTGCTCCTCAAGGCTGAGAGATTACTTGCTCCAACAGATGCTCAGTAAGTAATTAATAGCATGCTAAACCTTGACATCTTAGCTAAGTGGCATAAAAGACTGATTGCACACCTAGATATAAACAGTTGACCAAATCTGAGACTAAGTCTGGATCTAGGTGCACTTAAACTCTCCTCTGAGAAGGAGTTTAGAAGGCAAGGGAGTCCTTTCTGAACCTCATGACTCAACAGGAGGATCTTCCTGACATTTTTTTCTGACCTTGTTCTCTGTGCAGTAAATAATCAAATGTATCTTGCTATCAATCTTGTTAAACCACTGTCATTTACTATCAAACTTTATTAAATTGTTATTTTAGACAATAATCATATTGCTACTTGTCTCTTATAAGTGAAGTGCATCACTCCATCTGTGACATTCAAGAAGTAGATTATGACTGATATTGGTACCAAAAGGCTTGTACACTGTGTCAGGTACAGCTGTAGTATTTAACATTTCATTACAGGCTTAAGAAAGCAAACCAGGCACTTAATATCCATAGGGCTCAACTTAGCAGGTACCATCGACAGATACATGGCTCTACTCGCCACTGTGAACATCCTCAGGAAAGTGGTGAATAGCAATAGTACACAGCTCTGCAAACAGCAGCAACATGGACAGAAGTGGAAAGGATTCTTGCTACGCAAACTCTCTGCTTCAAATCTAATTGGTAGAAGAGAAAGGTGGTAATAGACTTAGCCCAGTGTCAAGAGGAGAGCATGAAAAAGTCCTTATGACATTGTGTGTATACTGCAGAATCGGAAGAATTGCTAACGATGTACAAATTTTGTGCACCTACACTATAGGCTTCTAAGACAAACACCGTTTTTGTCCTTGGATATTTCTACAAAGGCATGAGATTAAACCACTGATACTAGGAAGAGTTTCTAATTAGTAGAATTCATGTCTAATTACTCTGATTGTACTCTTTATATGGTGAAAGTTTCAATAGCAATTGAGAGCAGAAATCCAGCCATTGATAGAGGGCTCTTTCTGCTACTACTCACATCCAATTACTGTTGAGGGATCTGAGTACCAGTCAGGTCTGTGCTGACCTATGATGAAACTTTCCATTTCAAATAGGTAACAATAAGGTCTGAAGAAAAAAATTGGGAATTGTGACTGCATAAATAAAACTAATGTCATTTGCAAATTATGTAGTAGACCGTCTATAACTAAAAAGTTAAGACCTTTCTCAAGCTGTTTGATGTAAACCAAATGTTTAATACAAAACACTTACAGCTAACACTTCAACTAGTTAGCCTTAAACACAGAAAGTAATAGCAAGTTTCACACCCTGTTTATCAACAACTGAAATTTACACTTTCAGTTACTTGGAATAATGTTCAGAACAGTAAATAACTTCTGTCTTCCTCCAAATGAATGCAATTGATCATAAACGGGGAAGTTATGTGGCATTGAAAGTGCAAAAATAATATGATGATTGTATGAAATCATAGCATCATAAAATAATTTAGGTTGGAAAAGACCTTCAAGACCATTAAGCCCAATTGTTAGCCTAGCACTGCAAGTCTACCATCAAACCATGTCCCTAAACACCACATCTCCACATCTTTTAAATGTCTCCAGGGACGGTGACATTTACCACTTCTCTGGGCAGCCTGTTCCAGTGCTTGACAAAACTTTCAGTGAAGAAATTTTTCCTAATATTCAATCCAATCTTCCCTGATTTTACTTGAGGCCATTTCCTCTTGCCCCATCACTTGTTACTTTGGAGAAGGGACTGACATCCACCTGGCTACAACCTCCTTTTAGTTAGTTATAGAGAGCAATAAGGTCTCCCTTGAGCCTCCTTTTCTCCAGGCTGAACAACTCCAGTTTTCTCAGCCTCTCCTCATAGGACTTGTTCTCTAGACCTTTCACCAGCTTCGTTGCCCTTCTCTGGACATGCTCCAGCACCTCTATGTCCCTCTTGCAGTGAGGGGCCCAAAACTGAACACAGGATTCCAGGTGCAGCCTCACCAGTGCTGAGTACAGGGGAATCATCACTTCCCAAGTCCTGCCAGCCACACTGTTTTGTTTGGATGCAAGCCAGCATGTTGTTGGCTTTCTTGGCCACCTGGGCACACTGCTGGCTCATGTTCAGCTGGGTGTCAACCAGCACCCCCAGGTCCTTTTTCACCAGGCACCTTTTCAGCCACTCTGCCCCAGCCTGTAGCGCTGTGTGGGGTCGTTGTGACCCAAGGGCAGGACCCGGCACTGAGCCTTGTTGAACCTCATACCATTGGCCTTGGCCCATCGGTCCAGTCTGTCCATGCCTTTTGGAGTAATTTATATGAATAATAACAGATGGCAATTTTTATATTTATGTATACATGCTATGTACATATACAGTGTTGTAAAATTAATGAGGTTAATACAGTAATGGTAAATAATGATATTTTCTTATACAGTGTGACCTAGTTTCTGTCTGGTAATGGTAAATTAAGGGTTTTTTTGGATAATACTGAGTAAAGCAATTACAAATCTTTCACTGATCACCCAGTTTTTGCGAGCCCTTGTGGTGGGTTGACCCTGGCTGGATAAGAGGTGCCCACCAAAGCCACTCTATCATTCCCCTCAGCTGGACAGGGGAGAGAAAATATAACAAAAGTCTCATGGGTCAAGATAAGGACATTCAGCAATTACTGTCATCAGCAAAACAGGCTTGGCTTAGGGAAATTAATTTAATTCATTACCAATCAAATCAGAGTAGAATAATAAGTAATAAACCCAAATCATAAAACACCTTCCCTGCACCCCTCCCATCTTCCTGGGCTCAACTTTACTCTGCAATTCTCTACCTCGTTCCTTCCAGCAGAGCACGGGGACGTGGAATGGGGGTTACGGTCAGTTCATCACACACTGTCTTTGCTGCTCCTTCCTCCTCAGGAGGAGGACTCCCCAAACTCATCCCCTGCCCTAGCGTGGGGTCTGTCCCATGTGGGACAGTCCTCCATGAATTTCTCCAACACAACTCCTTCCCATGGATGGCAGTTCTTCACAAACTGCTCCAGCATGGGTGCCTCCCATGGGGTGCAGTCCTTCAGGCACAGAGTACTCCAGCGTGGGTTCTCAAAAGGGTCACATGTCCTGCCAGGAAACCTGTTCCTGCCTGGGCTCCCCTCTCCATGGATCCAGAGGTCCTGACAGGAGCCTGCTGCAGCACGGGCTTCCCATGAGGTGACAGCTTCCTTTGGGCACATCCACCTGCTCTGGTGTGGGGTCCTGCATGGGCTGCAGGTGGGTATCTGCTCCACCATGGACCTCCATAGGCTGCAGGGGCACAGCCTGCCTCACCATGGTCTTTACCACAGGCTGCAGGGGAATCTCTGCTCTGGTGCCTGAAGCACCTCCTCCCCCTCCTTCCTCATTGACCTTGGTGTCTGGTGTCTGCAGAGGTGTTGCTCTCACATATTCTCACTTCTCTCTTTGGCTGAAGTTTCTACTGCGCAGTGTTCCCCCCCACCCCCCACCCCCTTCTTAAATATGTTGTCCCAGAGGCTGATCTGAATGCTGTCTCAGCTCTTTCCCTCCACTGAACCTCTTCAGTGCCCAAGACAGCACCCAAGCTGTCACCTGGCCCATCCCTGTGCCCTCACTGGTGCCATTCTGAAAGGCACGATCTCTTAAGCATCTCTAGAAGAGTTCTGGCTCCTTTGGGGAGGATCAGCAATGGGCTCAGCCTTGGCCAGCGGTGGGTCCATCTTGGAGGCGGCTGGCATTGGCTCTGTCAGACATGGGGGAAGCTTCTAGCAGCTTCTTACAGAAGCCACTCCTGTAGACCTCCCCCCACTATCAAAGTGTGGCCACACAAACCAAACACAGCCCTTAAATGGTTCGCACCTAAGAGCTGCTGTAAAACATGAACGGCATTGTCCTCCTTTTAAAAGGGTACAAAATAACTGGATGCATTAAAAAATTAAGGTCTGCACAGTTATGTTTTTTTTCCCCTTTTCTTAAGTTTTATTTTCAGGTGCAATGCAAGTAGCTCACAGAATGTTTGAATTTTTAAGGCATTAAGCTTATACAAATTTAAGTCTTTGACTACCTAAAATATCATTTGTCCTCTGCTAGCTGTAATCACATTTGCAATAGCTGTGCTGTCTTTGCTGATTCTCAGTCTCATGTAAATGTTGAAGAAGAAAGTAATCCCAGCTCTGAAATTCTGCTGCTTCTTCATTTTCGCTTGTGTCTAAATGCTTGGTACAAGAAACATTTGTGCAGAGTAATATATTGGCACCCAAGAATAGCAGAGTTAAGATCAATGAATGACTCTTTTGGTTAATGTCATTCATCTACATTTAGCAAGTCACAAGTTTCTTAACCTTCCTCCTTCACAGAGGTTTCCTTTAGTATGCCTAGATGACTATGATTCAAAGACATTGTGGGGTTTAGTGTGAATATTGATCAACCAATGGGAATTCTGTTCTTAATATACTAATTCATATCCAGTATATTGTGTTATGGGTGCTTATACAAATTCATGAAGACAGAAATACTCTGTTTTGCTACAAAGGGTTCTTACCAATTTAGAAATTTCACAGCTTTCTTAAAAATATTAAATATTGTTTATGGGTTTGTCATACAGCACAGTGTCTTCTGTATTTACAGTTCTATGCAATTTATTAATGTTGAATTACTATTTTGTGTATGCATGTGTTTGTGCATGATTTAGTAAGGTGTAGAGGAAAAGGTAAAAAGGCCAGTTAAATGCAACCCTTTTTTGCTCTTCATGACAAATAAATTTTGTTTTTCTGTTCTTCTTTGGTTATTATAAAAGTTATCAGTATATTTTTCAGAAATGATCATGTTAAATACCGAGCAGTGTTATACTTTCTTCCCATTTCACAGGAAATCAGGTTAAATGCAGTTAGCTACAAATTTTTAGTGACAATAGCCCTCTCTCTTGTGTACCTGGACAGATATTAGAGAATGGAGTAAATAGCCTGTCTCCTTCAATCACCTTTATGGTATCTGACATTCCAGAATCCAGAGAGGATTAAGCCCTGTCTTGCTTTCCTTGTAAATCAGCAAACTCCTGCTTGCTCTCAAGTGTTCAGAAGCAAGCCCTGGAGTTATGACCCTCATATAGACAAAAAGGCAAAAATATCTTCTTGTGCCATTTCCCTTCACCAGGAACCAAGTAAAAATCTGGAAAGTTTTGGTTTAGAGTAATACAGCCATTAATGGAAATTGCAAGTCATGAGAGTGTCCAAGGGCAACTGTGTTCATCATATTGCAGGTTTGAGTGAGAAAGCCTGGGCTGAAATCCACTGAAATTTAGCGGAGAAGAAAATTACTTTATGGGATCTGACAATATTTTCTCTAAACTGCCAATTTCATCTACAGTCTATAGAAGTGACATGTCTTGCAATTTTGCGGGAGTAGCTGCTTTCATTTACTGCAAGCTAAGAGCTAGTCAGGGTTTTATTATTAATTTTTATTATTATATTTAATTTCAGTGTGCAACACTGTTATCTTGCAAAGAGATGAACTAAAACCCCATAGCTGCCAATCTACCTACAGGGCCTAAAAAGGTTACAGTGTAAGATGCCCTATCCAGCAGAATTGCAGCTTGAGCTTTCTCCACAATTCACAGAGTAGCTCAGGCTGTCAGATGATGCTTTACTGATAAAACATATTAGATGAGGATCCATATTTCTAAACCCAGCCAATTCAAGAGGTAGTCTGGAGTCACTTCAATGTAAATGAGAGTCTTAATTACACCCAGGAAGAATTTGGCCCCATCATCTCATGGCATTGGTGTAGACCACTAACTGCCTGATACACTACGTACGAGTTTTAATTGTGTTTGCTTTATACGTAAGATGTGATTGTACCAGAGATAGTCACATGCTCCAGTGGATTGTAAATGGGCTATGATGCATTTAGCCAAATATTAAAAATACAGTATATAATTTTATTGTTATATTTTCAAAATTATATGTAGTAGTAACTTGCCAGTTATTTGCTTTTTTTTGAGTTTTTCAGGTTCAAAGAAGTGCAGTCACTAAAAAAAAATCAGAATTTTATGCTTCATTTACAAAATAGTGGAAATATCCTAAGATTCAAATGCAGTGCACAAACACAAAAACACACAGCCTTTTGTGATAACCTGCCCTGTAGCTACAGTCATACCATATTCACAGAGTAGGAGTCTAATTACTGCACAAAGTACAGGGTGTTAACAGATCCACTTCTGCCAATCAGCTGCCCTGGAAAAACACTCAATTTTTCCTTAAGCTAAATTTCTTCCTATTGGACAAAAACTCCTGTAAATCTTTAAAAAAAAGAAGATGATGTGCTAAGGTCTTTTGTAATGTCCTACATACCCGCTGATGACAACTCAATCTCATTTTAGAGCACAACTCAGAAATACACTATGGGAAGACAACAAGGTATTATAGATTTATGATAGCTATTAGCCATTTTTAAGGATAGTTGTAGGGAAGAACTAGATTTCTTTAAGGCAATGCATAGCTAAGACAGTAGCTTTCAATGTATGCAAGTGAAGAGGGATGTATTTTAGCCAGGGTGTGGTTTAATGAAAGCATTGTGGAGAAACAGACATTAACAGGAGGAAAACCATCCCAGAAAAGACAAACTGAGCTTAGGCCTTGATCTCTGCTGGCTGCTTTTTGTCAACATTATGCTCTGCCTTGCAGGGAGAAAACCTTGATAAGTAAGTAACTGTTTTACATCCTAAACTTTTACACAGAAACTGAAGACTTTCTCATTTTTCCATGCTGTACATGGGCCATGGGCTGAATTTTGACTCAGAAGCTGTGCTTTCAGTGCAATGCAGATGTGTGCTAAATGTGCAGCTCATATTCTGCTAGGGAGGTCTCTTGTTCCTTAAATGCCCTCTCCAACTTGGGATGCAGCGTAGAAACCTAACGATCAAGTGCTTGCCTAAGACTTTGTGAGGGAAGGGTGTAACAGAAAGTCTTGTAGGCTTTGTGCCTTTGTCCTCTGCACTTTCCCTTCCACTCTGCAGCATGAGGCATCTGGTTCACACTTTGCAGTTGCAGAGCAGAGTTTTTTCATGCCCCTGGGGGAAGGCCAGTTCTTCACTCTGAACAAGCCCTGTTCACTCTGCCCTACATTCAGATCAATACAACCTCCCTACAGCTTAGGGCAAGAAAATGTTTACCCTGCTGTGCCACTGCTGGTCTGTGTGGGACTGACCTGGGTTTAGGTCTGTGGGATCCACTGGCAGGACCATGTGTGAATAATCTGTATTTATGATGGGGTGAGGCATGCCTGGGATTTTGGAAGTCTGCCTTCTCTGGAGCACCTGAACAACCCCTCTGAAAGCAGTAGCTGTACAGAACCATTGCTGACGGTAGGAACTGCCATACCGGTTTTGAGCAGAAGTAGTAAGGAAAATCCCATACCAGTATCCTCTATAGTGTATTATAGTGTGACGATCCAGTACTGCGCTTCTGCTCAGAAAATTCTCACGATGATTTCAACGGGAGAGAGCCCGGGCTGAAACTATAGAACTAGACCTTGTGTTTGTCAGTGCAGGTATATATCTGTGACCTGTAAATGAAAGATTTCAGTTCTTGGGACAGGTAAGGAAAAAACTACAACAGGGTAGGTATATTGATACTTGTAACTGAAGTAAATTCAGTTTTGGAAAGAATCAGGGTTTTGAAAAGCTATGTTTATAAAAGTTCTAACATCCCTTCTGCTGGAATAGGGTTCAAGAACTAAAGTCTCCCAGACTTGTAATGTAAACTGAGTGAGCAAAAGCAGTGGCAAATCATTACTCTAAAGCTCATCAGGTAGTTCTACTATTTCTAAGGAAAATTAAAAGCACATTCCCAGTAAGCACACACTCACTGTGGGCTGAGATCTGTTATGTCTCAAAACTACTGAGGAGCCACACTGTTTGTAACTACAGAAGCACTTTGTAGACTACTTGAGTAAGACTGAATTTTGCAGTCAGAATACCATGGGGCACTACCAGGTAAAAGCACAAGCTAAATTCCTGGGCAGTATTATAAACTTTACAGGCTAAGCTTTGCTGTGTTGCAGTAATTATAATACCTTGACTTTTTGGTTTCAGGATATTAATTAACCAATTCTCCAAGCACATGGGATTAAGATATTGCTGAGAAGTGGTGACAAAAGCAAAGGCAGGGGTTTGCTGCCAGGCTGTAGGAGCAGGCCTGTGGCGCAGAGAGGCACATGCTTTGATCTACAGCTGGCTGCCTGGAAGCCTGTAAAAACAGGGGTCAGAATTGATCTGTACCAGAAGTGCACAGTAGCGCGAATAACTGCCTCAGGGAGTATTGACCAGGTCATTTTGTATCCTAATACACTTATACTTCTGTAAGACACAAATGGAGTGGAGAACCCTTTTCATTTCTGCATTTGGCAAAAGCATTAACACGATGAATGAGTCTTTCTTAAAAACAAGGAAAACAAACACATCCCTTACAGAGAGTGGAATTTGTCACATCATACCAACTGTTGGGAGCTAGCTGGTCAGCCCATCCTTCTTTCAGTTTCAGGTGGGTGAAATTCTGAGGGGGTGTGTTGGACAAAAGCTATCTGGGTTTTTGGTTTTTTTTTTCATATTGGATATCTACTATATTTCTGCAAATAAATATTAGACCTAAAGGATGAATTTCTCAGCTAGTATAAATCAGCACAGCTCCATTGATTTGTATAGGGCTATGCTGGCTTATGCCCACTAGGCATTAGCCTCACCAAAGGCGTTGTAATCTTTTTAAAGTTAAGGGAACAGGCTTGTTCCATGTTTAGGTGCTGAAAGAAAGAGAGAGTTATGGACACAGAGTAACGTAAACTACAACTTTAAATGACAAACTGCAGGATATTTGGAGGGCTTAAAGACTAACTGCAAAAATCTACTACATTTGTTGAGAAAGCCACAAAATTACAGCCTATATACATATACTTTTATATATATATTCATATATATTCCACAATTACTCAGTAGGTGGCAGTTAAAAGCCTGGATGAGCTTTGCCGTTGCCATTTAGGCAGTAGCACCAGCAGATGCTGGAGTCAGTCCATCTGTAAAAGCAGAAAGAGAGAGGCTGCAATCAAGCCAACAGGCGCATTAGCCACGGCCCAGGCACTGGGGAGTCAGTAGGAGAGGAGCAGCACAAGTGAAAGCAGCAGGCGAAAGAGCTGCAGCCCCTTGATTAAGACAGGGACTCCTTTTTGGTGGAGGAAACCCAGAGCAGAGGGGGTGAACAGCCGGTGCAATGACAGGCAGAAACTGAGGAGCATTTGGAGCTTTCTGTTCCTACACAGGTAAAATTTTTTCCATTGTTTTTCTGCATTGTCTTGTAAAATAAAAATAGCTTTGCATTGAGAGTAGAGGTCTTTATCGCCTTTGGCCAAAATCCACAGTCCTCACTCAGGCAAAATTTCCGCTGAAGTCAGTAGAGTTTTGTGTGAGTTATGACTGCAATATTTGATCTAAGCATGTATCTTAGGTAGAGAACATGGCATGCTGTAAGCTGGGGCTGACAAGAAGCCAGAGGTTGGTCATATGCATACTGACCAGTTAAACATCATTTTTCTGTGTGCTGGGATGCTAGTAAGGGCTTCATAACCTTTTTTTAAAACTGTCTTTCATTAAAACTCAATGTGCTGGATTTTGCCCTAGTTTAAACTGCTGCCACTGCAGTGCTTAAGGGGAGATGCATTTTTTTTTAAATGAAGGCTACATTTTAATTTATACGATGAAAGAATCAAAAATGTTGAGTCTGAATAAAATAAGACCAGGTGTTTGTTTCTTTGAAACAAATACAACTTTGCAGCATTCCACTGACAAACAGGCAATGTTTTATTTGTGCAGTAGATTGTGCCTCTTTCAATTGAAAGAAAGAAAATAAATCATGAAAGGCCATTGTCCAGTATTTGTGAGGGACTGAATTAAATTTGATAATACTTCCTTTCTTGCTATCTTCCCTGTGAAATGTGGGATGCTCTATATGCTGCAGCACTCAGTCACAGTTGGGTGAGCCCAGAATGGGGCAACTTATTTGATGTATTTTGTTTTTAAAGCATTTCCTGAATGTCTTGTTTTCATGAATACGTAGTCATACATGAATATATATATGCCTGTTTATAAATGCACACACACAGGTATGTAATATGTACATCCCCATACCTTTCCATATAAATGAAGATGTTGCAACTAATTTCTGTTATACCTCTGCCAGGCTTTACAGTTTACGGTATCTAGAATGTTTGCAGGTTTCATAATTATTAATTCTGGATCAGAGGGCTATTTTGCCTTGCCTCCTACCTCCCTTTTACTTTTCTGACTTAGGGACTTCACTCATGTTCAGGAGCTGCCCCACAGGGTCTTGCCGTGCCTACTAAATGCAGTAGTGCCCAATTCTCTCAGAATGGCATCTGTGCCATTGTTCAGGGACTATGAAATGTGGTATCCCTTGAGGTTTCATGCTCTCTCACACACTGCACACATTCCTGAGGCTTTTGCATGAAGAACTGTTTAAACATGGAAAAGGTTCAAATACACAGCTGCAAATCAATGGCCCCATGGAACTGGGGGAATGATTGCAGTTTACAGCTATTTATTTCTATCCCTGGTGTCCAGGTTTCAGCTGGGGTAGAGTTATTTTCTTTTTAACAGCTGGTGCAGTGCTGTGTTTTGGATTTGATATGAGAATAGTGGTGATGACAGATGTTTTTAGTTGTTGCTAGGTAATGTTTCAACTAGATCAAGGACTTTTCAGTTTCTTAGGCCCTGCCAGTGAGAGGGCTGGAGTGGCACAAGAACTAGGGGTGGACACTGCCAGAACAGCTGACCCAAACTAGCCAAAGGGATGCTCCATACCACAAAGAGTCATGTTCAGTATATAAACTGGGGGGACATGTCTGGGGCTTCCTGATCACTGCTTGGGGTCTGGCTGAGCATTTGTTAGAGGGTGGTAAGCAAGTGTATTGTGCATCATTTGGTTTCTTTTCTCCCTCCCCTTTGGATTTTGTTCTTTTCCCCTTCTCCCTCCTCTTCATTATAATTACTATTGTTATTATTGTTGTTTTTATTTTATTCTATTTCAATTATTCTATTGCCCTTCCTGATTCTCCTTCCCATCCCTTGTCGTGGGGTGGGGGCAGGCAGCGAGCATGATACTTAGTTACCAGCTGGGGCTAAACCATGACACCTGGGAATAGTGAAGAACAAATGGGTTTAAATAGACTGTGAATACACTTAGGCTGCAAAGTTTGAAACAATTAGCAGCAAGGTTCTGAAATTACCTTCTTGTTGAGGCAATAGAAAGAAAGTGTTCTAAATGTGTTTTACTTGGAACTTGGTGGAAGGGATTATGTGAAATGGTTGCCTGTAATGGCAAAGAACTGGATCTGATAATCCAGGTTTCTTTCAGTACTAAACACCATTCATACTTTTCACTGGAAGTTGCCTACATTCAAAAGTCTCTTTGCAAGTGGGTCAAGGTCTTTAAAAACACAGTTTTCCACACATCTCACACCAGAGACAAATGAAAGCCTATTTCTTTTCTACATTGTGCTGCACTGTTGTTTACACCAGCAGACAAATAAGGTGTGATGGTCATCAAGCTGAATAACATCCCTTTCTCACAGTGCAAGTTCTTTGTAAGATGATTGGAGTTCAGAAGCACAGCTCCTTCTGGCCAAGTCGTCAGGATTTTATTACACCAGCACTGCAGTCTCTGTAGTACCAACAAAACCAGTGGATAGCATATAAACTCATAATGCTGTTTCTGAAGTTGTTACTAGTGCTATTTCTAGTTTCCTTTCAGGATGACCTGATAACTTCCTTTTGTGCTAACCAACACACCTGTCTATCATGGTTTAACCCCAGCAGCAACTAGATACCACATAGCTGTTCACTTACGCACCCTACTCCACTGCCCCCCACCCCGCCACAATGGGATGGGGAGGAGAACTGGAAAAATCTAAACCCCATGGGTTGAGGTAAGAACAGTTTAATGAAATAATAATAATAATAAAAGAAATAATAATAGAAATAACAATAATAATAGTAATAATAATAGTAATGAGAAGGGAGATAACAAAAAGAGAGAAAGAAATAAAACCCAAGAAAAACAAGTGATGGACAATACAGTTTCTCACCACTTGCCGATCAATGCCCAGCCAGTCCTTAGGCAGTGATCAGCCCCTCCTGGCCAGGTCCCTGCAGTTTATATACTGAGCATGACATTCTATGGTATGGAACATCCCTTTGGCTAGTTCAGGTCAGCTGTCCTGGCTCTGCTCCCTCCCGGCTGCTGGTGCACCTGCTCACTGGCAGAGCATGGGAAACAATAAAGCCCCTGATTTAGAGTAAGCACGACTTAGCGACATCTAAAACATCAGTGTGTTATCTACTTTATTCTCATACTAAATCCAAAATACAGCACTGTATTCACTACTAGGAAGAAAATTAAATCCGCCCCAGCCAAAACCAGGACAAGATCCAAGCATCATGTGTGAAAAAGCAAAAACTCACACTTCCATTGTGACTGAGTGTGTGTAATTACCTCAAACTTAGCTTATATTAAAAACGCACAATAAACAGTATTCTGGTTCAAAGATGTTCCTGCAGAATGACCACATTCAATTCCATATTCTCTTTTCCTCTACTTCTTTCTTTTTATAATCTGATCCTTCTCTTGTTTTTTTATGTTTTTGATTTGTATACTACATTGGATTGCTTTCAGTTTGCAGTAAATCTCAGTAACTATTATGTAATATATAATAAACTGCATTCGAATGTTCCAGCTCCCGCAAGCCACGTGAGTACCAGGCCCTTTGTAGACTTAAATAAAACAGTATTCATTGCAGTACATTTGGTTTGGTATATAGGGCTGATTCAAAATAGTTTTTAACTTTCCCATTTATACTTTGTATTACTAGGCCTAATTGAGCAATTCTCAGTATTACATAAAGGGAGAAAAATGGCATTTTTGTGAAACATGCATACAAACTGTTAGCAATATTACGTTCCCTTTTAAAGTAACAATTTCCTTAAGTGTACTAGGAAAAAAAAATATTGGAAATTTTTTTCATATATTTCTGTTTTATTCTGCACCCAAACAAAGGTTGCTAAGTATCAATGAACAAGTATTTTCACTGCATTCTTTTTTGTTGCACTAAAGTTAAAATGTGCATTAACTTATCTTACTGCCTGGAAAGGCAGTAGAAAAGACCCACCAAGTGACAATGCAACTGTACATATGAATTGAAACAGAACATTCTTTATTTTGCCTTTTTGAGAAAACAAATATTGATTTGTTTTCAACCACAAAATATTGATTACTGTATAAATGAGTATCCAAGGAAGACAAAAGCAATGTCAAAAAGGGTGTGTCAAGTCTGTGACAGACACATTTTTCCACTCACACCAAGGTCAGGAGCACCACCTGTCAAGCAAACAAATTTGAGTTAAATGTTAGACTTCTGTATTGGTGATGAAAATCAGTCTCTGATTTCTCTGACTGTGCAGGGCTGCAGTACGCTATGGCAGCAAAATGCAATCACCCTCACCCTCACTGAAGGTAATGGAATTGGTTTTAGTTGAATCTGAATAAATGTCAATGAAGTTATGTCAGCCATTTAGTATCTGCATTTAAAGTAGGTATGTTGTAAAGCACTTCTATGAAAAAGCAAATCCATTCCTGGACTGCAAATATTTTCTTCCCAAAATGTCCAGTAGTTCTGACTTAATGTGAAGCTAAGAAAAGGAGACTTCCTTTTATTTATTTATTTTTATATTCTTCCCTGAAAATCTAGGGAAATTTTTATCTGTTCTGTAAAGTTAGTAATTTAAATAATCAAATAAGAGCTACCATCAACTGGTAAATTATTGCTGTAAACCCAACTCAAAAACATTAGCGTTTTCCCAATTTGTTCACTCAAACATTAAAATGCTACCATGTGTTACTGGGAAATTATTTTTTAATCTTTAGAATATAGTTTTCATAATTTTGTCTACAAGGAAAAGAAACATGAATTGTGAATAAACTACTCTGAAGGCTAAGCCTTCTTTTTTCGTAATAGAAAGTACTGAAAGCCAGGGCAGTGATGAAAATTAGTATGAAATTGTTTTTCTCATTAAAAATAATTTTAAAAAACCCGGTAAGTATTCAGTTTTGTGGAAGTCTTGCAATGTAGATTTGCGAATTAAATTTTAAAGAAAATACACTTTAAAGTAAAAAGAAAAAATATATAAATTTCCCCAAACCAGGTTATGATAAATTGCACATCATAGACAGCAAATAGCTTCTTGTAAAGAGGTAGAAACTCCTATCAGAAAGTTGTCATTCCTGTATCATACCCACAGTTATACTTTAATTGCTGGTTTTCAACCTTTTCTGATTTGCAGAAAATTTTCAGTGTAAACACAGGCTTCTTAGTAGTGCTTGGAAGCATATCAACAATGAGATTACATTACTTAATTACTTGTCAGAGTTCCTTCTGGATCCTGAAACCTGCTACATTAACTTATTCACAAGTTATTGCCCAACAAACCAGTTGCAAAATGTATTATATTGGCTGGTAGGGTTTTTGGAGGGCTTACCTCGCGCAATTAGGACAAGAAAACAAATACTGATATTCTCAGTATAAGCCACATCATTTTGAAAGGGGTGTTATTTGGGCTGTGGAAGAGTATCAGGCCTGTTTCAGTAGTCAGGATAACAACCAAGCTATCCTTTCCAGCCCAACAAGGAAAGATAATTATAGAAGTTATAATTATATGTCAGAAGCCCTTAACCTTTAATAATTCTGCTTCTATAGAAGATTTGTGCAAATAGTCTGAAACTGACATTAAAGAATTGAGGTCTACAGTGGAAAGGCAAAAGGGCCACTGCTCTTTGTACAATTTCCTCTGCTGAACGGAAGCAGTCTTCCATGGATGTATGGCTTTTCTGTGTAAAGACACACATTTATAAGAAACTAGCTTGTTGCTTATGCTTGGATTTTTATCATGAATCTCCCAGTATATGGAATTTCACATCCAAAGCCTCTACGGTCAAATGATTATTTGGGATATTTTCCTTCTTGGTTTGGTGGCTGGTGTATTGGGGTTTTTTTTAGTGGTTTATATGTTCTAACTTTCTCTATTCAGGAAAACTTAAAAGCCACAACTTTTTTCCATAAGATGCCCAATAAAAAGTCACCTATTTTGGCTAGTGGACATCTGGAGAAGCAGAAATTCACTACAGTATGTAAAGTTATAGCTAGCTGCCAAAAGTAGATTAGCCTGCTATTAAAAAATGAGGGGCTGAAAGGTCAGACTGAGTCTCTGATCCCGCCTTTATGTGAGTGACAAATTCCAGTTAATAACCCTACTGCTCTACCCCATGGCATAGTGTCCTACATGTTGAAAGGTGGACATAAAATGTTTTAAGTTGATCTTTCTATCTTTACTCAGGTAGATTAAATCTATTGAAAACTGAACAAAACCTACAGTGTTGGGTCTGTTAAGCTGGGAAAAAAACTCAAAAAAATCAGTCCCAGGGAGAGTTGAATACAGTGTTGTTATCTTGACATTTTTATTTCTGTGTGTGAATTCATGAATACCTAACTACACATCCACAAAGGCTTCCGAGTTATTTGTCACTGAGTTTTGACTGTAAGCACTTGAAAGATTAAGATACTGGTTTACCAAAATGCTTGAGTAGATAAGAGTAGTTCTGTTTAAGTCAATGAAGTATCTAACATACCTAAGGTAAAACCTGAGTTTAAACAGGAACTAAGTCATTAAACTTTCCTTTTCCTAATTTTAAGATTAGCCAATTCACTAAATAAAAAGTGGCAATCAGTAGGACACCTGTTCACCCTGGGTAAACTTAGCATGTTATTGCTGTTTCTGCATGAAAGGAATGTTTTTTCACTTGGTGTGTTCAATGATGCTGAATCTTGTTTTATGGTAATGGTTCATTAGTACATACCTGTTACTCAGGGTTTAGTTCTGAAAGCTCTTGGACAACAGTAGACCAAATCATTAAAGTGTATTCCTGATTTTAAAGATCTTTGTTGGATCAGGTCCAGCACCTTTTGAATTTTCTGTACATGAATGCTTAGCAGAAAATGGAACCAATAGACCCTTCTGCATTGTTCATTCTTCCATCAGCAGTCCTGCCTTCAACAAGAAATGCCACTTTGGTTAAACTTAGTTTCAGAAACCCATGCTACCTATTGCCCCTGTAGAAAACTCATCTAGTTCTTGTCCCTTTTTTTCCCAGTTCTTTCTTGCCTCGTAAAACTATTCCTGCCATTATCCTTGCTGGCCATATCTTAGCCCAAGAGCCAGTAAATATTTTCTTACTGACAATTATGTATTTGGGGGTTTTGTTTTACCAAGGGATCCATTTGATATAATAATTCATAGGGCTTCAAACAATTTTGAAAAGGTATTGTTTCGTCAAGAAGGTTTTCAACTTCAGTGTGATGAAAATATAAAAATTTTCTAAAGCAGAGCACAACATCTGTGATCACAGAACACTGCAGGGGCTGGATTCTACCTTCTTTACATGGAGATGTTTAGGACAATATTTTGCTTCTTTAAATACAGAAAAAAACTGTGACAAATTATTTTGAAAGGATCCTGTCCTCTCTATTACTCTTCTGTGTTAGGCCAGCAGTATGAAGGGAATCTGTAAAACCTTTCAGAGAACCTCTCTGAAAAAACTTTCCAAAATTGATATCCTGACTTATTACTTAGATTGTATCTGTAGTGTAGCATATGCATTTGTAATGTAGTGAAGAATCTGTCCCAAAATGGAAGAAACACTTTAGCCAACATTGAAAAAGTGGAGCCATTTTTATTTTTCTTCCCTTTTTCTTTTTTAAATATTTGAAAGTAAATATTACAATCACCTAGGCTATACTAGGTCTCCTGAAGGACATACTTTGTCTGCTGACATTCTGGTCATGCAGGGCTGTTTATCTTTCTACTTTGTCTCAGCCCTATCAAGTTTTGTACAGGCTGAGCCACTGCTTTCATGTCAGTTAGAAAATTCTAAATGATGAATTTTCTATGCAAATTCAAACAGTTCAAATGTTGTAGAAAGTCTAACTCTAAACGAGAAACTGTTTCCGTCAAGCCAAACTGAATTTGTAGTTTGAATTTTTGCTTCCTATGCATATGTTGAATAAGAAGAGTGCCTGATTTTATCTTTTACTTTCACATGAACAAGTAAATACTATAACAAGGACAGTGTGTCAGAGGAAAGCACTCAACTCTTTACTTCCACGGAAGATGCCATTTTGTCTCTAACTTAATCTGGTCTGCTTTCTTCTGGCTGATGGTACAAAATACTAAGTTAACATTGCTTTTCTCTCAAAGTATAGTTGAGAAAAACTCTTCTTTTTTTGCCATGGCCTTTTATGTCATCCAGTTTTGTATTGACTCTGAAAATAAATCTGGAACTCCAAAAACCTCGTGTTCTTTCACATCTTTTTTTGGCCACACTCGGTAACTTCTACACAGATCTTGAAGTTAGATCATTACACTGCTTTCAACGTCCAATAGCTGAATGCTGTTTGGTCAATAAGACTTGTTATATTGGAACATTTCCATGCCACTTCTAGCTGCTGCACCTACACTGACCTGCCCAAAATCACTGATTTTCTCAATCTTTTGTCCACCGTAAACAGCCTTTATATCACATGAATGCTATATATGAAGACTTTACAGTGTTCAATTATACTACAGTTAAGCCCAAGGTAAAAAAAAAACCAACCCCCAAAAAAAACATGACAAGAATGTACACCATTTAAGCATTTTCTTAAGGACTTTGCTGAACTGTGTTTGCTGAACCTACAGGTCACACAAACAGTGCCCAACTTCCTTTTTACGGTAACTACTTTACACAGCACTAAGACAGCTTTCTTTCAGTAAACCAGTATGTTAGCGCTTGGACATTCAGTGCTGGAAATCTTGAAGTGGATTTAATCTTCACTGATCATGCAGTATTGCCGTTATTTTGAAACGCCATTCTTCACCATCCTCCAGCATTAATTGAAAAAAATGTTAACACTGGGCAAGATTCAGAGACCAATTGCATAAAATTTTGTTTAGAGGGACTTCTATCATGAGCTTTTAGACTAACGGAAAACCCAAGCTATTACTATGAAATAACAGCAAAACTGGTGCTAGAGTCTAAGAAGTTTCTGGAGGCAACTAATTTAACCAATTACCAACATTTCAGCAGCAGCAGCATAATCACCTTTCCTAAAGCAATGAGATGCTTCTCAGAGAGTCATCATTAGTTGGAACAGCTGTAGGCAAAGAATTCTTTTTAAGAATAAAGTAAGACACTTTGTTCAAACTGCACTGAAGACAGTGAAAAAGCCCAGAGAAATCTTAGGTCAAATGGCTTAATGTTCTCTGGCACTGCATAAATACCTTGAGCAAAATATAGTAAATTGCTGCCTTCAAATCCCACATCACACTGTTTTGTGAAAGACTTCTTTGCATTTCAAGACTTCCACCAGGTTTTTTCATAGGGAGAAGGTATGACCTGAAATATCTGACACACCTCTCTATATTTTTGCCTTGTTAAGGTATCTAAAAAGTTAGAGCAATCAGGAATAAATAATATTTAGCCTAATATTTGTTATCCAATGATGTCTGAATAGTATCTACTAACACAAAGATCACAGACTTAAATTCAAGTGCAAGGAAGTCACCAATACATAGATAAACATTTAGAAAAAAAGGCATGATGTTGCAGTAACTTACCAAGCTGTAACTTTGAAATGGCAAAGCAAATGCAGGAAGTGGTTTTAGTCTAAATGCATTAATTTTAATTATCATCATTAGTATTGTCAATCCATGCATAGCGACTTATGTTAATATGACTTGGCCAGTTGTCCTCCCATTTTATGTAAACATGTAAAGCAAAAAGAGAAGGTATTTTGAATAGATGCTTATATCTGGCCAAGGCTTTGTTCAAATATCAATGACACAGGCACTAACAGTGTGAAAATATTCTTCTTTATTAACAAACATGGCAAGAACAACACCTGTATAAAAGCCAGAGCTGACATCAATCAAAAGTGCTACAGCTTTTACTCAGTGAGGAAGTCACAATTTACACTAGCTGATTGTTGAGAAGCAGACTTTCAAAGAACACTTTGTTCAGCATGAGAATAAAAATATGCTTTCCACATGGATTAGAACCTCATGTTGCAAGAAAAAGCTGTTTTAACTGTTACCATTTTGTCTTCAAACACATCCAAATTTCCTTCGATTTGAAAAGACCAAAGCAAACCAAGCAAAGAAAAAGAAAAAATAATGAAAAAGAGCATTTTGTAGTAAAAGTTGAAGACACTAGAAGTAAGAAAATCCCCACTCTTTAAGTCCAAGATCATTGGCAAATATGGTGAAAATACTCCCCAAGAAATGCCTGTTTATATACGTAATGGACAAGTAAAAACTTGCAGAGCTCTTTTTCCCTCCTGTGTATTAGTAATGTGTGCTTTTTTTCACATTTGGTGTGGTGAAATGCCCATTAACCTTACAAACATGCTGAAATCCATCTCATGTATATCTACATTTGGTATTATTCTTCACCTTGCACTTTGTGTCTTTGCATGATGGTCTCATCACTGGAAGCCTGATGGATTTTTAGTTTAAATTGATGCAAGCTTTTGAACTAAATGCATTGCATGTAAATTATTGGATTTCCATCATAACAATGACAATATAAACAGAGACATCTCCTTAAACACTTAAAAAAACCCCCAAAATCAGTAACTGATATGAGATGATCTTACTTGAGGAAAAAGAGCTTTCAGGAAATCAATACATAGTATCTGACAATTGCTGTATTGCACATCAGACTGACATGTCAGTAGGATATCTTAAAACCTCAAGAACTGGATCAGTGAAGATGCAATCAAAGCCTCTGATTCCAGACAGCACACGTAGTATCAGGTTGTTTTCTAAAATGTATACTACCCTAAAAAATACCACCTAGCCAAAAAACATTCAAAGAAATGTGCAACCTGTGACATTTCATGGAAGTCTAACAATACAAATGTGGTTAAATCCTTTTGCAACAAAACAAAACTGTGGAAACACTGGAGAGTGGGCAATTTTTTTTCTATACAAGCTTTCAAGTACAAACTGGATGGGCTCACCAGCTAGGAGATTCTCATCTCATATTACTCTAAGGGTAAGTATTCAAGGAGATTAATTTTCACAAGTTATTTTTCAGCCTCTCTAAACATTTTGCCTTCTATTATATGTGTTATTCATGGCTTAAATACAAACATAAGAATCAGGTCATAAATAAAATTGATAGAAAAGTTAGTCCATTATTAAAGATAAGTGATAACTATGGAGATCCAGTGGCTAAATACAGGATCAATGACATCAATTTAGTAAATGCTAACACACCCACATGTAATTAGTCACCCAAAAAACATGAAGAGTTTCAGCTATCAAGTCTATAATCCGTAGTGCAAGGTAGTTTGTTTAAACATTTTTAAATACCTCTTTTTGTTATCACTATATAACAAAATAACCGATTGTGTATCAAAATGACTCAGTCCTTGAACTGTATCCTCCTGTCAGAACAGCTCTTCAGTTCTTTACCTGGCATGTCAGAAACAGCTAAGAAAGGAACAGCATAAAGGTCTGTCGTTGAGTTTGAACTGGAAGCAGCCTTTTATCCCAGAGAATAGCCCCGTTGGCCTCAGTCACAGCAGCTGAGCTAGAGCAACTCAAGCCTTGCACAAGTGGAGCATCTGCAGAAAACAGAGGTAAATCAGCAGAGGTATATGGAGACTCACTAACTTGCTGAACTTTGCAACCAACAAATAATGAAGGGTGTGGATGCAAGTTATAAAATGTGCTTCGCCTTTTTAAGTGAGCATAGTTTTGTTAAAGTAATGTGTCACAGGATGATAGCAATTTTTTTCACTGATGTAGTCCATGAAGTAACAAAGGCAGCAAATGAGGATTTATTAGGCATAAACTCCAGAATAAGTCAGCTTTAAAGTGTAAAATGCAACTGCTGTTCTCTATGTGTAGATTATGAAACAGAGAGGTTCTCAAGGTATGAATCAGGGAGGATACTGTACATCTGAAAAGTCAAACTTCTCTCAAGTTAATTTTCCCTTATCCGCACTGGCCAGAATACTGAACACTGATGAAACAATGTGCTACTTTGCTTTGTCCTGTTGTGCGTTTTAGTTAATATATTTTAAGACAAAGAAAACCCAATGCACTCATAGGGCGGTATGAAATGCATTAGGTTGGGTGCCTGTGCAGCACAGCCACACAGAATGGTTTTCACTGCAGGAGGATCTCTGACCAGACGCACACAGAGAATGTAAGCACACGGTAAAAACTAGGGAAGCCTTTCCCTGGTGTGATCTGAAAGCCTTGTCTGAGCTTATTGCGGTTTTTGCTTTGAGCAGGACAAAAATTAAAATAATCTGAGTTTTTAATCTTGGTAAAACGGAGGATCCGTAGGACTAACAGACCTGCATGTGGGACAGACCAAACAGCGACTGAGGCTGCTGCTCCCCCGCAGCAGCACAGGCTGGGGAGCAGCTCCGCGGGAAGGCCCTGGGGCCGTGGTGGGGACCACACGGGCACGGCCCCGGCGGCAGTGCGGGCCCGCCGTGCCCCGGGCGGTGGGTCGGGGGGCGATAACCCGCCCCCGCGCAGCGCTCGGAGGCAGCAGCCGCGCAGTGTCTGTTGCGGCGCCCCCGGCAGGGGACACGGCCGGCGGCCCGGAGCGAGCTCCCCTGCGGGCCCGAGGCGCCGTGCGGGCTGGGGGCTGGGGGCTGGGGGCTGGGGCCGGGCCGCCCGGGGGCAGGCACCGCCCGGGGGGGCACCGGGCAGCCCCTCCGCGCCTGCGGGAAAGCCGTCGGGAAGATGAAGTTGAACCCTTCACAGCAATGGGCACTGGGAGGAGGAGGGGTGACAGGCATGAGCTGCAACACAAATAGTTCGGATTAGATATAAGGGAGGGAAAATCACGCTGAGGGTAATTCAGCAGTGGAGCAGGTTGCCCAGAGAAGCTGTGGGAAATACTGGAAGTTTTCAGACTCTGACAGGACAGAACAACTCTCTAGTCTCATGGCTGACCCTGCTGTGACCAGCAGTGACCAGAGACCTTCCAGCCTGAATTATCCTGTGATTCTATGGTCATTTCTATAGCCACTCTGCAAAATCTCCCTCAGCAACAGTTGTGCTCTTCTTACCACTACAAAGTTTTCCTGTTGTCTAATGTGAATCTATTCTACAACCTAAGCCCATTATTTCCACCTTTTTTCCACTACTGGTGCACACTATCCCTCTTTGCAACAATTTATTATGTATTTGAAGATTAGCTACCATGCCATTTCAGGTTCCCTTAGAAGCTTTTCAGATGCTTAATACTTCACACCATTAAGTGCCACATTTCAATTTGTTCTAACATTTGAGCAACTATATATGGCAGTTTCTTGGAGATTTCTGAGTATGCTTAAAGCATGAAGTTTAATATAGCAGGATTACAGTCAGATAGCTTTAAAAAAATTATTTCTCTACTCTGTATTTCACTGATTTTCATAGTGCATTTTTTCTCACCATGTCATACTTCCCAGACTACATATTACCTGATTGTGCAACACTTAAGCTGCTTCTGAGGTGAAACAGCTATGATTTTCTCTCTTGCCTTTTTGCTCACAAAAATTATTAAACTATAATTCTTATCGTAGCTCATCCTATGCAGTCACCCACAACATGCAGTCCTACAACTGTTCTGAATTTGCGTGCTTACAGCTCGCACATACAGGTTTATTCTCAGTGGAAAATTGTCCTGCTAGCTTCCTCTGTTCTCATTTCTTGCTAGCTACTTTGGTTTTGCTTATTTTCTCAACAGCATGAGCTGGTCATCCATTTTCCTTGTTCCTCAGAGGATTTTCCCTCTTACATAAACACATATACCAGTGTTCTCTGAGACTACCCTTCTTTCCATTCTTTGAATTCTGCTGTCAGAGAGAAAAACTTTTGCTTCAGTGCCTCAGGATGAACACTTTTATTTATCAATCTTTCCTATATTTAAACAGGTCTCTGAAAGTGACAGTGACTGCAGCATAGGAGAGAAGGAAGGGGTGAAGCTGCCTTCTGCCTGAAGCCCATCTGGGCAGGCAGAGCTGTGACAGCGTCTCCACTTTGCCTGAGGATCAGCATCCCCAGTTGCCCTGATTATTCTGCCTATGGTGTGGCAGATGAGGAAGTGCAACTCCTTCATTCAACACATTATGTAAAGACAGATGTTTTCAGCTTTCAGACATTAGAATTAGGACAGAATAGGATGCCCTGGACAAGAAGGATAACAAAATCAGGGTATGCTTGAACAGAAAAATGAAGACATTAGTGCAGCATGGGCAGACATAGCTTTAATCTAACTGGCACAGGCTGCAACAGCATCAAAGATGCAAAAGCACAAAATTCAGTGTGGGCTGGCAACTGGGATAAGGTCATGGGGGCTCCACTCACATCCATACCTCTACAGCACCAATCCTATTCTCCCTGTGCTAAACAGGTTAAGGGTAACTTAAAATCTTGCCCCACAATGCAATCACTCTTCCTGCTGCAATGAAGAAATAGCTTGAAGGCTTTCTTTATTCAGTAAGAAATACCTTTGGGTTGTTCTGCATTAGCTGCTACTCAGGAAACAGTGCAACAGACAAATTCAATTACCTTGGACCATTAGAGCACTTGGACAAGGTTCCCTATTAAATCAGCCCATTTTCCTAAGGGCAAATACAGGTGCAGCAAATTTCGCAGTTTGTTCCACACATATTTTTTTCTGTATCTAGCTTCGGTTTGAAAAGTAACAACATCCTAGACCTGTTTCAACTTCCAGGGTTTAATTTTTTAGTCTTTATTTGCTTAAATATCACTAAATATAAAGAGACTCGTACGTGCTGTGTACCTAATGAACTCCTACTGATGCGAGGACAAATTCATCTTCACATTTATTTCAATGAATTCCAAAATGACTACAGCTTGCAGCCCTGTGAAAGCTTTACTATTTCCATTATTAATAATGATGACAATTATTTGTGGTCCTACAGATTACAGACAGGTTTTGTCAAGGGGAACTGACTTCAGGGATCACAGTTTTGTGACCTTTGACATATGCATTTGCCAACCTTGACAACATAAGCCACTTAAAAATATTGTGAAGACACCTGCACAACCTTTCTGACAAGTGTAGCATGTCTCCAGTCACATATAATCTGCTGTGAAATAAAGATTAGAATGAAATGGCAGACAACATGAACAATTTCAGTTTACCAAAATGAACTCTTTGACCTGAAATGCAAGTGGAAAAACACGCTGAATTGGGGGTGCATGTTCTCAAAGAGTTAGAAACAAAGTACAAAGTACACTTAGTGCTATTGCTGAACAAGCTACAAACACATCTTAGATGTCCCTCAGGAGTGTTCTCCAGTTGTAGTAGAGATAAATTCCCTAACTACTGAAGACGTGGCATGCTTTGAGTAATTGACTGTCATGCATGTGTATATTGGTGTGTTTCAACAATGATTTGAGGAGACTTGTTTTAGAGACAGAAGAGTATTTCAGTTTCTACAATTTGTTCTGGCCTTGGTCTTGCTGGTATACCATTTCCCAGATGCAGCTTTTTATCTCTGGGGATATTAGTCCAGTAGGAAGAATACTGAAACTCACAATGTTAATTTAAGATAAATCATACAGTGATGAAGACAGTGCTTTGCTACCAGTGCAGGTAACATTGCATATCCTAAATTTACTATTGAAATAACCTATTTCAATTTAATATTTATTCATAATAATATTAATATAAAATTCATAATAATAATGATCGATAGAAATTTACTATTGAAATAACCCATTCTGTAACCTGCTGCAAGTCTTCTTAAATTATTACAACTTGTGATGACTTATATCACATTCATTTCTTTTCTTGGGAGAGATATCACAAAGTGCATTCTCCACATATGTCTGTATTAATGTCTCTTTTGTTGGTTTTGTCATTCTCTTTCCTAGATCTTTAGCTGAGCAACAGACAAACCAAGAAGCATGCCTGAGCAAAGCAATGATTACAGGGTTGTTGTGTTTGGAGCTGGAGGAGTGGGCAAAAGTTCTTTGGTCTTGAGATTTGTGAAAGGCACTTTCAGAGAGAGTTACATCCCTACCATTGAAGACACCTATCGGCAGGTGATCAGCTGTGATAAAAGCATATGCACTTTGCAGATAACTGACACTACAGGGAGCCATCAATTTCCAGCCATGCAACGCCTTTCCATTTCTAAAGGACATGCTTTCATTTTGGTTTACTCTATCACCAGCCGACAGTCCTTGGAGGAGCTCAAACCAATCTACGAACAAATCTGTCAGATTAAAGGAGATGTGGAAAGCATTCCAATAATGCTGGTGGGGAACAAAAATGATGAGAACCAAAATAGAGAGGTAGACACCAGTGAAGGAGAAGCCATGGCTAAGAAGTGGAAATGTGCTTTCATGGAGACCTCTGCCAAGCTGAACCACAACGTGAAAGAGTTATTCCAAGAATTGCTAAACCTGGAGAAACGCAGGACCGTGAGTTTACAAATTGATGGCAAAAAAAGCAAGCAGCAGAAAAGGAAAGAGAAGCTGAAAGGCAAATGTGTGGTGATGTGAAATTGCATTTTCAGAAGTAGTCATGCAGTCTCACCTGTGTGACAATGCCCATGTAAAACCTATAGACAGCAAACAACCATGCAAGACCCTATTCATTAGTATCTGTTTTAAAAGAAACATTTGGAAAATGAGAAAGTGAGTTACTGTGAAAAAAAACAACAATTAAAATATCATGTACTCTAGCTGTCAGAAAAAGTAAAAGAAAGGCTAGGGTATCTAATTGTAATTTACAGAAGAAAAGAAGTTTCATCCCTAAAATAATGTGAAAGATCTGGAAAATCAACTTCATATTATTTAGATTTGCATATAACTACAAGAGAAGGCAATGTATAATGTTAGAACTAAAACAAAGAAATGGCCATGAAGAAACCTAGAACACATAAATGCATGCTGAGTGGTGTTATCACGCCCTTTAAGAATGCTGTGGACAAACAAGTCTGTGCAATTGTCATTACTGCTGGTGAAGCAGTGTGCATAAGATAGTCTCGGATCTGACAAATAAATGAACAGATTCACACTAAAAGGAAAGATGGGGGTAGCACAGTCAAAAGAAACAGATATTCTCTTTAACCCCACCCCCAGAATAAGATTTCTTTCTAGTATGATGTGGTGTTTGAACTGAAGAATGACGTAAAAACAGCCCCTGTAGGAGATGGAGATCATGTCCTTTTCTGGACCCACCACTTCAAGAGTGACCTGTGCTTCTGGCCCGACTATATTTCAGAAGAGCAGATGTTTGCCAGTGGAGAATGTGAGATTGTATAAAAATGGTGTACATGCAGAAACAGAAACCTTTCCCAGGGAGAACTGGCTGGGGAGTCCCATACAAAAGCTTCTATGGGTAAGGCTCAGTTCAAATGCTGCTTGTGGTTAAATGAACACGTGGTGTGATTAGTGAATGAATGGAATGTTACTGAACTGGTGGTACCCTTGGAGAGGGATTGGTGTAGTATACAAAGTTTTCATTCAAATTACCAGATTATCTGAGTGAAATTCCACTATATTCCAACTAGAGTGGTTTTGCATTCATGCACTATTAGATCTATTGCCTTTATATTGTCTGAAGGGTTTTATATTTACCATTTAAACTCCTGATTCAAACTGCTGTGACTATTTATAGAACCAAATCCTATATCTGGAATTAGGGCCCACAAAAGTCTGTGGGAGATTTGCTGGAATTGGTACTACAGGATTTGGCATATTAACAGTTGCAGTCAGTACTGTGTTGCAATGCAATGCAAAGTTCAGAACAGAAAAAAAAACTGGTTTAAACCACTCTGTCATGGGAAACTGCCTTTCTCAAAACCCTTGGAAGGGGAAAAAGTGTACAAAATGTGAGCTTTTCTGGATCTCTCTCCAAAGCTTTTTAAAAACTACTGTTAATGAGTAAAGTATGTATCCTACTGGTAACAAAGACCATCTAAGATAAAAGAAGCACATACTTTTTAAAAGGACTCATCAAAATTGTATAAGCTACAATTTGCACCTTAGGAACTGCTTTGCAATCATAAAAACAAACTATCATATTTTTCATAAATGCTTATGCCAAAATCATACTATGAGAAAATGCAGTCAAGTACTAGTATTATTAGTATGCATGCTGTTGCATTATAAATATTTTCTAGGAGCTGTTCAAATGCAGTATTTACATTAAAAATTGTTACCCTGTTGCTCTCAGAGTTACTGCTTGCTTACATTCCACCTTTCAAACAGAAGTACACATATTTCACAGGTAGAGTGATAGTATACAGTTCTTTGAGCAAGAACGGCTATTAGCAGTGTCTGGAAAGGAGCACAACTTCTGTCATTCACTCAGAAGAAACTCTGGCACCATTAAAATCAATCTTAACTTCTCAGGTGGTGAAATTGAGGCACCAAAAGAGGAAGCAACTGCACACAGGTACCCAGCACGGTAGTGGCAAACCCAAGAACAAAAGCAGATCTCCTCAGTCCCAGTTCAATGCTTGCTCTGTGTTTGGTCAGACTGTTTCTCCAAATTCTTAAACAGGTTCTAAAATACATAAAGAGACCTGGTATGGTTTATACAGCTAAGTGCATCTATTCCTTGTCAGGCTGTCAATACATCAAATGGTATTTCCAGATCAGGAATGCAAAACATGTAAAAGCACTACACTTAATAAGACTTTTAAAAATGTTTACACATCTACTCTGCTTGTAAGCAAATGGCTGATGATACTCATCTTCACAACACTGGATTCCACTAACGAAACTGGAAAATCAAAAGAATGATCACACTTAAGGAGTAGTGTGGGTCACTTACAGAAGTCAGCAGTACAGAGTTCTCCCACAAATGCTAACACTCCGGTGCCAAAGGTCATAATGCATATCACATGGCTAAGTGGCCAGAATGTAATAATGATAGAAACTCAGAGAAAAAAGGGCCATGTAAGGACAAAGATCCTTTTAAAATTATTAGTTTAACTGGAGGAATTATTTACATAGTAAAGAATCTTGCAGAAATAGAATATAGGGGATCTGAATTTCAGGGCTGAAATTCAGCCTTGGATTTTTTTTTTGGATGTGCCTCATAGCAAGAAAAGGGTAATTGTATTTCACAGGTGGAAATAAAACAAGCTGCCAGTCGGTAAGCTTGAGGACCATTTCCTTTCATTCCTGGTTGATTCCAAGTCTGGTACATAGTAAGACATGAATTATTTCATGGACTTGCATGTGTCAAAGCAAGGCCAGTACAGAAGCAATATTACTCATGGACCATAGACTTGAAATAGAACATATTTTATACCCTTGCATTGTCATCCTAGTTTATACTACTAGATTTTACATATCTTACATACTTGTGAGCTGGTTTAAACATTTGTTTTGCTATTACTTATATGATTTATTTTTTTTAATACAGGGAAAAAAACTGTAAGGTAAATAAAGAAAATACACAGCTTTACTACATTTTCTGTTTTATTTGGGAATGTGATATCAGTATAATTAACTCTTTAATATGTACAGAAAAAATATGACATGTTTAAAACCTGTAAGATCTACAGAGAATTTTAGCACCTAGGAATCATGTTCTAGAAAAAATGACTCTTTACAATGCATGACTTTTATATGTATATATGAAATATTAAGTTATATAGTTATCATAAAAATGTGTTGTTGCAATTTCAATAGAAAATATTTTATTCAAAAACTCTGGATATGGAGTCATTTGTGCCTACAAGTTTCTATGTTTCTGGTGATGTTCTGAACATACAAAATAAAGTTTTAAATGGAATCACAACTTTGGAAGAAGCTTTGTTGATGACTGCATTATGTTTGTTTCACAAGTATATTAAGTATGTATTTTTTAAAACTTGTAAAGGCAAATCTTTAAATCAAAATATATTCTTACATGTTAGGCAGTGTCCTAAAGTCTTCTGCTATACAAATCAGACACCTGACAAGTCCTGAGAGAACTGGAGCAGTACCATTTACCTCTCTTTTATTATACTGGGGCAAACATCTACACCTTCAAAGCAATCTACCTTCATAAAACAGGTTATCAGTGGGTGTTACTTTTAGTCATCAAAAAGCAAAATAGTTCTGGAAGCTAGTTTGTATTTTATTATTTACTTTAAAATAACAACAGATAAAACTTGGTGCTTGTGCAAAATTGAAACTTACTATATGGATCTTGCAATTGTCCTAATTTCTACTAAATTACTGTTGTTTTTATTTTTTGCAAGATTTCCCGCTACTGCATATTATATTATCAGCTGTTGTAAAAAAAATGTCAAATGTAATACTTCAACACTTCTTGCAATTCAGAAGTTGTGGTAACAGTTATTCAGTTAAATAAACATTTCTGTACATAAGTAATAAGAGGGACCAACAAACAAGCTTGAATACATAGGCACATTGGTAGGCATTTGAGCCAGTGATGAAATACTGAGCACTGAATGAAATTTCTTATCCCTGTGAAGTAATTGGACACAGCAGTCCAGAAATCTTTTTAGTAAAAGACACCCCAGGATTCCTAGTAATTCTTATTAATATTTTTTTTCCTTCTAATACACTATCATTTACTATGCTTGTCCTGATTCTGACACAAGCTACTGTGGATTGGTGGATGTGCCAAGTCAGTGTCCTAGGGTTTGCATAGTATAGTCAGTAATTATTTTATGATATTATTTTTATTATAACATATTCCACAGAAACACCACAAGCATTACAAAATTTGTCTGCTCCAAATTTTTTTTCATTGGTTACTACTCCTGTTTCCCACTAGAAAATATTTTCATTGTTGACACATAACCTCATACAAAGTTGTGAATACATACTTACCACATGTAGTTCACTGGCATTTTAACTGGCATGTCCCAGTTCTGTGCACCCACCCTCTGTGCACATTTCCTAATTAATCCACAGGTTTATTTCATGTAGTTGGTGTCTAAAGTCCAACTCCACTAAAACTGCGAAGAAAGGGAGAGCAAGCAGAGCCTGAACACTTTTGAAAATATGTACCTGGGTGCTCCTTGTGAAGGACACAGGTTCTTCTCTGTATTAACAGGAGGAATATGAGGTTTAGAAAAACATTAACACTCTTCTGTTTCATAAAGTTTGCCTTGGTTGAGCACTACTTTTTGTAATGACTCGTAGTGGACCTATTGAAAATCATAAGGGAACTGAAGCACAAAGGAGCATTTAATATTCAGACAGATGTATTTATTCCTCATTGAGATGCCAAGAAATAGCCCACAATGAGTCCTAAATGAGCATCTCTATTCTGGTGCTCTGAAAGCTGTGGATGACAGTGTCTGTCACATGGAAGCTGCCTTTGTATTTGTATCCACTTCAGTAGAAAAAGTAGGAAATACAGAAGAAGTGGTGGTTTTGCATAAAGGGTAAATACTTTTTCCCCTGTATAAAAGAGGAGGATGATCATTTTTCATTAGCTTTCAGAAAGAGATGGGGAGAACACTGAGGTGCCAATCACTCTAATATATATCTGCTTTACAGCAGCTTTTGCTCAATGCTGTTGCAAAGATCCTTTGCCTCTGGTACTTCCCTATTCAAATCAGTTTCTGTTGCTGTCAGCTCAGTCCTTAAAACCAGGCTGTCAGCCTATTCAGTAATTTAGTCAAGGTTCGCGCGCATGTGTGTGTGTGTGTGTGTGTGTGTGTGCGTGCGCGTGCGTGCGTGTGTGTGTGTGTGCGTGTGTGTGTGCCTGCATGTGTGTTGGAAATGGGAACGTCAGAAGATTTTACATGAACTCACTATTTCTTAGGAAATGTTGAGATCAGGGAGGACTCCTAAATGTATTTTCAAAGGGAAAATCAATATTCAGGGTCACACTGAGCTGCAGTAATAAATAGGGCTGTTACTTAAAGCAGTAGATTACACAAGGAGGGCAATTGCTGCTTACTTAGTGATCTAGTTGAACCTGTAACTCCTTATAAAAGCAACTCCACACTGGATGGCTAACTTATATGCTTGTGTAGGAGAATACACTCTTTAGCCACAGAATTTTGGGTCTCTGTTCTTTCCTCTTTAGCACAGAGAGGCCTCAGTTCTTCAAAAGCAGAAACTGCTGGTGGATGTTCAATAATGCTATGCAGCCCTTCCTTGGATTAAGCAGATAGGTGCCTATGGAAAGCATCATTTAAAAGCAGGTAATGACTAAGCCGTTAGCTGAGAAGTGAGTGGCAGGGAGGAGAAAGGTGAGTCTGCTTTCTCACCACTTGGAAAGAGGTAGGTGTTCTCCTCAATGAAAGGAGATGACCTCTACAGTCATGCCCACTCTGTAGCATGAACACCAGGTCCTTTCCTCTTACAAACCTCATATCGATCAAGGCTTGTCTTTTACAATGAAATGAAAAATGACTGGGACAATCAAGTCTAACATAGCAGCAAGGGAGAGCAAGGTAGTTTTATAGAAGCACAATTACATGTCCAAGTAATAATCCCATCATGTATGGTTGTGTGAAAAGCATGTTCACATACCGACAAACGGTGAAGGACTGTGTTAGAAGAAAGAGGTGGGATTACGTTCAGTGGCCTGTCTGAATATGGCAAGAGTATGAATATGTGTCATTTCAGTGGTAATATTTAGGAATAAATATAATAAATAAATGAATAAATAAATAAATGAGGAAAAAAGTCAACCGCATATATTTGGAATTATCCTAAAAATAAAATCCATTGGGTCACAAAATGATCACTGCAAGTAGCAGTTGATATGAACGTTAAAAACCTGGTTGTACTAAAAGAAAAAAATCTTAAAATTCTGCCTCCCCTTTTTGCTGCCAAACCCATTTTTGTTCATAGTTGCTTTCCTGTTTCTTTTCAAATTCACATTTGGATTTAAGGTTGGCCTCATTTTGAAAGTCTGAGCAACACCTAATCATTTTACAGTCTTTTGCTTATCTAGTAGCCAAAGCTGAATACCATTTTTCAAAAGCCACCAAGTAATCCTACTAAGGTAGAGGACCATTTTAGTTGATTAATTACTTACTAACGAACACTTCAAAATAATTTGACAAGTCCAGTAATCATAGGGATACAGTAACTCTGTTAAATCATTTCCACGCAAAAAACAATTAAAAAAAAAATCCTGTCAGTTATGTAACAGCACATAAAGTGTGTCCAGATTGCAGAACTGAAAAATACCACCAAAGCCAGATGGATGCAAACACAGAATTTTATTACGGGGGGGTGGGGGGTGGAGAGAAGCAGCAGCAGTGGCTCTGTTTGGCTGCTTATCCTGCCTCTCCTCTCCCTGGGAAGAACAGCCAGCCAGACTGCCTCTGTCACAGCCAAGGTGCTCCCCTGTCTGCTGGAAATGGTTTAGAGAGCAGAGGAAAAAGCATTTGGCCAGAAGGCATTGATGTGTTTTCTCCCCTCCTCTAGAAATAAGTGCTGCTACATGGGCAGCCTGTCTGAAGAAGGGGGGAAGATCAGACCCCAGGGTCAGCATTGCTCCAAGACATACAACCACAACGGGGCTTGAGGTTCCTTCTTGAGCAGTGGGTGGGAATGGGGACGGGGGAGCATGAGCTATCATTTCTGCCCTGGCAGACACTGCCCATGCTGTGATGGTCATAGTAGAGGTGGTAACACTGAAAACCTCTGGTTAACATTATGGTCCAGCTATAAATTTATGGAAATACAGTTTAGCTGGTACCTCAACAGGTACAGATGCAAGTGCCTCATGCAGAAGTAATGTAGCAGCTACTAAAAGGAACAAAAACGTATCTGGTCAACAATTAACAGATAAAGAATATGTGTTGTCTTAAATGAAGTATTTCCTGAATTCAAAAGTCGCTAATCAAACCAGTGGATCCTCAGCTCCATTGTTTCTCCCACTGATTAGTCCAGACCAGGTTAAAATCCGTAGAGCTGATGATGTGGAATAGATATATACGCTGTGTTAGTCCAGGGGTATAAATACGTGAGATTTGTGTATTGTAGACTAATGTCATGATGTGAAGAGATTCAAAAAGGATGTGACTCAAAAGTAATACACTTCAGCTTTATTTTATGGTCTTCATTGGCTGTGATTTTAGCTACTGGTCTGCATCTCTAGAAGTTACCACAGTCTGAACATTGTTGTGTCATTTAAGTTGTACAGCATCACTTTAAACTTCTTATGGAAGTTAGATTTTTTAATTTTAAAAAAAATCAATGTTGCATTGCAGTCAAGAAAGCATATTATTCTGTACTATACAGATGCATGAGATAATTTACTTTAATGCAAACTAGTATTTATAACTATATTCTGTTTATTGTGATATCTTTAGATAGTTGTGTTTCCTCAGAAACTTGAAAATAGTGCTTATCTACTGGGTCTTTTAATCTGAATTAGTTTAGGAAAAGAAACTTTCATATTAAGACTATTTTCAACAAGAGATTTTTAAAGTGCATTCAATGGCAATTAGAATTGGAAGTTCAACAGAAAATTTAACAGTCATTTGTAGAGACAGTATTAGTCATCTGTTTCCCACACAAATATGTTTTATGGTTTGAAATGTCACTAAAATGGGTATTTTAGAACAGAAACCAGAAGCTTGAATAGGAACAGCTTTAGCTTCTTGAATTTTAACTTTCAAATACATGGAAGTATGTGCAAGTTCAATTTTTTTCTGAATGTCAGAGACCAAAGTCATTCTTGGTTTAGCTTGCAATAGATTTATCCCTGTGTTTTCCAGCTTGGTTTCAAGGACCCGGTATTTGGTGTGGTAACAACCGACTTGGTCTTGTAACAGCAGGGGTTTGTACTCTGTGCTGTTACATTGTTGATTTTTTCCAGTGTGGGGACCTATCAAACTAAGAGAAAGATAAACTTGCAAGTTACAAAAGAGGACTTTTAAGAAATGTTTTCCTTTTACTAACTCAAACCTTTTCTTATCCGTAGCAAAATGACTAATACACATGTCCAAATTCCTTCTGTATAAAACTGGAACAACATTTTTCTTCCTGAAGGTTCAGGAAAACTTACAAAATGTATGAAATGAAAATTTCATTTCTTTATGTTGTTTTAATGCTATTTTATAAAATAGCTGCCAATATTTCAAAACCTATCATTTCTTCCAAACTTACAACATGGTGTGTTGTAAATCTGTTGTAAATCTGTTCCGTCTGGACATATCAGAATTTACTTGCTTGATTCTCATGCTTTCATTTCAAAATACTCCAGTTTCAAAATAAAATATCTCTCTCCCTCTAACTTCATTTGCTACACACTTCAGCTGTTACTAACGATTGAAGCTCCACCATGGTAATGCTTTCACCACAAAGGAACCTACAGGAGATGCAGTGGGTGTGTGGAAGGACTGTACTCCTAGTCTGCTGCTTTTGCTTGAGAAGAAATCTGCAGTACCTCCTCAGTTCCTCTGAATTTGGTTGCTTATAGATCGCATATGCTGGGCTCCAGCAGAGACCTCTACACAAGCATGGGCAGTTAGCTGGCAGCTCATGCTGAGCATGCCGGGCACTGGTACATGCCTCAGGGCTGGCATGGAGAGCATTCCTAACCCCAGCCAGCAGATGCTTCTAACCATTGTCTTTGCCCTAATATCCATCACACTATCGCCCCACCACTCTTTTGAAAACTGTAGGCAACTTCCTTTTCACAGCTCTATGGTAATGGGATTCATCACTGTGTGTACCAGCGCAGACACTGATTTAGAAGTTAGAAAAATTAGTTTTGGCTATGGACATGTTTTGTTTAGTCTGTAAGGTATGACAATATACATGCATTTTTTGCAGGCAATTTTCTTTTTAAAAGAGCTCTCCAGTGGTTGGTTTTATCTTTTTAACTTTATTTTTTATTTTATTTATTTTATAATATATATATATTTATATTATATATAAATATATATAATATAAATATATTTTTATATAAAATTAATTTAAATTTAAAGAGGAAAGACCATGTCAGATGAAAGCTTTCTTGAGTATTCATTTAAAGCCATTTTTGCTGTGAAATAAACCTGGAATTCTCAGCTCAGTCTCAAAAGAAATAGTAAGTCAGTAGATAAAACTATGGACTTCCAATTTCACTGACATGATCATCTTTGTTTACAGGAGGCAAGACTAAAATGACAAAAGATCTTAATTATACCATAGTTTGAGAAAGCAAGCAAGCAATTGAAGAGTAAAAGTTACATGCAGGGGTTGATAGTGTGTCTGTTGCTCCCCTCCCCCCTGCCCCCCTCTTTAATTCCCCATCTGTGGGAAAAGAGACAGTAGTCCCAGCAACATCTTTGAATTGTAAAAAATAGACGTTCAATTCTTGAGAGAATTTAGGGGATAATAGAACAAATTAAGTCCAGTAGGCTTTGGCTTAGGTTTGCTCATTGACTGAACATGTGTACGGAGTGACCAGAACTCATTTGGTCTTTGATGAAGAGGGGCTACTTTGAAATAAATAAATAAATAAATAGGTACTACTCCACTTCTTCTATCCTATGACTTTGGCCAGGATTAGAAATAAAAATCCCCAAAATTAGTGCGAATAGCTCAGCTTGTCTGATTTTTGGTATACCTTACTTACTAGCAAAAGTAGAATTTCCCAGTTCTACTAGGGAAGATTTCAAGTTTTTTTTGACACATCCAGACAACTTTCAAAGAGGGAAATGAATAAATCTGAATGGGTGATCTTTCTGAGAGTAACAGTGGCCAATGACCTTCTCAAGAAAATTATATACTGAACTTCTTCCCTTTATTTTCTTCTTTTTGAAAAATAAGCAGATCAGATATAACAGATATTTCTGTTAATACAGTTGAATGAGATATGTACAGCATAATACTTTTACATCAGTTTTTACACCAACAGGCCAACGAGAAATTTTGTACAATTTAGCACACAGGGAAAATGTCACACAAAGACTTGGCTAGGGATTACAAACCAGTAAATGGCCAGATGCAATTCAGGTTTTCTGTCTCAGTCCAGTGCTTTCTTTCCAGTGGAGAGAGAAATGGCTTGAAGACCACATCAGTATGTAATTAATTCCTGGTTAAAAAATGTAGTATATATCTGGAGGGATTGCTGCTAATTACTGTTTGTTCCCTATTTACACTGCTCAGATTTCTAAGGAACTTTATTTTTTTGAGACCAATTCTCATAAATTACTTTTTAAGTATTTGTTTTAAAGAACAATTATTTGTATACGAAAGAAGGTAGGTTGGCAGGCTAAGTGGAAGGAAAAAATTGCTCTTCGTTCTTCCCAAATGTCTTTCCTGACCAACATAAAGAGTTTCTGAAACACATTGCTGCCTGCTCAGATTAGATGAATGCCAAAAGGAATGTACCATTTACAGTTCTAGCACCAAATGCTTGCAGTCATGCTTGCTCCCCTTAAGTTAAAAGCAGTAAGTGCATGCATATGGAATACCACCATGAGGCAGGGTTTTGCTTGAAGAGCATTTTGAGTACTTTAAGAAATGTCGGGGGGTGGGGGGGTGGGGAGGGTGGTGGTGGATAAAGCAGAATGCACCATGCGATGAAAGGATTTATATAGGCAGGAAAGACACCAACATGCAGAGGTTGACAACATAGAAATTCGTAAGTGAGTCAGAGACATAAAGAGAAGAGGTGCATCTATTCTTGCTCAAATCAGTGACACTGATTATATGCACATGTTAAACCAGAACAAAATCTGACCTAGGTAGTAACACTGGTGGAAATGGATTTAATATTAAGTGAATTTGTTCATATTTGATGGAATTTTGGGCAGAACATTTAAACATTTTGTGAGTTTGTGAAATGTGAATTAAAATGAAGAGGTGTCATTTGAATATGACATTTAGAAATGAACCCTCTGTAACTGAGTGCTGGCTGAGGCGACTGGATTTGAAATGTAGGAAACTTTACCTATAAGTCATCCAGATTTGAATGCTGGAGGTACATGATGTCTTCTGGTTATTAGTACTCTATATGGAACAAGTCAAAGATCCCAGCCTCATTCAAACAACAAACAGATGTTCACATTTCAAGACCTGTGTTATTTTCACTGGCATTTTGACTAATATGAACTCTCTTTACTGATTAACCCAATTCTTGGAAAATCCTGGAAAACTATATCCCACTTAAAATTAAATACTCCCTTTACAGGAGTAGTGACTTTATGTACATGATCTTTTTGTGATATTCATGTTAATTCATTTTGTCTTCAGTAATAATTTATAAAGCTATATTCGAGATTTCTCTGATGTTTGTGAAGATGTGATGCAAAGTAAAGGTTCAATCAGTGGAAAAATGTAGAACAAAATTGGGTCTCGTAGTTTGTTAAACTTTTCCTCTTTGTAACTGTTTATTTTATTTCAAAATAAAAAAATAAACCTCAGATTTATCACGTTAAATTTGAGATATGTTGACCAATGGTACTCTTTCCATATGTTAGAATTTTGTAATTGGTATGCATGCAGATTTTGTTTTGTTTTTAATTTGGCTGTGAGTATTAATAATTCATAAATGAAATAACATCTTTAAACAGATATTACATTAAAACAAGACCCCTTTTTAGTCACTTTGACTGATTTTAGACCTCTTTAGTTAAAGAATGAGGTGGGAGAGTAAGGTAAAAAGTGTTTTTAAGACTTAAAATATTATAATGGGATTGCCTACGGAAAATGTGGGAGACCTTAGCAATCCAAAGGCTAGCTGAGAAAAGAATAGAGCAAGATACTTCAGTTCAGCAAGTCTTGGAAAGGATTGATAGTGAATTCTCTTTCTTTTAAGCAGAAAGTAGAGAAAATTGCAGGAGAGTATTGGCATCTGTAATTGTTGTCAATAAAGAAGAAATTGAGAGTAACATAGCAGAAGACAGTATGGGTGAAAGTGATTGCGAAACATAAAGAAGGAAGATCAGCAAATTAAAGACAATGCATTTCTGGAGTGGGGTGGGGGCAGGGGGGTGGGGTGGGGTGGAGGGCGGAAGACTTCAACCAACTAGTGAAAACTCAAGATATTATCTCCAGTTTTGGGTCCAGAAATATGCAGACCATTTGAAGAGATCTGGAGAACAACAATGGGAATAACAGGACATTTAGAAAGCCTGATCTATGCTGAAAAGATGAACAAATGGCTTGGGCTAGTACAGAAAAGGCATATAGCAGGGGCCATAGTAGACCTCAACTATGCTAGTAAGTGAAGAGAATAAACTCTGTTGCACACCACTTCTGCAAATTTTTCAGCAGTCTGAGCAGGCAAGTGCCCAAAGAGAGACTGAGTACAGAAACTAGTTGATGGATTTGCATCCTTTTACCCTCGTCATAGGTGTCAGGTGAGGGAAGACACCCACTGGTGGGAGAGATATGCATACTAATGACATAGTTGATCTGGCTCTCTGACACATCCTGAAAGACATCAGCAGTCTGACTTTCTGTTTCTTCTGTGATCCAGCACAGTCACTGAGGATAGCTTATAGTCATCCTGGCACAAATATAAACTAATACTGTCCCTCTGATGTATTGTTTTACAACAGACATACCGTTTCACTAATACTACTACTAGTAGGAAAAATGGTGGGGGTGAAATGCATACAGTATGGCAACGAGTGATATACAGAGTAGCTGCAATAGAACACAGTAGCTGGTGTATCAAGCAGCAGAAGACACCACTAGGAGCGTTAGTGGACTTTAAAACAACGTGATGTAGTAACTGGAAAGTACATTAACTCCAGGTGTCGTGGTCAGTAGTTATATTTTAGAATGTCTTTCTAAGGTTATGTATATTCTTAGTTAAAGGTTGTTACCTTTACATGCTGTGTGTGTTATTTTGATTCATTATGAAGAGGAGTGTCGTTATAAATACTGAGCTTACGATAAGCACTGGGTGGTTTAGGTTCTTTAACTCATTCAAAAATGCTCAGCTGAACTGCCAGGGGCATTCTCTTCTAGTAGAACTTAGACATTGCTACAGATAAAATAGACGAAGAGAGAAAGGCAACCCTGCTATGGGCATTTTTAATGCTGTTTTTTTCTTTAAAACAGTTTGCATGTTGTTTAGATTTTACCCCTTTGTGTTCCCACAGCTGAAGAGATTATTTTTTCCTGGGAGAACTTCATAACTGGTCTTAATTGTTTTCCATCTTTCTTCACCCGTCCCTATGGTCAAACATTCTGAGAAAAATAATAGAAACAAGGTTACTTTCTTCAGGCATGATAGTTTCTCTGTTACAATTGCTGCAGATGCGGCAGAAAAAAACCCATTGTCTACCATTTTCTTATGTTTTACCAAGTAAGATTAACAGCCTAAATATTATTTATTTTACTTATTGTGCTAAAAATATGTGATCCAACAAGAAAAACTACAACCACTATATAATCATTAATGTAACCTATTCTCTTTAATCCTAGTGCTTTCTATCTAAATGTTGACATAAAAACATAGTCTAGAAAGCCAAAACATTATCATTTGGACATTATAATGTTAGGGTATGTTGGCTGTTTTCTGTGGGCTCTACTTAAAAAAAAAAATACCAGCCTGTTATAATTATTAGTATATATATTTGAAATTTCATTTCAGACTGATTAAGGACTTTTTTTGGCATTTGGACATAGCTACTGTGATGTAGGAGAAAAATCCCCACCTGGCAACAGAGGCTGCCATGCTGACAGCAGTGTGGGCAGCAAGAATCGTGTTTCACTGCATCTTTTATCTTTTAGTTCATCATCTGCACAGAGAAGTGGTGTATCTGGCATAGGATTACTTTTCAGGATATTTTTGTTATCTTTTATATTTCCAAATGTGAGGAAAGATAGGCTGGCTTTAGTCATTTCATGAAACACAAATGTGTGTATCAGCAAAAGTGATGGCAGATTTATTTTATGAGAAATCTGAAGTATGGTCAAATAAAAATCTTAGTACTTTATGAATTACTTTAATGCCATATATACAATACAATTACAACAGCAAGCAGTCTCCAAGGGAGCTTAATCATGATAGATCCATTGAAAAGAAAACCAACACAGAAAAACAACAAATACCCTATCTAGAGAGTTGATCATCTGTCAGGATGGTTGATAACTGGGTGGGTTAGTTTTTTCTTAAAATATTTTTTGTTTATAATTTTGTTCTTTATCGTCTTTAAAACATTGTGGGAAGGGAAGTGTGCCAACAGGGAAGATCCCAATGGAATATGAAGACATTAATTTATTATATTTTTGAAAATTCTGGTTTATTTCTGTCAACTGAAAAAAGATTTGATTTAACTGGCTTGTTTTACACCGGTTCCCTTTTCTCTTCTTTAAAGAAAAGTTCTTGGTGAACTTGAAAACCTTAAATACTATGCAGTTAGTTCAGCACTATACAAGTCTTCCATGTTTAATTAGCATGTGCATTCAAACACATAATGTGATACTTTCAGATGTATGAACATCAGATACTTTCAGATGTTCAATATTCCACTGGAGACTCTACTAAAGAATGCAGTTTGTAATGTTAAAGATTAAAGACTGTCAATTCTGTCAACAATTTTCTTCTTTTCCTTAGAAGGAGTGATAAAAGCTAGAGTACCTAAATTCATTTTCCATTCCCATTAAAATTTGGTTTCTGTTGCCTATACTTAATTACAGTGTGTTATTAAATATAATTACCTAGCATCTTTGAAAGTCAGTTCTATTAGAATGATATTTTTTAATGTACAGATTTAAATGCACTGTTGAAAATACTAGAAGAAAGCAAGAGCTGTACCGTGATTCCCTCAACATTCATGAAACTTGGGCAACATGCTTTGTATTTATCATGGGTTATTTTTGGTACCTAAAGAGGCAGAAGACTATGTCAAGGTTTTGTTTTATTTCTGTGTGATTTCTTTTTTTGGAAGAGTTGTAGTTGTTTTCTGAACATCCATAGTGTTATTCTGCCTATCTAAAGAATAGATGGTTAGCTCATATTCTAAATTCATATGTAACTCAAAGCTGGGAAGATTTGCAGAACTTGGGGTCAGAAAGATGAATGTGCAGAACCTTCTCTGAGAGATCAAAGGTTCTTGCTTTCTGATTCACTGCTACTTGAGTGCCTGAGAAAAAGGAAATTGCTTTTTCCAAGTTTAGTAATATCTGACTTTGCTGAAATAACTTGAGATGTATACTTTCAAGTACAAATCAAATCTATTATTTAATTTAGACTTTCTGGTCAATGATTCAGACTGCAAAACAATGTAACATCCATATGTGACTCTTCTAAAAGCTGTATTTTTTGTGTGTTTAGGGAAAAATCCCTGTAAAATATTTTAAACTGGACTGAGGAGTCGTTTCATGTTTTTCTAAATAAACTGACAATCCAGAACAATTTTGATAACTTAGGTGACAATTTTCTGCATAGGTCAATATGGGTTGATGTTCTGGCTTTGATGCAGCACAGTAGTATTGCCAGAACTATTCTGAGGATAATATATAAACAAACAAACAAAGAAAAAAACCAAAACCCCAAAGACCAAACCCTATGCTTTCACAAAATCAGAAAGAAAATGCCAAACCATATGACAACAGAAAATGAGATTTTTGCACTGATTAGTTAGGAACAAATTATAGATAGGATAATTTGCAAATTATACATAGGGTAATTGTATCTAACTAGATAAATTGTCTTCCTAAATTTAAGTTCTTCTGCCCAGCATTGCATGTAGTTGACATGTCTCACCACATGGAAACGTGTCATTTGTATATGGGGTGAACAACCCAAGTCAGCAATATAGTCTTCTGGGATTATTCTCAGTGATAGAATACAGATTGCTAGCAATTATCACTGCTGTTGGAAGAAGGCTATGTTGAAATCCTTTAAAATATTGGTTTTAACACAGATTCACATAGTAGCACACAAACCCACTCTTGGTAAGAAGGAAGCAAGTATCTGTGTTTAGGACCCTGCTTCCACTGGTCAGCGATGTTACTTTATGTAGTGATGTTACTTGGCAGATTTCCTTCACAGTCTGAGATAAAGCAGTTTTCCTGTTGTAAGGACTCCTGCCTGATGCCTTTGTTTCCTGTGGATGTATTGAATAGGAAGCCAAGGCATCATTCAGTGGGTGCCAGGTTTCACTGAGGGTCTGTTTACAGTTTCTCCACAAAAGTGACAACTGCTCTTTAAAACTGAGGAAAAGTACCAAGTCTATGATCCACTTGCTATCCCCATGCCCTCAATAGGATGTAATTATCTTGAGAACTCAGCGAAAGGAAAATGAGAAGCTGATGCCTGCAGTAATTACCAAGACAGCAAGTCCTTGCTGGAGTGGAGCAGGGATATAGCCATGGCTCTGGTACAAAAGGCTTTACAGAGACCTCAGCTGGGAAACCATCACACACTGAGCAGTGTATGGTGATGTCTTCAGGAAAGGAGGGGAAAGGAGAGGCAGCTGCACCAGAAATAAGACTTAAGGTATTGAAAAACATGAAAGCTTTTATAGGTAGTTATTTTCTAAGAGCCCATTTACTGACAGATGAGAAAATACATTTATAAAATCTTTGGCTGAAAAACGCTACCATTCAAACCATGTCCTATTCAATCATATGCCATCAAATCAAGTGGAGAGCTGACAACATCTGACATATGCAGAAGGTTGTGGTCAGCAAAGCATAAAGTTAAATGTCAGGAAAAAGATACAATAAATCTGAAATCTGTTGTATCACACAGAAAGGCAATATTAACACTCAAGGACATCTAGTTAGCTGTTCCAAAACCTTTGGGGAATATGTTGTGTGAATATAACTGTTATCTGTCTATGTTTATTTTTATTGATTTATTGTTACTCATCTATTTTTAGCTGGTTGAGGTGATCTGAGAAAAAACAATTATTACTAATACCATCCCTCTAATTTGCAGCCATGTTTCCTATGTCCACGACAAAACAGTGGTGTCTGCTGCTCTTGAGAGGCAGCAGCAGCCATTGCTGTGTGGCAGAGCAGGCAGTCATTTAAAATATTTTTGCTATGAACGACATAGCAAACCAGTTGAAGTTGATGGTGGAGATTACATGAAACATGGTGATTACAGTGCAAAATGTTAACTTTCACTGTTGCTTTATATGACTAAGGGTGCAATTCTTGCTCCTAAGGTAAGTGACTTGCACACTCAAATTGTCAAGGATATTAAAGTTTTGTGATTAGATTCATAAATAACTTCAAACAGGAAATTGTGTGTGGAAATCTCAGCACAAATATAAAAAGCAAATGTTGAGGGCAAATGCTGGAAACACTTGTTGGTATCTGTAAGATTTTTTCACTGATGAGAGCAGATCTGGTCAGTACCTTTAGTTCTTACTGTGAATTTTCCTAGATTTTTTCACTTTATCTGATCAGTTAGAACACTGCTAGCAGCACTTTTCAAATATCACAGAAAGAGTTCAGTTTGTTTTCTCAAGATGAATTATACTGGTTTGTTGCTTTTCAGCTAACAGAATGTTTTCCATTAACTGCAAACTTTAAAATCAAAAGCATATTAACCATTGAAGAAATGCAAAGGGAATTTTTTTTTAGGCAGTACTTGCAAAATGTCCATTTTAGGGTGAATAAATTTATGTTTAATCAAGATAATTAGAATTAATAAGGGCATTCTAGAAATTAACTGCTGTAGTAAAATCGAGCATATTTATGTCTAAAAATCTGAAAATGAGTCAACTCATTGGAAGTTTTAGGTGTACAGTATTTCTATTCTTAAAGGATAAGACTAAAATTTTTTGATCCTTAAACAGTAGTTCAGTAAAAGACAAGTTTAATTTCCATTTTCACAACCCATTTATGTGAACTTCATAACATATTGAAAATGAGGCTTTAGAATCTAATGGCAAAATTAATTTCCATACCCAGTTAGCCTGCTGGACAATCCAACATGGGTATAATCCCAGATTATTGATGAATGTAGACTGCAGAATTTTTTGTAAAATGAAGAACAAAACCAAGAGAACAATTGTTTATTAAGAATACTATATGCCAATAGATACATTTAAAATATGATATGACAGATAAACTTAAAAGATTTAAATTTTAAAATCTTTGTTTTTACCACTGTTTCAAGGCCAGCCTAATAAAATCCTCTCACACTTTAAATGAGTGATTTACTGCCTTACTTCACAGATTGCTTTTATAAAAATACTGTAAAACCCACAGCAACAAATCATGTGATAGTCAGCTTAGTTTAGATTTTTCCTATATTCTTAGAATGATTTATTACTATATGCCTAATGCAGATGATAAACCAAATGTCAACTACATCTTTAATAAAAATAATTTCTTCTTATATATTTCAGATTTTTTTCCTCCTGAAGGTCTTTGAGATTGAAATATGTTAGCATATGTGACACTACAATTTGTTCATACTGTTGACTGTTCAGGGGCAGCCTTAAAAATAACAGTAATGAAGGTAAAGATTTTGTCATAGAATTTGGAAGTGTGTAATGAATATTGCAGTAGATTCTAGTGCTGAATCATCACAAGAAGATAAGATTTGTGCTAGAGTTATCAACTGAAGAAAAATCCAAAAAGTCTAATAAGATAAGAAAACACTTCAGAAACATAGTGGTCTTCACATAAAAACTACTGGTTTATGGGGCGGGGGGGCTGGGGGGTGGGGTGGGGGGGAGGCACAGGGAACAGGGGAGGAATTGTTAATACTTTTCCCTACCTTTCTGTTGTTTTTTTTTCCATGGTGTATGTCATCTTCATCTTTAAATGTCTAGAAGAGATCACAAAATTAATCTGTGGTGGAAAAAATCAAGGGTTTGAATATATTCTGAGAAGAGAAAATGAAGACTCTAAAATAGAATTTGGTACACTTGTAAAAAATATAATTTAGTACGCATCTGTTAGCAACAATGCAAGTGCATATATACCAAAGGCATATACATTGTATTTTACTACATTTCCTTCTCATTTTTAACACTTTCTACCACATGGTAAATAGGGTAGAGAAGTCCTATGCCCTTCCTCACAAACAATTATGAAGGGCAGAGGACCAGATAACAGATAATCCATGACAGATTAAGGACTTTTATCAACATAATGTAGCTACTGTGATAGTGTTTTGAAAACTGAACTCGATTTTACTAGGCTATAGAAAAAGATAGAAGAAGATTACAGCCATGCTGCAGCTCTGTGTGGACTATAGTACCACAGACAGTAACTCCTGTGCACCAGGTCCCCAGATATCTTGGTGAATATCTTACAGTTTGTCAGTATCTTGTTTGTACTAGGAGACGGGAAACTCTGCATAATGGTCCAGTTAGACAGCTGATGAATGCTGAATAGCAGAAAATAATCATTTTCTTAAACCTTCTTCCTGCACTTTGCCAACGCAGCCCAGTACACAGCCTTCATTACTGCAAGGACACATTGCTGACCCATATTAAACTTGTCCACTAGGATCCTTACAAGTTTTTCTTCGAAGTCCCTTTCCAGGAGTCTTCCTGGGGTATTGAGTTTGTCCACTCCATGGGCATGACTCCACATGTGTCTTTGTCAAATTTTGTGAGATTTCTGTCTGCGCATTTCTTCAGATTATTGAGAACCCTTTGAACTCAGTCAGTCCCTTTGAGTAGGACTTCTCTCCAGTTTATCTACCACTCCCCACAGCTTAGCTCATTTGTGAACTTGCCAAGGACCTTATCCCATTATGTGAGTTTGTAAAGATATTAAACAATATTGGTTTCAGGATCAGCCCCTGAGAAATGCCACTGAACTTCCAACCATCGGCATCATCCTTTGAGTGTGACAATCTAGCCAGTTTTTCACCCACTAGTAGTCCATTCATTCAGTCTGTACCTCCCCAACATGGCTACGAAGATGTTATGAGACCATACTGAAGGCCTGGCTAAAGTGAAGGTAAAAAATATCTGCTGTTCTACACCTATGGATGGAGTCAGTTAGCTCATCAGAGTGCAGTCAGGTTGGTGAGGCAAAGTCTGCCCTTCATAAATCCAGGCTGGCTCTTTCCAGCCTTGTTCTTTTTGAATACAGATGTTTTTTGGATAGAGGCTTTTGTCTATACTTTGGGGGGACATGTAGTGGAGCATACCACTAAAATCCAGCTACCCTGATATTTCCTTCTAACATGCCGACTAAGCTGTGTGCTTTCAGTGTGCTCCAACAGCTTGGTGTACTGAGCAGCCAAGAAATATGGTGCTCTCAAAGGTGTCTGCAAGGCAGTGAAGGTTCACCCACTGGGCCAAGTAGAACCGCACTGGTTAATACACCCAGATATGTATGATAAAAAAGTACTTATTTCAGTTTAGGCAGAAACAGCACTTTTCAACGTTACTTGGCTTGGCTCATGCAAACTGCATTTAGGGTATAAATCATGGAAGTAATTATTTGGGTTTTGAATTTAAAACCTCTCTTTTCATTGCTGGAAAGAACCTCACTGTCTTACTCCTCATTAAAACATATCAGTAGTTATTCTGATATTTGTACCTTGCCCAGTTACAGCTGCCTCAAAGACTGCATTATTTTTTATGTCTGTGTGGAGGTTTCACAAGGAGAGTGATCTCACACCCTATGTGTGTTACTTTTTTTTTTGCCTCCTGACTCCTAGATGGTTTATTTTCAGCACAGAATTCAGAGCAAGACACACCATGTAGATGAGAACAACATTTACAAAGCATATCATCATTTTTAGACTGTCTTCATTTGCATTTGGAGCCCAGCTAAATGCCTGAAAATACACATATTTTTTTTTTTCAAAATTAGATTCAATGCGTAATTTTTTCTTTCTTTTTGAATAATGCAGGTTTTCTCATACTTGCTCTGAATGCAATAACTTGCCCTAATCCTCTGTAATTTTAAACCTGGGCTATCACTCCCTCCATTTAATTACAAAATTTTTTACATGGATCAATTTTGCCCAGTAAGACTGTGCTGCTGGCATATTCTTTTCACATTGTGTTGGAATAAGTGGGTTAGAAATTTTTGCAGTGTTAATGGTTTTCATTATTAAACAGAGCATCACTTTCCATATCTGCAATCTGTAACAGCTCACTAGAAAAACAGAGATTGAATTTCATCTAGCAGTGGGATATCCCACCCATTCAAATAAAGAAAGAACTAGATGAAATGTTCGATTTCTGGTTTGCAAGGGATTTATTTAGTATTTTGCAAGTTTGCTTGATCCAATTTGGCAGAGAATGCTCATTTTTTTTATGTTTTCTGAAATCTAGTCCAGCAAAATACCCAAGTAAGAAAGCTCTGTCCCAAGGAACCCAAGTCTTTTGGTTCTGTAAGAAAGATCCAGGTCACTCAGGACTTCCAGATAACCCACTGAGCACCAGAAGCCAAAATCCTGGAAGCCACGCAGGATCTGAGGAGGGCAGGGATTTCCCACTACAGTCCATGGCTGCCAGGCCAAGGATACTGTAAAGTATCTTGGGTTTATCCAATAACTGTTTTTTAGTAAGTTCCTCTAATAGTGAAAAATTCGCTAAGTGTCTCTGCCTGTAGCATGAAGTAAGTCTAAGACTGCTTAGACAAGGTCTAAGCACTATATAGCTGAGTTCCAAATCCATAGTTCATTCTATTCAGTGCTGTTATCAGGCTAGAACTTTGCCATTGTTGTAGCTGGTTTGCACTTTTCACATTTTGAGACTGTTTCTCACAGAGTATCTGTCTTTCCATTCACATCCCTGCTCACATCACCATCTGTCAGACCATTGCTACCTTGACTAATTGATTTATTATTAATGAATGCAACTGTGCTTAAAGATTTTATCTAGGTCTCTGTAACAGAAGAACAAAATATCACATAATGAGATTGTGCCTATGATATGTTCATGCTATTTCTAACTTAATGAAGTAGCATGAGAAAAAAAAAAATCAGGAATATCTGACAGTTTTCCAATTAAGCTCCAGCAGAACAAAGTTTGTATCTTACAGAGGAACTTTAACTAAAGGCCTAGCACTTGGTTTGGGTTTTTTTTTGGTGTTGGACTTTAAAAAAAATAAAAATAAAAATAAGGATTTGTGAAGCGTTTATATGCAGCAGAATAATAATTATTTTTTTAATGCATCCACCTAACACATACTCTTCCAGCACTGCAAAAGTGAGTGCATTAGAGATTTTCTTGATGACAGATGCCACACAGATACAGCCTAGAAGAGGGTTTTTAAAAACTGTTCTGAGCTAAATTCAAATAATCTAAATCATACTACCCTTCTCACAAGCTGCAGATACTCCAGTTAACAGCAATAATTTAAGACCTGTAGGTCTTCCGTGAGGCAGCACCAGAATCTCTGGGTTTTGAAAGTTTGAAATCATCTTCCAGTTTGTAGACTAAATATTATTTACCATATTTCTAATCTTCTATTTGCCTTTCTTCTGTTTTGAATTCATCTTTCTAAAATATTGGTTTACGGAACTGTACATCATATTAAAAGAAGTCTCAACAGCATTTAATACAACAGCTTTAATTTCTTTTTGTCTAGCAAATCCTAATGATTTATACATACTAAGATCTACATTTTCCCCATCAGTCTCTTACAATCATCTGCTGATTGACTGTTACAGCCAGAATTTTTCTTAGTCCATCATTTCCAACAGATGACCTCTTACCTAACAGAATTACTTGTTATTAGTCTCTAAGAACTTGTGTAACTGAATGCTAAAAGCCTTAAACAGATGTGCCCAAATCTCATGTATTTAGGCCAGCAATAGCATGCAAAAGGAAACAGGATCTTTTTAGCTAATCCTGTGACTCTAGTCATGTACACATCTCAGTATCAACTGACTACTTACTCTTAACGTAAGCATCAAATTTCAACTATTCTTAAACTGCTTTTTGGAAATTATAGCTATCATTAAATATTGATTAAAAAACAAACAAACAAACAAACAACAACCAATGACCAAATTAAATTCTGGGACTCATGAAAACATGTCTTCTACTAAACAGATGAATCTAAATAGTTAGGTTTTGTGTTAAGGTGATGTTAACATCAGCCATGAAAATTATATACTAATGCTTGTATTAATATAATGCTGTCTACATTCACCAACAAAATCTTTACTGGAGACAAGATTCCAGCAAGACAACACTGATTTTACTGAGGCTGCAATGTTAAGGAGAACATAGCAACTCAATTAACAACATAATAAGCTCTGACATCTGCACCATCATTTCACAAATGAGTCATCTAAACCACCAAACTCTAAAGTAGGAACAGGCTAAAAAAGAGAAAGAAAGGGGTGTAGCCAATACAACAATCAGACAATTTTCTGCCAAATTACTACTGAAGTCCTTTGCCAATGAGCTAGATTTTATGTTTTTCATAAGGCTATGCACTGAAATGCAGAGAGGTATATCTGTTCCATGGGGGAAGCAGTTAGCATAATGAAGTATGAGAGAAACACTGTAAATTTCTGTTTAAGTAAGCCAAAGAAATAATGAATAGGTGAATATAAGATTCCAAGATATTAGTATTATATGATATGATACCATTTCTAAATGAAGCTTTCCTAATTATTTTTCTAGCTTTTACAATTATTTGTTTTTGTAGAAGTCAAGAATTTTCTGAAGGAAGGAAAAAAATCAAACCAAAAAAAGAGCTGAAGAGCAGAGTATCAGTTCCCACTGGAATTTCACCTGCCCCTTAGAATTAACAGCAGCTTAGCAGAAGCAAAAGAAGGTCATAAATATATTGTTATTAGTCTAATCCAGAGTTGGGGGAAGAATCTGACAAACTTATGGTCATGCAAACCAAACAACCTGGTTTTGGGTCTGACTTCAAACTGAAGAAATATTATGTTAAAAGTTTTTAAACAGGGCAAATCTTTCATTCAATATCTTTAAGAAAACCTGTCTATATAATACATTTTTGGTATTGAATAACCTAATTTAAAATTGCAACATGAGAATCAATTTTTAGCTGAAGTGAACCATGTTCCAAACCAGAACATTTATGCAAAATACGAGACAAGAAACAGAAAAATTATGCTGACTGCATTGTGCAAGTTACCCAGATATTCTTACTTAGGTAAGCTTAATGAACTCAAGTGAACTTAAGGCTTATGAACACAAAGTTTATGAAGAGCAGAAACAGACAGGACAATCACTTGGACACATCATGTCATCACACTTTCTCTGTGTAGTATAGCCTCAGCTACTGAGCACTTTCTTTTTTTTAATATGACTGAGAACCTCCCCTGTTCTTTTCTGTCCATCATTGGTTCATTCTGTTGTGCTTTTCTGAAATGCCACAGAGAAACTCCTGCTTAGGCAGGGAACATAAAAGCTCTGCTCCTGACAGCATTGCTGCTGGGGTAACACTGCAATGTGGCATTAGGAAGTCATCCACTTTAAACTTGAAAAAAATTGCTCCGGCTAAATTTGTGCAATAACATAACACAGTCCTGCTTCACCATCTACAGAAAACATCATTACGCTGGCTGCAAATAAATATGACTTTGTACACTTGCTCTGCTGATTCTGTTAGGAACACTGAATTTCTTGCTGCCTTAAAAAGAAACAAGTCCTTAAAGTGATAAAAATTTGTAAATTACTGAGTAGAATAAACGTATTCTATTAACTAAGTAGTTCAATTATATTTAATCCAAGCAGAATCAAATTATTATTTTATCCTATATGAAATTCTTTAGTTTCAGGTTTATTTTTGTTTGTTCTTAATTTTACCTCTTTTTCCAAGCTAAATGTCACCTTCAGGTTTGGTAAGAATAAGTATACATCCATTTTTTATAGGTTAGGAATTTATGAAAGGGGTCCACTTTAGCTGGAGTGAATAACAAATGTGCACTAGGCTACATTTCTTCATGAAAAACCTTCCAGTGAGTTATGGAGGCAGGAAATGTTTGGTGAAACTGAACGTACAATTTCCTTTCTTTTTAGTAAGTACTTCTTTATTCTTTACTATTATATGGTATTGAGGTTGTGAAACAGAAGTGTTTTACGTAGTAGCAACTCTGCAAGAGACCAGCATTTCTAATTTTCCTGGTTTCCACTGGATGCAATACCAAATAATGACATTTTTAGGTTGCCCAAGTTGTGAAATAGCTGCTATCTTAACTTGAATGACTGGGACATCTTGCAACCACAGTGTTACGAGATCACCAGCTAATAAACTGTTTCTCCTTCAAAAAAAAAAACAAAACCCAAAATATCTTTTTTACTAATTCTTAACCAGATTAAATAATTACCTGAAATATCAAATTTGTTGTATTCTGGATGTCTACCAAAACCAGTTCCAGCTGGAGAAGTTCTGTCCCGTTCTTATTGTTTCATTTCATTACCAGTTCAGAATTAGGTTGCTGATGTCCATTTGCTAAGAGAGTCATCTAGATTTCAGAAGTTTTATAAATATCCATGTTATAAAAGGTGAACACTGGGCTCAATGTTTTGACTTAATTTTCATCTGCAAAGTGATATCTTTTTGTGCTCTATTCAGTTAACGTCAAGTGACTGAGGAGGTTTTACAGCTGAGCAACTATTTCATAACAAATGTTTCTACTAGTGAGACTTTATAAAGAATCAAAGTAAGAAAACTCCATAATTCTGAAGTTAATGCATACCACAGAAATTCAAGGTTTATACAAAGCTTATTCTCCTCAGGCTGGAGTACCACACAGTGTCTGCTCTTTTTTTGAGGAGACATGCATTCTCTTTACTAGACTCTCCCAGACCTTGGGGTTATACCCCAGCTGGTGCCACTTGGAGCTTCCCATGGCACTTGCAGGAAAATTGCTAGGTGAGCTCTGCTGCAAGACCTTCACCTAAACCCAGCTACTGACCTCTTCTGTCTCTTCTTTTATCCCCACTCATTCTCTAATCGTTCCCTTCCTCTTTTGTAGAGCATGCGTGCCCCCTGACCTGTGGCCATAAGTTTAAAAAATGCCCCTGTACTTCCCTGCAGTACTTAGAGCTCTGGTGCTCTGTACTTCAGGAAAGAAGGGATGGATATTTCACTTCTCAGAGTGTTACTTATTAATAAAAGTGGAAAAAAGTATTCAACTTCATCAGTTGCAAGAAAAAAAAATGGCAGAATGTGAAAAGAAGAAAGTGGAAGAGGAAAACTAGAAATATCAGTAAATAGAATGGATTTCTTTGAAACGTTTTGTATAGATATTCACATAAAAACTTGCATAAAACCAAGGAAAATTACCTAAAATAAAATTAAAATTTAATACTTCCTCTTCCTATTCATCCCTCTGTTCTCAAACTGTGGTACTTTATTTCAGCGTCAATCTTCACAATAAAGTATCCTTGACAAACATGGGTGAACTCAGAAGATGCAGCAAATCCGGACACTGTTCCATAAAAGAACTATTAAAAATTGCATGCTAGGAGGTACAAGTCTAGGAAAATTCATTACAAATAAATATTTCCTGCTGAGCAGATGTAAATCTTTTAAAGCAGAATTATGAAAACTAATCATACAGACTAATTAATCACAGCTTTTTTTATTGTTATTATTTTTAAGGAGTTTCACAAGCTAATCTATCATTCTGTTTGAAGCCTTCTAGATATTTTCCTTCCTTATACTGAAAGATATATAAGTCTTAATGATTAGGTTTTTGCTCTAGAAAGAACAGAGAGTGTAGACATATGGCATCCTCATAGAAATGCTAAGTTTGAGTTAGAGTACTTGTGGTTCTTTTATGCAACTTTCCATTTTAATTTGAGTAACACTGATGCTTTATGACTATAAGAAAAGAACTCTCAGTGTGATGGTTACAGGAGGATTCAATGTATACCACTGAAAATTTTGTCTAGTTTGGAAATAATGAGGACAAGTATAATTTTCCCATAAAATTGGATTTCTGGTATTGTATTTTTGAGATAGATGTGTTTGCTAAATGTTGCTGGCAATGTATAGGTGCAAAACCACCTTATGAAAGTAAAAAAATACATACCAGGATTAAAGCAATATTTACTTATGGGATACAGTTGATTCATAGCTGAGTACAGTTTAATTATACAGTATAGTAGTATAACATTATAGTATTGAAATGCACATTTTATTTTTATTTCTTTATGGCCTTAATAAAATTAAATTAGAACTTTTACCACCGGTCCAGGAGTACTTATGCTATTTGCATTTAGCTGGGCTAAGCTGTGGCTGTTCTGCATCAAAGAGGAAAAGGGAATGGAAAAAATATTCTCTTGTAGCATATTTTCATTTCAAGAGTGAATCATTTGGTAACAAACTGTTCTGAGATAATTAGTTATGAATCACCACTCACAAGCACACTTCAGCATACTCTTTTCAACTTTATGTCTTTTTGTCATTGTAGACTAAGCTCAAAAATGATGTCTGCATGTATCAGAACTTTTGTATTTGTGGCTATTAAACTATTTCTTAATCACAGTGGACTGAATTGGAAAGTTTTTAGAAGTTATGCTTCCCAACAGTTCTGAGTATTCCTTGAAATACCTTGTTTATAAGCAACTGAAACACTGAACACTTCAGAACAATTTGTGAAGGATAGGTTTTTAGCATACTAATTAAATACTTCTGAATTGTGTGAGCATCAGAGAAATATGACCATTTCCATGAAATGCAAACTGCAGTTTTACCGGCAAATGCCATGCCTTTCACTCTCTAGATGTCTCCCTTCTGTCAAAGGTGTAAGTTTAGGTCTGTCTGAATGTTTAGGAAAGGGATCATTCCATATAAGTGGGACTCCTGGCACAAAAAAAGCATCTGCGTATGCTCAGAGCAGTAAGTTGTTTTGCAAGGAGCTGTCATGCCCGATCCCAGTAGGGCAGAGAGGCTGGACTGGGTCTGAACCCCTGAGAGCATGCAGCAAGGCATCCTGAATAGGGAAAGAGAAAAAAATGCCTCCATCACACAACGTGCCTCTGTCAGGCCAGTCCAACAACTCCGATGGGTCACGAGCAGAGGGAGAATATCCGAACACTGGACTGTCACTAAACAGTTGGACTCATAGCCCAAAACCACACACTGGATAGAGTTTGCAACCTAAACATTATCTTCAGGTTGACTTTCTAGGCATGTGGTTTCTCCGTCTCACTTTCTGTGAAATCTCAGAACTGCTGAGACTCTGGATTCCCCCCAGGATTTACAATTACACAATTCATGCTTTCCAGCTTGGGAACCACTTTACATCTAGCTCCTGTATCTCAGCCTTTGCCTCAGTTCCTTCATCACCCTAAGAACTCTATTAGATTTGGTCATATAAGGTCCTCCAGGGATTACATGACCCCTCTTTTCTCCAAAACTTTCTGTCCTTCCAACAACTGCCTCTTAGAGACACCAAGTTACCAAAAATGCCTTCCCAAGTAAACTGCTGCCAGGACTTCTGGCAGAATCATCCTTCTCAGATTTGTGACTTCCTTTAAGCACATACTCACTGAGTCCCTTTTGGAGAGTAGTTGTTGAGAGAACAACCCTGATGTGAGTGCAAGCACACCCTCCATGCTGTATGCCTGCCTGCTGGGCACATCGTCCACTTTTCTATTGTATACTGGAGATGACTGCAAAAGCAGAAAGCAAATTGAAATGTCTAAGTTGTAACGTTATTCAGAAAGAAAGAGAAAAAGAAAACATGGGCTTCTTGGGCGGTTTCCCTTCAGCAGTTAAGGAAGCTGTTTTGCGAATAGGCAATGCCAATTTAAATCATTGCCTATTGGGCTCATTTCCTAACGGTATTTTGAAATGATAAATGGTTTGAGGGTAGGCATGAAAATGCCAGGTATCTTGAAGGCAAATTATCTCCCTGTGAATAAATGAGCTTTTTGTCCAGTGAACTAAGTAAATCAGCTTGAAGGTGCTGCAAGGTATTATAAATTCTCCTAGTTGCATTTTGTTTTTTTTCATTAAGGTATTCAGGTTGGTGGGATCAAAGAAACATTTCCTTAGTTCTGCCTCAAAGACACACTGTAAAATGTAAAACATGAAATGTGGACAGGCTTTTTTGTCTCCTCTTCCCCCACAAATCCTTCTCTCTTTTTGCATGGGAAGCAGTGCTCTTAAAGGAGACTGTTCCTGAAGCTTTTATATTTAGTGACAGTGTGTATACCCTTGTCATCTAATACTTCTAACAAGTCATAAGCACCGCCTTTGAGTTGACACAGTTAATTAGGCCTTCTGAGTTAGACAGTGCTAGTCTGTCCTCCTGAACAGTAACAAACCAAACTGAATTGAAAAGGGATAAACTGGAGCATAAAATCTGAAAGGGACATGTCAGAGAATACTGTCACATATAGTCACATTTTGGCTACAAATTCAGGCAGGATTAATTCATTGAAATCACAGCAGCCATACAGCAAAGTCATCACTGGAAGACTAGTTCTATTTAACCCTATTTTCTGTATGGATCAAGTTTGTGGATTTTTAATTCTAAGTGCAACTCAGCTCTGGTTAAGAAAGTATAAAAGTCTGGTCATGCAGAAGGCTTTGGGAATACAAGATAGGCAGTGTGGGTATTTTGCTGTATAAGAGAGAGTGAAGATTCCTCTTCAGCACAAGGAAGAGGTCTGACTCTTCTTTCTCACACAAATTTGATGTCGAAGCAATGTCACTGTAGTCAGCTAGAGTCACATCTATGTATTAATAATTTATATGATGGAGTAATATCTCTGGACACAATTTTTAAAATAAATCATTATGGGGAGCTATTATGCTGTTAGAGAAGAAAAGGAAGGCAAAGAAGAAAAAAGTAGTATTAAAAGATAATCACATTGTTAGTAGGTATAACTCTATAAATCCAGGTACAGGTGTACTAAAGCATAAGCGATCTTGGATAGAATAACTCCCCTACCCTATGAGTCAGATAAAAAATCAGTCATATCTGAGGTGTGAAAAATTGTGGCTAACTTTTATGCCCTGTTTATTTTCATTTTTCAAGCATCCCAATTCTGGAATTTTGTCAGGTCCAGTTGTGAAATGCCTAAGTGTCTCAATAGACTGTTCTCAAAACATCTCTAGAGTAAACAACTGGACAGACAAAAAACCCCTTTGCTTTTGTTTTGATACCCAGCTTTTATGGGCCTGTGTACCTCTGCTGAATCTGTAAGGTATTGAGAAGATGGGAAGATGTGCCCTGCCCCAGTTTTGCATGCTGCTGCTTTACAATCAACTTGGGTAAATGTTAGCTCAAATATCTTTGCTTTGTTCCTTTGAACCTCATGACTGAGGTCAGCTTTACAGCTTGTGGCCAAAACTAATTGCAAATGAATTACTCAAACTTCTCCTCTGCCCATTGTTTGAAACATAAATCACATGTATCAGCAGCATTTACAAACACTGTGGAGTCACTTCTTAAAAAGTAACAAGGGCCCCTGAAATCGTAGTAAGATAGAGGCTTTTCACCATTAGCTGTGTTTTGATAAAAGTACCCAGAGAAGTCAGAAATCCTAGCTGCCTGGACACTTCTTTATAGTTTTACAAGACTGTGGTTGGACAGATTTTGTCAGTGGTGTGAGATTCAGGCATATCTCAAAAGTACAGCCAGCAAGACCTTGAGCACAGGGCTTACGCTCAGTTAGAGGAAGCCTTTCTGAAGTCAGTGAACCTAGATCTGGTCCCACTGAAGATAACAGACCTGGAGCACTCATTAGGTTGTAGCTTTAGTATCTGCCAGGAAGAATACAAAATTAATGTGTAGACAGTATGCTTCTGTTGCACAAAAACTCTGAAATTGAAGATGACAAATTTTAACTTCTACTACACATTAGCATGACAGGAAAAACACACTTTGCAAGGTTCTGTAAAAACATCAGTAGCAATAAATTGGTTTTAAGGTATCTTTCTGAAAAGGAGAAATTGAAGAAAGGAGACTATTAGAAGTTTGTTCATCTTGTAATGAACTACACTACAGGATCAGTTAACTTTTCACTGAAGAGAACTCAGTGAATGAGGTTCACTTTACAGTTATGCTCTCTTATGCATACACAGAAACCAATGTCCTCCCTAATATTCACAAAAGATTTGAAAAGTCCAATCCTTTCTTCCAAGTATGTCTATTTTACCAACAGAATAAGCAGAATTTTTATTGCCAGCAACAATGTTGCTAATTTATCATAAATTAGACTGACTTGACAAGATTTTATGACTGTCAGCATTGTATCACTATTGTATTGTGCTGTTAGGTCTAGCTTAGTGTTTAGCACATTTTGTAAATAAAGGTTAAATGTGAGTAGATATTAATCTTTTTAAAAAATACAGATATTATTTATATATGTATGTATATGTATGTATGCACATATATAAATAATCTCCATTATAATAGGAAATGCCAATATCACTTTGGGAGAAGATGATCTGACTCTTTCAAAAACTATTAACCAAAAATCTTCCTCCCTTACTAGAAAGTATCCTCACAACTTTATAGATGTACCATTTTTGCATGAGTTAGGAAAGCAGAATGAAATGATCAGACTGACTATGCAGTGTGCAGGTTGTTCATTCCCAAAGAAAACTTCGCCTTTTTTTAAAAAATGTGATGTATTGTCCTTTAAAATACATTGATGTGTGCACAATTCAAAATTTTCTAAAAGTCCACATGCTCTGCAGAGGAGATCACACAATCCTTTGATATATTTTCATCATAAAGCTGTCATCACATTACTATGCCAGGCAGGTTTTTCTTTCTCAGTCTTTCATGAAATCCTGCTCTTTAAAAATGAAAGGCAGTTTCATCATCAACTCTGATCTATGTGAGATCCAACCTTGTATAAAGCTTCAGCCATACATGAATTTGTTCATGCTCATCTCCTAAATCACAGCGGGGTGGGTTTTTTGGGGGGTTTTTGTTTGTTTTTTGTTGTTGTTGTTGTGATGTTTATCCCACATTCACTGAATTGATGGTTTCAATGGCAACAAAAAAAAATGCAAATCAAGGTTTTTCTTTTGCTATGATTGTTTGCTGACTCATTAAAACAGCTACTAAAAGGATCAAATAAAGACAAATATCATAAGACAAAATATGTATCACGGCAACAAAAGTTTTTAGTGATGGTATGCCTCATCATTTCTATTTGTGATACTGTCATTATATGTTCTCAGAAACAAGATCAGTTAGACCAACCAAACCAAAGCTCTTGCTAAATCCTCCCCCAGAAAGGTCATCTTTCTCTCACCATCTGTCAGATTTCACACTGGAAACAGAACAAGATCTCAAAGGATGATGGGGGGGTTCAGAAAGCCTCCTTTGATATTACTGTCTATTCTTGTGTTTCAGATCTGTCACATCTGGTATGGTTTTAATTCTGCTACTGTCAGCTTAGGACACCAGCAGCTCTGTAACTTGAGGATGACTATTGCCAGACAGAAGTAACCTGAAACTGGGTGTTTTACTGAAAGCTTCTGTTTCATCATTCCTGTTTAATTTCCCTCAACTCTGATTAAACCTCCAATGCCTCAGTATTAACCAATTAGTGAAAATTCATGCCATGAAACCTATTTGTAGCTCTGACCTTTCTTTAGATTTTCCATTGTGTATAAGACAAACCAAAAACATAGCCGAAACTCACTCAAACTTTAGTCAAACTAGCATGACAGAGCACTTTCCAAGTTCTTTTCTCCGTGGAATAGATCATTACAAAGATTTCAGAGACATACGTGAACCTGCTTTCCTAACAGGAATGAAAGAATAGTCCAGAAAGCTTAGAGTAGATATACACAGAAAGACATGTGTCCCTTTAAAGGAAACATATGGAAAACAGTATTTTTCTTTTCTCTAAAAATCTGTTTAATTTAGCCTGTGGCAAAACCAATAAATAATTTCAAATATATTATTTTTCAATGACCTTTGAATGCTTGATTGCTTGCTTTAGGTGTGAAGATCAGGTCCAACTCGACTTCTGGAACCACTAGTGTCAGAGTATGTGTGACCTGCAGCAGGACACCACCACTCCCATGCATCATCCAGTTTTGTTATGCTATAAAACCACCATATTCTTGTGTAAACATGATACTTGACGGTATTCACTACGCTCCTTTGTGCTAATCTTTCTATACTCTTATCTGAAACACAGAATCTCTCTTTACTAAAAGTTACAGTGAGATTAGTAAATGGAGTCACTTCCATTGAGGCATTTTGTGTTGTTTATGTATGATTAATCACATACAAAAGTAATTTGGAAATGTAGGAGCTTCCACCCTTCACTGGGAAATTGAATGCACACTCTTCACTACATACTTTGTCTACTACACATTCTTAGGACAGGAATATTTAATTAAAGTATGCACAGTACAGAGAAACTCTATTCTCAGGGACATGAGATCTTTCCATATATTTAAGGCTGTACAGGCAAAATTACTTGTATAAAATTGAGGTGGCACATGATGTTACCTTAATTGCACTTGCACTCAAGCTAACTGTAACTGTAAATTCACAAACATCATATTTAAACCTCTGATAATTACTGCATTAATGAGTGATAAATTAAGTAAAGCTTGGTAATACATAAATAAATAATTCAACATAAAATGCTAGATGGTCTTTGACTTTATTGAAAATAATAGAAAAGAAAGATGTAAAATGACAACATAAAGTACATTTTTAATTTCAGCTTCATTCCAAAATGACCTTGAGTATAATACCTACTGATGCATGGCTGTTAAAGTATACAGAACTAAAGGGAAATGAATAAACAATGTGCACATTTCACATGTCATTAAGCAGCCCTCTGAGCCACTCTTTCTTCGACTTCATCTTTACCTCTGCTGCTAGATAGTGTAAAATGAAGGACATTAAAAATGAAAGGAAAAATGAAAAGAAAAGAAATAACTAAAAAATGGAGTAAGTGGAGAAGGAAATGATAGCACATGTAACCAGCAGGGAATAGTTGAGCCAGTTCCTGAGAGAAGTCTGGCACACTGTCAATAAATAGAAGCAGTGCAATAAGGAATAGCTCAAACCAAACACCTTTGGCATTCCTCCTTTCCAATAACTGCTCAGCGTGCATAATTTAGTCATGACAGCGGACAGTTTTAAGGAAAGCACTGAGTACTTCTGTCAGATCATGGTCACTGTTCCTCCTGTCCCTCTCTGAATCAAAACCATGGCTGAAAGAATGGGCAGCCATGCCCACGCTGTTCTTATATATTAAGGATACAACATGAGGAAGAAAGAAGGGGTACATCACACACTTCAAGTGACTATGGTAGTTGCAACTGAAGTCACTTTCCAACAGGACATCAGTCGAAGCCAACAGAGATGGCACATAAAAGAATTCTATAAATAACTCACTATTGATGAAGTGATGTGCTCTGACTAGCTCACTTGGCAACATGCATGGCACATTATCTCGGCAAATATTTCATTAGATGTTGCAGGGAAAACCCAGACTGGCAAGAGAAAGGGAATAATTGTTACTGTTGAAATACTGAATACAGGGTAAAGTAGAAGAAAATAAGAACCCTGCAGACACCATATTTTTCCCTACATCCTTACTAATTCATACAACAGTATTTATTTCTGTAAAATAAGTAAATTAATTAAATATATGTAAAGTACATTAATTGAATTGAGTAAATTAATTAAAAAAAAAACAAAACTGTGAAGCATATTAATGCAGCTCTAGACCTCTTCTTTCATCCTCTGATTTCTACTGCATTCCATGAAACCCTTCAACTTGCAATGTTAAATCCCATCCCTGAATATATATCTCTGTCTCACAGGAGTTGAACTGGACTTCAAACCCTAATTAAGAATAATTTAGCAAAATGTACAGAAGAAATACGGACTGGTAAGACTTGATATAAGCTTTAGCATGATTCAATCTTCCACAGCATCTAACCAATCTCTCTATCAGAGAGCAGGGTCTCACTATTTTTAGGCCTGTTTTACATGGGGGTAGGGGGTGGGAAGGCTTAAGAGTCTACTAGCACAAATGTGTATAAGAGAGTCCAGACACCCAGATCAAAATTTCTGTCTCTCCATCTTGTGCATTAGATAGACAGTAACCATTCTGTCACATCTAGTAAGTTGCTGCGTTATGTCTGTATTTAGTAAAGACTTTATCCTACACACGCTGTTGTGGTAAGGGATGGCAACTGAAACATTTTTTCCTTAGTTTTTTCTGGATTTTTCTGGGGACTGTCGGATTTTCTCCTTCATGATGCTGACTGAATTTTGTGACTTTCTTACTGAGGAAATAAAATGCAAGTGGTATTTGATGTTCTTGAAGACTGCATGGAAAATGTAGAGCTGCATTTTGAAACCTGATTTCATTTGGAATAGAAGCAAGCATTTCAAACTTATTCAAAGGGAAAATCCTGCAAAAATGTAACTATGTCAGCTAAAACATACCATTTAAAAAAAAATTGATTTGACGCTCTTTCACACCGTTGGGATTTTTCTACCTCCTTCTTAGGTACTATTATGGTAACACTACAACATTGTCCTTTCACAAAAAAATTACATACCTGCAGAACTTGACTGAAGAATAAATTCCCTGAGGCTGCTTAGATTCTGCTTCAATATTTTTCAGTCTATAGATGCAGATTTCCTATCACCCTTTGCAATCAATTTTCTTTCATAGGGGATACTGAAAGAAGGCATGAACTCTATAGGAGAATGCTTGTGGAAAGAAGTAGGAGGGGAAAGACTGATTCCAGCAGAACTAGGAAAAAAAAAAAAAGATTTGTCATAGCAAGTGTGAATGTTGCATGAAGGAAGGAACTGACTTAGGTATAAAAAGTTACATACAGAAATTTAACTTTAAAATAAGTTTCTCCAAAAGAACATTCCCACATCTTTTCATGTTTGGAAGGACTTTTCAAGCATAAGCTTAGGTTATATCGAAACTGAAACTAAAAGTACAAAGTGTATATCCTTGGTTTTCCCATGGTTATTTAACATAGGTGCTTTGGGCAAACAGTAACAGTGAACGTATGTGGCAGTGTGCTCCCCTGCACCCCTGCCCTGACCTTCATTTCTGTGACCAGTGCAATAACCCGCAGTGGCGGCTGAATTGGATACATCTGGCTGTGACAGCTGTATCTGACTCAGAGTGGATGCAGGAGAGACAGATAACAAAATAACAGCCACGGGCTGATTTGAACAATGTGCCCACTTAACAGTGCTGGTCAAGGTCTACTCAAGCCAAGTTTGAAAGAAACTAAGTTCTGTAGTCAATATGCAAAGATGAGTCAATTAGTCAAACGTGAGTCGATTATCTTACTCCATAAATAGTGGACAGTCCAGAGCCCATTGAGTTCTCCTGCACAGCAGTGGGCTGCACACCAGGATCTTCCCCCGAGGAGGGACACCTCTCAAAGGTTGCTCCTCAAGGCTGAGAGATTACTTGCTCCAACAGATGCTCAGTAAGTAATTAATAGCATGCTAAACCTTGACATCTTAGCTAAGTGGCATAAAAGACTGATTGCACACCTAGATATAAACAGTTGACCAAATCTGAGACTAAGTCTGGATCTAGGTGCACTTAAACTCTCCTCTGAGAAGGAGTTTAGAAGGCAAGGGAGTCCTTTCTGAACCTCATGACTCAACAGGAGGAACTTCCTGACATTTTTTTCTGACCTTGTTCTCTGCGCAGTAAATAATCAAATGTATCTTGCTATCAATCTTGTTAAACCACTGTCATTTACCATCAAACTTTATTAAATTGTTATTTTAGACAATAATCATATTGCTACTTGTCTCTTATAAGTGAAGTGCATCACTCCATCTGCAACAAATTGGCATAGTTGGCAGGATGGCAAGTAGTATCACCAATTATTTACAGAGGCATGGAAAGAATTCAAGTCCCATCTTCTTGGAGTAATGGGCTCATGACAATTGGCATGATTGGAAAGCCATTCAAGATCACCTAAAAGTAACTAGGGGCTGCACAAAGGATAGAAAAGGGGAAGGACTTATCTGCAAGGTGCTAGGTACCTGTTTAGGAGCTGACTGTCAAGAAAGGGACACTAGGGAAAGGAAGAACCAGGATCTCCAGGTGCAAAGAGAAGGTAGGAAGGCAACTGAGTTATTGCTGTTCTTAAAAATTGAACAGCTGTAAGAACAGTTACAGGAAGAAAAGAGAAAAAAGAAAAATTGGGAGAAAGGATTGAAATGGTGCTTATATAGCCTTCCCATCACCCTGACATTGTACAGATCATAAAACTAATAGTAAACCCTGAAGACTGGGTTGGAAAAATCTGGGGTGATCCTGATGATAGCGAGCCAGATTATGATCTTTTGTTCCCCACACATCCTCCTGAAGATGAAGCTAGACCTGTTGTTAAAACCGAAAGAAGCAACATACTATGCAAAACCATCCCCTGGGATCCATTGCAATTGACAAAGTTTCAAGAGAGATATAACACAAAACCAGGTGAAACTGAAACTGAATACTTATGGCAAGTATGCCTAAGTGGTGGTGACTGAATTATGTTGGATGACGATGAAACAAGCAGCTACTGAGGTCCAGGAGTTTTCTTAAATTTAGGACCCAATCCAACAAATACACCCCATACTATCACCAGCTGAGTAGTTTACCGGGCTGGATGAATATAGACACTATGGAGTAAGGTGAATCCTTCATAATTCCCATTAAATCTCTAAATGAGCTCTCTACAGCTGTCACAAAAACCAAGTGCATACAAGCCATGCACAAACAGGGATCCCATGATGTCCCAATATCTGCTTCAATAGATTTTGCAATGTTAACACCATGATTAGAAGAGTGCCAGCAATTCTTAAACCATATCCAGTTGCAAAACAGGATGACATTAAAAGATACTGAATATAATGAAAACCAGAGCAATAATGCTCCCAAGCAGCTCCTGACATAGGCGGAATTAACGTATGGCATTGTTAAATACAATCATGAAATGGGCTGAGATGATACACCAGCTGAAAAACAAAACCTGAAGCCCTGGGGAGGAGATCACAAAAGACCCTTGAAACAGGGGAGAGAAACTAGATCAAAGGTAAACAAATTTAAAAACCTGCAAATAGAATATCAGGAATGGAGGAATTAATTGTGGAAGAATGTATTAGCCCTAGGCATTCCCAGAGCCATCATTCAAGATTAGCCTACTGGCATTAGCTTGAGTCTGATTGAGACAGTGGTGAAAGAAAGGAGTGTATTTCAACCCCTTCGGTAACAGTCCCCAGAAAGCAAGACAATCCCTTCTTCCCTCTTGACGTGCGGAATTAGACTCTATAACTCGAAAGTTATAAAGTAGGTATGTTTATTGCGCGCAGATGCACGGGGGATCGCTCCTCCACAAGCGTGCATACCCGAAGTGACGAACCATCTCACATTTATACAATGAACAAATGAATATTCAATTAACGCCTATACATATTTGTTACCTAAACCCCGCTTCGTATGTTAATTAGCTTATCAGTCCGTTTCCTGGAATGTGGTGGTCTTGCAGGTTTGTAGGTGATTCATGTTCTTGTGACCATCCGATCTTCTTCAGGTGATTCATGTCCTTGTGACCACCCGATCTTCTTCAGGTGATTGTGACCACCCAATCTTTTCCAGCAAGGAGACTTAGCACTCCCTCCCTCTAGATAGCATTTGAATGTCTCTCATCTTTTCTTATTCTCTTTTAAATAGCCCCTTTGTTAGAGGAAGAAGGGCAGGCGTCTCCCCTTTGTTAGAGGAAGAGGGGCAGGTGTCTCCTCAAAACTGTGGTTGTCACCGCACCCATGACTAGTCACCATACCCACATTCCTTAAGCAGACACATACAATCACAATCCATGTCCATTATCCCCATTTCACATTATTTCTCCATATCAATCCCCCCTTTTCTATTAAATTAAGTAAATTCTTTTACTTAAGCAGCCTTCCCGAATGATATAAAGCATCATACATAAGTGTTACTCTTTTAAACATTCTCCAAACCCACAAATATAACATAATGGTTAGTATTAAGGAAATTCCTAAACTGATCAATAAGATCACAATGGGGTGTACCATAGTGTTAAGAATTCCTGTTGCAGAGGGTGACCAGCCAAAGAGAGTATCCCACCAATTATGGTTTCCATCCTGTTCTACCTTTTTTAAAACTTTCTTGATCCCCTCTACATCATGATGGATCGTAAGAAGAGTTTCATGTCCCTTTTCTTTGGTTTCTTCCAGTATACGTTGTAAATCTGCATGTTTTAATAGTTCTTTTATACTGCTTATATTTAGTCCTATGGGGGTAGGAATTATTATCTGTGATAGGGTAAAATTGGATTTTAAGAATTGATGAGACACTACTGGGGCTGAGTAACTAAAATCGCATCCTGTGATAGTAGTAAAATTACAAATACAATAATTTGAATACTGTGCAGTCTCTTTTACCTCCCCATCTATGGTTATTGTGTTACACTTAGTTCTCAAACACGCACATCCCTTCCCTGCATATATAATTACTGTTTTCAAGTTTGCATTTGGTCGGGCCTCGAAATGACATATTTTCTGATCTGTATCTAAACAAGTATCCTGAGCCATTATAGTATTGCTTTCACAGAGGAAGCCCTGCTGTTCTCGCATAATACAAGATTCTAAATCTACTGTTTGCCACTTGTCGCCTATCTTTCTGGCCCATGTTCTATGTTCAAAAGGGTATAGGAGCACCCCATTATGGTTAATTCCAAGGGCTACAATGGGGTGTATGGTAATTATTACTGCATTATGTATGGTTAACACAAAAGCTGTGATGGTGTGTGTGTTGGGGTCATAGGTAAAGTTCACCATATTCCACCATGACTGGAGTTTTCTTTCTACCTCCGTAGCACTGTCCCAAACCATCTTTCGAATTTCTGTAGGAAATATGCCTTCCTCTCCTTCTCTTATTATGGATGCAGCTATTGATTGCATCCACATTTGGGCTTGGATGCAACTTAGAGCCAGGGCGACGTCATCCTGTAAACCACCTAATGCCTTAGTGATGAGTTGATGATCTTCCATGTTTATTTGTTCCCACCTGGGGAGTACCTTCGATATCAACCATTGATGTGCCCCTAATGCCAATAATGAAGATTTTAGTGGTTGTTGTAGTTTTGATAGATCGGCCGTGGTGGCGGCTAGTTTATTCATTATCACCTCTGAGTCTATGGAATTTAATACTCCGAGTCCTGTTCCCAACATTCCAGTTACATCTCTCACTATTCTGTTTCGATAAATATTTCCCCTTTTTCTTAACCAAGTTGTCCATCCCTCATAAGAGGTTCGTAAGAAGGGGGAACAGGATGGCTTAACATCAGAAACATTGACTTGTATTTTTAACTCTATTCTTTTAAGAGACCATTCTGGGTTAAACAACATTTGTTGCTGACCTGTATTTCTGATTACATATGGTCCAATTGTATAAATCTTTGGAACTGGTTTAGTTAATTTAAGATCAAGTGTTAATGGGGTTGTTGTAACTGTGGTGGTGGTAGGAACAGTGGTTAGCAGGATTGTTATTTTGATCTTATAAGTCAGAGCTGTTCTTGGGGATTCCTTTCCTAGGCATATTATAAAGATGGGCTCGGTTAAGGTAAAATTGTGCCAACATTCCCGTGAATTAAAGCACATGGTTGTATTTAGAAGGGTAAATTCCTTATCTACCTTTCTGACATTAATCTGGGTGTCTCCGGAAATCTTGGTGTTATCCTTTTCATTATATGTTTGACACCCTACTTTTATCTTATCTCCTAATTTTCCCCATAATCGGTCGACTTTGTGTACATCCTCCCGATCCCATTGATTCCTTTGGTACACCTCATTTTCAGAAAAAACCACCATAGCTAGTTTCGTCTTTGAGTCCACCTTTCCCATTATTCCAGTGTGTTTTTTCTGGGCATGATTCCAAGGCCAATTATCAGGCTCTTGGTTGTAGGCAAGAGAGAGGGTACAAAAAAACACAAATGGTTTAAACCCACTATTGATCATTTTAAGAATCTAAACGTTAAAATCTGTTTTGATCAAAAATATCTTTGTTTGAGTTGGGGCTTACTAATAACAAGTTGGGCAAGACTGGCCACTGGCTCAGTCCCAGACTCTTGTTCTATATTGTTTGTTGTGGTGCCCTTCCCATATGGTGGATCCGCAACTGCTCAGGTTCACTTACTTGCCACCCACATTGTTCCCATTTGTCCGAGTAAATTTGAGTTTCAGTTCTTTTTTATCTGGGGTTACTTTCCAAGAAGTTGCAGGGGCTTTCTTAATCCGGGTATGGTGAATCCAAGAATTCTGTCCCTCAACCTTGATTGCAGTGTAGGTGGTGAGTAGGACTTGAAAAGGTCCGGTCCACTGTGGTTCCAGGGTTTTATCTGCAAAACACTTAACGTATACATAGTCTCCTGGTTGTATATCGTGAACAGGTCCATCCAGACCCCTACTGCGTGTTCCCATCACATGCTTCTCAATTCTTATTAATTGTTTGTTTAGTGCCACCATATAGGAAGTCATTGTTTCTTCACCAATCTGTGAAGACATCCCCTTTTGTACCCCATAGGGTCGTCCATATAAAATTTCGAATGGGCTAAGCCCCTCTTTTGCTCTCGGTCTAGTTCGAATTCGTGTAAGGGCTAATGGCAAAGACTGGGGCCAAGTTAGATTTGTTTCTTGGCCTAACTTGACAATCTGTTGTTTGATTAGATGATTCATCTTTTCCACCTGGCCACTCGATTGTGGTCGGTATGGGGTATGTAATTGCCAATCTATTCCTAGATGGTGGCTGATCTGTTGCACTATTCTGGACACAAAATGTGGTCCTCTATCCGAGGACATTACCGCTGGGACTCCAAACCTAGGTATTATCTCTTGGAGTAGTATTTTGGTCACTTCCCGGGCTTCAGCAGTTCTGCACGGGAAGGCTTCTGGCCAACCTGAAAAGGTATCTGTTAGTACCAATAAATATCGATACCCCCCTTTTCTAGGAAGTTCCGAGAAATCGATCTGCCAGTGTTGCCCAGGAACATTTCCTCTCCCAATTTTTCCCAACTTTGGCCCCTTGGTAATCTTAGGATTAGTCTGGAGGCAAAGATCACATTGTTGGGTTACTTGTCTAATAGTAGTATACAAATTTTGTGCTATTATGTTTTTAGTGAGATCCTTATATAGAGCTTCTGCCCCCCAGTGCCTTTTTCTATGTTCTTCCCTGACCACTGACCATACCATGTAGGAAGGAATTACTATTCTCCCATGTGAGATTATAGCCCACCCTTCCTCATTATATGGTCCCTTTAGGTCAGAAATTAGTTTGCAATCTTCTTTTGTATAGTCTGGTTTACCTTCTAGAGATATTTGTCCATCGGGTATTAGCGCACCCTCTACCTTGATTGCTTTTCTGGCTGCCTGTTTTGCTTCCCTGTCTGCCAGTTCATTTCCTCTTTCCAATTCTGTGCTCACTTTCTGGTGTGCCTTAATGTGCATAATTGCCACCCTTTCAGGAAGCTGGACCGCATTTAGGAGTTTCAAAATTTCTTCCGCATGTTTGATGATTTTTCCTTGGGAGTTTAACAGTCCCCTTTCTTTCCATATTGCTCCATGAGCATGTACCACTCCAAAGGCATATTTAGAATCAGTCCAAATATTTATAGGTTTTCCCCGAGCTCTTTCCAGAGCTCGAGTAAGGGCTATGATTTCAGCCTTCTGTGCCGAAGTGTCAGCTGGTAGCGGCCCCGATTCTATCACTTCTTCAGAGGTTGTAACAGCATATCCGGAATGTCGCTTTCCATTCAGCATATAGCTGCTCCCATCCGTGAACCAATGTTCAGCTCCATTAATAGGAACATCCTTGAGATCTGTCCGACTAGAATAAGTGGCTTCGATTGTTTCTAGACAGTCATGATCGACTGATTCTCCAATATTCCCATTAAGAAATGAGGCTGGATTGACGATGTTTGTAGTCACGATCTCAACATCATCTTGTTCCACCATTATGGCCTGGTATTTTAGGAATCTCTGTGGGGAGAGCCAATGCCCCCCTTTTGTTTCAAGGACTGCAGACACTGTGTGGGATACTAAGACAGTCATTTTCTGGCCCAGGGTAAACTTCCGGGCCTCTTGGATGTTTAGGATGACGGCTGCTACTGCTCTCAGGCAACCAGGCCACCCTTTTGCAGTGGCATCCAGCTGTTTAGAGAAGTATGCCACTGCCCGTCTGTATGGTCCCAAATCTTGTGCCAGTATTCCTAATGCCATTCCCTGTTTCTCATGGGAAAATAGGAAAAATGGCTTACTCACATCAGGAAGTCCTAGTGCTGGTGCCGACATCAAGGCTTTCTTCAGTTCATGGAAAGCTCTGTCTGATTCAGCATCCCACTGAAGATCCTTCTGGTTAGCTGCTATCAGGGAATATAATGGTTTAACAAGCAAGCCATAATTGCATATCCAAAGCCGGCACCATCCTGTCATTCCCAGAAATGTCTGCAGTTCCTTTACAGTTCATGGTCGGGGGGCTTGGCATATGGCTTCTTTTCGGGCCTTCCCCAGGACCCGTTGTCCGGCACTGATCTCGTACCCCAGGTATGTGACCTGTTGTAACACCACCTGTGCCTTCTTCTTAGAAACTCGATATCCCTGTAGTCCCAGAAAGTTCAGCAGACTCACAGTCCAAATAATACAAGATTCTTCGGTTCTGGTTGCAATAAGAAGATCGTCTACATATTGTAACACTTTCCCTTCTTCTGACGGTGGTTCCCATAACTCCAAATCCTTTGCTAATTGGTTTCCAAAAATTGTGGGGCTATTTTTAAACCCCTGTGGCAACACCGTCCATGTGAGCTGGGTCTTTCGACCGCTTCTGGGATTTTCCCATTCAAAAGCAAAAATTCTTTGGCTGGCTTCATGGAGAGGGAGGCAAAAGAAGGCATCTTTTAAGTCTAAAACTGTGAACCAAGCTAGGTCAGGTGTCAGGGTGGTAAGTAAGGTATAGGGGTTAGCTACTACAGGATACAGATCCTCTGTTATTTTGTTAATGGCCCTTAAATCTTGAACTATCCTATAAGACCCATCAGGTTTTTTAACTGGGAGGATAGGTGTGTTAAATTCTGACTCACATTCTTTTAGTAGTTTTAGTAGTTTTAGTTCTATGAATCGCTCTATGTTTGGACGAATTCCTTCCCTATCTTCCCTTTTCAGTGGGTATTGTTTAATTCTTACCGCACTCTGTCCATCCTTCAATTTTACTATTACAGGTGATGCATTCTTGGCACGTCCCGGTATGTCAATTGCCCATACTCCGGGATATACCTGATCAATAATCCTGGTATCAATTTCCCTTTTTATAGGAGTATTGGCCAGAGATAGGCTCATAACCTGTATGTATTGATGATTATTTACCTCCAGAGTAACTTCCCCTTTTTTAAATTTGATTGTTGCCTCCAATTGTTCTAATAAGTCTCTACCAAGAAGGGCCTTTGGGGAATTTGGCATAAATAGGAATTTATGGATCCCCATCTGTTTTCCCAACTTATATTTTAAAGGTTTACAAAAATAAGCCTTTTCAGTTTGGCCAGTTGCACCTTTTACTGAAACATAATCATTTCCCAAAGGCATTAAAGCCTGGTTCAAAACCGAATAGGTGGCTCCTGTGTCTATTAAAAATTCCACCTCCTCCTGTTCTTCTCCTAATTTTAATTTTATTAATGGGTCGGCTAGTCAATTTTCTTCTTCCATGTGAGCTATTGTTTTCCCTTGATTATTGCGCCATTTAGTGTTTTCTTGATGTCTGCGTTCAGGGCATTCGTTTTTCCAGTGTCCTGTCCTTTTGCATATTGCACACTGATTCCTACCCAGGGGTGTCAGCCCACGCCTTGATTTAACTTTAGATTTTTGATTCTCATTTTCTCTTACTACTGCTAATATTTTCTTTTGGTCCTGCTTGTAACCTTCTTCTCGATTACTAAATATTCTCCATGCTTCCTCTACTAATTTTTCCAAGTCTCTATTTTCAGGAGGTCTCAATTTTTGCAACTTGCGCCTAATATCCCCCTGTGATTGTCCTAAAAAGAGGGATATTAGTTGCTGTGCGCCTACCTCCGAATTTGGGTCCAGAGACGTGTGCCGGCGCATTGCATCTCTTATTCTGTCTAAGAATTCTGAAGGTGTTTCAGAAGGACCCTGTCTGACCTCATATAACGCTGCCCAATTTATTGTTCTAGGAATTGCTTTTTCCATTCCTCTGAATATCCATTCCTGGTATGCTTGTAATCTTCCCATTTCAGCGGCTCGGTTTGGGTCCCATTCCGGGTCCAACAAAGGAAACCATTCTCTATAATTATCTCCCTTTATATTATAATGTTCCTTTGCGAGATCCCCCGCTGTTTTTATGACTAATTGTTTTTCAGTTTCAGTCAAACAATCTAATAATAATTGTATATCACTCCAGTCAGGATTGTGCTGTTTTATTAGAAATTTAAAATTCTGTGCCGTCTTTATCGGATCATTACGGTATTCTCGGGCAGCCTCTTTCCATTCTCTCAGATCAGCGCCCGTGAACGGAACTTTTATTTTCATTGTTCCTCCGTCCGGATTTACAGCTTCTCGGAGGGGTGCCTGTAAAATAGACTTCTGTCTGGTGCGTGAAGACACCGGACTATTTGGAGCCGTAATGGCAGTTTTTGTGTTTCCTTGTGTGGCACCGGGTGTTTGGTTTTCTTTATAAATAACTTGTGGAATTTCTTCCTCTTGTTCGCCTGGGGGTGGACTGGGAGCCCCGGCCGAACCTTGTCTCTCCACTCTATAAGGTGGATTAAATAAATCATTTAATTCGGGCTCTTGTTCTCCGTTTAATTTGATACACCTTTGTCCAATACTACATGCTGAGCAACATCTTTTTAACTTTCCTTTACGCTCCGTCCTGTCCTCTCTTTCTAGTGCTAGTACCATAGGATCCCGAGGGGGTACTAAGCCGCAGTCCTTTTGCCACTCAGGTTTGTCCCGGAGGACAAAGAACATGTCTGCATATGATACTTCATCCCATTTTCCCTCTCTCCTCAGAAACAACATTAATTGCAGGAGAGTGTTATAATCTAACGTTCCTCCTTCCTGAGGCCATTTCGCATCGCTCTCCAATTTATACAAAGGCCACCACTGAATACAATATTTAACCAATTTCCTTCTATTTTTGGTACCACCCTGTCCTACGATATCTCTCCAATGTTTTAATATACAACCCAAAGGCGATTTTTCACAGGGCTTACTCCTTCCATTTCCCATTTTGCAATTTTAATTACTTTGTTTTTCTCCGACCGCCTTAGCCACCCAAGGTTGGAAACGCGGATAGAGCTTTTTACTCGTTTTGCACTCAAACGCCTGTCTCAAGCACTCTTGCACTCACACTTAGTCAAAATAATTAAGCTATACACGGAAAATCAAAATGCGCATCTCAATCACACCATTCACACTCTCCGGGCAGCCCGCAGTCACACAAGCAGTATGTTATACGGTACCGTGCACTTATGTACAAACTCTTAGGAACACTAACAGTTCACAAAGTATGCATTTCAATGAACAATTGCCAAAAAACAAACAACAAACAAAAACCAATTTTTCCTGGTCTTAAGCAGAGTGTTAAGTTTTCCGCTATTTGCCACAAATTACCAGAATGTTAATATTTTTCAACATACATTTCATAACTCCGAGTTTTGAACATATAACAAGACAACACATAGAACAAACAAGACACAGAGCGCTATTTCAGTTGTTACATTCCAGGAATTCCCCAATTCTTAAGACAACCTAAAGGAAGTTTTTAGCTTCCTCTTTTTCCTACGCAAAAGTTTCCCTTTTACTTTTGCTGTGAGGTCCCTCTTGTTCCTGTGAGATTCTGCCTTATTCCGTCCCGCCCCCCGCTTTCCGTCACGAGGCCTCCGGGCTTTTAGGAATGGCAGTAACCTCGGGTTTGCTCGATCTGCCCTCAAGATCGCTAGCGGCCACCCCTTGGTCAGCAAACCCCCTCCCAAGGTACCTTTCCTCCTGGGGACTACGCTGCGCGCCGGACGTCTCCGTGCGTCTCACCAGCCGCCCCGTTACTAAACATACCGTTTTATCCGCGGATCCAGGGGTTTCTCTTCTGCTCCCGGGTGAACAGCTGAGAAGAGGAGGCTCCTCCGAGGAAATCTCCCGGGGCGCGCCTAGGAGCGTCCGCTCCGCAGCTGGTCCCTCAGCCGAGCAGAAATCCTCCTGCCTGGCTCGCCAAACTGACGTGCGGAATTAGACTCTATAACTCGAAAGTTATAAAGTAGGTATGTTTATTGCGCGCAGATGCACGGGGGATCGCTCCTCCACAAGCGTGCATACCCGAAGTGACGAACCATCTCACATTTATACAATGAACAAATGAATATTCAATTAACGCCTATACATATTTGTTACCTAAACCCCGCTTCGTATGTTAATTAGCTTATCAGTCCGTTTCCTGGAATGTGGTGGTCTTGCAGGTTTGTAGGTGATTCATGTTCTTGTGACCATCCGATCTTCTTCAGGTGATTCATGTCCTTGTGACCACCCGATCTTCTTCAGGTGATTGTGACCACCCAATCTTTTCCAGCAAGGAGACTTAGCACTCCCTCCCTCTAGATAGCATTTGAATGTCTCTCATCTTTTCTTATTCTCTTTTAAATAGCCCCTTTGTTAGAGGAAGAAGGGCAGGCGTCTCCCCTTTGTTAGAGGAAGAGGGGCAGGTGTCTCCTCAAAACTGTGGTTGTCACCGCACCCATGACTAGTCACCATACCCACATTCCTTAAGCAGACACATACAATCACAATCCATGTCCATTATCCCCATTTCACATTATTTCTCCATATCACTCTCAGGGAGGAATTGCAGGACATGAAGTCAAAAAACAAGTAAGGTACATGGAAGGCAACTGGGCCTGCCTGTCCAGAAAGTAGAAACTTATCAGTGGGTAAGCAATGATGAGCCATACATTTTAATTCCAGTTGGTCCTCAGAGACAATTGGTGAAGTTTTTAATAGATACAGGAGCACAAATTTCAACTCTTAACACAAGATGTCAAGAAGCTGTGCATGCGATCTGGATGGCAAAGACAAGATCAGCAGTGTGAAGGGAGCAAGTGTTGTGTGTCAAACTGCCTATGTCAGTCTATGGCTCCTGGGCTAGAAGTGCAGGTCAAGCACCTGCCTTGCAGTTAAACACCATCATGAAAATGATTTAGATTTCCATGTTTCGAATGGTTGAGCCTGGCACCTGCCAAACCACAGTGTGTTCCGTCATCTCCAACATCAGTCCCCACTCCAGCAGAAATCAGGAGGCCACAGTGGGGCCTCTGCACTCCCTGACTCAAAAATCACTAATGTACCACAATATCCAATTTCTTCTGTGGCATCAAGTGGAATTTCTGAAGTCATATCTGATTTGGAGAAAAAAAAAAAATCTCCAGAAATCCCTCCCTGTATAAGTCACCTGTCCACCAGTTTGGAAACCAGACAGAAAGTGGCATTTAACAGATTGTGGGTGCTTGGATGCTAATACAGCCCATTAACAGCTGCTGTACCAAGTACTGCACACTTAACAGCTACTTTGCAAGCAGCTGCGCACCCATGGATGGCAGCTCTAGATGTAAAAGATACGTTCTTTATGGTTCCCTTGAATGAGGATGATAAAGAAAAGTTTTCACTTGGGAGGGAATTCAATATGCCTTTAACAGACTCCCACAGGGGTATAAACATTCACCCACAGTTGCTCATGTCACACTTGCTGAACTTTTACAGAGTCTCACTTTCCCAAGATGTGAAACTATACCAATATATAGATAATATTCTGATTGGAGGAACTTCCCTGAGAAGGTGGGGGAAGCAGCAGCCGCAGCAGTATAGCAAACACTGAACAAAGCAGAAATAGAGATTCCACATCTGGAAAATGTCAAGGGCTGAGCAGAGAAGTAAATTTTTTAGGTATTTGGTGGGTAGCAGGCAGTGCAGTGATTCCTCCAGACAGACTAAGAAAAATCAGAGCTGCAAATGCCTTGCTGAAGGAAGGAGTTACAACAGTTAATGGGAACATCAGGATATTGGAAGAAGCATGCACCTGGATTTTCTAACATTTCCCGTCCATATACACTTTTATGGAAAGGCATGCCCTGGGAGTGGAAATTAGAACATAAAGAGGCTGTCAAAACTCTAACTGAAGAATTTAAAACTTATCAGTCACTGGGACTAGTACACCCCCACAACCCTATTATAACTGAATGGGGCTTTGCTGAACACACTACTTAACAGTAACCTGTTCTAAATTGCCCACAATGGGCCAAAAAGACCTTTGTTGTTCAGCTCAACGGCATTTAAAGCAATGGAACTGTGATAATCTGAAGGAAAAAGAGATATTTATATTTAGTCTGAGCAACTATACAAGTTGAGAAGATACATCAGGGACACCCTGTGTAAACTACAGGACCATTTGATTTAATAGAAGTAATCCTAGAGGGGACTGCTCCCCCAGAAGGAGTTGCACAAAACCCCATTATCCAAAAATGGCATGCCTACCTAATAGAAGTTGCAGAAAACAGGCAATTAACTGAAGCACACACTAAGGCCTCCAAATTGCAGATGTCCATAAACACAGACCCTTTAGCAAGCATTACAGCAACTTTTTAAACCTTCACCCATTCTGGATGCACCATGCCTCACTGAGGGTTCGCCAACAGAAACTGTTTGGTTTATGGATGCTTCAGCAAAACGGATGAGCAGTAAATGGCACTATAAGGCTGTTGTATTAGATATTACCACCAGTAAAGAAGTAATAGAAGAAGGTGAAGGCAATGCACGAGTAGGAGAAATAAGAGTAGTTGTTCTGGCACCGCAGAATGGAGCAAAAAGCACTTATATAGACTCACATGCTGCATGGGCCGGTGTCACACAGTGGCCCTGTCAATGAGAAACCTCTAATTGGGAAGTAAATAGATCCCCAGTTTGGTGAAGCAAAGACTGGCAATTATTACTAGATGTACCCAGGAAACCACTTTTCAGGCTGGGATGGGTAAAAGTTCACACTAAGAATAATCAACCTGCTACAAAATGGAATCTAAAGGTGAATGAGCTAACTAAAATTAGGAAAATCACCTTAAATATTGAGTGATATCGATTGGGAGAATGCATACATCAAAACCTAGGCCACACAGGTGAAGAAGCACTCTGCTGCACAGAGTGAAGGTTGGCCTATCAACAGAAAAACTTGTGAAACTATTCTTACAGAATGTCCCTATTGTAGACTAAAATTAAAAGCAGATCACCCCACTAAAGCACCACCTCTACATATCAATGAAGAGAAAACTTTATGGTCTACATGTCAAATCGATTATATTGGATCACTTAAATCCTCTGTGAGACATCAGTACATCCTCACAGGAGTGGAAGTGGTCTCCGGCTTGCTTATGGCGACTAAGTGTCGGAAAGCTGGTGGGTGAAATACAGTGTGAGGATTTTGTTAAATGGCTGTTTTATACCACAAGACATGATGCACCAAACTTAGCTAGCTAACCATATGCATGTCCAGGGTCTGCTTCAGAGCTGCTTAGACATGATGAATTCAGAGCTGTGATGAGCTTCCATGACTACACTGCCCAAACAAGTTAAATTAAATCTAACATGTACACCTGTCTGTTACAGTCATAACTTCAGTAGGAGCATAGAGATGTTCTTAATCATCAAATATGCCTTTTTTTTTTACTGAGCAGGTGATGAAATATGATTATGTAGTCTTAAATTATTTTTATATCAAATGTACCTGCATGCAGTTCACCAATCATTTGGGCATCCATGGGAAGCGGAAGTTTGTGTCCAATCACTTCTAAGCACATAGCAGGGAAGAAGCTGAATCTTTTTGTTGAAGGAGCCTTAAACATCTCCATCACTGATGAAGTGCAATTAAAATCTTTAAAGATGCTGTAAGTGTTCTCTATTATAAGAATTAAATTAAATATAATATAATTGAATTAATAACATTTAATTAAAATTTAGACAAAGTTAAAATTTAAGTATAAAAAGTGCTTTAGAAATTGGAGATACTGAATGCTCTATTTGTACTTTTTTTTGTTAGTAACTTTTATAGAGATGGTGTAAAGACCATGGTAAATCTAGTGGAATTAATAGGTATATGTTAGTTAGCAAGCATTGAATAAAAGATGATTAGCATAGTTGTAATATCTACTAGTATTAAAGAGAAATTTTGGTTCAAGAGCAGTTGCATGTTTACTATGTAACCATATGCAACCTATTTAAACAAGATGGGTCCCTCACAAATAACGTGATGCTTCTCACATTCAGAACATGTTCATACAAACCCAGAAAGGACTAATTCCTATATTGAATCTCTTAATTTCTGCCTTTATACTGAAAGGACTATTTAAAAACAAACTGTATCTGCCATACAACTATAGATGAAAGCAACTTTAGTTTTTTGCATTTCAGCCATACCTCTGAATCTGTGTGGTATGCTGGTCCCAACTGTACAGGCTCAGCACCCTCCTTCATAGTCCTGTTGGTTGCTGTCTGTGATGAAATTTGGCTGGAAACTTAATAGTTTCTCACAGGTCAAAGCCAGGTGCTATGTGTGTGTAAGTAATTTCAATTAGTTTGAAAGAGGTGGAAGGAAGAAAAGTGTTATTTACCGAAGGCAGCTGAGGAGAACATCCTGAAGACTACTAGGGTGCCTCTGGGAAAGGAAGATGGAAATGCCATTTAGCAAAGGGTTGTAACTAAAGCAGGTGTCAGCTTCCATATGAGAGTCTAGACAGTCTAAAAATTGCCACTGAATTTTTATACTTGTGTTTATTTATACAGAAGAAGTAATGCCTCCCTGAGATCCCATAGGACTGGATGGTTAAGTCCTAGCATTAGACTGTTGACCCCAGAGCTGTTATTTGGGGTGGACTATACAGCAGGAGCCCCAGAACCAACTTTTGAGCAATGTTACTTTCTTTCTTAGCATAGTGCAGGCTTTCTAACCTGGTCCCTCAGAAAAACATGCAAACAGATTCAGCCAGTAACAAAGTGGAAACTCTAGTGGTGCTAAATTTCTAACACAGAAGCTAAAGTTCCAGGGGTCCTCAAACTATGGCTGGCAGGCTGGATACGGCCCCCCAGGCTCCTCAATCCAGCCCCCGGTATTTACAAACCCCCCCGCCCCCCTCCCCCGCCAGGGGTTGGGGGGGGAAACCAAGCAGCCGCAGATGGCTGCCTGCCACTGCATCCGCGCACCGGCCCCCTGGTTAAAAAGTTTGAGGACCCCTGAGCTAAACCAATTATCTCAATATAGCTACTGAGCTGAGCACAGCTATTTAGAAGCCCCTTCACATTCTTCTATTTGTCCCTCTTCCTGAGGACATCATTGAAATGTATACACTATGAAGCAGTGGGTAGAAATGTAAACTATTCTTTGTAATACATAGGCACTACTTTCTGGAAGGTACAGTCTCTTATTTGAAAGAGAGACACCTTTTTGTCACCATTTGCAGTATCTAGTAGCCAGCATTTGTAGACAGTACCAACATCAGCTTCTTGAGGTTGCATATTCAAATCAATCCTCTTCAGTTTAAGCTCCCTACATTGGCTGAATTCCTCTGAATAAGCCTTAAATAACTGGATTCTGCAAGGATTATTCATTCTATTTGTCATTAAATTAAAAAGAGGAAATAGTTACATTTGTTGTGCTCCTTAGAAACACAGGCAAAGATATCATTGGTTATGGAAAATAATGTCAAGCAAAACTTAAAGCAGCCATTAACAAAACAAGATATATTAACATAAGTGCAACCCAAAAGCAATTTTATGAAATTTTAAAATCTGAACCTACAGTTTTACATACATACAGTGTTCAGTAAAAATTGTTCTTGACACTACATCAACCTCTATACTCCATGCATTAAGAAATTACTAAATAAGGAGTATATTCTTTATTTTCTGTATATTCCTTATTCCTGTAGTCGAGACATCAATAAGCAAGAAATATGCAATTGGGCTAGAGGCTAGGAATTTGTCCAGCATCACTTAGAAACTCAAAGCAAGGAACTGAACCTCTTTTAGCTCTTTAGCCTCAGCCTAACTTTCAGACCACAAAACCATTCCACCTCTAAAGCATCCAATATGCTAAAACATCTTATTTAGGTAACAGAAACCAGAATGAAGGCATGAATTTCACCAGGGAAAAAAACCCACAAATACAAACCAAACAAACAAGTCGTATGACTTTTTTTCTCAGCCGGACAATCCAGCACAACCCGTTTGCTTTCACCTGGCAATATGCTGGCCTGATAATTTTTTTTTCTTTTTTCCTTTTTCATCTTCCTTTTAAAGATGTGAGACGATATTACTAGAAAATATGATTGTTTTTAAATTGTTGCATTCTGAAATTCATGCTCAGGAAGAAAATAAGGAAGGATGTGTTTTATGTTTATTGTGATTTTGTACTATAAATAGAAACATCTTTTAAATGTATAATAATTTGAAACCACATCTGTTAACATCCACTCTTACACCCTGAATTTTTGAAAGTAGGTACAAGAAGGCTTTGCTAAAAAATAAGAAAAACAAACTGCTACACAAAGTAATTTTATAAATAATACACTTAAAGAAAAGACACTGTGCCGGAATATGGCACTAACATGGTTACACTTGCAGAAAAACTAAACAGCATGTGCAATGTACTTCTCATATTCATATTCTGTTTATTTTCTGCTGGTTTAAAGCACAACATCCTTCTCACTCTTGGAAGTCTCTTTGGTCTTGCAGCCCAGAATTTAACAAAAGCAGTTCTCAGCTGCTTGAATACAAATGAAAGAGACATTAGATAAGATGCTTAAATAACAACTGGAACAGAGGCTGGAAATTAGGTTTCCTTTCTTCCAAGTCGGTCCCTCATCACTAGGCAATATAATTATGTTCACTGTTTTTGTTCTATGACTACAGGCTATTTAGCAGTTATGTCCAACATGGAAGGGTTACCAGCACAACAGCCTCTAACTTGTTGATACAGACACTTGTCCCTGGAAAGGAAAACAATGCTCAAGTCCCCTCAGGCTGAAGACTGAGCTGGCCATAGAACTCCCACACCCTCGGTGAGCTTTCTAGTTACTGAGTTTTTGAAGAGGAGCCAGGCACAGAAATGGTTTGGGAGGAATAAGTATTAGCACCTTCTCCTGTCATGTTCAATGCAGCGCTTAGTTTATGTCTGCTCCCCTGTTGTCACAGACCTTTGGATCTGATAATGTTAAAAAGCAAGGCGGGTGTTTAGACATTCAGAAGTATCAGAATGGGGATGCTCTGGGCAGTCTCAAAAACAGAACTTCACTGTAAGTAACAGGGAGATGCGTTTTAATCCCTCAGAGGCTGAAGTTCTGTTTCTGACCATGCCCGGAATGGTACTACATGGGTTTCCACATTCTTCACTCTATAGTAACTTTAGTGCTAGGAAGAATAGGGCAGTCATGGGAGATGCAACCAGGGAGGACACTGACACTATTTAGTTTAAATACTTCCAGTTCTGCTCTTAATTCAAGGTCCTTGTATATTAAATTAATTCTCAAGAAAGTGATTCAGATTACCAGGTTGACTGCTTACAGCAAGACATTTTGAATGTTCATTCTAAAATGAAAAGTAGGCAGTAATTAAGTGTCTAATAATTTATAAATTTGTAATCTTTGGCTGTCATTGCAATGAAATAAGGTGTCTAAATAGCCATATACTTCTTTCAGTGACCTTTTTAAGAAGAGCCCCAATACTGTGAAGATAGAAGGGACAAATTATTGCACTTCACTTCTCTTTAAAACCTTGCTATCAAACTGATGCTACAGAAGGATCTAAAAAATTGAAGTCTTGGTGAAACTGCTCCTCCTCAGATGCTTGTTGTTACAGTCTATTTGAACAGAGTTATTACTCAGTCTTTCCTAGGATGTCTCATGACTGAAATACAAAACAGATTTCTGTAGAAAATTGCGAGACTACTTTCATGATATTTGAAGAAAAGTTGAAGCAGTTTAAACTCCAAAATATAACTGAGGAATTTACTGTTATGAAGAATATACTGGGCTTTCTTCCACTATCAAGTGAAAAACATCTAACAATACCAGGGATTTTTATGTCACAGGAAGCTACTTCAAAAAAAAATTACACCTATAGTGGAATAGTGTATTAGATATATAGTTTTTTTTCATCTTTACTAAAATCAAATCTATTTTTTAAGGCTGTAAGGGGGAAAAAAAATCCAACTCCCAAACACATATTTTCATTTATGACTGATATACAATGGAAGTTTGTACAATAATGGGAATATATCCAAATCATGGTTACATTTACCTCTTCAGAGCTTTTTTTTAGTTCTAGTTTAAAAAGTCAGATTTTACAGTTCTACATAAGTAATAATGATCATTTCCCGGTAAAGTTCAAACACAAGTTCAGCACAAGTAGAAAGCCAGGTTGAATATTTAGTAATTTCAGCCAAAATTTAAGACTCGGTCAACTAGGATGCAGTCTGGCATTTAAATAACTGTCCTGATTTTGAAAAGAGCTGCATGCATGCAATATCCATAAAGTGTAATGTTTTTATAAATAAGCCCTCTGTGAGGAATGTTTATTGTTATTAAGCATGCTTAAATTCTTTCTCAGATGGATTCAGTACACTAGAGTAAGCATAAAAATATTTCTGAAATAATATTTCAGAAAAATCAGCAGCTCTGGAAAACAGCATCAGGCCAACACAGGGAGACTGCTTGAGCCACTTAGGAGAAAAACTGGTGTCTAGGTCCCCTCAGCTGTCAGCAGTTGCATGGAAGTTTGAAACCTAGTTCCCCTCATCATGCATCATCCAGGCTGGTTTCAGCCTAATGAAACACCATTGAAGGATAGTAATAATTTATTTTAAAGAAAAGACCATGACCAGCTGTACAGGACTACAAAGCTATACCAATTTGCAGGTTTTTTTCCCAGCTGTGCAGAACTAGCTATCAGGAACCAACAGATAAATCATACAGGCCTCTAGCCATAGTTCTTGAGACTCTGATGACATTATGCCAGAACTCCAGCTTCCAGAGAGACCACCAATGTCCTGTGATTGCAGACACAACCATGCAAACTTTATATTCAGTTCCAAGTGCTACAATGAGGCCACCTAAGTGTCAGCACAGCTTGTAAATACTTCCCTTCTGAGAGAAATTGCCTGCCCACACACACATCTCCAGGACTACAGATACAGATATTGCACTACTTAGAAAATGGTGTGGACTGCATTTATCCCAGTGACAGACACACACATATACGAGAACATTTAGCCTACTGGTTACTTAGGGACCTTCTGCATGCTTCTGCATGGAGAAAAAAGGAGTATCTGCTGCAAACCCTAAAGTCCCTGTGAGGAGGAGGGTCCCTGTCTCTTTGCCCCAGGTAACAAAGGTTCGTAACACCTTTTATCCCATTCTCGACCTGAAAAATGTATGTTCAGAAGCATAGATCCACAGAAAGTTAAATAAGGAGGCCAGCTAAGATCACCTCAGAATGTGGCATATACAAACTTCTACTCATTACACGGGAACAATTTCAATAATTGTTTCTTTTCAAGTCATGATATTAAACAAAAAAAGAAAGTAAAGAAACTGCCAACAATAATAAGGAGGACCACAGTCTTTTCTCAACTGTTTTCCAGGAGAAGCGTGCTCCTGGGGAAATCTATCCTAAATTGCTTGCATAGCAAAAGAGAATTGTTTTATATACTACCATGCCAGACTGCTGCTTATCTGCAATTCAGCCTACAAACATACAGAATGGTATTGGCAATATCTGAAGAGATATAAAATCTGTAACATAGCATACTCGATGACCTGCCCATATGACCTTCAGCATGGTGAGGTGGAGCCAGCACAGTGAGGTTTGTATGGGCAGCTAACACCCTTTGCAGTTCTGGGGGTACCGCTTTCCCATGCTCCCAATGAAATCTTGATTAAAAGGCTTTCTTAGGTTTAATCTGAGTAGAATGAGGGCCTTGACCATTCCTCACTCCAATGCCGGGCTGACAATTGGTAGTGTTTCTGGAGGATGACAAAGCTGTGATGTCATAGATGAAGCCTGAAGTAATGGGTCCAGGAAAATTGAAGGAAAAATAGAAAATGTCACAGAGAATCTTGTGTAAAGTACAATCATTAAAACTCATCCAGGAAAAAAAAAAAAAAAAAAAAGGAAAGAAGAGGTAAGGAATCCAAATTAGCCTGTATTTTCAGAAGAAATACACTTCTACTGCCTTCAGCCTGTGGAAGAGAACGCTATATAAATATCCTAATAAAACTATTTCATATCACACCACCACATGTACTCAAGTGCTACAAGCTGCTGTTTTACAGCTGTTAGTTATAAATCTGGGGGCCAACGCAGGCATTTTTTGACATTGTTTCATTACAACAGTGTACTGGTAACTATACTGCTTTCAGGATAGAAAACTGATTCATGCAGAAACTACAGAAAGTTGCACACACACAAATGGAAGGAAGATCTGATCTGCAGAGATGCAAAACCAGTTTGTGGAAAGGAAATTCTCACTTCTATGACTGTTCTCTCACCCCTCTCTGCATCCAAGAAGAAAAAAATGTTTTCTGAACTAGTCACAATAGATTTAGTTTAATCTATGCATCCAGTAAATAACCATAATGACCCTGTGCTCCACATGCAGGTATTTTAAAGCCGTCAAATGATAGCACAAATAGCAGTAATCCCTCTGGTAATTATAATGATCAAAGAAAGAGAGAAAAAATGCAGGTTTCAATGGGAGAAATTGCTGGTTAATTTGTTATACTTCCTGGGATGTGTTGAGGGACTAATTAGCTAAATCATGGTGGTTTAAAGATCTTTGTGTTTCCAAGAAAAGAATTAGTTGTTTCATTAAAAAAATAAAGAGCTCTAAGTAGGATATGTAGCATTAGAAATTTATGGACATGGTGATTTCAGGCTTTTGGTTTACTTACTAGTTTATTTTTAAATTACATGGCTTTCTGCAGGTACATGCACATAATGATCATGAACAGCAGAGTGAAGTGAGGTCTGCAGCATTGCTCACTTTTCATTTGCAACTTTTTGCAACCTGTTTCCCACTGCAACCTATTCTGTATCCAAAGGGTGCAAATATACATCTGGTATTGCATTGGCTTCTGCTTACACTCTACTGCTGGTCTCTTCTCAAAGCCCAGCTTTGCTCCCCTTAATTTACACTTCTTCTGAATACTTAGATTTCTAACAGAGTCATGAAAGCATCAGCGTATGGAACTTCATCCCATTTCCCAAGTCAGTGACGAAACAACGTCAACTGTACTATAGTATTAAACTGCAACAACCCATTTTCCAGCCACAGTTCACCATTATACAATTCATACTTTGGCCAGTAGTGGTTGCAATATCTCTTAATTTTAACTTTATGCATTGGACCCCCCTCAAAATTGTTTCCAGTTTTTCAAAATACAATCTAGAGGGCTACAGGGAGGAATCATGGATTGGTTTGATCCCATACCTAGACCAATTCCTTTGTGTGCTCAGCTCTGACAAAATAAGCAAAGCTAACCTTTTCACCCCCGTTGTATCACACATCTACTTGTGAGTGCAACTTATTTCCTGCAGCCCGTTAAACCCAATACCTCATTTTCGTACTAGGCTCTGAGTTCATTACCAAAGGTACACTTTTTCCCCTTATACCCAGCATTTATTTGTGAGAAATTTTAACCTACTGCAAGGAAAAACCAAACTAATTTAGTACTCACCAGTTCAAGTGTTTTCCCCCTTTTTGCTATTGATACAAATATCTTGAGTGTTGCACCTTTTAGTTGCTTACCACTCCAGCACTGGAGAAGATTTGGCGGAATCCTCGATCAGATGGTTGGTGCCTGCTAGAGTCCTGTGTGATCCATTTCTCTGCTGCCAGGGAGAGCAAGATGATCTGGCAAGACCTTACAGCTGTCCCGTTTAGGTCACCAAGATGTTACCCCAAATCTGAGTTCTTCATCTGGTATGCAATAAGCAAATCAACACACAGTTGAGATACTTGTTTTATTTCAATGCTGCAGAATTGTGTGCTAGGCATCTAACACAGCTAGCACAGCTTTTAGGAAGCATGCATTGTCTTTTATACAAAATTGTAATTAAAAATGATTGTATAAAAATAAGTGATTAGTCATCTATATAAAAGCTCATTTCACATCTCCTAATTTCTTTCTAGCTTAAGGTGGTCCTACATTTTCATATAAAGCCTCCTCCTAGAGGTATGGTTTTTAATATTATAACTACCTAACGTAGCTAGAGGTTATATCTTTATCCTATCAGCTACTACTAAGTTATTGTTTAATCTTACATCCTGTTGTACCTCCTGTCCAGACAGTAGTTGACCACAAAGTAGGTACTAACAGCATCTTACTATAGGGACTTTCAGCTCTTGCACTCCCGTTGCTCCGATCTCAAGGTAGGCCATTATACTCACTTTATAAACGTCTAACACCTTTTTACATCAGTGAGGAGTGTAAAAAGGAGAATAGCTGCAAGGAATACATATATGGCATACATAAATAAGATATCAACGCATGATTGTTATGGAATAGTGATAACCATAAATGAAAAGTGGTGGTTGAAGTGAATGGGGTGGAGAAAACTAGCATCCAGACAGCCAAAAGAGTGAAAAGACATAATAACTTTCATTACAGAGTGTGGCTCAAACCCAGGAGAAAATACAGGCATTAACATATCTCTGAAAGACTGACGAAAACTTGTATGTATCTCTAAGAATGCACAAATACACTGATGTTAACAGTGAGAATAATTTGTTTCTTGCAGCTGTTGGTTACATTTGGACTTGTTTATTACTGAAAATGGTTTCTGACTAGGCTTTTTTTAAAGATAACTATGCTTATCCTGTTTGTATGAAATGTTCTCTATGTATGCAAAAATAAATTGTGTGAAAAGGATCCACCATCATATGGGGGAACTATGGTGAATTTCCTATCAAGGCCCACAGTGAGAATAATTAATTATGTTCCTGAATTTTGGCAGTAAGAGGAATGGTAGAGAACTCAGATGTCATTCTATTTTGCATCAAATATCTAAAAGATAGAGGAAAACAAAGCAGAAGTCCTAACCTGTTGGTTTGTTTGGGTTTTTTTTTAACATAGATACAGGATATAGACTACAGGGAACCAGAGTAAAATGAAGTCTGGGTGGCTGAAAAACCTTCATTCTTCAAGATCATCTCTGGTAGGTTAGGGAACTACTGCCTGACACTGCAAGAGTGTGTAAAAATGTGTGCAGAATGGTCAGCTGGAAGTTACAAACAACACAGGGAAAGAAAGTGGAAGAATGTAAAAAAAACCTTCTCAAGGGAAGCATTCAAGACAAGTATGTATCCTTTTTATTGTACATCCTCATCTTTTCACTAAATAAATAGGAGTAGGTGGGTGGTAGAAATATCATGGCCCTCTGGGGTAGCACAAGTGTTCTTCATTATTTCAATTCATGTAAACTTCACTTTGATAAGTATTTCTACATCAGCTATCATGTACAATACTCCTAAAAGTTTTCAGGCTATTCAAATCAGAATACACAATACAGATTTTCACAGAATAGAGACTTCTTAGAGTTATTCATAGAATAAGGTATCTTCTAAGAAAAGCACCCAATACTTCTCAAAATTAGATATACTGATATTGGATACATATTTGTATTAGACCTACCAATTAGATATATCATTGACAAAAGAGGTAGTGGTCTAATTTCATAGCACCATATGGCAATGCAAGTGCACATAGCTACTTCACTAGTGTTGACGGGCCATGTGGCAGCGCCTCTGCATAGGTTTTTGCCTGTGATGGTACAGGAAGGCTTGAGGAGCAGCACAGTGTTGTGTGTGGCCTGTGTCTTATCCGAACATGAATCTAGGACTCCCCTGGACCTGACGCATTTCTGATTACCATAATAGCTCATATTGCACATGCATAGCACCTGTGAACAAATTAATTTCATTTTCCTGTTTGCTTGTGCAAAAATGGCTTTGAACAGTTTAAATCAGTAACCAGGCAAATATCATAGAATCACAGAATGGGTTGGGTTGGGAGGGACCTTAAAGATCACCTCATTCCAGCCTGCCTGCCATGGGCAGGGACACCTTTCACTAGACCACGTTGCATACTTTCTCTTTCAAATAAACAGGGCTGTTTATCTCAAGTCAATTTTTAAGACCGCACTACAGAACAGTATGTCATGAAAAATGCCAGGGATGAGACCAAAAATGTTTATGAGGGAAGCTGTGAGAGTGTGACAAGCACCACATATTCATGATGCACTGAAGTTGTTGCTTTATGCCTATTCCAGATTAATGCTAGTTCTTCCCCTCTGTAAGACCTGTGTTCATTAAAATAACAAAGCAACGGATACTTAGCACTTATATAAAGCCTGTTCATAATTTTCTGGCTCTGTAGGAGTCACCTTATGCTGTGCTGCAGGATCAGGCCTATCTGAATTGTGCTTATTAATTATGCTGCCTACCAGGAAAGTGGGAGGTATGCAAGGCTGAGTTGGCAGCTTTTATCCACCATGAACCCCTTATGGCAGGGCAGTATTGACTTCAAGGGGATATTTCTAGATAATCTATGTCCCCGCACCAACATGGTAAAAGGTTGCTGCAGTAGATACTGACTAAATCTCTTTCTAGCAGATGAGAAAGTTTTTAGAACATCTGAGTAAATATTATTTTCTTGGGCAACTAAAGTAAAGTTCTGGTTTCACCAGCTGGAAAAAACAGAACAGATGCTGGCTTTTTTTCTAGTGAAGAGCTAAATGAGCTTTACAGCAGTTAACCAGAAACAGGGAGCTGGCTCCAAAAGCACACTAGAAGTGTAGCACTGTACTTTACATATTTTACTGATCTTCTGCTTTACATGCTCACATGTAAAGCAAGCAAGATACTGCTGTGAAGAACTTATTCTTAAAAATTGTTCTCTTGCATACATGCAAAACTATAGCAGCTGGACAGACATCCACAAATCCCCCAGGATGATTCACAGCCTCAGGCAATTGCCCTAATTTGCAAGCTGAAATCTGGCAACATAGCAGGCTGCTGCTGCTAAAATAATTACTGGAGCTGAATAGAGAAGATGCGTTTTCAAGCTAAACCATTTGGACAAATTAATGCTTGAAAAGAAAACCCAAACAGACATTTAACAGTGATTTTAAAACTGTTTTGTAAATCATTTTAAATGCATAGGTTTGTTATTTATGTGTTACAGACAAGAACTGAATGCTTGCAAACACTTGAGCCTTTTCTGTTCAGAATTAAGGCTTTTTAGAAAACATTCGAAGGCCTTTTCTCCCAGATCAATAATTTAAGCAAACTGGACTCAGACAGTGTGCCATGAACTTTAGTGGAGCAGAAGATGAACATAACAGATTGTCCATTTAGTTTAAAATATCAGATTAGAGCTTCCGCAGGTTCTAGGGAACCCATTAGAATTCAGTTGTAGGTGTGAGAAATCAAGGCTTCATAAAAACACAGTTCATATTGAAATGTGAAATACTACTGTGTTTACTTATAATAAATGAACCATACTGCATAACTGACAATTGCTAAAGGCAATGTGAAAGGTGTACTACAATGACACTACATTATAAAGCACAGGTATGTTACAAACATGTGTAGTTTTTTAGGTTTAGAGTAACAGCAGTTGTTCCAGAATTTCTGTGGTTTGATTTTTTTGAGGGTTTGGGTTTTGGTTTTGTTTGGGGTTTTCTTTTTGGCTGGGGGGGGAGCTATCATGAGCTCTACCTAGATTCTTTGTATGATGTGGGGAAAGGGGGACTGCTGTCTGTCACGTATGTTTATTACTTAATATTTGGCCAACCTTGACAGTTGTAGAAAAACAACAGAAGGTGACTGTAGCTGTGCGATTCTCCTATGTCAGAAGCTAGTGACTTGCAGGGGAAGAAAGAAGTCGCTCTCTGCTATAAGGGAGGTTTGTACCTGTACCTGCTTCCTTATCCCACTCTGGAAGGGAAAGTTCTTCCCCTTTTTACACCTACCCACACATCTTATGGAGTATGACTTTAGAGTCTTTGTAGATGTTAAGGAACATTGGACTGAAACCGTCTGTAGTTAACTGCTTAGCATTAGTAGCTAAATTTTGAAGCCTTAGGCCTCGAGCTGTGAACTTGCACGTAGATATGTTGAATTTTTATCTCATTCTCTGAAAGAGGGCCTCAAAAGCTGGTTCAAGCTGCAAGACAGGGAAGCTACAACCATCAGCAGAAACCACAACATCAGAGATAAGAGAAAAAACAGCCTGCCTAGAAAGAGCGAAGAAACCCAATGAAGAAGACACCAGACCTTAATATTATTATTATTATTGGCCTAAACTGTTGCATGAGATGTGGGAAACTCCAACTGTAAGGATATAATTGCCCAGGAATTTCTTTGTTCAGGGTCCCTTTGCAGTCACCCAGCTCCAGCTGCTTACATCACTGTACCACTCAAACAAATTACCTTATTGGACTCTCCTGCTATGGGATACCAAGGGTACAGCAGTTCCGTTAACAATGGGCCTCATCATACTATCCTGTTTTCCAGTTCCTCTCTCTAGTTCAAGTGACAGCCTGTGCTTTTAGTCTAACCCACCATTCACAACATGCTAACCACTACAAAGTGGCAGTTACATGAAAAAAATTACTGAGAAAATTCTTGTTACTGGTTTTTGCTTTCCTCAATCTTTTCCACTTAAAAATAAATATAATTGCAATATTAAATGTCATGGAGTCTGCTCTCAATTGCCAAAAGCTAACAATATTACAGTTAGTGCTAAGATGTTCTTGCTTTTCATAGCTTACCTTAAAGGACATAAATAGTCCTTTTTGATATAGTTGTACTCTTCATCAAAGTTCTAATATCATTGTCAGTAAACTCCACTCATCATTTTGACTTAACCCTGAGTTGCACTCTACCTTCTGCTGTGTTGAAAGCATAATTTCTGTATGGAGGCTTGCCTAAGAAGTCAACTGAATTTTATTGCAATGCTCAGAGATCCAAACTGTGATTTATGGATTTAAAGGGAATGCAGCCCATGAAAACCACAGTCTAGCCTTTGCTCTGGACTTGGTAAAGAAATAAAAATACTTTTTTTATTCTGTGCAAGTCCCTTCAGCTGGATCTCTGGTTTTTGCAAAGGGGTGTTTGGAGATAAAGTCTCTCTGTACTGTAGAATAAGCAACATGACATCACTATCACCATGAAATTACTTCAAATACTAAAATGATACCTTCAGAGTTACCTTGTCTGGATACACCTGGTAAATAAACTCAGTAGAGCAACAATCTGGTAATTTTTTTCTTGTGCGGTTCATAAAATTGTCAGAGATGAGGAAAAAAAGGGAGTGGTAGGCAACTACAGTTCAGCATTTAGATTACATTAAATGAAGTTAAAGAACTAAAAACAAATAATAAGAAAGGCTCATCTACTGGTGAGCATCTACCTGTTTTGTACAAGAAGTCATAAGCCTGGCAAAAATAGCACAGAAGCTGTCATATTTAACAATATTATGCAAATACCTCAAATATGCTTTTGATTTTTTTATGTTTAAGACTTCAGTTATTCAGGAATGTAATTTCCCATTGTAATTCCCCTGACAGCAATGAACTAAGCACTGTTTTAATAGTTTCAAGCCTTGCTTAGATATCCCCTGAGATACCAGCCCTGTCTGTATGTTAGGTCTATTTTCATTTTTTTGACAGAGTATTAGCAAATATATAAGAGACCAGTTTCAGGGATGTGATTGTTTTTCATGACTCAGAATTTAAGCCCCAGTAGGGCTACTTCCTTTCCTGTTTCATAATCAGAAAGCACAGTAAGCAGTACAGCCGTACAGAGAATTTCAGATAAGCTCCAGATAATCTAACCCAGTTCTTCTAACTAATCTATTGCAGAACGTGGAAACTGAAAACAAAGTAGTTACCATTATTCAGTTTCTTGCACAAGAGCCAAACAATCATTCATCTACATGCTTCTGGCACTAGTTTCCCCACTATTTTTAGAATTAGAAAATCCAAGTGGAACGTATCCAAAGATGGAACTACATTCATCACACCCAGAGACAGATTTGTCTCCGCAACAGCAGTCTGTCTGACTGCTGCTGGGTGTATTTAGGGAATTTTATCCAGGAACTTAGGAAGAAGTCCCTTATGTTAGATAGCACTTTCATAGAGAGTTGAAAGTTTAATTAGTTGAACTTCACAGAGGAAATTGCAAAAGAAAAAAATACTAAATACAGATTAATAATGAAAGAGAACAAAAGAAAAACAAATGATGATGCTCACCCTGGAGCTTCTTGATCCCTTCATTCCACTATCAGAAGGGATTAAGACCCGAAAGCCAGGTGGTCATTTGCATGAGGTAACGTCACCCTGTAGAAACTCACAGTAATTACCAGCCTTGTTCTCTTTCCACAGCTTACTTAGCAAGACAGTCCCTTACAGAAAAATGCTGTGCGCATTTTTACCGGTGCAAATCAAGATTCATTGTCAAAAACTGTGTCTCTATATGCATACACAAAAAACATCTGCAACAAAACCCTTAGTATCTTGGGAGGCTGGGGGAAGGGAACATATCTTCTGCTTGATCTGCACTGTCTGTAGCGAGGCAGCAACATGAATGTATGCTGTGGAGGTGTTCTGCATCCCTCGCAACTCAGCAAGGCAAGAGAATGTAAAATCTATCCTGAAGCGTGGCATGTCCTGTGGCAGTTGTTCTAGTGTTCACAGGCTTGCAAGATCAAACATTTTTACTGTAGTAACTGATAACTTGTAGATTGACAGAGATCTATATCCACAGCAAAAAACTATAGTAATGATGTGAATTGAAAACACATTAGAAAACAGAAGTGAAAACATATTAGAAAATAGAAGTTTCTTGGTTCCGACAGCTATCCATCATGCATGTAAAATTTCATTGCAAATGTTTCTTATTTGAAACAAAAAGGAATCTGGATTAATTTGGCCCTTTTCAAATAATATGGTGATTGTATTTTCTGTTTAGCTGTAGCTGGCAAAATATATTGCACCTTACTACAACAGCCAATTAAGTACTTTCCCAGACTTAAAATTTAACTTAATGAATTTTGATTATTTTTTTAATCATCCAAAGTGATCATTCCAAAGAAAAATATAATTGCCTGTGAAAGTTCAGTGTTAGAAAATAAGAAATTACTGAGATGGAGAACATACAGTTAGTGTTGGTAACAGAAATGCCAACAGTTTTGTAACAGGTTCAATGAGTTCCAAGATCATGAAATGGCATTTGTAAATCTGTAGTAATTAAAAGTAAATTATCCAGTTTCAGTGTTAAAATGATCTATTCTGTCAGTCCTAACATGCGTAAGAGGCAAAAAGGCAAAGCCTAGATTGATCACCAGTGTAAGGAATGCTACCTCTCTAATTACTTCCAGACCTTCACAGTCAACATTTATTTAACTGAATTTGACTTAGATTTCAGTATTAAAACATGACAGCACATTACTCAGCAGAGGTCTTAACCTTGTACAAACCTACTCAAGCAAAGTAAAAGAAATTAAAAGGCCTGCCAAAGTCAGAAAGGAAGAAGGCAGACAAGTCAACAGCATCACCCTCTCATCCTAAATAGCACCCTGGTATCTGCATTAAAAGGAAAGCAAACACCTTTCCTCATTTTATTAGACAGAAGCCTCATTTTTTCCTGGTAGGCTATTTATACTAGCAGTAACTTCCAATGTCTGCAATATCAACTTCATTTCCAAAACCAAGGAGGGTAAAAAAAATCAGTTCATTTAACATAAGTCATCAAAGTCCGGCATGAAACTGAGCAATGGATTTCAGATGAATTTTGTTCCAACTTTCTGCTCTGATGCCTGCAGTCTTCCAGTGAAAATATTCAGAAGAAAAAAATGTAAAATACTTGGTAAAGTATTAAAATTTCATATAAGAAAGAGAAATGAAAGAAAGCCATCTTCCAAAGAGGTAGCGCTCAGGGATATGCTATAAAATAGTTTTTTTAAATATCATCCATGAGATATTGTTTACAACAGGCTTCCTCCTCAGTGCCTCACAATCTGTTTGAAATAGCATAAAAGCTGAAGTTCTTTCCATAAGTGGATAATTCATGGAAAAGATTAAGGTTCTCCTAAGAGGATGAAAAATCCTTTAAATAACAAAGACATGCTTTTGTTAAAAATAGTATTATTTTTTTAGGGGATCTCTCTAAGGGCCGGCTGCATCTTTTCAATATTCTTTCAGTAGTAAGATGAGGGAGAGCTGATAATTTAAGAGCATGAATACTCAAGCACATTTAAAACTGCTTTAGAGGAGGCTGTGAATATTTTCTATACCTGACTGCCTTTACCTAGTTTGTTCATGACCTGCAATTTCCTTGCTATTCTTCCCCGGACAAAGACTTCTAATGAAGCAGAATTAATCATCATTAGGATAAACATGATGAAAAAAGAAAGCATAGTAAACAGTTATTGATGAATTTGTTATATTTGTTGCAGTCACTTTTTTCTTTTTGAGTGAAAAAAAACCTTAACAAAGGTTACGCCTAACTTTTAAGGTATTAGGTTGAGAAGCCTTTTTGGAGCTGGTCCTAACCATGCCACAGTCTTCATTTAGTGTTTCTCCCATTTCACATGTAGACATTCACACAGCGTAAATGAAAAGTGGAAATAAAATATTAGCAGTGACACTGATTCTTGTGCACTTCACCTAACTTCAAACACTGGAGAATTAGGAGGGATCAAGGCTGACCCTGATGCCCAGGTAGGTTTCCTGTGTTTTTGGATCCTTTCTTGTAACTTGCTTGCACCCTGTCAAAGACTTCTTTGCCAAAGGTCTTACTCCTCCCTCTGATAATGAATTAGTACCTGCTGAAAACAAGACCAGATGAAAACCCGGAACACAGCTTGTTAAACAGAAGCAAAAGCACTTGACACACCCCCTGAGTATTACAGGTTCTGTGGGCCATGAAAGAAAGAATAAAAGCTTCTTACATGAGTAGAAGGCTATGACTAAATCGAGAGTAAAAGGGGAAAAAATCCCATATGTGGGTATGTATGCTGGTTTTCCTGGCTTCTCTTGTCCCAGGTCCCAAGCTGTTATTCTCATGCTGCCTGGAAGATGAGCCCAGACTACCAGAATTTTAGAAAAGCCTTCATCCCAGCTATTACTCCATAAATCTAAGTGTAACACCTAACTGCAGAAGTGGGGTTTTTTGGTTCTCCAATCACTGGCACATATAGGCCTGTTGACCTGGAACTTGATCAATCCATCCTACATGCATCCCTTTTTTTGAAATCCAAAAGAAATGAGACGGGGAAAAAAAATTGCCCTGAAGGCACAAGTGAAAGCTGAAGTTTTCAAAATGAAAGGCATTGATTTTCTAATTCTTGCTTCTTGTGTTTTCCAGGACAAACTTAATCCCCATATTCCTGCTGCCTCTAATTGTTGATGAAATGGGAACTGCTGAGCAGTACTGAAAAGTATATTGAAGAACAACTTCAAACAAATCCTTTCAGTAAGATATAACAGAAGTAATTCCTCTAGTAGATAAAGAAATTGGTATTCTGTGAACAGAATAAATTCCTCTTTATAAATTAACTAAAAATGTGAAATTAGTAAGAAATCACTTATTGTGAGCAAGTGAGGCAACATCTAGTCCTGTATTTGCCATGGTAGTCTTATGCTTTTGGATACACATTAAACCACATGGCAATAGGAGTGGGGCTTTTTTGTTTGTTTCTGAAAAACTAACATCATTAAATTGCAGCTGAGGTTTTTTTCAGGCTATTTCATTCAGTGCAGTGCTTCTCTGAATCTTTGCTGATCACAACCAACTGAGCACATTTTATAGTCACATAGGTTAAGGAAACACTTATCACTTATATGAGAACACTAGATATCTTATCTGAACAAACAAATTTACACATGGCAGGAAACTGGAGCTCAGAAATCATCAAAGTCTGACATACCTTCTCAGCATGATTCACTGCTGTAAGAACAGTCAGGATCAGGGCCACCATTCTTCCAGAAGTCAGGGAAGAAACCCATTAATCTGAACAGTGCTAACAGGATGCTATCCCTCTACACTGCTTTCCAGCCTTTCCTCCCCTCAGAGGTACAGCTGTCCCAGCTCAGGTGGGACATCTGCGCAGCAGAAATCCATCCTGTTCTCTGCACCATTATTTGCTGATCGAAAAATCCACTGCAAATAACAGGTATGCCTTAAGGAAAAACAGTTTCTAATAGCTCCTACAAGGGTCTTCCCACTTCACCTGCCCCCTCCCACAGCTCGCTGCTGCCAGAGTATCTCCTGAGTATATCTTTCTGTATAAAGGAGCTTCTGTGGTACAAAATGATCTGTAACTCTTCATCATCAAGCACCTTCCTCTGCTTATTCAGCACATCCATTTTTTAGCACTTCACCAATCCTTTGGCCATGTTGGGGTTTGTTTTTATGAAGGGATTTTTGGTTAGTTGGTTTTGGTTTAGTGTTTTCTGGTTGAAAGTCCATTTCTGGATGTACGTCAGAGCTAATGAAAGTATTGCTACAACCCACAGAAAGTGAAGATACCCTACATCCATAGCCAGCTCTCCTGTCCTGCCAGCCAAAGTATATTAGTCTGATTTCCTGCAGCCAGAAAGCATGTGTCAATAAAGAGAAAAGAGGTAGTGACTACCAAGGAAATGAAAAACCAGCAGAGGAAATCGGAAGGTTAGGAGCTACCAATGACAGATTCATCCTGAGACAAAGGAAGTGTCGTAATACTGGAGTAGCAAGTGCCACCACCCATAACCTGTAGGATATTTTGCTCTTTCAATCACAGTTTACCTCAACATACCCTGTGTGTCAAACCAAGGGGTGAAAAGATAAACATATTTACAGTCCAGCATGTTACTAACATGGTTTCTGGAGCAGTCTGTCACTGTCTGAGAGTCCATGAGGAGGTTTACTACAGATAGACTTTGAAATTCTGAAGTTTATTACTTTAAGAAACTTATATTTAAACAATTTTATCAGTGTTATTCAATTGATTCTAGTTACACTAATGAGCTGCAAAACTACTGAACTTTTAGACAGAATTTCACTGATATGGAAATTAATTTCCAGAAGACAAAAGTATTTGAACATGTGGCTAATCAGAAATACTGAATGTTAACCTAACTTCTCCGACTTCAGTGCAAAGACAATTAGGTCACAGTGAACACTCTGGACAACTCTGCCTGAAGCACACTGTATATATTCATGACACTAAAACCCAAAGCACTTAAACACAAAACCAATGTGAACACAGGGAAATCAAATTTCATGCACAGCTTCACACTGTGGCTTCTTATTATTGTACAAATTTCTTCATGACCTTTGGCATGAAGGATGTAAAGGTGCCCTATTCATTAGAAATTCCCCCATGAACTCACTGGCCAGCCCATGGCTCTTATATAAATGAAGACACTTCTGTGAAAGTCCAGTTTAGTATGCCAGGATGAGAAGGAGACAGGCAGCAGGAGAGTGCCATCAGCAGAAACAAAGCAAATAGGGTTGCTCTTCTTTCCTCCTCTGGCTCATGTCCTCGCCTCTTCCCGCAGTGATCAGGCCACCACCTCCAGACTTATCTCTAGGAAATATCAGCTGCAGTTTACAGATTAGGCTACCAGGAACTTCTGCCACACTGATACTCCTGGGCATGGGCTGCATAAGAATAAGCACGGATATGGAGATGAATTGCTGCAAGTTGTGGCCTTGCCTTGCAAGGGCTACAGCAGAAGCACCTGGAGACACTATGGTATTGTATACACAGTTCCTGTGAATGAATGGTGGGATTTTGTTTCTGCACAGAGATGCATGAGGACAGGACACCACTTGCATCCTACTAGCTTTTCTATGTGCCCGAATCACATGTGCTCCACCTGGGGGACCAGAGGGGCCAGGTCTCTTTTGCATAAGCTCCTCTAGATGCATATTGGTTTCTGGACTGAGTTGTGACCCCTTTCCACGGCAGAATGTGGAGAATGGCACTGCAGGAAAGCTCCTGACCCAGCTTAGCTGCAAGATGCTGAACGAGAGGAAAGGAGGCACAGTGAGGCAGTGCCACACCCACCAGCTGCCTCTGCAAAACCTGGAGTGGGGCTGCTGCAGCTGAGCCAGTGGTCACCCCTCAAGGGCAGTTTTGGAAGGAGAGGCCCCCACTTGTGCGATGTTGCTTCACCACCAGGCCAAGCAGTCTGCACCTCTCTGTGCATGATCAGCCTCCTGCACCTGGGTTCCCAGCCCTGTCTTCAGGAGCACTTCTTTTGAGCTAGCTTCAAAAGTAACTCATGGGAAACCAACACACGATTTTTTCCCCTTCTCTCTAAATATGCTTATTATATGTTTCAACCTTGGGAAATCTCCTGTGGCCTTTTACACTGTCCCAGGTGTGGTGGAGCCAGCTGGGCTGGTGAGACAGGGAGCAGAGGAGCTCCTGGCAGGGACTGCCTGGGGTAGAAAACATTTGTACTGCAAACTGTTCCTCTTCTTCATGTGCAACAGCTTGTTGAGCTGGGTGGATGCACTGGGATGCGTGTTTGGAGGGGGCTGTGCTGTGAGGACTGCCCAGGAGGGATGGTGTGCAGATATGGAGGCAATCAAAGGGCATCTGGGGGGGGGGGGGCATGGGATGCAACTTGCCCACAGTGCATCGATGCAGGCACCATGGGGAGGAGGCGGTGTCTGTCCTGCTGCCACCCCATGACAAAGTGGTCAGAGTTCAGAGCTGCCTCAAAGCCTCTAGGCAGTTGTGGCTGCACAAGATGGGCATGAGCTGATTCAAGGGAAAGATATGTAGGGCTGTTTGCAACAGTGTCGTCAGGGCTACATTTACTGTAGGTACCACTGAGAGCATCACACATGCTGGGAGTGGATGAATTTCTCTCTCAGAATAAAGCAAACAATCACTTATCTGCTCTGATTTATGCCAAGATACCTGCGTTCTTACAGATTCCTCCTGATATCTGGAAACAGCTAGCACTATGATGCATGTTAGTGAGTACAAGTATCATTACCTTCTGTTTTCATCAGTGATTAGTTTTTCTGCACTAAACCACTACAAATGTTACATTCTGATTTACAGAAGTGAACTGTTTTTTTTAACAGCTGTACCGGAGACATTCTACATTAGAGCAACAACGGAGAACAGCCGCTACACTTACCTAAAAAAGCTTTCTGAAAGACAAGGATTATTTGGTTTATGTATTATTATTGTTATTTATAATTAATGGAAATGTAGCATTTTTCACTAATGGAAAACAACCACTGCAAAGAGCACTTTGATTGAATTATATTTATCACCCATCTTAGGAACTAAAAATGCACTTAACCTGTAATTAAGGTTACACAATAAAAGCTTTGTAAATATTGCAGCTGGAAAGTGGTCTCTCAACATCACATACTACCATTAGGGAAAAATATTTTCTCTAAGGACTGTCTCTTTGAAATGGGAAAATTGTTTTTCTGAAGGAAAAAAAGAAGGAAGTTAAAAACATGAAATACAGCACTGCCTTGTTTCTCTGCAACCTGCACACTTATTTTGTAAATTCTGAATGCTTAATTAACAGTGTGTGAGCAATAACAGAAAAAAAATCATTGGTGGTATGAAACTTCTCTCACTGTTGGGGAGATGTAGAATGAAACCAAATGGGAAAATAAAAACCCTGATAGACCAAGAACTTTTGCAAAAGACAAATCCAAACATTTTTGCCTGTGAGCTGCCCTACTGCATAGTAGTATATAGGAAAGTGGGTAGGAGTGTTTGGTCTGTGCAAGACAGAGGGTACTTAGTCTTGATTTTGTCCAATTTATGTTCACCTTTGTTCCCCTTGAACATAACACACTCACTTAAACCTGACTTTCAAGCTTTATGCAGAACAGATGGATGCTAGTATGATGTAGAAAGCAGAGGATGCACGCAAACATGCTCTTTGCTTGCTGTGCCGTCCAAACAGGGCCATGCCTGACCCCACAGCTACATAACTGCTAACCCTGCCAGTACCACTAGAACAGTCATTTTCCAGAAAAACCACTGTGTATCCCTGACTTGTTACCTGTCTAAACAAGTGTTAAGAATGTTTCTCATTTTGTGATACCTGGCAACACAGTTTAAACTTAGGAAAGCTTTACATTTCAGTTTCAAAAAGAGGAAAGGAGACCAAATGACATAAGTAAACCTCAGGCTATTTGCAAGTTCTTTGCCTCTGCAACATTTCAAAAATCTTTCTCAAAACCAATAACATTTTCCTTAGGAGTAATGAATATCAAAGCCTTATGCTCAAGTGTTTTATCAGTCTCCAAAATTCTACATAAAATAATAAAAAAATATTCTTTTTGAAATTAATTTTTACCCTTTTCTTTTTAGGATTTTGGTCTGACATCCCAGTGGACTGGTTTATTAAATAAGCTTACAATTCATAAACAACCTAGAACCAGTGTTCAAAGGAAAATAGCACTGACTGGAATGTTTATGGTGCCCTTTCAAGAATACAGAGTACTCTGTAAATGAGCTGCATGTGACACGTGCTTATAGAAGCAGTTTAATTCCTAGTAATCTTGAGGGAGAGAGGAATTTTTCGCAACAAAGCCATATGCTGATATTATGTGAACAAGTAAAAAGGAAGGGTTGGATGTCTTCTGGAAGCAGAGCTTTGACGATGTTAATATTTCTTTTCAAATTACCCACTGTGACAGCTGTCCCAGTGTTAATGATGACTTTGGCACTAGTCTCGGTAGATGATTCTTTTAGCCTCTCTAAATTTTCTCTGAGCAGACTTATCAGCTGTTATTGCAGGTTACTGATCCTGTGTTAGCATTTCTTACACTTTTTTCTAGTTGAGATTCACCAGCAGACACCAACAACAGGGAGAACAGACATGTCACTGCAGCTGTGTTGTGCTTTAACCCCAGCTGGCTACCAAGCACCAAGCAGCCGCTTGCTTACTTCCCTCCCCTGGTTGGATGAGGAGGAGAATCAGAATAAGGTAAACCCCATGGGTTGTGATAAGAACAGTTTAATAATTGAAATAAAGTACAATATAATGATAATATTAATAATAATTGTCATGAAAAAGGGGGAGAGAGAGAAAAAGAAAACCTAAGAAAAAAATGTGATGCCCAATACACTTCCTCACCACCTGCTGACTGATGCCCAACCAGTCCCTGAGCAGTGATCAGCCCCTCCTGGCCAACCTCTCCCAGTTTATATACTGAGCATGACATTCCACGATATGGAATATCCCTCTGGCTAGTTCAGGTCAGTTGTCCTGGCTCTGCTCCCTGCTGACTTCTGCCAGTGCACCTGCTCACTGGCAGAGCACGGGAAACTGACAAGTCCTTGGAGTAAGCATTACCTAGCAAGAACCAAAGCTTCTGTGTGTCATCAGCACTATATTCATACTAACTCCAAAACACAGCACTGTACCCACTACTAAAAAAAAAAAAAAAATTAACTCTATCTCAGCCAAAACCAAGACAGGCTGCAAGCAAGATCTTTTAATTATTTGAGGACTTTGAGAGTGTGGTAGTAAGACTGATTACAGGACACAGACTGCAGATCTTTCGCAACCATGGTTTAACACATTTTCTTGTGAAGTGTGCACTGCTTTAAGCAGAACAATTTGTGATTGTTAAGTTTAATAGTTAAGTTCAAAATTAGTGGTGTTGGAGGACAACATATCCCTTACTTCCTATGAGCTGCATCTGACCATGGGCAAAACAGTTATTTCTTCCCCTCCTACAACACAATCTGCCCCAAAAACTGCTCCTAGTGCTGTGTGACTTGCAAGGGATGCAGAAAGCCACAACAAGGGCAGACAGCTAAAAGAATATGAGGCAGGACAGAAGATGTTACAGCAGGGATTTGGGCAAATTTGGCCAGAAATTTCTGTGTTTCCTGCTGTAGCACTGCTTCCAGCTAAACTTTTTTTTAATTTTTTTCCCCCTTAAATGCAACCTTTCCTTTTACTTCAGCACATATCATACAGCAGATTTAGTTGTTTATTTAAAAAGTAACAACAGAATCCCCACACTAGCTCCATTCCAGGCCCCCTTGTTAGGTGTCAGAATTTCCTCATGTCTCCAGCCTGTACATTTGTTGAAAGATAATGTCAGGTAAATAGTCTCCCTCTTCTGACCTTCTTCACAAAGCTCAACCCATGTAGAAATATTATGAAAATAAAAAAAAAATAATTTTTTTGCATTCAAATTTAAAAAAAACCCTTCATTTTAAAAACTCAGCCTTGAAATATCTCAGCTAAATCAAAACTGGCTTCAGCTGTTGTGCCTCAGGCTCTTTGCTTCCCAATAACCTGACTGCCATATCTTGTTCTTGATGCTACTCTCATTTTGCCTCAACATGGAGGCAAATTCTTGATGCTATCTCATTTTGCCTCAACATGGAGGCAAATTCACTGAGTAAAAATACAGAATAAACAGGTGATAATTTAATAAAATTACCTGCTAAGCAGTAAACCAAAAATTTCTACTAGTTACCGTCTCCCATAGCTGTTGGAATTGACCACAGAAGCCAGCTTCTGAGTTTGTCTTTAACCCTACTGCTACCCACAGTAATGTTAAGAATCCTGCTGCACAATGATGTAAAATTCAAATTCTTTACAGGTTAATCACAAATCATATTATGCTAACAGTCACTCTGGCTCCAGTTTAAGTATTTGTGTGTGTGCCTGCCCATAGGAAAGAGAGTTGGAACTAGATGATCTTCAAGGTCTCTTCTAATCCAAACCATACTATGATTCTATGATCTGTCTAATATTTTTCTTTTAAAGTCCCCAGTGGATATGAAGGCTTCATTGTGCTGTGTACAAAAATAAGACCTGCTTAAAAGAGCTTGTATTCCTACAAGGAAGAACACTAAAGAGTAGTAAAGGAACATGTAGATGGAGTGAGGCGATACAAAGCTTTACAGTGTATCAGAAAAGGGATGCCAGGATGCAAATTTTTTTATTCACCATTTTCAGTCCAATCTGCAGATGAGGCTGTATATCTGGATTGAATGATATCGTCAATGTAAATAAAGTTCTCTGCAGAAAGAAAAAAAAGAAGAAAATAGGAATTTAACCCACCTGTATTATATGAAGAATAGAATTAAAACTGATCATTCTGTAAAGATCATATTCTGGGGTTCAATGTATATAATAATTATGGGAAAACAAAGGCCTGTTTAATCCATAAAACTACAGGGAATTTAAAATCTGCATTTCACTCAATTTTTAAAAATTACCTGCATACTGTTCATTTAAAGAACAGACTGCAAATGATCATCATTAAATATTTTCTGAGGAGGAAACCTAGATGACATAACAGATGTAACTGCATTTCATAATAATTAACTGAGAATTTTTCAGTTAAATTTCAGTCATAAAATGCAGTCAAAATTATTTAGCATCCTATTGAACCCATAAGTTTAGATAAAGCATGGCTATAAAAACAGATTTTAATGATAATGAACAGAGAGGAATTTTAATGCACTGCCCTGTCATTAGTGATATGTCCCTGAAGACAAGAGTTTTGCTAGATTATCCTATATTCACAAAACTTGGAGTGAAATACACTTTTCTTTTACCCTTTTTGCAACAACTAAAAGGAAAAAAAGGGACTGTTCGTACTTAGTTCTAATTTGTAGTTTAATTATTGAGTTCTTTCATTTCACATTTTACACCAAGACATCTTTTGGGGATGAGCAGCCAGTCCACTATGGTAGGTCCAGCAAGCTAAGTTAGAGAGCAGGAGGAGTCATCAGGTTACAGCAGTGAAAGCAAAGACCTCCAGTTTTGACTGGGTCATTCTCATCCCTCGATCTCCAGTGCCTTTCTAGTCTCTCCTGGGTTACTCTAAGGCTCTGTCATAAATATGAACCTCTGACAACCATCATTTGAGGCTATCAACCTGTCATTCTGAGCAGTACAAAAGTGGACTTTTGACATGCCCCCAAGGTTTATTTCGTATGCATTATTAGGAAGAGTCTAAGAGACATGGTGTAAAAATGGCATTGTGACAACTTCAAACTATTTGTCACATGGTAAGAATCCCTGACAGGTGGGTAAATAGGTATTGCATTCCCTTTGATACCACAGGCATGGAAAGGTACAGTCACCCATCTAGTTGACCAAAGGAAGCCAGCAGATGTGGGGGGTTTGGGATTTTAGGAAAGATTTTGATACTGTGTCTCACACTATCCTCCTGGACAAAGCATCCAGCATACAGCTAGACAAGTCCATCAAATACTGGGTGACCAGCTGGCTGACAGGCTCAAAGGGTTATAGTAATCGGGGTTACAAAAGGCTGGCAGTCAGTCACCAGTGGAGTTCTTCAGGACTCAATTTTAGAGCCAGTGCTCTTTAATTTATTTTTTTTTTAAATTATCTGGATGTAGGAATTGAGTGTACTTTCAGTAAGTTTGCTGATGATAATAAATTAGGAAGAACTGTGGACTCCCTCAAGGGTAGAGAGGCCTTACAGAGAGATCTGGATAGACTAGAGAGCTGGGCAATCACCAACAGTATGATACTTAATAAGAGCAAGTGCCAGATTCTCCACCTGGGATGCGATAATCCTGTTTATACATATAAGCTGGGGGTTGAAAGACTGGAGAACAGCCCCACAGAAAGAGATCTGGGGGTCTGGGCTGATGGCAACTTGAATGTGAGTCAACAGTGTGCCCTGGCAACCAAAAAGGTCAAGCGTGTCCTGGGTGCATCAAGCCGGTCAAGGGAGATGATCATCCCACTCCACATGGCACTGGTGTGGTCCCACCTCAAGTACTGTGTGCAATTGTGGATGCCTCAATATAAGGAGGATGTTAAACTCTTGGAGTGGATATTAGGAAAATGTTACTCACTGAAAGGGTGGTCAGCCCCAGGAACAGGATCCCCAGGGTAGCGGTCACAGCACCAAGTCTGCCACAGTTCAAGAAGTGTCTGGACAATGCTCTTAGTCATAGGGTTTAGTTTTAAGTAGTCCTGCAAGAAGCAGGGAGTTGGACTTGATGATCCTTATGTGTTTCTTATGTCGCCTAATAAACCACAAGAGATACCACCTTCCCAGAAAAGAATACTGCCAACAAGGCTACAAACCCATGTCCATTCCAGTCTAAGGTGCAGGTGCAGATTACCTCTTACTTCCCTTGACTTTGTTTTCTGGTTGTGTTGGAATGTCCGATCTTCCCAGTACAGAAATATTAATAAGTTGGAATGCCTGTAGGTCACTATGAAGACTTTTCAGAATTACAAAGGCAGAAAATGCTGGGCCCTGAACTAAACTGGTCTATTCAGCTATGCTGCATTTTCTTTTCTCTTATTAATCTGATTTATTACGCCCATGTTGTCAGTCATCCTAGTTCTGAGAAGCACAGTATTTTTTTTTTTAAATTCTCTGCCGTTTTGGCCAATCCTTTGGCTCAATTCAAATAAATGGAGATGGGGATCATTTAAACATGCATTCATATATCTGCTAGCATGCTAATATATGCACATGATATTTCAAAAAAATTGTAGGCAGATTGAATGTACAGATTATTGTTGCTTTGATATTTTGATTTTCTTTTAAAGAAATAATGGGACTCTATTCTTGAAAATTTAATTTGTTTAGACATGAAGAAATAGAACAATATACAAAGAAAGGACATTGTGTTTATATCTGTAGCCTTTATTGTGGACTGTAGGTTACAACCCATGATCTCCCCGTCTGTTAGTGGCAAACATCCTTTCTTTGGATGAAATTCTGCCATCTGCCTGAGGAGACAGAGTTATCCATATTGTAGTCACAGATGTAAGTGGGCTAAAACCACCTACATCCTGACATGACATAAATCCTGGGAAGGTCTTATCTCCAGTGGCAGCACCAGAAGACTTTGGGAGAAAAAGGCAAGGAACAGTGAACTTCTGCAGGTTTAATTCCTAGTTCCAGTATCCATTAACTACAACCATCATTTGAAGGATGGAATCCCTCCCACAAGTATTTCTTTCAAAGAGATTAATTTGAAATCTGCGATCTTTAAAAATCCCTCCTTAAAAATTCACAAGCAGAACATGTGGTTGTTTGAGCAGAGCATTTCCAACTACTGTTGTAAGACAGTTTCTAGTGGCATCTGAGAAAAGTTTGACCTGGACGTACAACAAATTATGAGCCATGGATCTGTGCTGGGCATTGGGGGATATTCAGCACATTTCTCCACAATCAGGTACTGAAGTAACAATAATTAGCAGTGCAAAGAGAAAATCTTAAGACATCAAGGAAAGAGGAAGTAATTTCTTCTACAAAAAATTTAGGCAGAGTGTCTATTTTGCATCCTAGGATCCAGTAGGAGGGCTATCCTCTGGAGACATGAGCCTTGTAAAGTAACTTCATAAAGCTATTCAAAGGGGATGCAGGGGATTCAGCTTTCCTAACTGTAAATTCAACAGCACTTTGCTCTGTCCCATTCAGCAGCTGGAGTGGTTAATGTAGAGCAGAATGGAGGTGAGCATCTTGCAGCAGTTGGCCGGTACCTCCACCCAAATATTCACTCAGGTCAAAATGGAGAGAGGTGATATTGTCTCCCTAACATCCCTGAAGAGGAATACTTAGTGGTTCAATAAAAATTTCCTGTCTTACCAGGTCCTGGCTTTGTAACAGTGAATGCCTTTTGCAGGCCTGTAAACAGGCTGAGAAAAAGGTTGATGGCTCTACAACGGATTATTATGGTCATTATTAGAGGAATACATGTACTTTTTTAATATGAAGCCAGTACAGTAACTTTTTCAGCATCATGCTTTGCTAGTGCGTAATTCCAAGCTGGATATATACATATATAATTATGATGACTGAAATTAATTTAAGATTTGATTTAAAAATCTAATAAACCTCTTTGATGGATAAGATATTTCTGGCTCCCAGTACACCTCTAAATTATGCGTGCATGTCTGCACATGCATATATGTATAACTGGTATATGCTGCTTATATCAGTCATAGCAAAGGTCAGGTTAAATCTTCTTAAGTACTGAGGCTAAAAGCCTATGTGTCCTGATTCCTGTGGTTCATTTGCATTCAACCTGGAATATACACAATAAAGTATATTTTCAGGGATCTTATTTTATTTTAACTTTCATTTTCTTAGGGGAAAAATAAGAAGTAGTTTTAACAGCTGACTAAAATACCCTCAAGGTTAGCTCTTATTTCTAACCATGCCATGTTTATTCACATTGAACCACATGGTTCTCTCCAAGCAGTCAAACCAAAATTGCTGTGAAGAGTAGCACAATCCAGTCCCAGATAGTCTGACTGGTTTAATTTGATTTTTAAGGATTTTTTGTTATTAATGTTTGTCAAAATGAAATAAAAATGTACTGGTCATTATAGTCAATATACACATAACTGTAGGTACTTAGGTTGTTCACATTCATATTACTACTTCTATGTTTAAAGCTAAGCAAGTGCACAAATTACTTGAAGTAGTTGAAAGCAGTTTGTCCCTAGAAATCCTACAAGGCCTCACAGTCCCTATAAGAGGAAAATGGTCTCTGCTGGATCAGAACTCACTATGTCAGAAATACGGATAAAATTTTATGTGGTTGTCATTTACAGAAATGACAATGAATCATGCCAAAGAAGTTTTCTGGTAAACTTCATCTTTGTAAAGATTTACAGTCAAAATATATGATCAAATAAATGCTGTTGCAGAGTTACAGAGAGAAACTGGAATTAAGAATCTGAAGTGAAACACTTTTTGTCTCCATAGGCAGCTTAACCTTAAACTCCAGAAACTGTGTTACACCATTTACTTCTACATGTGAAGATCTCCAGCTTTCTTAAAAGTTATGTTTAGCTCTTAAGCTTTGGCTTTCCAAGAAAGTAAGGTTAACTCTGATGAATGGAGTCCTGGCACTTCAAATGATGTTGTCTGTGTAAAAAACGTAATTGAGATAAGCCCCAAACAGGAATAATTTTTCTATATGTGAGTTTTACAGGATTGACTGTTCAGGAAAGAAACTCTCATTCCACTCACACTTCCCCTGCCTATCTTCTCCAATCCTACAGAAGACACATGAACTACTCATGTGTCCACCAACATGCTTTGTTCCAAGCTCTGTTGAACTTTCTGGTGTCTTCTAAACATCTACAGTTACTGCTTACAGTGCTGTTCTCCTTGTTTAGCTACAAGCAGAACCATGGAGTCTACTTCCAAAACCTGTTGTCCATTAAAATTGCTTTCCATCCACTGATGGACAGCAATGACTCATTACCAGTTTCAATCTCACTGACAAGTAAATCTGGATGCATTGACATCTCCACATAAAATATAAAAAATAATCTAATGCATGGAGGAAGAAACAGGAAGGAAAACTGTATTTCTATTCAGTTAGATGGTTTAATGAATCTTTTAGAAAAACTGATGGAATGTAATGTAGCAAAGATAATTTTTTATTCTCAACAGAGGAGGTCTTGATTAGCTGGATTTAGTATTGCTCTTTGCATTTTTGTGTCTGCTAGGCACATTCTTTGTTCTCAACACTAGAAAATGAACTGTTCTATAACTGGGTAAATTCATTATCAGTTGCATACTCTATATGTACAATGAATACACTTGCATGCATGATGGAGCAAACCTGAGCACTGTATGTCACCCTGTGCAGAGGCTGCTGCACAATCTTCAGTATTCTGCTTAGAAAACCAGTTAGTGCCCAGTTCAGAGCACTGGTTGATGATATTGTAAAGGAAAAAAACATCCCACCACAGTCATTGGCACTTTGTGGAAAAAGCTGTGGGTAAAGACAGTCTGTGGGTTTCTACATTGTCGTGATAACATTTTTAGAGTATTCTCTGGTGTAAAAAAGGAAGTTCAAACTTAACTAAATTACATAAATTGTTCACCAGAGTAAGGATTCTAGATGCAGACCTTCCATGTACACAGCATATATGACACAGAAATTAATACATACTTTAAAAGTCTATGGATGTTAATTAATATATAAAGGGAAGAGATATCCATGGGGCGATGGTCAAAGCTAGTTTAACAGGTAGTGAACCTTTCTGGATTTTGCCTTGAACTTGGCTCCTCAGGACTACCCTGAACCAACACTAGCACCTTATTTCTGATCTACTAACCTCTTCAGCTAGACTTTACAATTATGCTGGTCTTAGCTCAAAGCCTAGCTTGCTCACTGCACCAGAGATGAACTGCAAAGATGATTCATGAGCTTTTACTGGTCCAAATCCCAATGTAGCTATAGCTCTGCCTCAGTTTTAGTCTTACGTTACTAACCCCTTCCAGCCTGGGACACAGAAAGGCAAGGAAACCTTCTGGCACTTCCATCATGGTTGTGCCATGAATCCTCCAATGGATGTGCCAATGGAGCCTCTTTTTCACAGTCGTAAGTGCATCCTTTTTCAGGATAAACCAAATCACGTCTCATAGGCCTTGTTGTTTTAGTTGTAAACATTGCAAAGTGGTTGCTGTCCGTAGTAGCCTAAACCAGAGCCCAATGCTCCCCACAGACACAGCGCTAAAACTAGCCTGAATAGCAGTGTTTTCACCTGTGTACCTATATGTACTTACCTGTGTTTTATGAAAATGTTTTCAATTTTGACTTATAATCATCATTTGCAAATGGCAAATTGGTGAAATATTTGTAGGCACAAGAGTAACTTTTCTCTTGCAACCCTTTTTTCTAGCAATCTCTTGCTAGACAAGCTATTTAAATACATTTGCTAGGATAAAAAAAGACCATTTAAAACTGCAGACATAGTGTTGCAATTAATATTAACAAGACTCCAGCTGAAGAGTAATGGGTATTTTAAAGCTGATTCTGCACAAAAGTTGCAGTTAGCTCTAATTTCTCCTGTGAAATTCCTTTAAAATGTTTGAGGGAATTTTTATATAAAAACTTAGAAATACTACAAGGAACACACATACACGTAGATGTGGTGATTAATATGTTAAAGAGGTACAGTATAAGGAGTTTTCAACAATGCTATCTGCACAGAAAGATTAGGCTCTTTAACTTCATATTGGAAAATTTAGATTGCACTCCATTATGTTATACGTATGATAACAGGGTTTTGGTATTATCACTCCACTAATCTTGTCACCTTGGATTCTCATTTCTGGATTTATGATCTATTTATTGTAGCATAATCAAATCCATTTCTTTTGAGAAACTGTTTTCATGCAGAAGGAATACTTCTCTCATTATAATTGTAAGCATGAAATTTTATTACAGAAATGTTCATTGTATACTGTGCACATACTTGCACAAAGATTAAACAGGATACATTTCTCAGATCCTTTCAGTTTTCATGATGCTTAAGCTCTTCCATTCCAAGATTAATTTTAAGAATAGGACCTCACTTTGCAGCTCCAATAGGTGATGGAGTGGAAAACACAGCAGATGGGTTCTTGTGAGGTGGCATCATTGTCTCCATGGTCCATATTTCAATGTGACAAACCTGAGGATGGGTGCAGGTCATGTGAGGATTCCATAGGTTGTCTTCAGCCTCCTAGTTGCTTAAGTTAAGTTCTTCTCAGACTGGAAAAAAGGTGATGTTTTATGGGTATACACTTATGATATGCCAGATGGAGGAATAATTCTGATTTTGCTGTTGCTGAGATGAGGAGGTGGGAAATCTTCAGGAAGGCTTTGTATATGAAGCTCAGGCCTATAAAGTGTCTGCTAAAGAGTCTCTCTCCCCATTGGCTCCACAAGAAAGCTAACTCACCTACAACTAAAGTTAGTCATTGCTAATATCTCCCTAAACAGACCAGTAGATTCTATTGTAAGTTACAAAAATAATATTTAAAATTGAAGCAATGGTCAGGGCGATGTTCTGTTTCAGATTTTTTCTATTTTAATCAACAATTTTATTTTATTGTAGTAAACAATGTTTTTACAATAAATAACAGTAGTAAATCCTACCATAAGCCAGCCCACACATATAGTAGTCTTTGAAATGGTAGAGTTCTTTTCTCTTCTATATTAGTCCAAAACATGTTCCACAAATAAATGGTGTGAAAGCACAAGATTGTACTTTGAAACTAGATGTAACTGTTGGCATTTGAGAAGCTAAATTTCCTTTAAGATACTGGCTTAAAACTTCATAAGTGACTAACTCCAGAAAGCAGTGTGAAATTGTGTGTGGAGGGATTCTGTAACCAATGGTGTATAAAAACCATCACTGAGCTAGCTCCCCAGATTATACTTTACAACGCTTACAAGTCAAAGTTTTCTCACTAACAGGATAAGGAGAAAGATAGTAAAGATAGTAAACTACAATGCACATGCATTATAAAACGAGGCATCTTTGTAAAAACCCCAAAGGCAATGTAGATTCTGCTAAGGACTCTTAATGTCAAATTTCTTTCTCCCAAATCAGAAGTTTTCCAGTCTTGACTAAGTTCAACAAAGCTCAGAGAGAACCTTACACTTTTCTGGACAAACTCTGTCCTGTTATAGCATGGTATCTCTAAGATTTTTGATAGATTGTATAACTCTTACTAAATAAGCCATCTTTCGTTAGTGTCTGTTCTTTTGTGGCATTGCATGAGTCCTTCTTCAGCAAGCCCTTCACTAGCATGGATGAGTGCCCATGATTAGGTGGCATTGGGTTAAGAGCAGCTTAAATAAAATTGGATTTCAGATTAATCCAGAACCTGAAAGTCATAGGAAAATAAGGAAAAGATCATATGTGAGAGACTGATAACTCAAACATGTGAACCAGCTTTTGCTTAAATACATTTACATGCGAGTAGCTCTTGATCTAAATATGTATTTGTCATGAAATTTTTTCATTTACTTTCTAACACAATGACTTGGGCCTTGGGGAGTTAACTTAAAAAGCAACTTAGTAAGGTACATGCATTTCTTTTGCTACAATTTTCCAGTTTGTGTGTGTATTTCTTTTGTTTTAGAAAGACAAAGATTTTTTTAATGTGGGTTTTTAATACAGAAACTATTTCTGAACATATCACTTCAAGTTTTTGATCAACATTGCAAAGAGAAAAATTTAAAACCCCACATCCAACAAAATTAGTGTCAGTTTATGCTATGGATCTGCTTTCTGATTCCTTATTAGAACCAGAAAGCACTTTAGCATGTTTAAGGTCCTTATTTCCTGTAAGTGCCATCAAACTTTAATTGCATTGTGATACACTGTATATGCAATCAAATTAGATTGATTTGGAACACCTGAATTTATTTTCAAGTATCAAAACAGGAACTTCAGAGATACTGAGGCAATGTTCAGCTGTTTAAATACTATTTTGATGCATGGCTGGATGCCTGCACTGAAAGTAGCCATCATGAAAGAGAAGACATGCTGTACTGCCATTCACCTCCTCTTGGAGTGGCTGAGGGAATACGTTTAACAAAAAGATTCTCTCCTCCCCGGTACATAGCGCTTACATCAATGTTACATAACTCTAAAAATACAGGCAGTAACATAGAGGTATGCTTATTTTACCCAGCTTTTTATACCACCCTCATCAACCTGGTGGCTGTGTGTTTAGGCAATAAACATGGTGCTTCTGCTAAAACCAGAAAAAACATTCACAGCATTCCTCACTGAAAAATCAATCTTAACTCTTAATCTCAGTTTAACTCATAACAGTAAAAAGCAATGGATTCTATAAAGTACAATGAGAAAATATCCAAATCAGGTTGTTCACTTCAAATAATGAGGGGATGTTGATTAAAAATTATTTATATAATTTTTTGATGACAGCAATTAGTAGAAGCAAAACTGGTGTTACTTACTTCACTTTTCATATCCATAGTTTTCCAAGGTGACCTTAAACTACTGAAGATAATTGAGGATTTAATGCAGTGTCATTTGGCATTTGTTAAAGCAATTCTTGATAGGATTGCATATCTATCTTTGCTTTAAACTTACTGTCTCAATAAAAGCAAAATCAGTTTCTCTATTACAATGTCCAGGGTGTTAGAGGTGTTAGAAACACACATTCTGGACTGCCTGTAATCGTCTCTTAAGTACATAAAAAGAACAAAGCTTGCCCACTGTTTTAATTCTGCATGGATAAATAGGTTGCAGGTGTTACATGCTGTTCTCACACTTTTCAAAAAGCAAATCTAAATGCAAGGTCACTTTTAAATTTTTTTAATATTATTTTTATAAATTTAAGTGCCTGCATTAAAAAATACTATAAAAAATCCTAGTCCTCCAGTTTTCAATATATATATTGAAAATTTTTAATAGCAGCAACCACACAAAATGACTGAGACAAAACAGCTCCTATGATGTATGGCCATTCTTCACCGTCCTGGTAGTACAGAACAACAATAACACACAGCCTAACAAGCCTATGAGCTGGCTTTATAGCTGCTTTTCAGGCTTGAGGCAGTGAAAATATGCCAGAGTAGTCATAAAACTAGATGCATTGTAAAGGCTGGGGTTGTTTTTCTGGTTACAACACTTGTTTATGACAACAGTGATTTCAGTGGATCTCTCTATAAGGGCAACCTAGAGAAGTTTAGTCCCCTGTGGACACTTGTTCGCTCAGCTTCTGTTTTTCTCTAAAGCAAGCTGCTTCTGCATGAATTATGGGCAAATAATTGAAAGTAACTAAGTTACCACAGTTTAATGACAAGCCACTTGCCTGCTGAGCCAAAATAGCTCACCATGTCTATGTCCCCACCTACCTGCAAGGAAGAAATAAGGTGTGTTTGCTCATGCTGTCATTTTCTTCATTAGCCTAATCCATCATCAGTGTCTGGCAGGATAATTTCACAGTCATATCCATGGCTTTTTTTTAAGTCATAATCTGGGCTCAAAATCCCATAGAATGAATTCTTAATTTAAGAAACAAAGAAGCATCTGTATCCATTCAATTTTATATACTGGTTCCTAATACTTGTGCGTGGGTTACGGATATCTTGGGACAGTATGTTTTTACCCATTCTCACAGGTGCTAAAATAACTTGGCTGTGCATTCAACAACACCATCTGCTGAGGGAAGACATGTTATGAGATGTAACAAATATGTAAAAGACACTCAGAAAAGGGGAATAAACTAATGTAAAATTTCGAAGAAGGTTCTGTAAAAATAAATCATATTTTATTTACAACGTGTGAAATGAATATATCAATGCTGGAGAATGTATTCAACAGTTGAAAAGCAGTGGTTTCACTTTTCAGTCATCTGCTTTATTTTAAACCTCCTAATAAATTAGAATCGGTATCCTCTGAGTTATAATAATAATTATTATTGTTAATAATTCCTTCAGGAATATAGCATAATATTTCACAGTTTTACCAACAGAGTAGAAGCAATGTTTTTGTAGAACCAGATAAAGGTTTGTAAGTCCCAGAACCTGTTTTTCTTTGTCTAAGTGTATCATTGGCTTAATGGAAGTTTTTAACTCTCCCTGTAAATGTTTTGCAATAGTAAGAGATCTGCAAGACTTGGTTCTCTACCATGAAAATTCATAACTAATGATGGATATTGGAATTCACAGTAATGTTCTGAGATGTGAGTCAGTGACTCAATAGATCCTGCTTAACCTCACAAAGTTATTATATTAGTCTTTTGAGGTTATGATGAAGGTAATATGTCAGGCAGGGATCAGTGTTATGCTATACAAAAAAGATTAAAAGACAGGACATGGTCCAAAGAGTTATTAAATTGGAAGTTTGTCTAGTGGAAAACAACTCTCAAAAATGTTACACAGCTGTTGTGCAAGAGGGAGACCAGGGGGAAAAGAAGACAATGTAGTCTGCTATAGGTAGGAGAGGTAATACAGCCATTTTATAAAGATCAGATGCTGACAACAGTGTCGTGGCTATTTCACTCATTTTTTTACTGCAGCACTAAATGATCCCATGTATTTCCGTGAGTAAACTCTCTAGTGAATCCCTACTTGATAAGCATAACACAAATACCAGCTCAAGGATATCTTTTATCTTCCTGCTGCTTGAGAATTGTCAGTCTGGGGGTCCTTTGTGATTCTATAAGGCTTCATGTTGTTGGGCATCAAAGAAGATAGGAATAAAGGCAAGAAACACTTTCATTCTAGCTGTCACCAAAAAAAAATTGGCTCTACTTTCTAGACCTAGTTTGAATTAATGGCACTAGCAGAGAAGTATTTTTGGTGTTTGGGGGTTGTTTGTTTGTGGTTTTTTTTTTTTAAATCTGTCAACACCATCACAGTGAGTACTGCTGTCTGAAGGCAAAGAGGCTTCGTCTCCGTAGCGGACAAAAGGATGACTGACCTTTGTGCAATTAAACGCTAGCTAAATTTCAGCAGCAGTGGTATCAAATTCAGGACCTGGTCAGGTACTTGTCCAGATGGCCAGCCTACTCCACATGACATGCAATCCCAGCTATGTGCTTAGTGGTATCTGTGTTAGCTGGCTTGAAGATGCAGTCACACCTTTCACTGCAGAGTAGACATCCTCCATCAGATGTGGAGGTTTACTGGTTCAATGGTGATTTCTCTATGTTTGTAGCATCAATCCGTCCATGATTTTGCTAAGAAGAGGCTTACTACCATGGAGAAAAAGAGTAAATACATGATCCCAGACACTTGGAGACTGCAGTGGAATAGTCCCTGATTTTGGGAAGGCTGATTTTAGCCAAATTAGTCAAGCCAGCAGGGAGGCAAAGGGTCAGCTGTGGAAGGAACCAACTACAAGGACTTGTTAATTGCTATTCAGATGCTTTACTAACAGACTAAAGACAACAAGAAACCCTGAATAACCTGGATATTTGCTCAAAAGGAGTTGTCACACTAACTGATGCAAGAGCTCTGCCTCCACACCCCCCACACCTCCAGTATAATGGGGGCACAGTAAATGCAAATGAGAAACCATTCATACAGAGTAACCAGCCAGTGAAGACAAATCAGACACGTTTTCTGGAGAGATTAGTTGTCAGGTAGTAAAATACTATTCAAAATCAGATTTTGCATAAACCTACAGGATGACCTTGGTCATCTCTTCTGCAAGCTGAGAATAATTGACATGCACAACACAGCTTTATTGGCACAGTACAGTCCATATCAACTGGACTAGGAAGTATATTTATTTAGAGTTTGGTTCAGCTACATCCATTTGAACAGGTTCACTATGTTTAATTATTTTGCTGAATCAGTATGATGAATTATTTTTTTTAAAGATTAATTATCTTCTTAAATTGTTTTTTTAATAACATAAGGGCAATTAAGAAAATGAAAAAATGTATTACACATAGATTGCCTATCTTCATGTGATAATCCAGTAAAACACACTAATGTGTCTAAGAAACATTATTGATATTTTTATATGCATTTAAGAAACCATTTTCACAATGACAGGTTTAAAATTGAAATTGCTAATGAACCATATCTTTTAATAATTCATAAATTGGATGTTTTTAACTTTCATTGTTGGTGGAAGCCAAATTAAATGCTGCATTGAGTTTGCATGGCAAGCTTTTGGTAGCAGGGGAGCTACAGGGGTGGCTTCTGTGGGAAGCTGCTAGAAGCTTCCCCCATGTCTGACAGAGCCAGTGCCAGCTGGCTCCAAGATGGACCCACCGCTGGCCAAGGCTGAGCCCATCAGTGATGGTGGTAGCGCCTCTGGGACAACATATTTAAGAAGGAAGGGGGAAAAACCCTACACAATAGAAACTTCTGCCAAAGAGAGGAGTGAGAATATGTGGGAGTAACAACACTGCAGACACCAAGGCAACGAAGAAAGAGGGGAGGAGGTACTCCAGCTGCTGAAGCAGAGACTCCCCTGCAGCCTGTGGTGAAGACCATGGTGGGGCAGGCTGCTCCCTCGCAGCCCAAGGAGGTCCACAGTGGAGCAGATAGCTACCTGCAGTCTATGCAGAATCCCATGCCACAGCAGGTGGATGTGCCCAAAGGAAGCTGTCACCCCATGGAAAGCCTGTGCTGCAGCAGGCTCCTGTCAGGACCTGTGGATCCATGGAGAGAGCCCAGGCTGGAGCAGGCTTGCTGGCAGGACGTGTGACCCCACTAAGGACCTACACTGGAGCAGTCTGTGCCTGAAGGGCTGCACCCCGTGGGAGGGACCCTCCTGGAGCAGTTCATGGAGGACTGCCTCCCGTGGGTGGGACCCCACGCTGGAGCAAGGGAGGAGTGTGAGGACCCTCCCCCTGAGGAGGAAGGAGCAGCAGGGACAGTGTGATGAACTGGTCCCCCTGCTCTGCTGGAGGGGAGGAGGCAGAGAATTGCAGAGTAAAGTTGAGCCCAGGAAGAAGGGAGGGGCGGGGGGAAGGTGGGTTTAGATTTGCTTTTATTTCTCATTAACCTACTCTGATTTGATTGGCAGTGAATTAAACGGATTTTCTCGAGTGTTTTGCCCCTGGCAGTAACTGCTGGGTGATCTCCCTGCCCTTATCTCCACCCAGGAGCTTGCCATTGTATTTTCTCTCCCCTGTCCAGCCAAGGAGGGCAGTGACAGAGCGGCTTTGGTGGGCACCTGGTGTACAGCCAGGGTCAACCCACCCACTACATTTCTAGTTTTAGGACTTTTTTTTAATGAAAAGATTAATGATATTTTCTGTAGCCTTTCTAAGCTGTAAAAATGCAAAGAAAACAGCAGGAACATAAACACAATCACATATTTGACAATTATTTGAAAAAGTTTGCCAGATGTGTTAAAACTACTGCCTGATCATACAGCAGTAAAAAAATCTTCACCAAATACTGTTCAGTATCTCACCATTGCATTCATCAAGTGGAGTAAAAAACATTTCTTGCCAATCTTCTCTATCTTCCATGCCATTTGTTAACTTCAGTCCACAGAAGAAATCTAAAGCAAAACAAAATTCTCCTCTGCTGCTCTCCTGTACAGTTTACAACAGCTGTGGTTGCATGACTTTTCTCCTTTGCTTTTTACCACATCAATGTACTCAAAGTAAATGCTTAGGAACTTGTGAGTAAACAACACAAACAACAGATAGCAGCCCTTACAGGAATAATAGATGCCAAACCAAAAGGAGGCCTTTGAGACATACAAAGCTCACATTTACTGTTGTCTTCGGCTCCTAGAGATGAACAATAGCAAGACTTCTTTCCACTCTGTTTTTCATTAAATCAAACCCTGCGAGTGCATTGGAAATATCTCACACTTGGTACCTGTTCAGATTCAGCCCTTGGTACCAAAACCAACAACCACAATTTTTTCAAGGAGCCCCAGAACAATTTAGAGGGAGTTGGAGGCACCAGCGTGCCATGAGTTGCTGCCAAACCACAGGGCAGTGGGTGTTCACCATGGAGCCACCACTGTCACGGCTGTCACCCTGCAGTGCTCACGTGTGATCAGTTCAGAGGAGCCAGACCCTGGCACAGACAGCTGCTACACATGGATGCACATGCAAACAAGCACTCAGCAAACCACCTATGTACTATGCCACAAAGGTAGCCTTTGCCTCTATGTATTATCTTTTATTTTCTCCTTTATGGAAGCAGTAAGAAAAAATCTGAAAATGGAGGCAGTATTATAGACTTACCTGTCATGCAGTAATGGTGCCTGGGAGCATGGGTGTGTAGTTGAGAGCATTGTGAGGTATACAGCACTGCTGATATCAAAGGCTAATATCAGTTGCAACAACAATTTTGCAGAAGTGTTGACTGTAGTGGTCCCTTTTTAATAATTTACATTTTTTCTCCAAAACTTTCAAAGTCTAGAAAACATACAGTGTCTGACACAGAGCGGGACTGCATGTGATTCAAGGCATGAAATGTTAAGCTTTCTCCTTCTTTCTTTCTGTCACGAAGTCCCTAATGCTAAGCTGGGCTCCAAATGCATCAATATCCAGTTCCTGCAGAAAGCTGGTGGGACCAACAGAGGAAGCACTTCTCGCTTTGGTCACAATCCAAAAATGACCGAATATGTGAGAAAATTTCCACCAGCTTCAAAGATTATTGGATCATGCCCTTACACTGATTTTTAAAACATTATTGTAAGACCATTGAATTCAGCTGGACAAAGTGTATGCGTGAGGAAAAGCAAGCATGAACTCTCTACATTCTGGCAAAACTGGAAAAGGAGCTTCTGGGTGAACATTCAAAACACAAAGATTTTGGATAAAAGTGATTCTGTCTGTGAAATTCTGAGCTGTGATTAGGTTTCATGAGTCTTTACAGGAGGAAAGGAAATAATAAACAGTGGCTTTTTGGTGGGGTGTTTTGTGGTTTTTTGGGTTGGTTTTTTTAGTTCACTAACAGTCGATGATTTTGTGGTTTGTAGATCTGTTCTGATTAACCTCCAGAAGTTAAGAATCTGCACCTTTTTCATATTCTGTTACATTTGTGAGGCTTATATATAAATCCCAGAATGCATATAATGTCAAATGGACTGAAAAAAAAGGTAGGAGGTGCCTACGGGGCTCAGAAAATTTGCTACAGAAGTTTCCAAGATAATTGAGGATACTCTGCTTGTGAAGCAAAATAGAATCCCGTACCTAGATGTGTCTTATTAGAGCTGTAGGTGGTAGATTATTAACAAGTCCTCCTACTAATTCAGTGGGCAGCATGACAAAATGTTAAAAAAAGGCTGCAGCAGTTTTAGATTCAACACTTTAAAACAATATGCATTTCTCCCATACTGCAGGTAACTCAGTGGCAGTTATCTGCCTCTGTTTGCCAAAAACAGTTGCTTCTATCCAATACCTCTTTCAAAGCCTGCCACTGCTCTTTTATTCATTATTACATTATCCAGCTACCCCTTCCTTTCCCAAAATAATGCATGTTTTAAATTAAAAATCATGTTATTACAAAAGAGTAGCACTATTTAGCATAGGCATCTATCTGACTGGTTTTTTGCTTCCTTAGCACTGAGCAGTATTCTAAAATCACTTACGCAAAACTGCAAATACAAAATAACAAAGAAAACACAAGGCTGTCCCTGCTTCATGACCCAAGTTGTACAGAGCTATGGCTATTATAGAGGACTGAAATCACAACCATATTAATCCCTCCCTTGTCCACAAAGCCGTGGTATGCTTGTTTTCAAGGAAAACAATAACATTATCATTTAGACCTCGATAGCTAATCCTTTCCAGAGCTTAGTCATCTGAATCAGCTTTGTACAAAGGCCTCTCCATCCACCACAGATCAATCATTTCAAATTAACGAGAGGGGTGAAGGGTGTGGGGGATTGTGGTTTTGGGGGTTTTGGTTTTTTTTCTTTTTTAAACATTAGAAATCTTTTGAAAGACAGAATAAAGCTTAGGCCTTTGAGAAAAGCAACCGCTGTTGATAGTACATGCCTCTTTCCCAACTAATGGTAAAAGCAATCAGCTAGAAAATAGAAATTGTTCTTGGCCTCCTTAGTTTCAGGGGGTTTAAATCTACATCACACCCCCCTCTACAACAGTGTGTTTTCCAGGCTTTGGTATAATGAAAACCCACAGGGATTCCCATCCCTTCCTGTTGAACCTGTGGCATAGCGCAAGACAGAAGTTAAAATTCATGAGGCCAAAAAAAAAAAGCAAGAAAGAACAATACTGAAATTTGTCATGTCAGACATACTGGGGCACTCAACTGGGAATGTAAATTCTGAGGTTTGAATCCTGCTTTCAGGTCTACATATAATTTACAATGAATAAACAGCCAGACTATAGTTAATTAATTATATGTGAACAAACACCTTTCATTGCTAACTTATCTCTTCCTCTAGCAACCAATCTTCTAAATGCAGATGAAAATATCCATCAAAACAGAGCTGCAGCCGTACTGGATCCTCCCAAAGGCTGATGGATCTGGTCGCCAAGATCCAATATCTAGCATCAGACAAATGCAGATGCCCAGGAAAAAGTAGATGAGCTGAGCCAGCAGAGATGATGCTTCTCTGTGTACTCTACCCTCCTTCCACATTCACAGTCAGTGGCATGGTATGGTTTGTATGTTTTCATTAATCCTGAAAATAGGTCCTAAAATTCACCCCAGTTATGTTTGGGTACCCAAATTCTTCTGTGGCTCTGGTCCTGGACAACTAGCTGGATCCATCTATATTACCAAGTCAGTGCCTGAGGGGGGCTGTTCTTTTTGGTATGAATATCCCTTATGTCTGTACTTGGAATCTTATAGGGTGCCCAGGAGTGAACCTCAAGAGTTTTTGCTCTGGGTGGAAGCAGGCTGGAGCTGTACACCCAGGACACCAAGGAAAACATGCCAATGTGCAGTGCAGATGCACTTAGTGCTCTGCACGTCCACAACACACATCTAGGACCAAGAAACGGCATGAGCATCATTTCTGGCAAAGATGGCATTGATGTATCCTTCCTGCACATGCATTCCAAATGCAGGTGCACCCACTGAAAGCCTGGGTGGTCAAGTTATATACACCTCTTTAAAAAACCCACTTATAAAATTTATTTTGTCTCTATAATCCCCATGGACAGTGACCTTCTAACAGAAGGCTTGGAAAAATAGGGAGAAGTGCAATGAATCATGGTAAGAGCTATAATTGGAGAAAAGCCTAAGCAAGTACAAAAAAAAAAAAAAACCAAACTAACAAACTTAAATCAGATTAGTTTTAATTAAAGTTTAAACAATAGACAACTGAGAGAGAAAATGTTCTGGGGAAGGCATTTTTAAAGACCTGTAAAGACTAAGTCTTCTGTAGACTCAAATAATTCATTAATAACTTGAGTTATCTTATTGAAGAAAAGACTAAGTGTATGCTGGGAAAAAAAAAAAAGGAAAGTCTTCCAGTGTCTAGGTGGATCAGGAAATATTAAGGGACTGTTCACTTTAGGGGCCACACTGGTTAAATGCTGATCACTGCAAACAGGTGCTCTAGTTAGTGAGGGTAGAAATAAGCCTGTGGCTGTGGGCTGAGTCATGAAAATGTGTATCAATGGGAACTTACTTTTCTTTCAGCTGAGCTGGGGTAACTCACTGAGCACCAATCCCAGCATAAATGAAACCCAGCTGTCTTAAACTGCCCTCAGGACAGTCAAATACAGTATTAATAAAACACCACATTAGCAGCATTTATATTCAGATGTGCTTTCAAAAAAAACTGGTATAACTTAGTCCCTATTGTCCCTTGGCATTTGCAATAGGTTATGTTAATGGCATAAACAGAATTAACACTTCAATTCCCACCCTAACATTTATCTAGCAATTATCTAACACGTTCAAAAATTTTTTCTTCTCCAGAGGCTTTTAGTGTTTCAGTCTCCAGCCTTGGTACCTCAGTTAGGATGAAGACACTCCTCAAAAACAGTGCCTTCCCATCACATAACAGATACATGCAGTCCTTCAGTATTTCATATATTTAAGTCATAAGTAGTGACCTTTGCCACCATAGTAGCCTGCACAACTTGTTCTTCAATATTTTTTACTTCCCTGGGAGTTATTTTAAGGTCATAGGAACAATATGGCTTAACAAACAAACTTTGTCAATTAAAGACACCAAAGGATCTCCTTTTAAGGACCCATAATAACACTTCAATTTACCTGCAGGGTATATTTAATAGAGTAGGTCTCAGGGGGTAAGCTGGGGAGCATCAACCAGGCAATCATAGAACTGGAAAAATGGTATGTAAGTCATAAGTCAGAAAAGTAAGAGTAGTTATTTTTAGACTTCTGAAAACAGAAGAAAAACCCGAAAACTTTTTTTTTTTTTTTTTACTTATGTATATATACACACCTTTCTGTTTTGAAATGGATACATAAAGAAAGACTCCAGGCCAATGATCTGGCATGAGTGAGCTGTCCTGTCAGAAGCCCACAGAATGCAACATCTTTTCTTAAAAAACTTGTTAGAATAAAATAATTACGTACATAAACTACACTTAATAGCTGAGAATTTGTATGTAACACTGCAAGCAGATATTTTAAAAGGCACTTTAATTGAGTAATTAACATTAAAAAAGTGTATTTCTCTTGGCTCTCTTTCATGTTTAGTTTTGTTTTCCTTAGGCTTGAATTGCAGCAAATACTTCGTTTCAGTGATTTGGTAAAACAGCATAGTGCTGTGCAGTGCAGCTGTACTGAGCCTATTGACACTGAGTAGGAAGAGACATGGATCCTGGAAGCAAACCCAGCCTTGCCTGCAGAGCACTGCAAACCACAGAGGAAATGTCTTCAGGAGTTTCTTCTGTTGCTTCCTCACCTATCTCCTCCTCAGAGATATACAAGAAACCTGCACACCTCCTGCAATAAGCTAGTCAAAGGCATTTATGGACTGTAGACTTTTATGGATTAACGAGAGGTGTAGGTACGAGGTATTACCCTGAGCTCTCAGCAGCATCAGGGATTGCATGTATATATAGAAATGAAAGCTATTAAATGGGCTCAGCCAGAGTCAGTTGGGTGCTGAAAATGTTAATCGTAAGAGGGGCTCATCTTACATGCACACCTAGGCAAGTCCATCATTGCCAGGATAAGAATAACCTATGTCACATTAACTGTTATGTAGGAGTAAAACTACACAACGTTCATAGCTGGGCATGATAATTTGCTTTCATGCCTTTGACTGATTGCTGCAGCTCTCACAGTACCTTAACAGCAATACTTCACGTGATGGTACAGGCAGCTGAGAATGCACAGCAGGTCCCAGGTCACCCAAACAGGCCAAGCAATGCTGCAGAGGCCCTGACAGAGGGTCTATGTGCATATAAAAATCTAGTTCTCTTTCTGCAAGTGACAGTGTCATTCCACCTACTCCAGCATGTGTACTCCAGTCCAATAATTCTCCAATAAATGTAGTCTAGTCTGTAAGTGTAATTCATGACAGAATACATTGACATATCTGGCCCAGGGATCTCTTCTTCACACATTTACCTCCAGAATTGGTATGTCCAAGTTCAATCAGTCATACATTAATAGCAGAGATTCATTGTACGTTGATAAGGTTTTCTATTTCCATGCATCTTTTAGGAGGTTGGTTTAAAAAGGCGGTGTTAGAACATCAATGTATTTTGAGATTTTAAAAGTGTGTGATCAAATTACATAGATCTGGCAATTTGCACAAAATCTATCAGCCCGAAGTCTGAGTTTGCCAGATACTTTACACTGGTGCTTTCTGTAACAATCTGTTTTTCCAGGTTACCTGCAGCTGTACAACACAATTTCCATCTGTGATTTTGAAATGTTGTACTGAAATAACTCCCACTTGTCTTGCAGTTATTAATTGCTCCCTATTTTACCTTTTGATGATGGCAAACCACAAAACTGTTACCTAAGTCTGCAGTCTAACCCATACCCAGTTACCTTGAGCTATGAATCAAGCCTGTGATTCTGGCTTGTTTCCACCGTGTTGACGTTAGGCATCCTGGATGAGCTATTTGACTACTCAGCCATCATTTCTGATGATAAGCTACGTTCTAACATATGAGACAGTAGATCTCTCTGTTTGCCTTTACCTTTTTATGTACTCACCTCTCACTGTAACCCCTTATTGCATTGATAAATCCATCTAGAGGATGCGATGGCTTTTTCAGCAAATCAGCCAGGGCTTTCAGTTTGCTAGCTTCCCTTGTCTTCTGAAAAAGTCCATGGTCATTCAGACTAGACCTTACCTGGAAAACACATATCCAGTTACTTACAGACAGATAATTTACCTCCCTTTTAGGTCTTCAATCCATTATTGTTCTCCCATAGCTGCTTTCATGCAAATCATTATTACTAGAAAAAATTTAGCTATGAATGTATTGCTCTAGTCCATGCGGTTCTTCAAGCCTACAGAAATAACTCAGCTTGATCCCATGCTACCTGCCTTTACTGACAGCTCTGCTCTGGTTCAGTGGAGTAGGGGGATGCAGCAAGCCACAGACTACCCTGTGGATTGCTTGCTCCACACTAGGTTTTGTTGTTCCGTTGTCCTTTTCCAAGTCATTCAACAGACATTCACAGAGGAACTTTGATGACACACACACTGCCCCCTCAGCCCTCATCAAGAAACTAAAAATTGCATCTACATGCAGTGCAACATGTTTGCCTTTCTAAGACATCAGACTATGGCTAGCATAGGAAAACATCCAGATTCTGATTACCTTTACAAGGTACAAGGGTTTTGAATGAATGAAGGAGTCATAAGAACACAGCTCTTACAAATCAAAATACTTTTCCTGCAAACTGATGTGGAGTGTGGAAGAACTTGCCTGTGGATATCTTCAAGCTCAGAAACGAATCTGTGGACCTGCTAAATATTTTCCTGAAGAAAAGAATCATGGAAACACAAACCAGACTGAAAAGTTATATGGGTTCTATGCACCATACACTTCTCCATGGAGAGGCATCTCTTTGTATGTGGCTTCAGCCAATCATAAAATTGAAGCCTGGAAACCATTTTTTTTCCCAGAGAGAACCCATTTTAAAAGTCCTATAAATGCTTTTCAATATCAAACTTAGAGACAATGAAGGTAGAAAGCAAAAAGGATCTGAAATCCTCTCTTGATCTTAATTTTAAAACCACTTCCCAATTTCACACCAAATTCAGATAGGAAAACATTCAAACTTCAGAAAGTCAGAATCCAGATTTGGCTATGAGTCTATAAAGCAGGCCAAGGAAAAATAGAACTCAATTATGGTCAACAATATGCAAGAGAAAGTGTACAAAAAAAGTATCTGATTTACAGTCCAAACCACTGCAAGACAGACACGTCAGATTATTATTTATTTTTTTTAAAGGGTTGTTGTTCTATGATTACAATATACCTGCTAATGGAGCCTTTGAATCACAGATTAGTTAAATATTAAAATTTGGTTTGGTTACTACTATTTGTGATATCTCTTCTTGCTATTAATTTCACACTATAATAGTATTTCCATGAATAAAGTATTATTGGAATGCGTGGGCTAAAGACTTTTACAATCCATTTTGTTACTCTGCTTTGAGGCTGGACCAAATCAAAAGCTAACAACACAGAGCAAACCTGGACTTCTTCCATAAATTGTCAATGGAAAGAAAGATTACAAACCACACAGATTAAGATAACACGGTGCAAGGTTAATAATGGACTACGGTTGAGACATTTCTTACAGAAACTGGGTTGATACAAAAAATAAAAGGCAAACACTAGGATAAGTATTTATTCTTAACAGAACTCCAGAATACTTTTATCCCTAGAGGCTGATAGTGTTTGAGATATTTACTGAAATGTAATCCCTACTATCACCAGATTAGTGTACCCAGATTGATGAAAACCCCTGGTATGTGCATGTTTAAATATAAAGATATATCTTTTCATTCTTTTCTGCTGTCAAAATATTCATATATATAGATATATATATATAACACTTCTGTTTCAGTGGAGCTTAAATTATCTTTTTTTTCACTATAAAGGGATACATTGACATGTCATTTTCTTATCTGCTGTATTATTGTAATAATTTGCTCATAGACAGCATAAATATATATATATTAAAGGAGAAGTTTAAGTTGAAAATAAAAGCAAAGATGAAACAAGTAGAAATAACCTACTTTCAATGTGAAGTGTGTGATTTTTTTTTCCTTAAGCTCTTTCCAAACTGTACAGTTTCCTGCAGAAGTTTTAAATATGGGTGAAAAAGAGTCACGCTGGAAGCACATGTTTTGTAGCCACTGCTAAACATAGTGCCCTATTTTCACATACTGCCTCCATCTCACTGCCTACTCAGACTGTATGAGCTGGAGGTGAAGGTGTAGCAGGTTGACAAGGTTGGTGATGTAGTTAGTCTCCTGGTGACTACAGAAGAGAAGCTGTTGCCTCTCCCACCCTTTGTGCCATTACTTGCCTACAGTAGTCCCATCTACCTGCATCTACTCACTAGCTTAACACAGCCTCTGCTGTACGGCTTTCACCATTTTATTCCATAACATGTTTTGGTCCACGTCTTCAATATTCATGATGATGTTGGTCTGGGACAGCTATGCGCTACAAAGTATGTTCCCTCCATCCTTTAACAGATATCTTTTGCCTTTACCTTAGAGGGTTCTTCACGACTGACTAGCAAGAGTACTTCTGCCCTTATTTTCTCAAATATGCTCATTTACTCTCCTGCTGCCTGATTTGCCCTTCTTTCCCACCTCCCCTATCTTTGGAAGGTTTTCACATTATTCCAGCCATAGCTTAACTAAGGAAATGATATATTACTACTTTACACATCCTGCTTTATTGTTGCTTGATCTTCCCAAACCTTTCCTCCACACACTTCCATCTATCCACTTGTTGTATCCTATGTGACCAGACCAGACCAATGTCTTTCTCTTGGCCTACTTTTGTCTTTCTGTAATTCAGTTCCTCCCTGAAGCTTGTTTCCTTATGTCTTTCTCATTCTGAATACGAGAATACCCCATTTTGTCTCCAAATTTAAAGCAAGTTCAATATAACCAAACAGAAATGACAGCCAATTAAAAAATACAGAGATGCCAGAACTATTTATTTGAAAAAGTTCACTACTTTTGGAAATGTTGAAATATTTCTTTCCTCAGTATCTCAAAACATTTTTTGAAAATATTCTATTGAAAATAGTTCTAAAATTAATACGTACACACCCAAAACAGCATGCATGGAAAGATCTGTTTTCATTTGACAACAAAACTGAGAGATCAGCACAAAATAAGTAAAACTAATATAAGCATAAAATCGGTGATGCTTACTTGTTTCAAAAGACTGATCTTTCCAATGAAAAGGAACCACTGGAGTTGAAGGATTCTTGTTTCCTCTGATAAATCAACTAACAACGAAGAATCATTTTACTAACAGAGACTGAAGCAGTATCTCTGTTACTAGTGAAATAATATGTTTCAGAGACACAAGATGATCAGGTGTAATACCAGCCTCTATGGTATAGGTGAGTGCACATGGTGTAATCTAGCACTAACAGCTCCCTGTACTGCAATTAGCTTTAACACAAACTTATACTGAGTTACCCTGCAGGTATTTGTGTATTTATGAATTTTGTATATATACTGTCAGAGGAAAATTATATCCTGCTGGATCCAAGAGCCTTGGAGAAGAGAAGTTGCTCACCTCCACATCCCCAGGTCCCACCAGCAGTGAGGCTGGGGATACATTCCCAGCAGGCATGCATACAGGCACACACAGAGCACACATACACACATATGTGCCCACACACAGATCGAACCACATGGATCAGACAAGCACCCAGAGCACTCACACAAATGCAGGCAGCACCAACGGCCTCATCCTGCTTCCCTCTCCTTCCTTAAGCATCCCATAATAAATCCTATGCAATCCCAAAATTCTCTTGCCCTGCATCACACAATATTTCCCCCACCCTGGGCAGCAGCCCACCTCTCACTCTGAAACATGGCCTGGAGGCTGCTTCCAGTGGCTGGTGGTGGCAGCTTCACGCTGGGCAGGTGGGCTGAGGCTCTCCTGGGACAGCACTGGGAGGGGCCCAAAGAAGTTAGGGGAATCTGTCATCTGGGTTTCCACCTGCTGCTCTGGCCCAGTACTTCTCTGGGCTTGTGCAGATGGGTTTGTAAAGGGCTGATGGCTCCTGGGATGGAGCCGGGAGTAGCCTAGAAGTGTATTGTTTCAGTACGCCACCACCACTGTTGTCTCTCTGTGCTCCTTGGTGGGTGTTCAGATGGGCTTTATGGCACAACCTAACTTACATATATAGAAATACATATATACACACATGTACAGACAGACACACACACATACATATGCATATGAATACATTTTTCTTAGCCTTTTCATGCACTTTGGAGTTCAGCTGCTGCAAATTCTATAACGCCACACAATACTCATCACATTGCTCGGCCAGAGGTCAGCCCATCCTCCTTGCCCCAAAGGCTGAGAGAAAATACAGGTTTAATGAGGTAGCACACTAACATCCCTCTTGGATGTATCTCCCAATTATTATCAAAGGACATGCCAAAACGGATCACTCTGTTCCCAGATGCCTTAAAGCTTCTTTTTTTCTGCTTGTATATTTCTATACATCACAAAAAGAGGTAGAGATGAAGAATCCTGTAAGGTTTAAAGGAGGACAGAATATTTCCACTGCTAGAAAGACTCTCTAAGCTTAGGGCAAAAGTTTGAAACAAAAATAAACCACGTGATTCATAAAGCATTATGTAAGTTAGAAAGATAAATTGGAGACATGAGGCTGAATAAACATGCATCTCACATCTAAATACGGAATTTTGCACCTTCTCTCCTAGACCATCTAGCATTGGTGTCTGTTTGGGGCAGAATACTGAACAGATGTGATGCTGTGTGGCTAGGCATGCATTAACATAGTAAGGGAACAGAAAAACACAACTTCATTTTTAAAATTTGATAATGAGTTCATCAGTGAACAAAGTTAGGGAATTCTATCTTTTTTAAAAGGGACTTGGAATAAGCATACTGTTTTGAAAAATTGAAAATCTATGTCAAAGTGCTAGGTTTTATGTCGTTTCATTGTTTCATTTTTTGATGACTATTTGCCATTTGATTATATTCTTACATAATTCTGAATCCCTGGCACGCTGTTAAGTTGTCCATTTCTGCAAATGGATGCATATCCATACTGACCCAGAATTGCTGGCAGTCTGCATTGCCTCAGGCTGCTTAGCTTAGTGCTGTTTCTCTCTAATAGCCATTACATGTTTCCACCAGTTGCATGTTTCCAGATTTGCACCTTGTAGTCCAAAATTATGTGAAAAGCAAACTTTAAAGATTGTTTTTGAGGCAGAGATTTTTCTTGTCTCATACTCCCTAACAACTAACATGCTGCCCTACTAGTCAGAAAACAAGTCACCTCCTAGCCTGTTTACAGCCAGTCGTAGTCCCCTGTGGAACCAAGACAAAGGAGTTTTCTTTTCAATACTTCAAGAAAAATATTTCAGAACAAAAGAAAATCACCTGTAGTTACACTGGTGGTTGAAAAGCTGATGGAGAAGTCTTTTCTGACATCTGTTTTGTTAGAAGCTTAAACAATGGATCAAAACCACCTACATCTTTGTACAAAAGATTGGTTTTGCAGCAAGTTTTTTTGTGAATTGTGATTAAAATTCCTCTCTGTTCTCTATAGCATAGACGTAATTTTGTAGCATGCACCCACATACAGCATTTCCTAGAAGAGTCCCTGCAGAGGACACAGTTGCCATAGTAACATTTTTGCATTCTGAAATGCTATCATACTGCATTCTTTTCATCTTAAGCTCTTGTAGACTGCAAATGCCATCTTTCCTCATTCAAGCTGTCACTTAATCTCTCAAGATTTGTTCAAGATTGCTTTCATTTTGTGATGGAATCCCTTAGCATTAAATTATGGGCTGCTCTACTGCTATTGTAACTCAAACAATGGTTGCAAGTGTCAGGTGCTCAGAAGTTGGCTTCAGCTTCATTAGAAACTAATTTTCCCTCAAATACACGTATTTACTGCTGCTGCTGATAAGGGTTCAGAAACATCTTTCTTGATTGTGAAATAAACTTCCAAATAAATTTAAGCAGATCAGATCTGAACTTTCCTACCCCAGAACATCTATAAAGTATGAACAGTGCGGGGGGAGTCTCAAGAGATTTTGAAGTATTTTCGGAGGTTGCTACATTAATCTTCACTTGCTAATCTGCTTTACCAATATAAATACCAATATATTATATTATGTTCATCAATGAAATTGTTTTCAGCAACTATACTAAACTTTGATTCTGTGTTAAGTTGCCATTCTGAGCTCCCTCTGCAGCAGTGGTCACAAAGACTCCAGACAATAACGCAGGCTGCAGCAACACCATAAGCAAACCATCAGACACTGCGAGGGCAGAAATTAGGAGCAAGAGGAATAGCTGAGTGAGAGAATGTTAACAAAATGATTAGAATTAGTTTGGATTAGGTCTGTGCTTTGTGCAGGCTTTCTTCTGCCTGAGGTCCAACAACTGCACACCACCTTGTGCTCCGTGACCTTTTCTGCTGGAACTTTATGTTCTGGCTCTGTCTTCATGTATTAGAGATACAGCTGGCAATTACTAGAGGAAGAAGAATGGTGGTCTTGGGCTTGGTAAGTCAGTGGGGTGGGAAACGATGCATCAGCTGGGACTGCAGGCATGGGATTGTATCTCTGAGGTCACTGGATGCAGAAGCTGCGGTTTTCTTCCAGACTTCTGCAGAATGACCTTATTTCACCAGAGAGGCTGAGCTTATATTGATATCCCAGGATCAGGCTGCCAGTCATGGGAATGGTGGGAAGAGGTCAGGATATAACTGGTCATCTAGCACGAAGAACATGCAGGACAGATATCTGGAAATCATGCGCAAACCTGCCTTCTACTGATGTAAGGCAATATGGGAAGCCATCCCCAGCTGCAGGTGCAGAAAGTGATGCAAACAGTGTGTTCCAGCCAGCTTAAGGTTGGTTCTGAGCTCAAGCCTGCAAGGCTTAAAGGTCATTGTGGTTTTGTCTTGTGGGTGTGTGTGCTCAAATTATAGCAACTGCAGAGAAGCCACACACTGATCTAGTTCTGGCCCATACCAGTCTGCCCGTGTTCATACTACCTGATATACCCTGCAGGTCTGAGCAGTGCTTCCTCAGGAGTCAGAAGCCAGGAGCTGTAAGCTTGGCTAGGAATTTTTTGGTCCCCTTTTTTTGTTTTTGTTTTTTTTTTTTGTTGTTGTTTACAGCTAATCAGTCCATTCAATAATTCTTCCTTTATCCAGCCAAAGTGTGCTGATAAACTCTCACCTAGAGCTTATGGGGAATTTGCACTTACCCAAAAACCAGCAAAACTTGTCACAGAGACCACTGCTTGGTGCACCATTCCAGAATGAGATTTCACTGGAAAAGTTTCATGGTTTTGTGTGGAGGTTAACCATTACTGCCTATGAACATCCTATGCTTCAGGTTCTCATTTAGGATACTCCTGTGATAAGGACGTCTGCATTTTTGGGATCTCTCCCAAGCCTGAATTTTACTTGGAGGGCTTACGGATCTAATGGGAAGTGCCACAGCACTGCCTTCAGCTGCTGTAGTATAACCGCAGGCGGATGACTAGGTTGTTCCCTACCCTCAGGCAGTGGTTCAGATAATCTGTGCTCGATTTTGCACCAGACATTCTTTCTCAATCAACAGATGTACTTTCCTTCCAAAGAGATTTCTGCATGTGAACAACATGCTATATTTCTTCCTCACAAAATTGAATTTACTCACCGTTCTCATAGCAGTTTTGTATTGCAAACACACTGTATTGTATCTCTTCAGGTAATCATAATTATTTGTTTTCAAGGAGTAACTGCAAGCACACCTGAACTATTTCTGCTGCCTATGACCAACTTTTTCCTTTTTTCTTTTTTTTCTTTTTCTTTTTTTTACTATAGCACAAAACTTTTTGTTTGTTTGAACACTAAAAAGATAAAGGAGGAAGGTCTTAAAGATGTTATGGTTAAAACAAAAAGGATTATAAATCAGTGGTCTTCTAAATCAGCTCAGTGCTGTATAGCTCAGCCAGTACGTATATAAAAAACACAGAGCTCCCACAAAGATGTTTAATTTTCACATGTTAGTAGCTTGCTGAAAGCTTAGCAGTTCTTCTGAATGGCTGTTCGATTGAAATCTTTAAAGTTCTCTCCCACAGAACACATGCAGTATTAATCTGGAGTATACTTGTCATACCCCTGGACTTTGTACCATCTACTCAGATTTTTAAATATAGGGTTTTCCCATTATTAATACTGCCTCAAAAGTCTAAGCCACAATACCTAAAAAACCCAAAAAAGTATATTGTGTTCCTCAAAAATTATGTTAAGAATTAAATGCAGATTTTAGTCTTCAAAGGTCATAAGAAAAGTCAGCAACACCAGATAAATTACCTATGCAATAGTATACATTAGATTTTTAATAAATACTGGAGACAAGATTTCCTTTCTTTCTCTCTTCCTTAAATTCTGAGATATTCCCCAAGAAAAAAGAGTGATCCATCAGAATTTTTCATTTCCATGGGCTGGCTCTTGGACACATCAACATGCCAAAGGGCCAGCAGTGTCCAGAAATGGACATCTCAGATTCCAGCCCCTCCATCAATAGAAGCCCTTTGCCTAAAGCTTTGAGAATATCCTTTTATTAGTACTTGCTAAAGAATGGTTGAAAAGACCCTATATTTGGGGGTGTGAGGGGAGCTGAGAAAACTGGACTAAAATCTTCAGTGTCCTTAAAATGTGGTTTTCTCTTGAAAGTTATTTCACTTGCTGAGATGAAAATTATTTCATCAATGAAAGTTATTTTTGCTTATGCAGTGTTTTGATTATTTGTCACTTTTAGAACAGTAATAGTGTCTTATGTTAGTACTAAGGCAAGTGAAAGGGCTTGCAAGTATAGAGTCGCATTTTACTGGTCATGTTGCTGTCCCATATATATGTCAGCAGAAGTTAACCATGATGCTGCTGTGGAAGTTTGGAGCAGTGATAAAAGTCGGAAAAAAATTACTATTATTTTACAAAGAATTTGATCTGGAAAAAAAGTTAAGACCTCACAGTTAAGACCCCTGTAAACAGCAATCTTGAGGACCTGGCTTGCTGCCTGTTTATGTGATGTCCTAATGTTTTTTTCATGGTCCTCTTGTGTCAGCTCCTCTTGATCTGGGAGGATCGAGCACTGAAGACTGCATGCAATTCAGTTTATGCATACAAACCAATTCTAAACAACTTTGTGATAAATAGATGTTCAGCCACACGCAGACACAATCAACCAAAACCCTTCAAAATTGTGCATTTGTTTGCAATAGTCTCTTATAAAATGTTACAACCATTCACCTGACATCAAACAACAGAACCTGAAGGTTTTTCTAATTGAAAAGAGAGAAAGAATCAAAGATACTTTTGGTGCTACACCTAAGAGATCACACAGAATTTTGCAAGCACCAAATGTAATTTAACTTAGGAATTATAGTTTATTAGATGTGTAGCACAACTTTTCATATCACCTTTTTTTGAAAGCAAGCAAACAGCTCTTTTCCACATTATTTTATTATCCATGTGGAGAAATTGTAAAGACTATATATATATATATAAAAGCAATATAAAATTCTCTGCAGTAATACATTATGATTAATACATTTAACTTTCAGCAAAACTAGCAAAATGTACACACCTCTACATTTGGGAAGATATCAAATGGAAAACTGAATAATTTATGGTTATAAATGAATCTTTAACTCATTCCCTGGTTTTCATCATGCAGAAGGACCATGGGAGTATTTCATGACTATGGTGAGATATACAAACATGCATTTTCCTTTCTTATTAAAAAAACAAACAAACAAACAAACAAAAAACCACACAGAAGAAGAAGAAGAAAAAAAGAGGGGGAAAAAAAAAAGAACAAAATAATGCAGGACAGGGCTACTTACCAGAGCTCATCTGACTTTCTAATGAATCTTATCCAGAAATACGAATCAAAGGTAGCAAGTAGAATGTGGAAAAACCTCAAAATCATCCACATATAGGTACTTTTTAAGTTTATTGATTTAGCTGAGGAATACTTCCATTAACATATTCCATACTTCCAACAGAATATAACATTACAACTGTGGTTTAGAGAATCATTAGAAGGATCTGTGTCTTTCAATAAAACAGAGGAAATTGAACAAGACAGTGAGAAATGGCAGATTTTATTACTGTCCAGAGAGAGAATTTATGGTTAACTGAAAAATAATACAAGTCTGTTAGCAAAGCAAGGAGGAGTTGTATCTATAGAATATTTACAATAGATTGATCAGAGTGATGTGCATACAGATGCTACAGGATATAATTGCATAAGAGTGACACATATATGCTCTTCTTGGCAAACCCATTAGTAAAGGGTTTGGATAGATTTAAATACACAATGCAGAATCAGGGTAGAGGAAGAAAGAATAAGGTGATTTGTCTGCATTCGCACATGATGATATGCATTTTTATTGTTGTTTATTTTTAATTACCAGGTTTAAACTTTTCTTATTTGTCCTCTGAGCTTAGCTCACATTTTCAACTTTTCTAACAATCATTAACGTTCAGAATGTAAATTCTAAAATGACAGCTGATAGGCTGGCTATTGTGAAATAAAGCTTCCCTTTAAGAAGTCTTTCTGATGATATTGTGAAAAACCTGTTAAGAAGGTATGATTGGTAACCTAACAGTTATTTCCACTGCTGTGACTTAAAATTTCAAGTAGGTAGCAGAGCCTGCATGCAGGAAAGGCTCCTGGAAACTTGCAGTAAAAAAATAAAAACCCCCAAAACATTAAGTAGGATTAAATTAACATTCTTTTCAAGAAAACCCTGGACATTCTCACCACTAAGTCTTTACCAATTTCAAGCAAAAAATACGTTTTCTATACTACTTCATAAATTTATATTATGTAAACCAATTTTGAAGATAGTCAGGAAATACATTTGATAGCCTTCTGACAGTAGAGAACAAGACATTTCTCTGCACATATTAATGACAAGAATAGACATATCAATGGCTAGTAATTGTCATCTAGGCCATCCAAAATCCAAAAAGTTCTATCTGGCAGCTGAAGGCAGAGCATAATACATGACACCTCACAAAGGAGAAAAGATCATTCCTCTGCTTGCACACCATGCACTCTGCTGTATGTCAAGCAAATACCTTGACAACTGCTAGTTCATAATAATGTTGCACCCCATTGTTTCAGACCAGAGTCTTGATTTAAATAATAAGATCACCTTCTAGGTTAATCTTAAATATGCTTTCCCTGTAGCTTGCTTGCTCGTTTCTACATAATCTACCATCAGGAAGGACTGCTCAACGATAGTTTTTTTCAGCAGGATTTGAAATTTATCAGCTTGCAAGACCCCAGCATCCCAGCAGCAAAAGGATACAGCTGCCTACCAATCCACGCAGACACCAATGTTCTGTTTATACCGGCATACTGTAGGTAACCTTTATTATACCACTAAACAAGTTTCTTTATCCCAGGCTGACAGAAAACTTACAAGGAGGGTCAGAGTTTAGGGAGATGATCAAGATGGCTATTTTGAATACAGTATAACTGTCTTGGCAGAAAGACAGATTCCTTCTGAAATTTCTAAATTCCTCCCTTCCTGGGGGTATCCAATAATAATTAACAAATTTTTTAACCACTTTGCATAATGCTTTTGCTCAATGCCTGTTTTTTCCTACTGACAGCACAGTGCTGTTAGCTTTTTCTTACTATATTTCTTTTCAAAAAATATAATTTGTGTACATGCATTTGTGTTGATAGACAGTGGCTCTGTAACAGGGAACTGATTCCCCCAAAATCAACGGGTAGGATCATACTGGCTGCAGATTTCTGTAGTGAAGATCCATATGCCCAAAATTTACTTAAGAATTGCTATGTTATACTGAGTGTCTAATACAGGATTACCAAAAATGTATACAAACAAATCCACATGCTACATTTGCAAGAAGGGAAATAACGATTCTACAAAGCAGGGAAAAAATCTTCAAATCTTACATCACAATCAATATATACAAACTTGTTGGAAATAATTTTATAGAACATTTTATGTACTTTAGATTTGGAATATTTATGTATTTATGTATATTGGACAGTCCAGTGAAAGCACAGCCTGGTTTTTTTTTTAATTTAAAGATTATTTCTTCACTTTTTCAAGCTTTATTTTGTAATAGTGGTTTTGTACCAGATGTGAGGTTGCTCTGAACATTGAAAAGAAAAGCAAATATAAAAATATGTAAGAGGAATGCTGCACAAGGAGAATACAGAAAACTTTCTGGACACATACCAAGAAAGAAAAAAAGAAAGGGGGGCGGGGGGGACCACAAGCTGTAAAAGAATGACACAAAAAAAAACCCTGTTGCAAAAAACAGAGACTCAGAACTACACATGCTGGATGTCAGTACTATATAAAAAAAAGGAAACCAGAAATCATAAGCATGACACGTATAGTACAACCTAAAATACGCATACTAAATACTCACTTTTCCCATATGGCATGTTTGCCGCTACCAGATGAAATCCTAGTTGATAACTCTGAAGGCTTATTGCATAACAAGAACTGATCTGTTGATGAAAGCCAAGAGAAGATTAAGCAGAGATTTTCAGGGTCAAGCCCTTTTGCATCCACTCAGATTTGTTGTAATTTCAACAGATCTACAGCCGACAGCTATGGCTAAGCTTTAAATATGGTAAGGGATTAGACAAGCCAGTATCCTGTTGGTGTTGCTATATCCAGGTCTCTGTTTGAAGTAGACTCATACTTTCACTGAAATTACAAGATCAAGAACTGTTATTTGTGTAGCTAGCAGATGAGTCTAATCAATTTAAAAAGAAGTTTTTGTCAGTTAGAGCTAATCCATGGATATTCAACTCCCTAGCTAGCAATTCATATGAAATGTCCTTTGCTCTGAGGCAAATCATCATATTTTTATGAAAAAATTTGCAGTAGATTAAATAGAAATGTCTTCCTGATTCTGGCTCTAAAATATATGAAACAACATTTGAATATCTCAAAGGTAAAAATTCACATATATATAAACAAACCATGGAACTGTAGCCATCGATATAATCTTTGTGCAAAAGTGATATTTGCTTTTGCATGTGAAGCTGGGCAAAATGCTTCTTAGTGAGTCATATAGCCAAAAAAAACGGCTTCAGTTTCAAAGCAACCGAAAGTAAATGTAGGTTTTTCTGAATAGTTTCAGCTGTAAAAAAGCCACAGAAAGTCTTGGTAAATACTGAAGATTTTCACACGTTTTTCACAGCCTCCTCCAAGGCATTAAATGAAGAGTTTTATTAACCAAAATTTGCACTGCAAATACAAAATACTAAGCAATTGTCCATGGGAATTTCAACTAATTCCTCACAGCAGTTTAAGTAGAGCAGTTTGCAGGCACAGATTGAGAAGGAATGGAATGGGGCAATATAAAACTTCAGAGGCACATACTGGCATCTACAGTAAAAATGTAACAACCTTCTTAAAGGCGGTTCTAAGCTTCTATTTTACTGCAATGTATACGTACCTACAGAGAACTGATTTTGAGGAAGCAATATATATACACATATGTATCTATATAGCTATATCACCGTATCTCCTTCACACTATTTGAGCAGCCACATTCTTCAGAAGGTATTCTTTTAATTTCAGCTACAAGAGCAATTTACAGTAAAAGTAGGCTGTAATCCTCCTTTCATATCAGCTTTTGCAGGGAGACCACAAGACAGAGCTAACTTGATGGTGTAAGGTTTTCTACATTCTGCTCCTGCCTCCAGTGCCTAAATGTGCTCTTTACCAACCTTTCTGAAAATTATCCACATTTTAGGTACCTCTGGTGATGTTTCCAAATTACTTGGCAGAGATGAAAACCCTAGTGTTATCGAACTTCCTTTGTTTTGCAAAGAGCAGTAATAAAATGAATGCGTTTCATCCAGAAAAGGTATCAGTGTATTTCTTTATTAAAAAGTGGAAGAGTTCATTAAAAGAAATATTCTTTTTTCCGTCCACAATCATTCATTCTGCTTTCAAGATTACTCATCTGCTTGGATAATATTTAACCTTCCAAATTATTACACGTACAAGAGCAACTCACCACTTGTGTGAAGGCATCAAAACTTCACAGCTTTAATACTGAAACAAATTCCCATGGCCCATCTCTCTTTTTACAGTATTCATTTGCTATACAAGCATTTTTATTTTCTTGCACTGAAGTGTAAGCTGTGCGCTACACGGTAAAAACAGGCTGATAACATTTTTTTCTCCTTGCTCTCTACAGTCATTGTTGATATAGAATTTAAGTTACTTAATATCATATTTTCACATGCATAGACATCCGGACAAAAGAATGAAGTCACACTTGAATTCAAGAAAAATCTCAGAACACCACTGTTCTGAAACAGCTGTTACCTAAATCAGTTTAAAACAATTTTCTGTTCTACATGTACTTAAGTATTCTCAAGTGTCTTCACTAGATTTTTATCAACCAAAACCAAGAAATCTTGTCTCATTGAACAGCAGAATAAAATCTTGACCCACTGCAGCCTGGGAGCAGAAAATGTCTGCAAATGGAAATCACAGAGCTCTGGACATCAATTTTGAAGACTCTGTGGTAACAAGAGTAGGCAAAAAATAATAATTTTTATTTTTATAATAAACTTCTATGAAAGTTTTGAGTATCTGTCTTCAAAACAATCCAAACCACTTACAAGGCCCCTCTGGAGATAATTCTAGAGTCCTCAGCTATTGAGAAATAGCTGAGCAACCTTTTGGTACATGAATAAGTGACTGGTATCTCTATCATACAATGAAGAAAGGTACCCTTAAACCATCTGTCACTCTTAATTTTTCCTGCCAATGTACCACTGAAATTAGGAGTTAACATTAGAAAAACTAAAGGCCATTCGCCTGAACGGTGTTACGGTACCAGCTTATAAAAAGTTTTCTGAAAACAGAAGCTGTTGTTTCACAATATGTTGGATACTGGAGATAGTTCTGCAGTAATGGGGGTAGAAAAAATGACTGCCAGTCGTTTCCTGAACCATGCTTTCCCCCTAAGGCATCTTCTATTTAGAGTTAGTTTTATTATTCTTCTTGTTAGACAAATAGTACCACTACAAAAACAAATGTTCACTTACACCAAAATCGCTATGCTGTATCATAATTTTTACGTGGCTCAGTATGTAACCCACCACTGGCTTAGGTTGCTCTCAGAAAGCATATGAGAGCATGGCAAGCACCCAGGGAAACTTTCTTAGGGTTACCTTTCCAACTTCCAACTACTCACAGCTCCAGCTTTTCCTGAAATAGATGAACTCACATCTTTGTGCTAAATAATGTCTGCTAGACTTTCATTAATTTGTCTAATGTATTTTTGTCATCCATAAAATAACCTGTAGTAATGAGTGTCACCTTTTAATTATGCCTTACGAGAATACTGTCTTCCTCTTTTATTTCTCTTACTTGATGATTTTGTTTGGTAACTTCTAGTTTCTGTGTTGTGAAAAGACAGTAATTAATTATTTCTTGCTCTCTTTCTAAATATTGCTAGTAACTCTGCATCTCATACCTGTTCCCAAATAACATCTTTTTCAAGAAGATTTTTAATCCTTTGAAAGACTTGTTAAACAGCAGCCATTACATAGTTTGCTTCAATGCTGTTGCCTTGCTTTTAATTGCTGAAATATTACATTTTCACATAGTGGCAGAGAAAGTTGCACATGGTGTTCAGGATGGGAAACGGAAAACTGTCACACCACATGTCCTACACTTTTTTTAATCATCTGTTGGAATTACAACAATCCATAGTCCGCTGGTGCGAAATGAGCTGTCTCTCCACTCTCACTACTGATGCTGTTTTGTTGAAGGTGTATTACTGGTGCATATTTTCCCTAAGGAGATGAATAAGTGAAGAAGACCAGAATAAGGAAGACACACAGAATTTGCCAAACTTCTCTGAACAGAAATTGCCTTTATAGAATTAGGGTTTATGATTCATGAGACTGTAAAAGCACTAAAATTAGCAGCAGCTGCCAGGGGTAACAGATACTAACCTAAATGGATGGTCTAGTCTTACTGGCATATACTGTTTATGTTCCAGGTTCTTATCCAGGAAGTAAAACGAGAATATAATAGAAAAGAAAGAGGCAAGTGAGTTAGCACAAGTCTGAGTCAATTCAGTACAGCACTATGCAAAACCAGCAAATTCTCTTCCAGATCCCAGATAGTTCAAACATACAGCAGAAACATTTTTCCTTACAACACAGTTGATCTACAACTTTGATATTCAGGGATAATTGATATTTTATCAGTTTCCTTCTTGGAAAGTGGACATGCTTTAAAGGCAAAAGTGATCTCTTGAAGATAGAGGTTTCAACAGGTTCTTTAATAAATACATTCATTTTTCTGAGATGATTTCCCATGCTTGTACCTTCATTCTTTAGAGATTGCTTCTAGCTGTAGAAAAGTAAAATGTAACACAAAAAACTTATTTCTCGTCTTTCGACAGAGGACTGTTTTATCTAGTATGTTGCAGTCAAGAAAGCACTTTCTAATTTAATTGAAGTTTTATCTCAACAGAAAAGGAATGAAGCATTCTTCTCAAAATCCAAAATAATTTATTTTTAATTGCTTTTTTAAAAACAGAAAACTTGTTGCACAGAGTTGACCCACTTGAAAGAAGCTGCTATCTCAGTCTATGGAGATAAGAAGAAGAGTGTCAAAATGAAGACATTTAAGTCAGATGTGAGGAGGTGGTGTTTTGGAATTCACTTACAAAAACCTCAGGAGCTGTTCTGACTGTCCAAGGATTTGCATAGACCTACAAAAGCTCTGTTGGGATAGTCTAGAAAGTTCCTAGAGCTTTAGTGTGTTATTGTTATACCCCAGTTCATCTCTGCATAACTTGTGATTACTTTTCCCTTGGAACATGAAGATTTAAAAATTATTATTATTTATAAAGCATGGTTTAGTTCACAGATGCTTTTTGTTTGGGGTTGGTTGGTTTTTTTTCTTTCCACCAACACCTTTTCTACTAAACCTTTCTATCAAGTTATGGCAAAGAAGTTTGGAAGGCCACAGTAAAGTTAACAATGCTTAGTACAGTGGGCAAGAGAAACTCCTGCATGAAAAGGACTGAAAAAATCAACTGGTATGAAACCATTAACACATACTACATCACAAAAAAATGAAAATGAAACTAAATAGGAAGGCTGCAATTTGTAGTCCAGCCTGGTGTTTACACCACCATTGCGCCTTAACATGACTTCTTGAAAATTCCTTTTTTTACCTCTACCTTTTTCTGACACTGTGTATTTATTGGACTGTTGGCTCTTGTTCATATCTGGTTTGGGACCAGGAACTTTCTTACATTTATACATCATCCAGGATACTGAAACTATCCTTGACAAAAATATCCCAAGACCTGATGAGAGACAGAGCTACTAATGATACCATTCAGGAAGTGTTTTACATTGAACATTTTCTGCATAATTCTACATAAAATAGGATTAATCTTCTGGATTATGTGGTCATTGACTTCAAGGGATATGAATCATTTTATACCATAAAAAAAAGGTAATCTATGCCAAGTTATTAAAGGAACCTTAAATACCCATTTGCACACACATTGCATTACTGAGTCCTTTGCTGACCTGATCACATAGACCATGTGCATGTGCGTATGTGTACATACACATGTACACCTCTGTAGAAATGTGTTTTCATGCATTTTCATCACCTCAAAGATTATTGGAAAGAGTATAATTCTCGTATATTGTTATTAGTCTGCTGCTAAGAAATTCAGATCTCAAAGCCAGGCACAAGAAGAGAGTCAGACCTGCAAGTTCTGTAGGAACATCAGTTCTGCACTTCCCATTATTAGACCATGTCATAATATATACTTGATTACATATGCATATAAATATGTACATTCACTACAAAAATCAGCCAGATTTTCACTTCTTCTTTGGCTCTAAAATGACTGATGATTCCTTGACTTTATATAAAAATGAGAAGTTTATATTACTATTCATAGCAAAGCTACATAAATCATGTGTAATTTTCAGCATTTTCCCCTACAAGGCATGCATCCTCCAATATAAGATGACTTCTACCTCATTTTATCTTTTAGACACTACATACTACAGCTATTTGAATTGATTTTTGTGAGGCAGGAAGCAAGAAAGAACAAATCTCTTTTCTCCATTACAGTTCATCAATTAACTACTAACTCACTGTTACCGTGGTAATTTCTGTGTTACGACCCATCAGTGTTGCCATATTGCTAGTTTGCGTGAAGTGATTGATGATCATCTGCAAATTCACTGTAGTCGTGGACAGTAATATAGCCTGAGGCAAAAACTGTTGATTGAGGCATTTTACACCTTTAGGATATCTGTCTTGTCCATATGTTATTAACTAACTCAGCCATTGTCATCTTCTAAGGCTTCATAAATTTTTATGTTTTATATATACACACCACTCACACACTCATGTATGCTTCCAGCAACACAGAGTGAAACACGCTGCTGAGAGGGCTGATGCTCCAGACAAAAGTTTAACAATTGGTCTAGAGACCACAGATCTGGCTGCGATTTATTACTACAGCACTGCTTCTGACAGATAGAGACTACCTCACTGTATCTAGTACAGGTAGCTGCATCTGCCTGTACCTAGGACAGTCACCTGTTTCCTGTGTTTCATTTGACATGAAGCAGAAAGGCTTCAGGTAGGTAGAAAAGCATTATTAATTCTTGGCTCAGGTCAAATACCATCTGGAGGCTGAAGAAAAAGGAAAAGTTATAGCAAACAACCTTCAAAAGCTTTCTTCTGACATTTCTTATCACTTTCTACCTAGCAATACAAACATTACTCGAACATGTAAGCTGCTCATATAGCTAATGTACTGTCTAATAATAAGGAATTGTAAAGAAAAATTAAGACTTGCATGTGTTCATTAAGTGAGGTAAGATATATGCTGAACTGGAAGAATTTTTGTAACAATATAATGTGTGCACGCATGTGTGTGCATGCACACACACAGAGAATGCTTTGCTGCTGCTGCTGCTGCTTATTTCTTTTCACATTATACCGTTCAGCTCTCACAACATGTATGTTAAAGCAGTGAATTATGTCCACACTCTCAGATGTAATTAAATCATCACCCATTGAATCCTCCTAGAATGTAAGTTCTCTCAGCACTCCCTGCTCTTCCTATCAAGGAACGCAGGTCTTATGAACCTAACAACCTGTTTGCTTGAATTTCAAAATTAGAATAACAAGTATGTGTCCAGGATAAGACATAGCAGTCAGTATGCTCTAGTATGCTATGGATAATCTATAGTAAAGTGAAGGGATTATAGACCCATGGAGGGTATGTTTAGTAAACTCAATCCATTTCAGGAAATTGCAATTTGTTCATCAGTTTGATGAGACAAAAAGAAAGTCTGACACAAACCACGCACAGCCAAAAGTGTATTAAGTACAAAGTTATTTGATACGGAGGTGAGACATTGCCAAAAAGCATTTGTCTTCAGATCATCCCTTGTGAATATTTTTCTAACTCTGCTAATACTTTCTCATAGGGGAGGGTCAATTTTCTTCTGCAGGTGCCACATTATAGCTGTACAATCTTTTGCATTAATTCCCTAGGTGTTTCTACAGAGAAATCAGGACAGACATAGACACCAGGAGAGGTATATTAGAAAGGGTATGCAGTCTCTGGCAGCACATCAGTTATTCAGCTAATAATTAAGACTCAAGAAAGACTTTGGCAAGAAAATTAAGGGTGTTTAGTGGCAAAATTGCAGTGACAGGTTTAGTAGCATTGTAATGATACCTTCCCAAGGAGATTTTTTGCTAATACAGTTGACATTCTCTAACACTATCCATAGATGAAACACATCAAAATGAAGAGAACAATATATGGTGCAGTTTACAAGAGTGAACAATAAGTAAGCATTCTGAAATGGCATAGTGAAGCAAATCAAGAACTGCTGTAGGCTGAAGTTGTACACAACTTTTTGCATGTATAGGCGAGGTAATTGTCTTTTGCTGTGGCCAGTTCTAGGATAGCAAAACACCTCTGCAAGGGGCAGGACAGTTGACAGAGCACCCACCATATGCATCCATTCCTTTTTGATTAGCTTGTTTATGTGTTGTGCTCAGCTGAAGCACTCTCAATCAACATGCTGCAGAGCCTACAGGCACTTAGAGGAATGTAAGTTCACATCCATTACACCTTAGCTTATAGTGCAGTCAGCTTTACAACAGAACCATATGCTCCTGTTTGATGTTGTCAGTTGGCTTTGCCCTGACCAGCTGACTCCAGAAACAACTGAAGAAACTTCTGGACTCCGTAGTAACTCCCTCTGCAAGACTTGTGGCTCTCTCTAAACACAAAGGGCCAAAATTTGAAATTTTTCCATTGTGTTTTGTGGAAAAATATACATCATGCATAGGCAGTGTACCTATCCTGTCTGGTGTGAGCTGGCATGGAACTGAAGGGAGAGGACAGGCACAGAGACAGAAACAATAATGAAGTTGTTCTATTAATAGTGAACTGATAATCAATACTGGAAGTGTCTGAAGCAGTGAAAGCTGAAAAATTAAATGGATTTATGGCAACTGCCCTGCATCATCTAAATTGTTCAGGAGATACGCTGGCTTTCCACTGACAGTAACTATGCTGACATATCAGAAAATGATGTGTAAAAGTAAAGATGACAGCTCTGATGCTTCTTTACTTTTAAAACAAGTTCACTTAGTGAACAATATATAAAATAAAATTTAATCATTCTAAAATCAAATTAAGCACATTTCTCATTTTAGAAGAAATGTCAATCAGTTGTATAGGTAAGAAGTACAATCTAACAAACACTACTTCAGAAGCATGAAAGGTGTTAAATTTATCATATGTAAGATGTATTATGTCTCTTTAAAGGGAAGCAAGCCCTTTAGTAGGTATTTCAACATTTCATTGTTGTTGTAGTTTTCCTACTCACACAGCATAATACAGCACATTGTAACAGAAATATACATATTATAGCACAAGTGTTAGGAATAAATTAATAAAGACATATTTCAAGTGCCAAGGGTGGGGTGAGAACAGATGCATACTAACAGCTAACCTATTTATATCATAGACTACAACAGAGACTGACAAGGTGTTTTTTTCCTGTGATACTTCCATAAAGAAATGCCAGACTAGTACACTGGAAAAAAAAAAAAAATAAAAACCAAAACACAAGACCACAAAAAGCCTAACCAGCAGAGCTCTCCTCTGGAAGATTCCGTAACTCCTAGCAAAATTAATGGTCAGATTCAGAAGGAAATGAACTCTAAATCTGAGCAAGCAGTGGTAAATCTACCTACCTTTCATCTCAGACAAAAGTTCGTGCTTACCTGCCTGTATAATATGGAGGAAAAAATCTAAAATAGTAAAATTTCAAAAATGTTTCAGGTCTGTTCACTGTCTGTATGATATCCAGCACAGATGGGGTTTCCCTCTAGTGCCTGTTCAGCATAGAGGAAGTATGCTCCTTTGGGACACATAAAAATCCTTTCATTCTGTTCTACATTCTTAGCCCTGTCTTTCTAAATATAAACTTGATTTATTGAAAGTAAAACTAGCAGCTATGAGGATTCTGGATTTCATTATATTCAGCAGCTGTGAAGAGGCTCAGATCATTATCTATTCAATTGTTCTTGAAGCCTCAGATATGCAAGGAGACCAAGTCTGAATGCAAACATCCTCAGCTTTGCTTGTTTGTTATCTCTGAATGACAGTCACACTTTAGTTCCCATCTCCTTCTTTCACAAGAAAACCTGATTAGGTGCTTAAATTTCTTATTCAAATGCAAACCTCAGTAGCTCTGAAAAAACGTTATCGCTGAAACCTTTGACAAAAAAACCCCGATTTTCAAGGTATGAAATGCTGGAAAATGGTCACAAAGTAACACTGCCATTCATGGTGACTTACTCAGTGGAATTATTCAAAATGAAAGGTATTTATCCTACGTCTTTCCTACTGGTAATATCTGGTTGCATTTCATTTTGCTGCCACCACTACAGTCAACCCTATGACTAATAAATGTCCCACTCACAACTTGCAACTGGAAGAAAACAACCCCTAATTCAGTGGAACTATGCACAGTAAAAGTAGATTTATTTTTGTGGCCACATCTCTATTACTACTCCAGAAGCTCTACCTCCACACTATCCACTCACAAAGTAGTTCAAATTATGGAGTCAGATTCTTTTTGAGCAATTTTAGGCAAGAAGAGTTCATTATGCTTCCAGCAAACTCAGTGCACAGCTAAATCAAGGTATTTACCAAGCCTTAAAAAACTGCAAATCTTTTGTTACCCTACCATTTTTTTGCAAACTAATAATTCATCCCCTTTTGTGACAGAAACGTGACTCTAAAAAAAAAAAAAAAGAAAAGAAAAAAAAAAGGATTTTATGAGCAATTTCCTTGGATAAACAATGGTATGTGGCTCCAAGGGTCAGCACAGTATGCTCTAAGAAGGTGGCATGAAAAGAGGTAGTTTTGTTTTATAAACAGTGTTGGCAAATTCACTGTTATAATACCATGGTCAATCACAAGGTCTTCTCCAGACAAAGGATCCAGACTTAATACTGGGTGTTCAAGGAAGGATCACAAACGTGAAAATATCTCTGTAAAACTGAGGAATACAGGCAACCCCTGACTTCAGCTGGTGCTTCCAATGTAATCACAGTGATGCACAAGTTACTGAATTATGCCATCTGCTTTATGGACTCTTTTCCTCTATTAATGTTCCCAGCTGATATTATTTAATCGCATTTTCTAACTCCTTAGTAAATGTTTGTTCAGTAAAACATATTATGCTTTAATTGCAAGAGAGTAATTACTTCTCTGGATTTACTTCCTTTTTACTTGATTTAGTACATTAAGCATGCAGTTGTCTAATCCAGTATGCTGTGTGTGGCAAAGTTTTCCAGAATAATGCTATTCTCTTGAACATAAACAGCTTGATGACAACTTTTGCTTCTGAACATCTTCACGAAATGCTATGTGAGCTGATTCATCACTGAAATACTAATGTCTGAAGACAAGTTTCGGTGGCTTAGCATCAAACAGTTCTAACTTTCCCAGCAGTAAAATGGCTTCAGAATACCATGTAAATACCTGTCACAGCTGAATACTGTTTGAAGCAACATGCATTTATGAGGCTTCATTGTAAGACAAATCCAGAAACAGGAAAACAATCAGAATCACACAGAATCATATATATGTGACATATATAAACAGTGCCCTCTACAAAAGATTAGGAAAGGAGACACTAGTATTTTATAACCTAGACTCAGTGAAAAAGCTTGCTGCATAACACTGAGTAAGGTTTTCTTCTTATGAGACCAGTACCAGCTTCTTTTGGATGTTCACTGCAGCTGTTGATTCTTTAAGTACTGGCCTAAACAAAGTAACAGCCACAGGACTTTTCTGTGTAGTAAGATAAAAGAGGTAAATGGTTTTAAATATTTATTTATGCATCGGGTAAAAATTGACCAAAAGTCGATTTTAAAAAGTTGCTTTTCAGAGATTTGCACCACTGCCTGAGAGAGGAAATAACAGAAAGTTGATGCATCTTAACATTTCTATCAAGCCCTTGCTTCTCTCCTAAAAGGTTCAGGTGAACCTGCATTTAAAGAAATGAAGATTTGCTCCTGCAGGGGACTGGAAGAGCTGTTTCTACCACAGAACCAGTGTATAGCCTTAGGCAAGACTGTGCATTTCAGTTTCATTTGCTAAACTAGGATAACATTTATTTTCTTCAGACTTTTTAGCCAGCAATTGTTAATGCACACTTGTTTGTCGCTTAATGTAGAAAGGGCGTTTCTAAAGTGCCATTACTCCCCAGGTTCATAAAACTTAATGGTAGCTTCTCTGAAAGGCCCCAAACTCCATGCTCACAAAAAAGGCAAAGGTAAGGGGTTCCTTTTTTTTTTGCAGTCATTATGGTTAATTACAGCATTTGCCTGCCTGTATTTCTAAAGAACCATTTCCACTGAATAGTAATCCTACCATGAGGAAAAACACATCTCAGTGCTGATGTTGCCCCCTGCTTAACTATTAAACCACAAGCGCCACTTACTGCCCCACAAGCCTACAGATGCACAGAAACCTTCCTCTGGGACAAAGCAGCAGGGTGTGATCTGGCAGATGTCTGACTAGAGGGCAAAAAGGACGTGGCCAAACCATAAAACTTTGTCAAGTGTATTGGCATTTCCATAAAGGTACATGCTGAACTGACCCAAATTGTTTCAACACTGAATTTCTTTCTCTGATATTTTCATTTCTTGAAATAAAACATTTCAGCCTGCTGGTAAGTTCTGGATGAAAGCCAGAATATTAAGGAGTTTCATGATCTGGAAAGAACACGTTTGGACATGTGCTTTTTAGACAAAGCTGCAACTCTTCCACCATGAGGCACGTATTTCCACTCTATTCCATTTTCCAGAACTGGAGGTAAACAAAAACATATTAGAATGATACTTTCAGAGATGGTGTTTCAGCAGCCTCAAACATAAAGCTTTTGTGCAGTCTGACTTCCCAATCATGCATTGTTTTTCTAGCACTTTCGTGTTTGGGTTTTTTTTATCTTGTTGGTCATGAAAAGATGTCTTCTCCCTTTCTTTTTTATCACAAATCAGACCTCCTCAGGGTCTGAGGACTGAGGTTCTCCGTTCTCTAATTACAGCTGAGCTGAATTCAGTTGCGTGGTTTCACAGCTTTCTAAGCAGTTCTGATTTTGTTATGATCAAATAATATGGAATCTATGAAAAGAATAATATGAAAAGAATCCATGAAAAAAAATAATAGAAAAAATATGGTAGGAAATTCAAATCTTAACAAGATGCAATTCAACTGAAATATAGCCAAAGCTTGGTAAAAGTAAGCATCATTCCATGTTTATCAATGTAGTGATGTCTAACATTCAGTTTTCATTTAATCAACTTCCCATTCTTGTTACATCCAATATATATACTTAATTCAGGGAAAATCACAATGTTTTCTTGAATTAATTTATGAGTCTTAAACTCCAAGTTTCTTTCTTGTTTTGATCAGTCTGCCAGGCTTCAAAATACATTTTTGCATAATTTAGCATGCAAAGATCACATTAGAAAAAAAAAAAAACATTTTGTAACTCCTGCCTAGCAATAAAAAGAATTAGATATTTATAAGAACGTGTAAGGACAATGTTAATTTACTCTGTAGTAGATATCGCATTTCCATCACACATATTTTACCTACCATCCAGTCTAACAGATCTTTTAAAAAATTAAGCATGCAACTTTCTTGAGTAAAAAGAAGCAGCAAAGTGATGCACATGCTTGATTATTGACAGTGTTGTATTTTTTATATTCAGATTTTGTTTCATTTAATTTATAATAGGATGAAAATATGAACTACAACAGCAGAATTTCTACTGTACCTGGATTAGAAAACTTAAAGTAACAATAAATATTTAGTTTGTAAGCTTGACCGTACAATTTCTTTTTCTAGACAAGGATCAATAACAAGCAAAAAATATTCATTATCAAATTAATTCCTCCAGTACCAGTTGCCAAAAGGCATTGCAGAAATTATTCACCTGTCTATGTGTAATGAAGACAAAGAGAAGATTTATTTATTCATCTACCATTTCTATTCTCAGTTTCACAACTGTCTTTTGTCAGAAGGACCCATAGCAGCTCAGACCAAAAGTCCATCCCAGCAGTGCAGTCTCCAGCACTAGGTAAGGGCAGACAGTGAACAACAGCAAGGCAGCCAAATGCTGACACTGCCCCTGTGTACACCCGCATTTGCCAGTGATGTACAGCCCAGATATGCTGTGAGCTATGGAAAGTGTCTTTGTGTTCAATAGCTCTGGACACATTTTTCTTCTGTGTGTAGAAGCCTCTTTATATACGTGGATAATTTTAAAAATCTATTAGAGTCATGCATTAGGCTGAAATATCAGAGGACACATCACATCCCCAGTATAAGGCAGATAAGGGAAGAAAATAAAAAGCATTTCTACTTTTCAGGTTTGAATTTAAGTGTCCCTAACATTGTTTTGAAGAAACCAACATCTTGAATGTGACCACTGTGAGAAGTTGTAGGGGTATGCTAGAATTTAAGATCTCTTTTTAAAAACCTTTGAAGTACCAAACCTGGAAACTAACAACATGTTCAACTTTTGAAAAATGGAAGTAATGCAAATGAAGGCAACTACAATAAATATTTTCAATAAATAGATCATGTGTATAGTGGACTACTGCAGAAAATCTTATGCAAATACCACTGCATGTGTGAAAAGGAAAATACAGAAAAAAAAAAGAAAAAGTAAAACCCCAAAACATCCCCTTCCTTAGGCCCAGATAAAGAAGTGCCTTCTATATAAAGAGGGAAAGTTAAAGCAAAGTGACAATATTTTCATCTGATGCTGAACTGAAAAACAAGGCTACGAATTGCTACTTCAGTCTTGTAGAGCTGTCATTCATTTTGTGGACAATCGTAAATCCCCATCAGTCTGTTAGAAACACAAACCTTGATCCGCTACTAAAACAAAGGCTACTTATGAAACATTTTAAATAATATCCATTACAGATTATTTGGTTGCATGTTTGTCTTTTTATCTAATTTAGGTCATGACACAGTACTTTTAAGAACTGCAACAATCTGGGTTTTAGTTGTGAGCTCCTATTTGTAAGTATATGTATATACTATATATATAAGTATAAAGGTGGCAATTTGCTTCTGCAACAAATATGCTCCTGTTTTGCATTTTCAATTACTGTGAGGCATAATCATCACAAGTAAAAGCTAGTATTAGGTTAGAAGCTAGCAAAATGAGGATGGGAAATGTCTTTAAATCCTGTGCCCTTACTCTTGAAATAGCATAGTGAAGGTAGTTAACTTCAAAAGGAATAACATACGGAAGGTAGTTAGTTCACTGCAAGAAGTAATCGGTCTTGCTGGGGAGGGGGGCATGACTTGAGGTTATGTAACTTCCAATTTGATATGAACGGTTGAAAGACCTTGCAACTGGATGTGCATCTGGGTACGAAAACAAAGGTAATAAGAAGTAAGACCAGCACAAACTGATCTTTATGATTGACACAACAAAATCAGGACAAAGGTGAAAAGTGCACTCGGAGGAAGACGACTTACTTCATCACAAAGACCCTCATGTGCAACCCTCAGAGACAAGTGCGCAGACTCGAGGAGGTGGGACCCAAGGAGGAGACCATGTAAATGATTTCTTGGAACTCATTATCCTATCCCCACCTGCTATTGGAAATCTTATGCATCTGGTAATCATCATGTACAAATTATGAAACTGTAGCTGAGAAGCTGTGTAATTTAGGAGGAGTGATCCCCCCTTGCACACGGTGCCATAATAAACATACCTGCTTTACAACTCCTTGTGAGTTGCAGAGTTTGTTTCCCCACGTCACCCTGAGGAAATTAAAGAGTTCTCCACTTCTACCTGTTGGTAAACAGACCAAAAACAGCTGCAAAGGCTACACTGCATGCATGCTCATCTACAGAAGTGCTTAGGAGGAAAAGAACTCATAATTTGCCATGACACAGTTGCTGATGGTCCTTCACACCTTTGGTCCCTTCCTGAGGAAGCTGCCATAAAGTAGAAGGACTGCCCACAACAAAAGAGCTGGGTTAAACCTGCTGTGGCCCGCATCTCCCAATGACCATAGCTGCACTAGTTTGTGGAGCCTTGGGACAGGACTTACACTTCCATCACAGGAAAGCAGCTATGAGAAAAGGTGACTAGACAGTGTGTACCTACATAAGGGTCTCTTCATGTCAGGGGGAACAGACTTTGTCAAAATCTATATCTACAGTCATTGTTCACAGTGTGACTCCCATAAGTCCCTTCAAATTTTCAAATTATTTCCCAAGACAGTATAAAGAACATGAAGATGCATTCTGTGAATTTATTGTTAATGGCAAATATAGCCTTTTATCCAAGGGTCTTATTCCTTACTCTGCCATCTTATATAACATCTCCATCCTCAAAATGCAAAATGTCTACACTTGTCTCCCTTCTTAAGCCATGGTTACACAAAAGCAACACACACCCTGTCCCCCAAATTAGTGGGAATTTGATTGTTCCAGCCAGTTTGAGTAACACTTTGTAGGGTGCAACTGCCATGTAATCCCCCAGAAGATGTCAAGGGTTTCCTTTGCCTGTGTCCACCTCCCAAACATCCTGTTCACTGCCACAAATATTTTTGCTTTGAGAGCATGTCTAGCTTTTACGAGTATCACCAACCTCTACAAGACCAAATATGCTTACGTTTACTTCAGGGAGGAGAAAACAGCCAGGAGGAAGTAACATAAAGCAGGTTGTACTGTTGATACAACAATTTCCGTTTTATTACACATTGAAGTCAATGCATCCTCTGTCAACAGTGTTTCAAGCCACTGTCCTTTAGCTATTTTAAGTGTTTGAAAACAAAAACATTCATGGTGAATCAGCGAGCTCAGTTAAAGGCAAAAAAACTCTCAACTGTGACATTTAAAATGGCAAGCAGCTACAAATTTCTGAAGTTTAGAAGGGAATTTACCTACTCAGTTAAACTGGTAGTCCTTTATAACTGTGTCCATTGTATGTTTGCAATAAATTGTTGAATAAACTGTTGCCTAAACTCCTAAATTAACTATATGCTAAACAAGTATGTGCACAAAGTTTAGGTCAAGATGAGCCACCATTTCAAGTCATCAAAAATGATGAATGAAAGGACTTGTAATCGAGCCCTGAGAAACAAAGAACAGATAACGATAACACCACCGTTTTCTAAATTATGCAGAAAGAAGCCTCCAAGTGAGAAAGTTCTGGCCACAAGAGGAGACACACTGATAAGGTGTTGCAACCCACAGAAAATTAGTTGAAAGTAGAATAAAGGTAATTGTGGTCATGGGAGATGTTGACCTCCAACTCAAATAGCCCCGCTGAGAGAGGGCAGAGCCCGCTCGGGGAGCACAGCTAGTTGGCAAAACCCTTCAGCAGCGCTACCTGAGGCTGCCACTGATTTGCGTCAGAAGTGAGGAACTTGTAACCAGTCCTGTGCGTGAATGAAAACGAATGTGTGACGTACTGTGAATGTGCAAGTTCTCTGCTGTATGTGATGTGTACCCTGGAGTAACTTGGTGTGCGTGTTAGGAGGAAAGATCCCCCGTGCACCCAGCACTGCAATAAAGCAGTGTTGGCTTTCTAAACTGCCACTGGGCTTGGAGAGCTTTCCTGGGTACAATTTTTAGTAACAGTTCTATTATCTGCAATTGACAGTGATGCTTTCAATTACAGCCCTGAGGCTTGCTGTTTTCTTGAGCAGCTCTGTCTTTATCAAATGCCTCAGTAAATCTTACTTTCTATTAAAAAAAAATTTAGGCTGCCCTTGCCCTTCAATCTGTTCTCCATTTTCTTTTCACCCCTCCATGGTTGTCCGGGTTATCAAAAATGATCCTTCTGCATTTTGACCTTACATATTTCTCATACATGTTTTCTTTCACTTCCTTTCAAGTGCTAATCATCTGTTCATCTTCAGTATTTTTTTTGTCTCTGAACACTTTCTTTTTCCATTGTATCATTCATACTTCTACAACAAAATATGGTTTAAAATTAAATACCTCCTGAAGTGCAAAGCTGATGAATGCCTATCAGTAATTTTTAACACTTACCAGGTTTTGATTCTTATGAGAAAAGTTAAAAGTTTTAATCTTCTTCCCATCAAATCAGAGACAAAATTAACAACCACGTTTTCCACTGGACTTTTGAACTACACAGTTCACGTAGAAATTCCAAGTGTTTTTTTCTCCACTTCCTCCACAGTTCATTGCTAAATTTCCCCTAAAATTTCAGCATGTAGTTTCTAATGAGTTCTCATTCCATTATACAAGAATTATATAAATTGAAGAACTAATAAAAAAATGTAGGAGAAATTAGAAACAAGACTGTTATATTAATAGTAGAATGCTATTCAGCACTTTGGATAAAGGAGAGGACTATAACAACAACTTCATTTAGGCAACTACAAGGCTCACTCCTATTGTGTAAATCCTGTTTTTATTAAGCACACCTGCATACTTTGCCTTCACTACCTAGAACATGAACTTTATTTTGGTGACCTATTATTTGCCCAGTCCACTTTGATGCTTCTGCTAAGATTTGGTACATCTTCTAGCAGACATCTGACTTTTACCATAAAACCACTCAGTTGGTTCTGAGATCGGGAAAGGATCATTATGTGTAGGAGCTCATATTCAGCCTGTGCTGAGCTCATGGCCAAAAAAAGTGGCTAAAGCCCTTTATCACTCTTAGTCACGTTGAAATTCTACAAATTATTGTATTTTTCTGTCACATGACTTTTAATGATGTCTTGTTATGTCAAGCAAATCACAGCTGAAATGAAAATCCTTTTAAACTATCATGTTACACAGGTATTGTATATTGTTTTGCTAAGGCAATCTCTGCACCAAAAGCCTGTAGCTCAACAATGTATTAAAATGTATGTTTATAAGAAAGTTCAGATGACTATGACTTGAAGGGTGCACAATTAACTTCTGAGTAGAGGTTCTGCATAATTTGTTCCAGTAGCATTTAATTGGCCAGCAGAGAGCTTGTGGACCTTCAGTTCAGAGCTGAATTCCCCCTAAGCAAAATTATTTTATAAAAGATTCCATGAATACAGGAAAGCTCATCGTGTATTGGGTAAACTGGCTGGATGGCCAATATCTTCCACATTTAGAAGAACAGAGCCTACATAACAGGAACATGAAGGTTTTATTTCTAGCCAAATTTCAGCATATGTAATTGAGCATTATACAAGCTTTCCAAGTCAGCTAACAGCAGGAGCTCCTTTCCATGCCAAAAATGGTTTTCCTTAAAGAAAGTTGCATGCTGTAGTGCATAGAAAGCATGGAAACTAACCAAAGTAGGGTACTTTGAAAGACGTCAGATAAAAAGACCTGGCAGCACTTTGAGAGGAAGCACTGTAAAGAGATGTTCAACTGTTCAACAGACAGTTCAAACGGGATGACTAAGAACGGCAGCATCACTCCTCGTTTTGCCAGCTAGACCCAACTGTATAATTGCTAATGTCATTCACCTAAGACCATAAAAGATTTTCATGTATGAAACATTAACTGTTAAAAACATGCAGAAACCACCCTTATGCTGAACTGTTTATGAAGACATTTCACTAGCTGTGCTAGCAACATGAAATGTAAGTCATGCTTTAGACTTCAGGGGTTTTTTCTTCCTTTTTCTGGATAATTTTTAGAACTACTTTGAAAGGCTTAGAGAAACATTCATTTGTTGTGTACTTATGAACATTTAAACCAGGAATATTTGCTAAAGGTTAGCTGAAGAAATGTCACACTCTGAATGGACAAGACTTTATACCTGACCCTTGAAAATCCACTGTCTGTGAGCAGGAGGCAACTTTCCCTATTATGATATAAAGCTATCTGATAAGAAAGATTTACCAGTTAATATGATATTTAAATTGCAGCCAGGCCCAAAGGCAAGAACTCTACTGAACATTGCACAATCTATATAAGAACAGGTTTGCCCAAAGACTGAATCAAGTGGAGAAGAAATGTGGGTTTCTGCCTGACATATCACACTCTTTCCTCCACCACCCCCTCTAGTTTCGTATAAGGACTCACTCAATCAGATTAAAATATGCATACTTCATGACCCTCATCACTTAACCGAAATATATTCTGTATATCTTAGAAACATGAATATCTAAGTCTGACCAAATAAATGTATTTCAGGTCTAGTAGTAAAAGATTCTCACCCTGAGACTTCACCAGTTCAGGCCTGTCCTTTATCCTCAGCCAAGACAGAACCAATTTATTTAGGGAGGAATTATTTACCTGCCAGGTTTCATAGAAAGTAAAGCTTAAATAAATTCACATACACTGAACTTCAGATAAACCATGGTCTAAAGATACTGTTTGTGTAGTCTGAATAACACAGCTTGTGTTATATTTAGTCATTTGATAACTGATGGTACAAACACTGAAAAAAAATTTCTAATTTTATTATTTATTTTATATTCATCTATATTCTTCATGTATAAATTTAAAGGTCTGAAAATACAATAACCAATGAAAACAACTCCCATTCCTTCTAGGAAAGAAATTACCTCTGAGGAGCTTGAATTCTGTTTTATATCCTTGGGGTTTAAGAGCACTTATGCCACTCTTAAGGTGGCTGCTAGAAATAAACTGAGATTTGACAAGTAGGACAAACATTATAGTGTCTGCCTGACAATTAGTTTGATTATGAAATGAGTCTCTGAGAATTAAGGATCAGCATCACAGCATTGCATATTAGTGGGAAGAGTAGAAGGCATTAACAATATAAAGATGTTGCAACAACTTGCAGACTCCAACCACTGCATGATGGTTTTGAGAAACATTGAACATGGCAGCCACTGGATCAATAAGACACATCTGAAGTCTAATGCAATAATGCCGTGGATTGCAATGCTCTCAAATAGTATCAGTTAGGTAAGGGACATCATGGCAGTGCAATTTTCCATGTAAGGGAATGGTGGGAAAAGGGGAGAAACTGGTAATTTTTATATCTGTAATCCCACATCTGATCTGACTTCACAAAATAATAGACAAACTGTTAAGATGAAACTATTGGACCAATTTAAAAGCAATTTTCTTCTTAATGACAAAAATTAAGAGCCAGGAAATTTGCTGGCTTATGAATTCATGTTCATTTCAGTTTGCATTTTACATTATTTGTCCTCAAAGAAGTTTATACTAGATCAGAAATAGCTTTACATAACTAGTGCCTGTAGTGCATACAGGAATACTTACATGTATTGTCATTAAAAGCACAGAATTCACAAGCCAGAAAGACACATGCTTCTAATTCAGATAATTTTTCACCATATAACATAGTTGGGAAGTTTGTGCTGTGGAACCTAACACCTGGTGCTGGGATCACACAGAGATGGGATGGAAAAAGATTTCTATCCCTTTGGGAAAAATGAGAATTTCACTGAAGATAATTTCACATTAAGAAAGTTTTTCAGATACCCCTGAATGACGGAGTCTCAAATCAAATATGATTTCTTATGGCTATCAAATACCCAGAGTCTCTTCTTGTATACACTTCAATTTGACCATAAGGCAGCAAATGAGACAACACATCACTTGCATTTGCAGGAGAACACCATGTTATTAGTAAAAGAAAAGAAACCAAATTGAGTCATCAGGCTCAGGAGCAATGGATATTACCCTGCCAAGGACCGTGCCAATCTTAATTGCCAATGCCACATGGTTTCCTTGGGAGGCTGTTCAGTAGCTTCAGAAATCTCATTGTCCGAAGCTTGCTGCCAATCAGACCAAATTTTATTTTGCATTTTTATTCCATTATTCATATATATAGTTTTATGCTCTTGTACTATACGGAAGTTTAAGAAAAAAATCCCTTCTGAGCACGTAACTCTGTTAGTAATCACCTGGTTTCAATATCCAACCTGTTTCTAAACATTTTTCACATTGCATTGCACCATTTAAACAAGGGACACATTTAAATCACACATTCAGTTGAGGACTTCAGCTATTTTGGGCTGTTAACCTACTTATTGCAGAATCAGCAGGTCAGCCTGCAGACCCCTAAAAGACCTCTGATATCCCAGTGCTTCCATATTTAGGAAATGCACTGAGAATGAGATTTAGCACTGACTTTGCAGAGTAACAACTGTGTAAAATTATGTATCTCACATTTACTTAATGGATTGTAAACTACTGCACTTTATCAAGGCTGCTGATAAACCCTAGCTGTGTATCAGGAAGCTAGAATATTTAACAGTGGCAGAATTTAAAATTAAGTTACAATTTTCTTTGATAAAATTATTTTTGACCAAAGTTTTTTTCCAATGTGTGCATGAAAAATCTGTCATTTACCACCAATGTGTGCATGAAAAATCTGTCATTTACCACATGTATTAGCCACGTGCATATTCTTTTTTCCTGAAGTGTTCTTTGTTCAGCATCTTCTTTATCTTTTCCAGAGACCATACAGTCTTCTTACACTAAATGTTACAGCAAGCACAGTAGCATGAATATCATTTAGTGTATTTTCAGTGGTACTCAACATGTAAGAAAAATGCAAAGGAAGTAGTTTTCAAGAACATAACACAGAAATGCAAAATGAAAAATTACTGAGTGGGGATCTAGTCTGTTAGATAAATTAGGAATAAATTAGGAATTCTTATGTCTGCAGCACATACAGCTAAACTGTCCCATCAACTCTCTTCTCTATTAAAAAAATGAAACAGCAACTTGTCTCTATGTCCAAAACTTGAATAAGACTAGCCAGAAATAGTTTATATCTCAAACCAAGTCTTGTGTCTTGGGCCTTTCTCCACTTCAGATGCTCTGTCAAAGCATTGATTTGTCTCATCAGTGTAAATATTACCTGAATCTCCCAGCTGTTGCTGCTCTACTGCCAGCATGACACAGCACTGTCAGGACTCAGGTAAGGCTGCCATAGCCCTCCATGCATTTCCATACACGCTGGTTATTAAGTACTTCATATGTTCATAAAATCTCAAGGGAATAAAAAAGTTTAAGATTACCTTGGAAGTTCAGTTATCTAAGATGGTTTTTGACAGGGGTAAAGAAATCAACACATCTGAGAAACGAGGATTGTCTTTTTCATTGGGGCAGGCAGGAAACAGAAAAGTAAAGGAGATGGTGCCTTGAGATTTCCTTTGACACAGTATTGGTGAAATGTGGGCATGCACAGCAAATACTTTTTGTTTAAGAGACATCATTTCTATGTGTCATTTTCTGCTACACAATCATGTGTTCTGATTCCAAAAACTTTTGGAATGTCAGATGTCAGATGGAGAGCCAATGTCTCCTTGCCTGCATGGCAGTACATGTTATCTGGACACTTCCTGTCCACTACACAGGAGCTTTTGTCAATTCAAGATGCACATCTCTGTCTCTAGGCCCATAACACCTTCATTTATTGAAACCCATAGCTGAGAAAAACTGATATTAAAGAACATTTCAGATTAGTGGCACTTTTGTTGATTTATAGTTGCTTCTATTATGACTCATAACTAAAATTGGGTTAAAACTCATTATGCTACTACTTGTACATGCAGACACAAACCCATACTCGTTACAAAACAAGCAATCACTGTTCTTATAAACTACACATGGCATCAGTGAGGGTGGTTGTGACTGTGTATGTACATCACCTTATGCTGAAATAAAGGCAGCATAAGAGAAACTGATCTGAACAATCCCATAGAAGGCAGAAAGTTACCTGCTTTGTGAAAAAACAATCCACTAATAAATTTATAGGTTTTGACTTCCTGCAGTGTAAATAAGAAGAAAGACACTCTACAGGGACTAAGTGTAGCAATTTTTTTTTTTTTTTTTTTTTTTTTTTGAGGAGGAGGAACTGGAACAAAAATCATGAGGAAAACTTTAAGCAAGTTTTAGATTTCTTTCCTCATGTTTTAAAACATAATTTTCTAAATGATAGCATAAATAAGAGCTTTTATTACACAAAGCAGGAAAGCTATGTCAGAACTACAGAAATTTTCAGAACACTTGGACTGTTTAACAAGTTCTGTTATTCATGATTCAAACAGCTGTACAACAGTTAAGTTGCAGGATGCCCTAGCTAAGGAGCCTCCTGCAAGCTTCCTTCAGGTGAGAGAACCCTGGATCTATTACTTGTTTCCCAAGCAGTAACTTCACTTTTCTGAATAATTCATGTTGTGCATTTGTCTTCCAGGTTTCTGTCAGAAATACTAATCACCATGTTATTATAGCGCCAAAAGGGTAATTAAAAATTGATTACTCTAACAGTCAAATTTTCTCCAAAGCAATGCAAAAGATCAAGTCAAGTTCTTGATTTCTTGTTCATGCATTAAAACTGCAGAAATATAAACAAGAGATTGTCATGCATCTATAGCAAATCTTTTAAATATCCTACATGGATCTTTGTTTTCAGTAGAACTGCTGTGCTTAGTCAGTTGGTTAAACAAGGTGTTATTTTGCTATTAAAATCAAGGGAGGAGCTAGCATTTCATTCAAAAAGGCAGTAACAGAGTCTACAGTGCCAGAGTCGTGTGCACCATATAAAATGTCTGCTGAGACAATCATCCAATCTTTTTTATGCTTATGGAAATATCAGTCAGCCATTTGATTAACTGTCAGACACAGTAATCAGTTCCTTAACAGTTTACAAAGAGTTAACTAAGTTACTAACAGCATTCTGTGTTATTTTGGCAACTTTCCCCATTCCCCACCACTGCAGCACTGGCAAAAAAAACCCCAAAAAACCCAAAGCACAGGATAGGGCAGCACTCAGGTGCAGCACAAGGACTCCTCATGTTATACATTTGCTTGTTCTAAGGGTGATAACAAGAAAGAACAAGTATTAGGTAAGAAACAACTTCAGGAATTTTATTTCAGCCACAATGGCTATGGGAGCAAACTTGGAATATGCTTCACTATCTGCAATAATTTTAAAGTAAATAAACTTTAAGTGTATAATGATTTGTTAGTAGACCACAATGAGTGTTTGTAAAATTGCATCAAGATTTAATTTTATAAGCTAAACCTAAAGCTAGATCTGATTTGAGGGATGTGGGGGGTGGTTGGGTGGTGTGGATATTAAATAAACCAAGTATTGTTCTTTTTCCCAATCAGCAGTCTTTGATGTCTGTAGGCATAGGTCAATTAAGAAACTTTCTTACTATACAGAAGCTCACTTTGTGGATGCTATTCAATCACAAAAACATATCATTTTAAAAAATGTGATTGGTGTTGTGAAATTTCAAAACAAAATGTCTTTCACTTGCCTGGCATTTATCTAAATAATATATAACATTGTAATAGATCTTCTGTCAGAAAGCAAATTTATTTAAAGAGTGTTTTTCACTGGGGACAGGGTGAGAACATGGATGTTTACTGCATGTCTACCATTTTTTTTAAGGTTTTAAGGTGGGTGGATAAAGATATGGTACCATTTTCTAACAAGAGTTCTACCTTGAATGTCAAGTTATAAAACAACAGAAGCCAGGACTCAGTTTAGTATCAAGATTCTAAATCTCTTTTGGAAATAATTCTTTAGAAATCTGCAGGACAAAACCCCTCAGGACCACAGAATCCACTTGAATATGTAAAGAAGTGTTATTTACATATCTATTTACAGTTACATGATGTAACACCATTCTGACATAGATTCATAAATTCATATAAAATTGTATTCTTTCTATTAACTCTGTTAATATTAATATTGTCTCTCAGAGTTCTGAAGTCAAATACCTGGGATCACAACAGAAATACCCCAGAGATGTTTTATTTCCATATTACTTCTTCAATTTCATATTCACTCTGACTGACTACAGTAATACTGAAATATGTGAAACAGGAAAAGAAATATATTTTTATCAGCCTAAGAATTTGTTTGGATTTGGGTTGACACATTATTTTAGATGTCTAAGACAAAAATAAAACTAAAATTAAAATCCTGTAACAGAAAATTCTGGCCAGTAAGAGAAGCAAGACTAATACTACTAGCTCAGATCCCTAAAATAGAATCTGACAGATGAAAGACAATTATCATTTATTGATGTGTTGCCAAGTACATTATTATAGTACACAGACATTTTTAAAATCCCTTCAATGACTTGTCCAAAAAACAGTGCGTCACTAGGATACATGACTAAAAAAACCATTGCATTTCCGTTTATTTTCAGAAGTGTGACTATAGTCAGAGGCCTTGCTGTCAATGGTAATTCTAGCATTCATCACTCAGCAGGGCTCCATGTGGTTTGCCATGGCACTGTAGTGAGGCAATACCAATACCTTGTTTCCCTGGTGCTTTGTATTTGCAGTTTAAAAGAAAATACCAGAACTGTCTCCTGTGCAAGCCAGTATTTCATCTATGGTATTTCCAGCTAGGTGACTAGCTTCACAGTTAGTAAGCCAGGTTTACACTGATGTCGACAGGGATTAAAAGTTTACAAGTGAGCGATCATCATGGTCTGTCTTAAGACCATAGCAACTGGAGTGCAAGAGTAGAAAGTCCTTATAAATAAGATTCTGCAAGTACATGCTTGGTGGTCAGCTATTGCCTGAATGGGAGCTGCAACAGGATATAAGTTTAAATAATTACTTAGTAGTAGGTAATAGGATAAAGATATAACCACTAGCTACCTTAGGTAATTATAATACTAAAAAATACACCTCTAGGAGGAGATGTTATATGAAAATGTAGGACCACTTTAGTATAATAAGCTATACAGAAATTAGGACATGCACAAACAATCTTTTAAACAAGTGACCAATCAGCTATTTTAATGTCTTTTTTTTTTCTTTAAACCATTTTGTATAAAAGACACTGATTATTTCCTAAAAAGTCTGCTGGCTGCATCAGATGCCTACCACACAATTCTGCAAAACTGAAATAAAACAAGTATCTTGACTCTGTGTGTGTCGGTTGGCTTATTGCACACCGGGTAAAGAACCCAGGTTTGGAACACAGCCACCACCTGTTTGTACCAATTCCACTGCTTTCTATGTAGCTGCTGCAGCCTATTGATACCCAAGTGGAAAGTGTTCACCAAAAAAGTCACCGGCTAAAGCCATACTTTGGATGATAGAAGGGCACTAAATTTCCATTTTAAGGACTCCATTTGCCGTTAGAGCTGAACTGTTTTAATCTAACAGACCTCATTTTTGATAGTTGTGGTCTGAGGAAGGAAATCTCTTCACTGCTAACTCAAAGACACATCAAGATGTGAATGAACCTTTCACAAAAAGGATGGTATCCTTTCAGTTTTACTACAAAAATTAATACACCCTTAGTGTTTATCTTAAAATGCCTCCCTTAGTTTCAGTCTAAGGCTTTTGTTCCATGCTGTTCTTCTTATTTAAAGACTAGGATTTTTTCCTTACTACAGTAGCGTTTTGTGATCAGCTTACTGCTGCATGAACAACAGTGCCAGTTTTCCTGTTGAAAAACAATTGTGTTTACCCCTTGATATACCAAACAATAGAAGCATAATCAACATAAACACTCCAGTAAATCCAGAGATTTTGGTGGGCTATGCATACTTCAGTGCTTTAACTACTGGCAACCTTTTGCTTCATTGTAGTGGTCATGATGGTGAAACCATGATGGACTAGGAAAGATAAAGTTTGTGGATGTAGACAGAAGTTATTTCTAAGCTGTATACATTCACAGCGCATGCATGTCTCTTCCAGACAAACTCTGTCTACCATTAAGCCCTGTGCTTCCTTTTCCGTGCAAATCCTCTGCACTGCATTCTTGCTTGCAGGAACAATGATATCCTCTTCCTCACGGCTGGGACCACTTCAGCTTAGGAGGAGGTTACAATGTCTACTATTCTTCCATTTTCCCCCATGATTTTTTACCACTGCCTAGGCACTGCACCACAGTTTTCTCCCCACCACCCCCATAGTATTTTGTGGCAAGTTTTCTGCTGTTATTATTCACCTTCTTTGTCAAACACATTTATTTGTAGAACATTTAACCAAATCCTAAAAGAGTGTACTGTTGAGTCACTCAAGATTTTCCTTTCATAGAATAAACACTAATACAATTAAGCTAGCAGGAGCCATAAAGAATAAAAACCAGGAGGAAGATACAGGCAAGAAAGGGGACAAAAAGAAACAATTTGGCATGTTTGATGGTTAATGTTACCATCATCATGTCCTTCCTTAGCCTTATTAGGCATGTTTAAAGAGATACAGTATAAAAATATACAAGTGAAGATAGAGGGAGGCAGAAAAAAGCAAAATAAACCCCTGTGGAACATTCCAGAAAAGATGAATGATCAAGGACCACACAAATTTAAACAGCAATTCTTTATCCTTGTCAGTTCTGAGACAACCAGAAGCCTAACCCAAACATTTCAAACCTAGTCACATGCTGCATGAAAAATAGCTGAGCAGACCCCTCAGGCTTCTGTAAGAAAAACTTTGTCATAAAAATTTCATGTCTTGAATAAAACCCACCATATCCTTCTTCCTTCAACAGCATGCTCAGAAGCAGACTGGGACATAAATACATAAGGCCACAGGAGGAGAGGAGAGGAGAGGGGAGGGGAGGGGAGGGGAGGGGAGGGGAGGGGAGGGGAGGGGAGGGGAGGGGAGGGGAGGGGAGGGGAGGGGAGGGGAGGGGAGGGAGTGGGGACAATTCTAACTCTCCGTGTTGTTTTTTTGCATTTTGCAAGTCACTGGCTTTGTCAGTCAAGTCCATCCAAATGTCCATTCTCTTGTGTTAGATTCAGGAAAGTGATGTAGGCCATGACAGTAAGAAAGTGCATTTTACAAATATCAGGCATCTCCCCTTGAAAGGACTCCATCCCTGAAACTCAGACTTTTGAACACACATACAGCAAAAATCACTGGCATGTCTGGTGTCCAATCTGATGTTCAAAGAGAGAGCACTTCTGTACTTGCAATGATTTAGTGTATTTATAGCTACATATAGTCTCTCTATATATCATTTCCAAACATTGTATTGGTCTGTTCAGTTACTTGAATAAACCCTGTATCACAGGGGAAAAAAATGTTCATGTTGGTAAACCAAATCAGGATGGAAGCAGTTTATTGATTTATTAGCAATGTGTAATTAACTAGCAATGAGTAAGCTACGCATTTTAGATCAGTGCCAGTAATGCAACCCATAAACCACATCAGGCGCCATTTAGACAATGCTGATAAACACCCCCATATCTGACCCCAAATCTCTGACTACCCCTCTGTAACTTATTCCAAGTACAGTCCCTGCAGTCCCCTTCAGGGAAGCCCCAGGCAGAGAGGGGCTCACCCCTCCTGAGATCCCCAGCTGAGCACCCTCCTGGGGTGGAACCACCATGTGAGCTCCCAGCCAGCACCTTGGCATGGGTCCTTCTTGGTCCCCCAGCACTCAGGCAGTGGGAGATGCTGCTCATGGCACCCCTGGGGAGGGTGTGCCGCACCAGCAGGCAGAAGTGGGCATGTACCCAGGTGACTTCGGGTGGCATCACCTTGAGCTTTGACTCTATCTGTTCCCACACCAAGGCCCATTCCACCACTGCAACGTCTTATGCTTCTAGACTTTCTTGTAGGTTGACACCTTCTTTGCTTCAGGAGTCCCTTTTGTCATTCCCCAGGTGCTGTTTAATACAGCCAGCAGTCATAATCTCCAACATGATCCCTTTTGGAGAGACACTCCCTCAGTCTATGTGAGTTAAATACCCCACACTGTCTGTTACTTTTACATTCCTATCTGAGCTGCTGTTGTTACAGAAGCTAGTTTGCCAAATACAGGCCCTGTGAATACTCCACAAGTCTGCAACACAATTTCTGTTCATTTCATACAAGCAAAAATTGGTAGTCTTTCTGGGTCATGGAGTCCAGCCTGTACTCTTTAAGATAGTACATGGCACAATCCTTTCTGTAAACATATCTGAAGCTTGCTCTCAGCAGAAGCTTTGGTGGCATAAGGAACTGCAGACTCTATCCTTCTTTTCATTAATATGTACAACGGTATATACAAGTTTGCTCTTTTTCCTAATGAAAACACAATTGTCCTTTGTAGAATAAAAAGTTGAATGCAACCATTTTGCTTCACTTGGGCATACTTAACACATTTCTAAAATAAGCTGTGACGTGGAATGAAATTCAATTTGCCTTCTGTTTGATCAATGATAATGTTCTTATTAGAAAAGTGAGGGCTAAAAAATGGGAAAGAAGAACTGCCACTTCAGATCTGAGTTCTTGTAGATACTTCTTGCATTCAGTGTTTTAGTTTATGTACATATAAAGAGGCTAAAATACAGACTAGCAATTAGATAAACTGAGACACACTATATTGTTGTTGTGCACATCTGATATGGTAAGCAAAACAGAACTGGAAGCTGGGATTCTGAAGGTCCATCAGGAACATACAGGTCATTGAAACTAGTCTAGCATCAGCACACACTGCCAAGAAAATAAAGAGTTCTCTGGGGCAATGGCATTGTGAGTGTTGTATTCACTATTTTGAGATATTACTTTTCAACTGTTTGTAAATCACTGGATAAGAACAGCAGACCTATTCAGCACTTACTATTGAAAAGCCTTGGCTGAAAAACAGATGAACTAGATAACTGAATCCTCATTGGGTAGGACCAACCAGGCACTTCAGGAGCTCCAGCTGGGTTGAAGCAGGTGCTAAATATAGGTAAAACTTTAATTGGAGTCTTCATATAAAGAATGGTTCTTGGTAAAAGAGGTGTCACAATCATAAGTCTTCTTATGCTGTTAGTATGCATTTGGAACATGCCCACCTGCCTTCCTTTTCTCCTGAGATTTCTAAATGTGTTGAGGCCAAGACCAGCTTCTGAGTAGACAGAGAGTTAGTTGGGAAGGAGAACAAAAGGGGTTTTATTGTAAGCTTTTTTTCTCAATTGCTTTGTACCTCATGGCACGTCACCTCTTGTCCATGTGACAGTATTGCTGTCACAACTCACATCCTTCTAACCCAATCTAACACAATTGGATCAGCCCTTTCTCAAAACTGGTACTCAAAAGAAAGGTCCAACTTTGCTTTGTCAAAAAGAGACAATGGTTTCATTACAATGGCATAGTTAATTGTATATGGGTCATAAACCCTAAAACCCAGCCATTAAATATTAGTCTGTCACTTTTCTGACATAGAAAAGTTAGTTTTAGCTGCATTATTTACTTCTCTTACGTGTAATCAAGACCCATCAGGTTTTGCCTGGACAGTGGAAGGTCTTCTGAATACTGAAGACTATCAATCCTTCTTGCCTTCTACCCACTCTACAATTAATGCAGGACAGTTGCCAAAGCAGATGAAAAGAAATATGTGCATAAAAAGCCTTCAAGGTAAAGTCATTTATGGTTACCCGGCTCATAAAATATCTTTAGCTATGGACACGGCAGCTGTACATGAAAATAACTCTTCTGCTTGATGCTAGCTTTAGTCACAGTCGGAGCAACAGGAAGGTACTAGTAGCATTTTATAGAGTCGCATCACAATAAATATCCAATACAAACTGAAATCAGGTTCTTATTAGTGACATTCATCATGCAGCAGAGGACTGCATGTACTGGCAAGGTTTCTGATGTGGTACTAGGAAGGCTATGGAAGCCATTTCTTGCTATAACGGCAGGTCTGGACTGCACTTGCACAAGGCTGAGAGAACCTTTGTCTTGTGAAATTGCAGATAGCATACTTTGTCTGAATTGAGTAGGTGTAATCTATTGAAGACTTCAAAACTCACCACATTGTGCTAGAAAGCAGTGCATAAAAGAGGGCTGGGTGGAAAGAACCAAGGTCAAGAGATGCGGGTATATTACTGTGGGAATAAGTTCTTAGAACTGCTGAACTTTGTTCAAGTATCACTGACTTAAGGGACCCAGGTGAGCTCTGCACATCAGTCTGGCTTAGCTTTTCCTAAGTGTAAAAGCTCTGCCACAGTTCTACAGCTTTCTCTTTCCTTCACTCCATCCCCACAAAAATAGAGGTTTTCCATGTTTACTGGAGAAAAGTTCTGCAAAACACCTGAGATACCAGTTAACCTTATGCTTTCAGATGCTCAGGCCTGGGTTTAAGGCTGAAAGAGTTCAACACAGATTGACAGTACATGAAAGAAATCAGGTACTCCTCCACTTTGGTTTGGTTAAATACACCAGGGGGAAACAGCCTTCCTTTTCCCTTTCTCTCATGTATCCTGATTTTTGAGCCAGTACAGACATCAGACAGTGAAGACATCAAAAGCAAGCAGCACTCTTACCAGGCTGCAGTTTGTATCTTTTTACATTTAAACAGATAAAAAGAATGGAGCTGGTGTCTGTAGCATATATAACATTTCCCTTTGATCAGTGGATCAAAACTTTTTTCCTGAACAATTATGCTAAACACATCAGGACAGGAAAAGCTCTGCCATCCCACAGAGACGACACATAAGCAGCAGGAATAAGGAGCATTGTTCCCACTGTACTTACATAATACTTAGTTTTCCTCAGAGATGACAAATAAAAGTATCAAGTGCGTCGTTTGGTTTTCTGCATTGTATATGGAGTGTTGAAGAGATATGATTATTTTTTATTTTATTTTATTGCTTCTGTGTGTCCATGAACTGCAGTGTAATTCTCAGCCAATTTTGCTTCAGGTTGTCACCATAAGCGAACATTAGCAATCTGGTGCACACAGGGTGACATGAAAATTTAAATTAGGTATGCCTTGGGAGGCTAAGTTCAAAAGAAGCAAAGCTCTCCCTGGAATTGGTGCAGAGTGCCTAAATTAGGAGTAACTTTCTGGAAGAACATCTGTCACCACAGACAAGGGAATCAAACCTACTTCCCCCATGTGTATGGCTACAGCTCATTGCCAGTTTATTCTGCCTCTCTTTCTTAACTAAAAGTTGTCTGTTGCTAAAAACAAAAGAGCAAAAGCAAAGGAATAATCTCCTGTTTGATACGTTTCTCTAAACTGACAATTCTATCTTTGATTAGTTCATTTCATTGTTAACCAGACCATATATTCTCTACAGTATTTTTGCAGGAGGAAAACTTCACCTTCAAATAGGCCCAGTTTGATAATGCTGATCTCATAGAAGTGAAATCTAGGAGCTGTGTGAAAGGATCTGTGTTCCCAGGATAGCACTACCCCACCCCGACCCAACAACAACCTCCACTACCAGGTTACAAACATTTATACAGTGATGGGAAAGAATACCTGCAGACAGCCAGCTGGTCCAAAAAATCCCACTGCCTTGAGTAGTAAATGCAAAGGGGTTTATTGTAAGAAAAAGACAATGAAAAACACTGAATACATCCTGAGTGGATGATTATCCCAAAAGGTTGAAAAGGGCTCAGTTCTATACTGATCTTGAATAGGCAGGAAGGGTGAAAGAGACCTGCAGCTTTGATTTGTGTGTCTACCCTCTGAAATGATCCATCCTCAGCAATGGCACTGCAGGACACCCACAGTACACAGCCTTGAGCAAGATTATTGCTAAGGAATTGAATTTGACCTCACTGGAACGACAAAAAAGCTCAAAAGCTGTGGTTGACTGTGAACTTGCTGACTCCATGTAAAACATTCTGCAATGAGAACCAAGAATGATTAGCAGGTAGGATCTAACTCCTGGGTCTGCCTGCCTCTAAGGCTAGCTCCTATAAAGCATGCTTACTGCTGCAAATACCATTTTTTCTCATTTCCCCCTTATTTCTCCAGAAGAAAGATAAGTGAAAAAAAACCAACCAAACAAACAAACAAAAAAAACCCCCAACCCCAAAAACCAAAACCCTCAGCAGTTTATAGATTGAAAAAACAACTGCACTCTGCCTGGGACAAGAGTTCACAGTAATGGAAGTCAATCAAGCCTGCATTACAACAGTATAGCTGACCTTGCAGATTGAAGTTCAGCAGCTCCTGTGGGACACCAAACTGTCAGGAACTGCCCCTTTGCATCTGAAAAGTGCCTCAGTCATTGAATGGAATCTGCTTATTTTTGTCTAAATACAGCTATGGTTTATGGCATGGTGTCTCACTAGTATGAAATCCAAGTGACAGCACACACCAAGGAACGCTAAATCATACAAGTTAGATTTTGCCTTCTCTGAGGAAGATTCCAGCCCTTTTCAGTGCTCTAGATAAGATTAGTGCTGTTGCAAACAGGAAAAAATCTAGCTTACTTTTTTTCAGAGATTGTTCCCCTTCAGATAATAGAAGGAGTAACTCAGAGCACAAATAGTACTGCAACTCTAACCTAAAAATTACTGCCAAAACCTGGCAGTGTTCCTTTGCTTTATGGTCATCTCTATAAATAAATTACAATCTGACTGGATAAATACAGCCAGAGCCTCAGTTTGTTTTTCTGTGGAATAGACATAGATACCTCTGTTGCGGAGAAGAGTGGGGATAGCGACAGGAAGATATCTAGGGAGCAAGGACCACTCTCTTGCTTTTCAAGCTAGGATGGGAAAATGGATGTTATTTTTGGAATTCAGAGCACATGTCTATCAATAAAGGATGCTACTTAGCTGCAGGAGGAAACCCATCACAGACTGTTCCAAGGAACAAGTACACAATTGTATCAGAGGGGAGTAACACTTCAGTCAACATCTTTCTTATTGCCTCTTCTGCCCACTCTTACCAGATAGCCCAGATGATTCTGAGGTACTCGGAGCTGCCCCAAAATACCTAATGAAAGAACAGCAGTGAGAAAGCAGTACCTGCAGTGCTACACTGCCTAGCTGTAACAAACACTGACATTTTAATAGCACCTTTTGCAGAGTACGTTATTATTGACTGTTCTAATAGATGGTTAAATTCAAGTGTATGAATTAAATTCCTGTTACTGTTCCAATATTTCAAAGGAGACAACACATTTCTAGCAATGTCTTGTTATTGAAGTTTAGCCTGAAGGAAAAATAAATATTCAGATACGCACTAGATAACAAGCACCACCAAAACTCTTGGGGATTCCTCATTAAATTCATATTCTGATCACAAAAAGAGATAAAGTAAAAGAGACAGCTCTATAGGATTGAGTCTTCACTTTCAGCTGAAGGTTGTCCCTGGAGAAAGGCAGTAGTGGGAAAGAAAGGAAGCAAAAAGTAAGCAAAAAAGGTTACTCGAGAGAGATTTATATGCAGGACCAAATTTAAAAAAAACCCAAATGCTTCCTTTTTTATGGTGTTAGTGCATCAAATTTACATGCCAAACCCAAGGACAGTGCAGCGGGTTGACCCTGACTAGATGCCAGGTGCCCATCAAAGCCAGTCCATCACTGCCCTCCTCAATTGGACAGAGGAGAGAAAATATAACAAAACGGGGCTTGAGACAAGGACAGGGAGACATCACTCAGCAATTACTGTCATGGGCAAAACGGATTTGACTTGAGGAAATTACTGAATTTATTACCAATCAAATCAGAGTAGAATAATGAGAAAATAAAACCAAATCTTAAAACACCTTCCCTCCACCCTTCCCTTCTTCCCAGGCTTAACTTTACTCCTGAATGCGAAAACTTTTTACTAGGAAAAGACTAATTTAATGACACGGTTGCAGCATATTTCAAATGAAAAAGAACATAAAACAACCATAGGCCAGGAAAAAGTGAAGTCCCAAATTCAGATAGGGAATTGTTTTCAGCTTCTCTGGGTATTAATTTAAGTTAGACAAAATGTTACACTTGCACAGAATTGTGACTCAGGATAAAGGGCAAGCTTATGCCCTAAATCACAGCCATCTCTGCATTATAATTGAGATGACTGTATGTGGATAAATCATACACACAACTGGAACAGGGACCTATCATCCAAAAGAAGTCTCACACTTGTGGCATTAAGCTCTGAAAACAGTCTTTACCAGCTGAGCTCTTTTTCATCATCATTCTTTCCTCACCTTATACAGAGCATGTTCCAGTCATCCAGGCAGTTTTGGATTTTCTTGATGAACATCGTATGTTCCAAGAAAAAACATCCCTAAAATATGATGCTTATTATTGATTTACTTGATCAGAATTTCAGCATATTTCAAACTTGCTTCCATAAAGATTAATCCATTTTTTTCAAAGACAAAAGCAAAAATATGTCATGAAGAAGTAAGGCAATTAAAACCACAAACCTGATTCCCATTTCCAATTGTTCTTTATAAACCACAGCACTGAGATGATGCAATGTTAGCCCTGTTGGTGTGGCTCCTTGGCTAATGAGGAATCTGTGCTTATCTACTGCTCTCCTCAGTTCCCTGAAATCAAAGGCAAAGCCCACAGCGATATCGTTGGTGCTAAGACTACTCCTTAGTCTCCATTAAAAAGACCTACTAAAAATAAGTGTAATATTTACATTTGTCTCATTACCCATTACATTTAAATATATATTCAGAGAGATATCAACATTCGGTTCCAGTTTTGATCCCTGAGTCTGCAAAAATTCATTCTCAGCAATCCAGCACTGGAGTTTCTATGAAGTTTCTAATTCCCCTCGTCCACTTACCCTAGACATGAAAATATTCATGATAGGGAATTGCTAAATACATTTCCTAAATTCAAAACTCCTATCTTCTGGAATATTTAGGATCGTAAAATTGATGAGGAAGTAGTAATTCCCGTATTTTTATTCCTTAGCTGTAATTAATTCATTTTTATATAGTTTCCCCAGACCTTTCAGCCTAAATTACGTCCTAGCTTCGAACAAGATGCCATTTGTTTTTCTTGACAAGTGAGCCTGTATCAATTTCTTGCATGTACATAGTGTCAAGAAATACATTCAAATGCCTGATTGTTTCAAAAAGTAATACAATACACCTCAGAGAAGTAGTCTGTGTTTTTAAAAAAGGTCCAAAAATCGGGGTTTGTTTATAGACTTCTATGCCTCAGATTTTAGAAATATGATGAGGTTGGACAACACCATTACAGAATGCTACTGATTTTTTAAAGCATTTCTACATATTTCTCCTTTTAATAGAAAATTATTCAAATATATACTCTGTTCATATCTTGGGGTTTTTTATTAGAAACTTTGGCACATAACTTCACTTAACTGAGTTAATTGCATAGGAAATGGGAATATTACTTCCTATCTGACCATTTCAGAAGAACTATTTTTTGTACCTTTTTTTTTTTTTTTTTAAGTTTTGTGTAAGTAAAAGAAGGCAAAAGCAATATCAGATTATCTTGATCTCAGCTGCAGTCATTGTCCAAGCTTGTCAGGTGCTTTTTGGAAGTAGGTCAGGTAGGTAGAGAATTGCCTTAATATCACTTCCCTGTACTTCCTCCCTTAGACAACAGGTCTATGAATTATTTAGGAAATCTAAAAAGTAGCTACTGTAGACACTGTGCCTTATGCTGACAGATGCAGTTAGCATGCTGGACAGTCAGTTGGGCAACCCTGATTAATGCAGAATCTTGCTTATATATGCATAAATACCCTGCAGCTTACTCTAACTGAAATAGAATAGTTAGCCCACTGAATAAAAATGTGTTAATATTATAACATCTTTCAGGTAAGAAGTGTGTCTTTATGGGAGCTCATATATTTAATAAAACCCGGATGTCATGCCACATGAAAGACACTTTTAACCTTCATGTTTATTATAGATGTCTTTTATGCTTAACATTTCCCCCACTATTATTCCCCTCTTTCCTCCATTACTCTCCCTTTTCTACTCCTCAAATACAATATTCCTAGCATTTCTCTGGGTAGAATCTGTGGCCAACAAACTAACAGACTAACAACACAAACAGATAGTTCAAATGCATTGCTAGTATTGCTACTTATTTCGAGTTCATTTGCTCTGTTTCTTATCTTGCATTCATTGTAACATGGAAACCAAGCAGCCTGAAGAACAAAGGCTCTTTAACACATTACACTCATCCACTACTTTCTCTTCCCTTTCTATTTAAATTTCATTCTCTGTCCTTTAAAAATAACTTTGAAGCAAGCACCTTTGATGCAGATCAAAGTGAAAACGATTGCACAAGTCTCAGAAGCATTTGGTCCCCAGCATTCCTTATTTATTTTTGCAGATTTTTACAGAGCTTAAATCAATAAAGTTTTGCTGAAGCAAGAAGGACTCACGTCTACAGGTATACCAAGAAGAAACAAGCATGCTATACATGCCAATTGGCACAAACCATAATTTCAGAAGTCTCATTTCACACTATGAGGTTTCAATTAATCATCACCATTCAAGCGTTCACTACAATTGTCTTCTGCTTTTTCCAGGGATATGTGTACATACTTCTCTCCTATTATCATTACAGATTTGTTTCCTGAATGATGAAGTTAGTGCAGTTTTCTGGAAGGCTACAATCTCCTTTATATTACCACATATTAATGAAGTGGTTGTCAAAGTTTGAAGTTTGCTGCTGCTTTAAAGGAATCAGTAGATTACACAGTGATGTGAAACAGAATTTAAAGTAGGAAAAAGTGGGGAAGCAAAGATAAGGATGGGAAACCAAGATAATGCAGTACCCTCTTTGGAGAACCTGGTACGGAATGCATGTGTTAAGGGAAATTATATAACATGAGATTTGTTTGGAGGTCCTCAAGGGTACAAGGAGACTTTAAGTCATGGAAGAGACTGAGACTGCATCCTGAAGATGTCCTTATCAAAAAGTCAGCCAGAAATAAAGATCTGGGTGGTACCACAGTGGCCTTGCTTGTTGTTATGATGGTATAGGATATGCAGCACTTACACAGCTGTTGATACTGAAGCAACATTTTACAGTTATTGGCAAACTCTTGGCTCTCATTATGCTCACACAACTCTGTTTAATCCTTCTCACAAGGGAAAGACCTTCCTTTTCATTATGCCCAAAAGGCCTTTTGACGCCTTTTCTCAAGTTGCAGGGTTATCTGAAACCACAGCTTCTGCAAGGTGGTCTTCAGTTCACTCAGATTCCAATAAATTCATTTGCAGAAGCTTCACCTGTTAGCATTGCATGACTTAGAGCATTCAAAGCAAACAGGAAAGAACAAAACAGTTATTTTTAAAGGTAAGGGACGGTGGAACTGCATGCATACCTGCACTCCTTTTCACACCCCAGCAGTGCTGAGAACCCAGGCAGGCATCCGCTGCTTCCCTCCACCTGCTCCCACTCTGCAGCTGAATGTCTGCTGTGACTCAGGTCATTAATTGCAGTGTTTCCACTGACCAGAAATTTCCAGTCTCCCCATCAAGGCTCCTGGGCTGTTTCTTCTTTTTTCAAGAAATGAGATCCAGAGGTGCTCCTTTAATATAAAATTCCTCCATGTCACGGCCATCCTGAACTGGTCTAGCTTACAAATGAACCTTTTCTGGAGTCCTAATTGTACCCAGCATCATGAAACTCACTCTAAGCCAGGCCACTCACTTTTCTCTTTCCCTAGGTCATGAACAGCTTTCATCTTCATAAGCTGTTATTCTAATGATGTAACCTCAGAGTTCATTAACTCATTAATTGTGTTTAATAGGTTTTAACTAGTGTACTTCCTGCACCATTTGTGGTTACAAAAGTGAAAAAAATCAAGTATTTTCCATAATTTCAAAGGTTGATTTTAAAAATGTGGAAATGAGATGACCTCTCAACTTTTTCCCCTCTCAATGTATGTATTTTCAACAAAACATTCGTTTTATTTAGAACCAAATGTCAGAATTCTTGATTTTAATCTGTATTTTGTTGTGCTGTTAGAAAACCAGATTTTTTTTTTCTAGCAAGTTTTATTCCCAGCAGTGTTAGGCTGTCTGTTGAAGCACACAACAGATATGACCCACACAATAGCTGTTCAGCATGAAAACAAAGGCAATAGCTTATAACTTGCCTGATTATGAAAGCACATGGTGTGTCTGGATTAAAATCAAGTTCCACTCTAAAGCTTTGACAAATTATAGCTAAATCCCAAGTTGATAGCTGCATTAAAAGCAAGGTTAGACTTTAACAGTATGTAAACATCAAAAGTTAAAAAGAAAAGTAGTATACAGAAAGCTGAAATTTGAGAGAAACGTGCCACTGTGTTATTTTCTGTTGAAGTCCTTGATCCTAAAGACAAATAGAACTATAGCATACACAAATTCTGCTCAGTATTTGTCACCAACAGCTTCTAATCTAATTGATAGTTTTAAAACACACAGGTCTAAAACATTTTCAGCAGTGTAATCTCTTCCGTTCCATTCTGCCCCTGTGATCAGCAATGCTACAGACAAATGATATGGACATGGATAAGCAGCTAGCTCTGCTCCTTTGCTGCAGAGACTCTTTGCAGCATCAGACTCAACCGAAACTGTGACTTCAAAATCACAATTAAAGCCACATTAACTATAGCTGTTCAAACCACTTTTAAAACTGGTATTTGTCATTAACCTATATCTGTCTTAACTAGGTAAATTGTAAAACCAATCCCTTTTAGTGCAACAGGTACTGAATGCTATCAGAGATGCTCAAAGTTATATGAAATTGGTCTCTCCTACAAGGGTTCAGCCTGTGTCTTGGCCAGCAGCATGAAGGCACAGCATTAAAACAGCATAACTGAGCTTCTTCCAAACTTCAGGGTACAATCCATGTTGGTTCTGAATGCACCTCAATACTGCTTTCCAGGTTTATCTGTTTCTCTTAAACTGATGTAACTGTTCTCAATTTCATACAGTTTTGGTTATAATTTTTTTTTTATCATTCTAAGCATCGCACCTGTAAAGAGACATATATGCTAGTAAAAGAAAGTTTGGGGATATTAGGAAAGGCTGGGGGTTATATCAATTGATTAGTTTCACTGTTTGGGTAATTTATATCCTTCACTTTGCACTGGGAAGTGTTTTATTTCCTAGTGCAGTATTGAGATGTAAACCCATATTTAAGTGCCCTTTGAAATGCCAGATCAAGAGACTGGTTTATGGGGCTTTAGTCTGGTTGCCAGTTTTTTCTGTGCTCTTTTCATAGTAATGCAATTCTGGAAAATATTTAATCTGTCCCTCCAGGATGGCTGGAGTAAACAAAACCCACTGGAAATAATTGGATAGCACCAATGAAAACAAGTCACACACAGAAGTATAACTCCTAGGAGCACAAGAAATACCACGCCAGAACAGGCTGCCACCCATTCTGGAGAATTCAGGGGAGAGCAGCAGTTTTATAAAACAACAAGAGACATACCTGACTGACATTTATTACTGCACTGTCTGGACTTCAGAAAAGGAGGAAAGCCTCATAGAGGTTTTCCTCAGCTCACCATTACTGAAAAAACCCTCACCATTTTGAAACTCAGAAATGGACAGGCCTGTCCTTCTGCCCCTTTTTACACACTCACAGCTTTACAGTATAGGTAACTATATTTCGTCTCTCCTTACACTACAGGTATTTAAAATCGAAAGTTTCATTTGGTCAGTTTCTGGACTTACTGGTTACTCTCTTATTTCAATAAATATTCTATTCCACTTCAGAATTCCCTTTTTAGGAAGATGCTCTCTTCCGCAACAGTCTGTGGAATTCAGTACGCTGCAGCAGTCATTTACCGGACAGAGATTTTTCATTTAATGCATACTAAGAGTAGAATGACTGAGTCTGAAAGTGAAGCTCACTGGCAAGATGTTAATGAAAGAGCAGCTCCAGGGAGGCCAGCAATTTTTTGTATCACAACATTAGTTTATGTGCTTCATTACAAAGCTAGGGGGCTAGTAGCCTCAGGCACTCCGGTCAAAATACAAAAGCTAACATACATGAATTGTTCTCAGTGTTTTCACTTCCATTTCACTGAAAATTCCCCGGTCTGAGTAAAAATCAGAAAGTACAAAAGGCTGTTTCCAAAAAGTAGTATCTTTTCCTGTACCTTTGCTAGTCTGTGCAGAAAATCAGAGAAAATACTTTTATCTCTCAGTGCTAAAGTCTCCCAAAAATTCTTCATGCTTCTAAATTCTGACATAAGTTGAGCTGGTTTCTAATAAACGGACAGTCAGGAGACCAGGACAAGCATCACGCTGCCTTTGATCCTTTTCTCTGATAAAAACGGTAAAGAGTAAAAAAAAGTGTAAGAAGATAGATTTTACTCTTCCTCCTTTTGCTACTACAATAGTGACACCTGCTGTTCTATTCTGCCTTTTAAATTAGAAAAGGCTAAAAACGTGATAGAAGTGGCAGCCTCCGAATACAAGAACATTCACATAATAATTCTAGTTAATCTTTAATAATATTTCTTTGAAATACATTACGCAGTCTGTCTCACACAGACGGCCAAATTTCCAGATGTAGTGGGTTGACCCTGGCTGTACGCCGGGTGCCCACCAAAGCCGCTCTGTCACTGCCCTCCTTGGCTGGACAGGGGAGAGAAAATACAATGGCAAGCTCCTGGGTGGAGATAAGGGCAGGGAGATCACCCAGCAGTTACTGCCAGGGGCAAAACACTCGAGAAAATCCGTTTAATTCACTGCCAATCAAATCAGAGTAGGTTAATGAGAAATAAAAGCAAATCTAAACCCACCTTCCCCCCGCCCCTCCCTTCTTCCTGGGCTCAACTTTACTCTGCAATTCTCTGCCTCCTCCCCTCCAGCAGAGCAGGGGGACCAGTTCATCACACTGTCCCTGCTGCTCCTTCCTCCTCAGGGGGAGGGTCCTCACACTCCTCCCTTGCTCCAGCGTGGGGTCCCACCCACGGGAGGCAGTCCTCCATGAACTGCTCCAGGAGGGTCCCTCCCACGGGGTGCAGCCCTTCAGGCACAGACTGCTCCAGTGTAGGTCCTTAGTGGGGTCACACGTCCTGCCAGCAAGCCTGCTCCAGCCTGGGCTCTCTCCATGGATCCACAGGTCCTGACAGGAGCCTGCTGCAGCACAGGCTTTCCATGGGGTGACAGCTTCCTTTGGGCACATCCACCTGCTGTGGCATGGGATTCTGCATAGACTGCAGGTAGCTATCTGCTCCACTGTGGACCTCCTTGGGCTGCGAGGGAGCAGCCTGCCCCACCATGGTCTTCACCACAGGCTGCAGGGGAGTCTCTGCTTCAGCAGCTGGAGTACCTCCTCCCCTCTTTCTTCACTGACCTTGATGTCTGCAGCATTGTTGCTCTCATATATTCTCATTCCTTTGTTCCACTGAAGTTGCCAGGTTTGGTTTTTTTCCCCCTTGTTGTAAGATATATTATTGTTACAGAAGGGTTAAGGTTTAATCCTAAGAATTTAGAAGTAGTCATGCATTCTAGTTTTGAACAGTCAGCGTTAAGGTACCTTGTTTGTTTGAAACTAATCATGGTATGCTTATAAGCAATAAATTCAGGTTCTAACAAAGGGGTAGCCATGGAGGATGAAGGAAAACTGGCCCAAGGCCAGTGATTCCAGGCCAAGAAAAAGACTGGGATGACCTGGTTAAGGCATATATGGGGACTACAAAGGAGAACTCTAGTAAACTGAACAGAGGAGTGGGCAGATTTGCAGACCATTGAGTCCACTGAAGACCCTCACTCTGGACAATTGGGCATGTGTGAGGGAGGGGGAAAATTTTATAATTAGTTTGGGGTAGTATTATGAATATTTATGCATTTTCCAGGAAATTTGTTGAATGTGTATACATGTACTGCATAAAAAGAGCTACCTGAGAGAAGGAAGCCATGCACGTTAGGTAGAGTGATCCTCCATGCATCCAGAGCTGCAATAAAGAATGCCTGCTTTTTAATGCTACATTGGTGTTAAGGAGTTTCATATTCCCAATTTCGGTGACATTATCAGAGAAGGCCCACCACTGTCATTGATGGGCTCAGCCTTGGCAAGCAGTGGGTCCAGCTCAGAGCCAGCTGGCATTGACTCTGTCAGACATAGGGGATGCTTCTAGCAGAAGCCACTCCAGTAGCCCCCTTGCTACCTAAACCTCGTCACACAAACGCAATACCATCAGGTTTCTATCCAGACTAAGAAATCATTGGGGAAGTTACAATAGCACAGTGTTTTCCCCATCTACCTGTCTGTCCCATGGATTGCTGAAATCTGCACCCTTGGCTACTGCTATATAAATAACGCAGTAGATGCTGTGGTTATAATACACAACTGCTACGATTGTGGCAGATACATACACTGAAATATGGTTAAAATTAATAATACTGTTTCATACAGATCCAATAAATAGTTCAGTTCCTCATCATACTTGCTACAACAGTAACCAAGACTAGGTCCTTAAGCATTTGCATCTTCTGCCTTTTAAACTGAGTTAATATTCCTTTAACAGCCACTTTTATTGGAAAACCCCTAGAGCACTGAATGGTAAAAAAAGTGTATATAAATTTTCTCAGAATGGAGTATTGAATACAGTGAGGTAGTGACCACTTGGGGGTCGGGGTGGGGCGCGGGGAAGGAAATAAAACAAAAGTGCTGAGGGCTATATGAAGCCCAGCCTAATGAACCTCTATATCTAAATAGGGAACCAAAACCCAAGGTCTTTACCAGTTTGACAAAAAAAGCAGCTTTTGGGCCCCACATATGCCACACAATTTTGCATGCTAGCTGTATTTTCAAAGTCTTCATGGCCTGATCACCACTTTTATACATCCCTAAATCAGACATGACAAGTTGGCAGTTCAGGCTATAATGCCGGTTCAATTCATTGGTGCTTTCTACGTACCAATTGCAATATACTGCCACATTCTACACCTAAGTACATTAAGAAAAGATTTAATTGTTTTTACAGAGCAGAATATAAAAACACAGCAGCTCCCAAGGGCAAGATAAATCCTCATCTACTTCTCTCATTTAATAAGAAGCTTCACTTCCAGCCATAATGCGAGTGGGGAAAGAAGCAGACTGTTCTCCAGTGTGGCAGAATATAGTTGGTGCATACATTGTGAGCAGACTGGTAATCTAACAGAAGAGGAAATGTGCGGGCACACATATGCATATTTATGCTGTCAATTGGCTGAAGTGAGAAAAACACCTCACATCCTTAATCAACAGGATAACAAAGGGGAAGAAAGTAATTCCTCCCCTTTCAGTATGGCCCTTCCCAGATCCTGGAGAACTGAAGCTCTACCGAGGAAAAAAAAAAAAAAAACCAAAAAAAAAAAACAAACCCAAACTGACAAAAAAACCAACAAAAAAAACCTAACCACAAATATACAAAAAAATCAGCAACTGTTGCTGAGTTTGAGACGTGCCAAGAGCAGCAGCAGAAGCCTGACTGGGGCTATCATTTTAACGGACCATGGTCTTGAAGTCAGGCAGTTTCAGCAGCATTTAACGATGAAACCGTGCACAATTCACTGCAAAACACATCCTGTAGTCACCTCCATCCCAGGCAAAAGTATATGCCCCCGTACAGCTGAGTCCTGTGCTGACACCCGGTGGCTCTAGGCAAAATAACATCAGGCTCAAAACATGCAGTGCTGGACACCTCACCAGTCCAGCTACTCAAGAAACCCCTCCTCCGGGGTCTCCAGAGCAGCGCCAGGTGTCCACTCTCTCCATCCGGCACTGCACACTGCCTCTCTGCCCAGGGCCAGCCCTAAAACTGGCATAACCCAACCACAGCAAGACTGCTGTCCCAGGCACACCTCCAGGATCAGGCAGAAAAGCCCCTGTGTGGCCTCAGGAGATGGAGAAGTCGCCCAGATGCCTGGAGAGGACATGTCCCACTAGGGGCTACCCTGCGCATCTGGGTCCTTGCCCATGGGTTGAGCAGGGGGTAGAATCATTAGAGCTGATTACTGGCCCACAGGGGCCTGACATAAATCAGCTATCAAAGAGGTCTTGCTTCAACACATAACATCACACTTGTTCACTTCCACACCACCACCATCAAAAATTTTGAATGGGTATATACAACATTTGTGCACAGAGGGCAGTTCTTGCATGTGCAATTAGCTGTCCTTGCACACTCAGCAAAAGGACATGCTGCAGACTCGAGTATGGACATACAAAGTTGAGGTAACCGTTAGCTTATTTTGTAATGTGAGATTACACAAGCGAATGACAGTAAATTGGAAAATGGGTGATTATTCAGGATTTCATGGAATATGATAAAGTTGTTCAGGTAGATATTTGATTCATATAAAGCCCAACACATGTTTTAATACTCATGATGAAGTGAGTGATGTAAGCATTAAACGGATAAGAGACTGGTAAACTTTGATGAGTTGGCAGGGATTCACTAACCTTTGTACAATGCGCTAACATATGTAGAATGTAGGGAAATACCTAGCGGCTACACAATTGTGGTCTGGGAGTTTAGACTAGGAGAAGTAGAACCATAAGGATATGTCATAAATAGCCTTGGACAATGGTGAAACAGGCACTTGCAAAGAAAGGTAGAAGTTTTCTATAACTAGAGAACAGGATGGTGTGTTCCAGAACAATAAAGTAAGAAGCTTTTAAATCTGTAGAAATGAACTGTGCATGCACAAGAGATCCCAGGCTGGAAGTTTATGCAGACAAAGACTTAAAGCCTTCATCAGAAGACCCTCCAAGAAGAACTCTGAGGTGGCAGCACACATGCGTGAGGAGGCAGAAAAATATGTGAAACATTTTAGGGAAGTAGTGTGAATATGTATTACTTTTCTGGGAAATATTATGCATACGTATTAGATTGTAGTACAAAAGTAGTGAGAACTGGATTTGGGTATACTAGTGCATACTAGGAGGAGTGATCCCCTATGCACCTGGCGCTGCAAATAGAGAATAACTGTTTAATAATGACTCTGTCATTATTTTTATCTTGGAATACAGGCTCAACCACATCTAGCCTCCTGCCTTAGCAAGGAGTGCTAAAAAATAAGGGGGCTTGGAAACTCCATTTTTTTATTTCATGAGTTCACTGTTCTCAACACAATACTGAGCAGAATGAATGGCAACAGCTAATAACCTTAATAATGTCCTGAGTTAGCAAAGAATCCAACACTGAAAGGACTAATTCTCAATATTTGGCTATTATTTCAGATATTACTGAAGTCTCACTAACCTAAAAGTGAAAGTTTGTGTTGTATTTTTCCTGAAAATGAATACATTCAATTAGTTGCAATTGTATTTCAGTATCTCTTCTGAATACAGCATAGAGACTGGTAAGGCTTTATCTGAACTGAAGTTTTGCTGCAAGAAAATAAGAAATTCATCACTGGAAAGAAAATCATCAACAGGACTCTAGATATAATGAGAAAGAAAAATAAACCAGACCAAAAACATCACTGAAAGTATTATAACAGTTAATCCTGAATTATTAATGCTGCTTGAATATAAAATTGGATGTTTAGGCATTAATTTTATAATTTTTTAAATTTCATTTTGAAAGTTTGTTTAATAAATACCCAGCTATACAAATATGTCAATTAGCCAATAAACAATTGAGATGTTTTTAAGGATCTCATATAATAGACTCATATTTCATTGAGATGCAAATGATGAACTTAGAACAGATGTTAAAATCCAAGGAAACAAAATTCAGGGACATGCATAGGGCACCTAGATCCTGACAGTGACAGTAATAATACACTGAAATGCATTACTGGAAGATAGGTGTGTACCCAACATCATTTAAAATTACCTTCTGAAGTATTTTTACAGCACATGCATTAATAGTCAAATTTCACCAGAAAATGTAGATGTTCTTTGAGTGAGATTTTTGCCTAAAGTCCCGAATTACCAAATTCTGATTTAGTGTTTGTGTTAAACAAATATGTGCAAAAGTTTAGGTCAAGCTGACCCACCCTCTCAAGTTGTCAAGTGACCTACCCTCTCAAGTCCTCAAAAATGATGAATGAAAGGACTTCTAATCGAGGGAGTCAGTCTTGGGAAACAAAGAAAAGATAATGATAACACTGTTACCTAAGTTATGCAGAAAGAAGCCTCCAAGTGAGAAAGTTCTGGCTGCAAGAGGAGACAGGCTGACAAGGTGTTGCAACCCACAGAAAATTAGTTGAAAGGAGGGCAAAGGTAATTGTGGTCATGGGAGATCATGACCTCCAACTCAAACAGCCTCCCAAAAAGAGGGCAAAACCCTGCTTCAGGAGCACGTGTCGTTGGTAAAAAAATCTTCAGCGGTGCTACCTAATTTTCATTGGTTTGGAGAGTTTCCCTGGTTATAATTTTCGGTAATAAGTTCACAGCTACCTTAAAGATCCATCTTTAGATGGATGTGCTTTTTTTAATAGTGTAAAACATTTATTCTCGAGAGAAGAATGTCCTTTGCCTGCAGAATCTATCCCTATACAAAGAGATACACTGTCCATTTGCATGGGAATAACAAATGCTGAAAACTCATTAAAGTCTTTTTTCTTTGTGAAATGTTGCATCCACTGTGTCTGAACTCTCAGCAAACAAATTGCTTGGCTCTTTGAACTCCTTTTAATTAAGTAGAATTCCCTGTGGTTTGGCACGTACTGAGATAAGCAGAACCCTCCTTTATATACGCTGCTGAATCTCTGGATAGGCTATAAAACCACAAAATGTTTCTGAAGGCAACAGAAAATTCTACAGCTAGAACATAATTTTGCAGGGAATTATATGACACTGATGTTTTTATCCACAGTAAGAGGCAAAGTAATATTTAGTCTCATCTTACAGATAAGTATTTTTAAAACTGCTTCTAGCTGTATTCAGAGGAGTGACATGTTATGGCACAAAACACCATATGAAGTTAGAGAACCAGGAGGCTTGCTCTCATGACATATTCCACCAAGATGTTTGCTACCAAGTCCATCATCCATAGTCATGTGTTATATGTGGTATCTATAGAAAGCTGGCAACACAGAGATCATGGACTTAACAGAACCTATATATATATGGTGTCATATGCAGAGGTAAACATAAATATATTAGTAATTTTGTATCAATGGAGAAAGCTAGGCTGGGCAGAAATGTAATCTGTTAAAAAAAAGTATCTTAAAAACCCAGGGACCCATGTGAAAAGTCATTTGTAAATTGTACAAATTTATATTTGTATTGTACAAATGTCATTTGTATAGCTAATATCTACTGAACGATTTTGAAGGGGGAGACACAACTAGCTCCCAAAACATAGCAGAACCAGCGTATCATCTGTGTCTATACCCAAACACCAAAACAGTATGAACAGTGACTGTTCAGAACCTAGGGCAATAACTTGTAGGTACTGCTGCAAACTTGGAGTCTGCAGCTAGCTACAAGTTAGAACTCTATGCTAATTTTGTTCTTTTCTAATTCTTTCAGTAAAAGCTTGACCTCAAAAGGTTTTCAGAACTGTTATATGAAGTTTTTCTGTCAGCAATGTTCAACCCTATCAGGAGCTGGGAGATAAGGTGAACCAACCAAAGCTGAAAATGTTCTTTCTTTGCATCTCTGTGGAGGCAGGATAGTCAACCATCATGTACAATGACCTTTCAGCAACTTGCCCTTCTGGGCTTAGGGAGCACCTTTGGCAAATCCACACACACAAATTAGCAGTGTGGGGGCTTGCCTTGGACAACACTGAATCTCTATGCTCTGTTAAGCACAAATGAGATTCATAGGATCATTTAGATTGGAAAAGACCTCTGAGATCATCAAGTCCAACCATTAACTCAGGACTGCCAAGTCCATCACTAAACCCTGTCCCTAAGCACCACATCTATGCATTTTTTAAACACCTCCAGAGTTGGTGATTCCATCACCTCCTAAGGCAGCCGGTTACAGTGCTTGACCACCTTTTCAGTGAAGAAATTTTTCCTAAAATACAATTTAAACCTCCCTTGATGCAAGTTGAGGCAATTTCCCCTTGTTCTTTTGCTAGTTATCTGGGAGAACAGACCTACCCCCACCTGCCTACAGCCTCCTTTCAGGTAGCTGCAGAGAGCAGTAAGGTGCCCCCGAGTTTCCTCTTCTCCAGACTAAACAACCTCAGTTCCCTCAGCAGCTCCTCATAGGACTTGTGCTCCAGACCCTTCACCAGCTTCACTGGCCTTCTCTGGACATGCTCCAGCACCTCTATGTCCTTTTTGAAGTGAGTGGACCAAACTGGACACAGTATTTGAGGTGTGGCCTCACCAGTGCTGAGTACAGGGGACAATCACTTCCCTGGTCCTGCTGGCCACACTGTTTTCGGTATGACCAGAATGCTACTGGCCTTCTTGGCAACCTGTGCACACTGCTGCCTTATGTTCAGCTGGCCATTAATCAGCACCCCCAGGTCCTTTCCCACCAGGCAGCTTTCCAGCCACTCTTCCTCAAGCCTGTAGAATTGCGTGGGGTTGTGGTGACCCAAGTGCAGGACCCGGCACCTCTGCTTGTTGACATTAATACAACTGGCCTCAGACCATCAGTCCAGCCTGTCCAAATCCCTCTGCAGAACCTTCCTACCATCAAGATCAACACTCTTCTGCAACTTGGTGTCATCTGAAAACTTACTGAGGGTGCACTCGGTCCTCTCATCCACATTATTGATAAAGATATTAAACAGGACTGGCCTCAATACTGAGCCCTGGGGAACACTGCTTGTGACCTTTGACCAGCTGGATGCACAGCCATTTACTACCACCTGGGCTCAGCCATCCATCCAGCTTTCTACCCAGCAAAGAGTACACCAGTCCAAGCCATGGGCAGCCAGTTTCTCCAGGAGAATGCTGTGGGAGATGGTGTCAAAGGCTGTACTAAGGTCCAGGTAGACAACAGTCACAACCTTCCCCTCATCCACTAGGTGGGTCACCTTGTCATAGAAGGAGATAGGGTTTGTCAAGCAGGACCTGCCTTTCATAAACCCATGCTGGCTGGGCCTGATCCCCTTGTTGTCCTGCACATGCTGGGTGATGACACTCAGGATGATCTGCTCCATGACCTTCTCCAGCACCGAGGTCAGGGTGACAGGCCTGTAGTTTCCTGGATCCTCCTTCCTGCCCTTCTTGTAGACGGCACTTTGTACTGCTCATTCCCATCTACAGTAGTACTGTTTTTGTAAGAAGCAAAGGGAACAAACATCCTACAGGTAGGGGAAAACACTTGGCATAGTACGTGCCAGAGGAAAGAGATTTCTAGGTCTTTGCTCACTCTTTTGCAACTGCACAGGTGTCTCATTGCAACCTCATTGGCAATCACATAGCAAATCTCTCAACTGCAGCAATTTTGAAGGCATCAAAATAAAGGTAAAAATAGAGTTTAGATTTCCCAGCTATTGAACAGTCTTTCAGAAGAGAATGAATAAGGACATTCAGTGTCTGATGGTCAAACACTGTTTCCTGAGAAAGTATTTCCAATGATACAAACATGACTTTCTATTCTCACCACTCCACCAATTTTCTCATGCCAGCGCCAAAACAGTGTACACACAAACCAGAATTTCATCTGCTGTTGAAATGCCAGAAGCTCTGGGGTCCAGAGTAGACTTTTGTAAGCAGAATGAGTGCAATTATATTTTAGTAAGAGCCCTACTCTTGCAGTCCAGCATATCAACGTACTTCTCTCATCTATTTCCATTCTTTTCAGTATGATATATTTAGCCTTTCTCGTTTAGGAATGTTACATGTAACCATTGTTCACCCCCTAGAAAAAATACCCACCTGTCATTTAAACCTAGAGGAACAGGGGTACTTAGGCGTCTACACATTACTAAAATCAATGGCATATACTCCTGTGAGTCTGACTTTCTCATTTCTCCTTTCATCCAAAGCCGAAAATTAACTTGGGTGTAAAGGGATAAAGAGACAACATTTCTGATGTGAATGATGGTGGACGAACTTGGTCTCTGCAGAAATCAGAAGTCTTGGGAACTCAGGGGAGTTTGACAGCCAGGTCAGATCTGGTAGTTACTAACTCTTCTCAGCTTGTCTGCCATACAAAAGCATACTTGATATGGAAAGTATATGAAAAGTTATGCCAGATGTGGATGGACTTATGCTAAGCAACCTACTCACTCTCTTTCTTTCTTGGTATCAGCTCCAGAGGAGACACATTTTTACAAATGAAAACAACTTAATCTAGAAAAAAGTTCTATCAGCAAGATGTATCCATTTTTCTACATATTCTTCACAGGGAAGCCAAGGAGCTGAGTGGCATTTTTACAGCCACCTAGTAGGAATTTAAATATATGCCAGATACTTGACTTCTATCTTCAGGAACCCATTAGGCTAGGATACTTTTTCTGAATCATAGAAAAAGCTTTAAATTACCACACTAAACATCTGACTCTTGGGGAATATCATTGGGGCGTATGAGTTATATCTAAAGGCAGCAATAAGGTTCTAACAAGCAACAAGAAATTACAGTAACAGGGGTGAGTAGTGGCACAGTGTACAACCAGGGCTTCAGTGCTGACCCCTCACACCACAGGTAGAAAACAGACTAGCCTAAGACTTCTGCTTTATGCTCTCCACATTCTTTGTGCTGTTGTACGACATGCAGGCAGTGCATCTCAACTTACTACCCCACAGAAATACTTGGATAATGTGCAGAATAAGAGAGGGAAAGCTACTGAGAAAAGAGAAATGCAAACACCGTGGAAGGCTTCATAGCAGCACCAGGGACAGTATGAGCTCAGACGTCATCTGGAACCTCAGGGTCTGGCGGGAACCACTTAGTGCCTGAGCCATAGCAGCGTGTTGCCTGTAACGCCAGCTCTTCCAAGAACCTTGCTTAAGCCATGGAAAGGTACCCCCACATAAAAAAGACCCCACATCTTCTTTCCTTTGATAAATTAAATGATTAATAAAATAAGGTCATTGACACATTGAGATGACCTAACAACAGTAAGACCAGAAACAAAGAGAAAAATCCCAGATTTTTCTGCTGCAAAAGTTATAGCCATAGGTTTAGAGCAACTCATCAAAAGTAATATTAATGCAACTGAAAGGAAAGACCATACCAAGCCTACCACATGCTCTGTATTTCCCCAGGAAATGTAGGCTGATGTTGATTGTTCTGAGCAAAACTCCAAGTAGATGGAAAAGAAACAACTGAACAGATTTAGAAGACATAAGACAAGAAAACAGCTCCTTGATCCATTGAAGTAAGAGGGGGCATGAATCTTTTATATCTGTAGAAATAAAGAGCTTGTCCAGAGGGCTTACTTCTAAATTAGGCTATGATATCTCATCAAATTATATATCTATTTTCAGACTTTGTGAATCCTCTTCCATGGGGTCACCCACAGCTTGTTGAAGCTAGATCTAGGAAGGACAGCAGCCCTGCCATGTCTCAGCCTCTCTATAGTCATCAGCTGCAGCTGTGGCTGGAAGAGCAATGCACAGTACTGATAGTCAATTTCTCTCTTTTCTCCACATCAGAAATGTAATGTTACCAGGTTTCTTTCTAAGTGTTTCATTTTTTTACAAACTATGAAAGTGCTGGTGAACAGCAAAATATTGAATTGCTTATTTCAGTTGTTTTCCCCTACATAGACCTTCCCATTAGTATCTCCTGCAGAAATGTCCATTTCAGTTAGTTTCCTAGGGTTTTGTCAGAAAAAAATGTAAGCAGAATACTTTTTAAACAAGTTAAAATTAATTGCTTAGGACTTCAAGCTGTTCCCTATAGAAGCTGAAACTTGTACACGGCTGTCAAGCTCTTCTTTTCCTGATTTCACAGAGAATCTTCTTTGTGTCTCTCCAGTCTTGATGCCGATTAGTTCTCCCTTACAGACATTTTTACACAGAAGCTCCATATTTCTTCTGGATTCCTTCCACACAGCCATAGTATCTGGCAAAGTGGTGATCAACCCTTCTTTCACCTGACTCTCATGAACTTCCGTTAAGAAGTATAAGGTAGTTAGCCAAAATGGCCTTTGCTTGCTCAATCAGCTACCTACCAAAGAGTCTTACATCAGCAGTAGGGCATCAAGTGATTTGTCAAGTATTATTCTGCTGTGTGGTCTACATCAACAGCAAAGGAATATACAAAGTTAACCATCAGTTCTGTAACAGACACTTCTGCAGTGGGGCCTCTATGCCTTAGGAGTGAAAAATATTTAAAACACTTTTCAGCTAGCTAGGGAAAAATCATGCCCATAATACAAAGAATAAAACAGAATTCATGACAACTTTCCAACGTACAATGAAGAACTGACTAGAACAAGGATACTTTCAAAATACTGTTTTTATAAAAGCTGCAAAAGGAATTAAGATGTACCGCAAGAAGGGGGATGGATGAGATTTTTTAGAGCATTGAACTAGATGTTCAACATTGAAACACCAACACAATATAGATGTTTTCAGTCAACCAATACACAGGAATATTGCAGGCTTTAAAAAGGCATTTCTGGAAGAATCGATAGAGATGTCAAATAGCTAAGCTATAGTGGAAACTCAGAATAGAGCGATCTGAAAGCAAAGTGGCTGGAAAATACTGTGCTGAGCAGACACTGTGTTTCCTGACTTCATGTTCTCACAACAGTTCTGCTGTAGTGCCTGGCAGTACCTAGAAATGTAATTACTGCTGGGAAGACAACTTTTTTTTCTGGGAACCTGAATCACACACTTTTCAGTCAGCACTGTTTCAGAGAGCAGCCTGAGAAAAAAAAAAAAAACAACAACCAACTGCTGAGATATTATCAGCTGAGAAACAGTGATCCTACTAGAGCACTGGTGCAGTTATTACAGCTTCTGGAAACAGGGAAAGAGAGTGGATGTCTTCTGGAAGCCATGTGAGACAGGCTCAGCTCTGCTGCTACATTATTACTAGGAAGCATTTCCTGTAAACTGTGCATTCAGATTAATAAGAAAGTTCTAATCAACAAAACTACTAATTATGTACCATTTATGTTTTGGGTTTGGTAGCAGGGACCCAATATCTTCAGGGATTTGTCACTGGTGATGAGACCCACCCTCCCATGCATTCCCTCATTCTTATCCAATCTTTAGAGAACTATTTGCTATGGGCTTCTAAAACATCTATGTGCCATGAATGACTTCACTGCAGATTATACCCTAACTACTAGGCATCTGTAGCATGAGATGCACTATAACAAATGACAACATTGGTTTTTTGGGGGGGATGAATATCCTTTCCTTTCCTACATACATTTTTCAGGCACACCAAAATCTTGGTAGTGGCCTTATCCTTTCCAATTTATACCTCAGAGCAACGGCAACAGAAAGTGCATGTACAAAATGCACAAGGATGCTGTGTTATTATCAGTGTCATGCCTAGATGTTTGATTTTCTTCTGGCTACCCACTTATCTCCATCATTTGCTATTCCTTAAACTAAATGACTACTTGGTTTGTGACCTTGGAAAGCATTTGCCTCCAACTCAACTGTTAACCAGAAAAAAACAGTAACAGGGTTCAACCCTTAAAGATGCTGACACAATCATTACAGAGAGTAAGATTGCTCATCAGAGGCTTCAATTTCTTTAGACATGATGGGGCTAAGGAATAACAGACAGCTGCTCATGCCATGGTAGAAGGCCATCTTGATGTAAGGTTTACTTTCTCCTTCTCTTTTGATCAAATATCCAAAGAAAATCGGTGCTGGAGTACTCAGCCACAAAGAAAACCACAGAAGAAATTTGTCTTAATCCCAGAACCAATCAAAATCCCAGTGAAGCCGTAGCCGTGGCGATCATAACCAGCATTCTGCCACTAGATGGCACAAAAGCTCAACTGGTAACCCACGCCGCTCTCGCGCTATGAGCGCGAGGCGGCCCACATCGCCAATAAAATGCAGCGCTCTTTTTTAATGCATTTTTCTCTGTGTGCATACTCGCAGGACGCTAATTTCTCCCATGCTGTTTACTCTGAGTTCAGATGGATGAATGATGAGTATTCATTTATAGTGACTTCTTACTTAAATTTCTGAAAAGGTCCCTGCCAGTGGCAAAGAGACCAAGGAAGCTGAAAGAAACCAACAGCAGTGAGATATAGTGGACTGTTTCACAGAACAGCTAGAAAATTGCAGTAGCCACCAGTTTATTTTAAATCTGGATGAAGGCAGTGTCTCCACTGTTAAATCACTTAGGGAAAGACTGTCATATTATATTTGTGTACCAGTATTGTGACAGTTTACAGGTAATACAAAGTCCCGTTGTCCAGATTTACCAAAATGTTTGATCTGATACAAGCAGAAATGAGACTTAGAAAGTAGGATGCCTTTGAATTCACCACAGGTAATATATATAACTACACACAGAAATAACCAGAAAGCTTATCTCACAAACTTATGCACCTCTTCTCATTCTAGTCTCTGGATTTGCTCGCTTCTCATGGTGTGGGTAGTAGACTGCTAAACTTTCCAAATGCAGAAGCCTGCTTCTCCCACAGTGCCTGCCATAGCTGAGCCCTGTGTCAGTAACAATAAAAGCCACTGCCAAAGACATTCCCAGACCAGATTTCTCCAGTTCTTTACAAGCTGACCCCTTCAGCACAGAATGCAAAAAGCCTTCAGCAAGATCCAAAGCAGGTTGCCTTGATATCACAGTAAACAAACATGAAGTCTAGGAATACAGTGATCATAAAAATAATAGGGCACAATCCTGGAAAGTCTTCTCCCTAGGCTAGTGGTAAATGATGGAGGAAAGGGGATGGGACATTCACAAACTAGCTGTCCCAGGGGACCTAACACCAAAAAGCTGCAGCCACAGAGGCCTCCAAGACACTTTGTTCTCATTTTGTCAAACATTCCTAATAGCGAAGTCTAAGCATTAGCAAATGTTTATGTTAAGAGACATAATGCTCACATCTGTGGCTAGTGGCGAAGAATGTTATGTTCTTTCTGAAATACCGCTCTTTTATCAAATCAAATGTCTCACAGAGCCAGACACACCGCGGATTTTGCGGGGCGCTTCATGAGGGCAAGCAGATACAGAAGTCCCTAAGTTATTCACCTGCACAGCCACCCGCCAGCACTGCTCCCCGGTCCCAGCTCCCGGTCCCGGCGGCCAGCCCACGGACCCCGCCGGGCTGCAGGCTCAGCCCAGGCTGTCCCGGCTCCCTCGCTGCCTGGGGAAGGAGCCAGCAGGTGGAGACACCCCACCACAGGCGGAGACCCAAGGCCCTTGCTGGAGCTGGGCAGCTGCAGCGCGGCGGCATCGGCAGGGCTTTGACCAGGCACAGCGATACGCTTGGGAGTCAGGTGAAGGGGAAGGGACATACACACAGGCGGACACAGATAATATTTAGACATTCAGAAACAATTCAAAGCCAATAAAATATGCTTGAACTGAGAAAATTATTCAGAATTCTCAATTTGTTCTGCAGTTTTCACTGCCTTTCTGTTTGTGAAAAAGGTTCAGAGAACCAGTTAGTTACATCTTTCATGTATATGATTATATACATAAAAGTCATATAAATTACTACGAATACTGAAAGGATTCACACGAAGTGGTGGATTTTTCTTTGTATCAATTGATTAAGAAGTTCTATAAATTACAATCTGAAATTTGAATTATAAATTCCACAACTAATCAACAAATTGAAATCTGCTTAATTTCAAATTTGCTTTGAAGCTTTGAAATCTGCTTTTGGTGATTTAAATTTAATTTTGCATAAACATTTCTTCTAAAAAAGCATCTTTTCTTCAACATATACATTGCAAATGAACCCAGAGATGAGCAAACACAGACAATCAAGATCCCATCTCATGCATTTTCCTTCCACCTTGAACACAAAGCATGCCTGAATCCACCAGTCAATAAGGTGGATGTATCTGTGCACACTAATCTTAAGGGCAACCTGAAAGAGCAGTACAAAACTCTTTCTCTCTGCAGATTTTGGACAGGCTTTACGTAAAAATAATTTTTCTGTAACAATACATTTTGCTTCTAACAGACTTACTCCTCTCAGTTTGGCTCACAAAGCATGGTCTTTATAACTTTAGTGATATACTGCAGTGGGGATCATTAGGTGGGGCAAGAGGAAACCCAGTGAGGGACACTACTGGATAGGCTGACAACATCCAAGGGGTGGAAGGGAAGCGGGCAAAGTTGATGAATGCACCAAAGGAAGGTGTCCCAGGTACCAAAACCCTTTACTGCAGCCACGTCAGCCAGGCAAGGCTGTCATTAGGGATTCACAGGTGAAAACATGGACTGGCCAGTGCAGCCACCCTGCACCCACCAGCACAAAGCCATGCTACCCTGCCACTCTGCATTAACGGGAAAGCAGCTGGTAGAGCTTAAGAGCATCAGGAACCAGCACTACCTTTTGCTGATATATGCACCTTAAACAATGATCCTGCCTTTTATGCCCAGCAGATTGCCTTCAGGCATCACCATCACCAGTTTGCTTTATGCTGGGGAAAGAGCTTCCAGAAGGTTTTGGAAAGGGAACTGGAGTCCTGGATTATACTCTGGCTATGTCTGCTAAAAAGGCCAAACTGCCCAAACTCAAAATTATTCCCCAAATTACCATCAGACCCTACTCACTGGTATGCAGGGGGATAAAACATTGATTTTATATTATTTTTTACTGACTGCTGCCTTAAAATGCGTAGATATATATAAACTGTCAAACTGTTGGTAGCCTGCAATACAAGTCCTAGCATAAGCATAAGTACACTGTCCTCTGAAACATTTTCTGCTAGACATTCATCTACATTTGTTTACCTTTCTCTACTTTAGTATTATTTCTCTGCATTGTAGTCATGCTGTTCAGTTACATATTGTAGCTAGAAGACTTAAAAGAAATGGAGGAGACAAAAGCATCTCAGATGGAGGAGCCAAGCCCATTAAAAGCATTTTTCGAAGACATCTGCATGATACTGATCAGTGTGGGGTTAGCTGGGCAGAAAACACCTTTCCTGGAGGGATTTCAAAATTCACTTAAAAAGCCCCAACCAATAAGAAGTGTGAAACAAACAGGTAATTGTCCAGGAACTTCAGCATTTTCTCCCAGCAGTAACTGGAAGAGAGAAAATTATGTTACCAAAATCTACAATTCATCAGTAGAAATCTGTGCATGAGTCAAATGCTCACAGCTCCTTATCAAAAGATTTTACATCACTTGTTTGCAGAATAATAAAGCTATGCAGAAGTCAAAAGATTAACTTTCTTTTCTTATCAGGCAAATTTTTGCTGTCAATTATACTAGCATGAATGAAAGTAAAATTGCTGCCCTTTTAGAAGTTATGCCACATTTGTCATGGTGAAGCTCCTATAGTGGCTTTTCATTAGCACTGTTGATTCCATAATGAACCAAATTTCTGCAAATTCAGCCAATTCCACTAGGTCTTGTAACAGAGGCATATTCAATGCCTGTGAGTTTTGCAAAATGAAAGTCCAAAACAGAGGAAAGAGGGAAGAATTTTCTTTAGTCAAGGAAAGTGCAGCTGGCAGACGCAGGGGAGAGGCCCTGAATTATTCCTGTTCATTTTGAGGATGGTTTCCTTGGCTACTTAAAAGAATGCAACTACTCTTCTGGGCACATGAAAGCAGCAAAGTGCCACTCCCGTTAGGAACCAAGCTCTTCCACCAACTGAAAACAAAATAGTGTCCACTGAACAACTGAAACACTGCTGCTCGTTTGAAATATCAAACTTTCCTTAACATTAAACCAAAGCATACAGTGAGGTAATCCTCTTGCGTTCCCCAAAGACATCTAAGATGGTGTTCACATGAACTCCTCAAAAATGTCTAACGTTATTTGCAAGCAAATACTTCCACCAAATATGTGATCTACTTGGTTTAGGTGATCTGGATTGCCCTGCCTCCCTGTGCAGTTCCCAGCAGTTACCTGATGGTGATCAAAGTGAAGCTTGCAAATGTTCATTGTTCAGTTCACTGGCTGCTGCCTTTTCTAGACCATTCTGCATCTTTTGTTTATTCAGTACCGCTTGCAGGAGGCAGAAAGGCACAAGTCTTCAACAATGGGAGAAAGGGAGGACTGTAGTACAAAGCTACAGCCACACACATGCACTGTAGCCTTGTACTACAGAACGTGTGTGTCGATTGTGCACTGGCTGCAGCGCAACAGGCCCAGCTTTTATCTTTCTGCAGGAGCCATGAGTAATGTTGCTTCATCACAGATCAGAACATGCAAACTGCTTTGCCCTATGGATTAAAACAGCAGAAAGGTTGAAATTATGTTACCAGTCACTCAGGTACAACTGGCTACAGCTGTGGGTCCTGACTCCCAAGGCTCTTACAAGCCCACTCCTACCTTGCTATCATACATGCTTTTAAGGCCCCAGTTGCTTGGCCATTTCTGAACAATATAATTAGATTCATTACCCTAGTCCTCTGCATCACTTCTAAATCGATGTATACCTGTTTACCTGCACAGAAGTAGAGCCCACTTGTACAAAATGCATGGGGATTGTTTTATCAGTTTCACTTTGAAACATACTGCATGTACTCTATCCACATCCACAAAGAAGAAAAGCAATGCAACTTGCAGCCCAGACTCACAGGTTTGCACTGACTTAACTATCTCCATTTAGAAATAAACTTAGCTGAGTCTGTGCAGGTGTCAGGTTTGTCTTGCAGTTACACTGGGATATAAAATAGTTATGCATCAGAAAAACATATGTCCAGGACTAAGTTTTTTACAATTTGTGTAGAGAACAATAGTGAGCTCCGACATGAGATGATACATAAATATTCCAGACGCAAGCACTTAGGTAGCAAAAATATCTCTGTGGAAAGGAATTCCAAGCATAAATGGGCTGACCATCTTGCAGCCTGAAGCATGCACTAATTTTGCAGGTTCATGTCTCACTGCAGTTTGAGCAGTGAGAGGAGAGGGAGAAACACCTATTGGAAGTAAACAGAATCAAAGCTAGAGGGAAAGTCTGCTCCACTCTAACACATGGACTTTTCACTTTTTCAAAATGTGGCTGGTGGATGCGGTTCAGTGTCAGAAACAAGTGGTTCATGAGTCAGGCCTGAGCTAGGAAAGACAGTGGAGCCTCCTTCCTTCAGACACCTCCTTTCTGCATTCCCCTGGGATGGCCTGATGTGCAAACCTCTCTGTGTATTATTGTTGTGAGTCAGTCAAGCAGTCACTGCATGTCATTCAGTGCACCAGCTGTCGCTGCACAATAGCATTAGTTCCACTGAACAATAAATTAAATCTCCCTAAGTGGTAGCTGTAGTCTGCTCTGAGGCTTACTATCACTTTAACACGTGTTACTCCACACTACATGCTGCATGCAGGAATTCAGGGCTGGCAATGCAGACACAGAGATTGCCACTTGAAATCCCTCATGAAATGCAGGTTTCCCTTTTTTTCCCCTTTAAATATGAAATCTGTAAGATTTGTAAACGATGAGCTCACAGGCAGGTGGAAAGAGAGATGCAGAGCGAAGGTTGACAAGTTCTTGCTGAAACTGCTCTGCAGGAGGTGGTGACTGGCAGCACTACACTGTCTGTGCTTCCTGGGGCCCTGTTAAGAAAACAGCCACATTTTGTGGGAGAAGTGATAGAGGCTTATTTCTGCCTTGTCCTTTGCTCTGCAGGGAAAACAACTTTGCTGTATCAAGGGCTGTGACATCTCTCACTTAAAAAGCCCACTGCATATGCGAATTTTAAATGTCTGAGATGAAGCATGAAAGTACATATCTGGAGTGGCCAAATACAACCTCTTGTTTATTCTAGATGCTAACTGCCCTCTTTTCCAGTCCTTCCTTCATGCCGGGCAGTTCCTAAACATTTCTCCTTGGCTTGTATGAGCCAAGCACAGCTCCAATCCATTTTCTTAACCGAAAGCAAGCTCTCAGCTCTTCAGCCTTGGGCACTACACTGGCCTCCTGAGCTGGTCATAGACCAGCTGGCCCACAGTTAACATCTTCATTCCTAGCTGTGTCACTATGTCATATATATATATATATATGTGTGTGTGTGTGTGTGATATATAAATACGAATTTTATTCATATTTAGCATGGCTTGAAGACCTCCGTGACTATAAATTTGTTCTGAGGAATCATCCAAGATCAGGAAACAAAAGACAACCACCAGGTAGCAATAGTCCTTTTGAGATATCAAAAAAAGGTTGAGAACTTTAATTTTTTTATATATATATTTTTTTTTTGGGGGGGGGGGGGGATGGGAAGAGTTACTGTTTTAAACTTTTTTGTCTCAAAACAACAGGGATTGCAATTGCCAACATTCCTGTGGGTTGGAAGTACCATTTCTGATCAGCTCTGCAAGCCAGCAACCACCAGGAGCAACTATGCAGATTGTAACAGGTCTTGGAAGAACAGCACCATGTTCAGTTTCCTGCAAATTGTTTTGCTTTTGGAGGCATTGCTCAGCCTTCTGTGTCTATTAACTTTGAATTCAGGCTCCTCAAGAGCAGCAAAACTGTCGTCCTTTGTTCAGCACTTTACTGTTCACTGACTACTGTCCCAAACAATAACCAGAATGTTGAAATCATTAAGGTCATTGCTAAGTACTTGCAAAATTACCACAGGCCACTGTGCAAGTGATCACTGGCTGAAATACGAGCTTTCCATGCATGCTTGCATATCTGACTCAAGACAAAACATGTTCAAGCAGAGTATGTTGTGGTCTTGCAAAAGCATAACTCTTTGAGTTTATGAAAAACAAAACCAAAACAAAAATAAACTTGTCTGGGAATATTCATCTCTCTGTTTCTTTTTATCCAAAACATAATGCCTCAGTTTAAATTCTGGGGATTGCTTTTTTCAATTTGCAAAAAGCATTTGGAAGAGCAAGGGTGATAAACTATTAATGTTATTGGACAGATCTGTCACCTAATCATCAGCAGGCATTTTGCTAGCTCTGCTGGTTAATAAAATATTTAACATGAAGCAATCCCTAACAAGAGATAGAAACACACAATAAATGAATCTGTTATTTCCAGCTGGTTTGAACTGTGAGAGGGGAAAAGTGAACAACTTTTCAAAGACCCTATATTTTCTATCTAAATGAACTATTACATATAGGTCAGATGAATTTATATTGCTGTAATGGAAAGCTAGCTTCTAGAACCAGAATTGGAACTGCTTCTGGGCTTTGGATTTGTAAATCCGTTAAATCTTTTCAACATGATGTGCTGTATTATCCAATCCTTTTGAATTACTCCATCCCAGCCTCCTGCACAGCCTGTTCTGCTGTCACCATAAGGATAAATCAGTATATTCCATCGAGTTCAGGGGCATAGGTTTTAGGGCTTGTTTTTCCCCCCTTGCTTTTGTAAATGCTCCATATCAACATGTTACCAGACAAGCTGCTGCATGTAAATCTGGAGGCTGGTTTTAAATTTATACTTCTCATCTTCTAACTTCATATAGCTAAGTTAACTTTTACGATTATTTTCCACAGCGCCTCTGATGGATGCAGCAAAGTTGCCAGGCCCACACCCATGGAGAGCATCGGAGAATGAACATGTTGCCAGAGGCAAGAGCAAGATGATGCCATGGCAGCCAGGTGAAGGTCCCCAGGCTCGTGGCACAGGAGAGGCAGAGAGGCTGGGGATGGCGACTGCTGCCAGTGGAGAGAAGGAAGGTGGAGCTGCCAGTGCCTGACAAGGTGGCACAGGCCCAGAGCCATTTCGGCCACCTGGGTGCCCCACGTCCAGGCAGCCCCCTCATTCCTCACAGCTGCCTGCTCTGCAGCAGCCTGACCTGCTTGGTTACCCTCCAACCAGCAAGCACATGGAGGAATTTTTGCAGGAGAGTAAAGGCACTAAATGGGATGAAAGGAAGGGTGTTGGAGATCTAAGCTGCATCTGGGTATGACCAACACAATTGGCCGCCGCATCAGACTGCCCAGCTCACCACAGCCTCCTGGCCCGCTCCTGCTGCACACACAGCCCCTGTGGGCCGCTGGAAAGCCAAGCCCTGCTGCGTCGGCCATGGGGGCTTCTGGGGCACAGGGACATGGAGGGCAGGCAGAGCACAGCCTGAGAGCTCATGATCCTTCCAGGGCCCTTTCCTTTTCCCACTGGCTGGCAAGCCTCCCTCCACAGCTCCAAGCTCAGCCTCGTGCCCAAGACTCAGGGGTCTCCTTGCACTCATGGGACCCCTGAGAGCCCTGGCCTCCCCCCTGCTCGGGTGCAGCTGGATCCTTCGTTCCAGCCTGGTGCCCAGGCTGCAGGTAGGGCTGCACACACAGAGACTTTCCTGCTGGGCAACCTCTGCTCCTTGAGATGAGTTCATAAATGGCCTTAAAGAAGGATTTCAAAATCCTCTCCAGAAGCAGTGGTGAAAGTAGCATGAACACCCATAGTTCAATCTACCAGTATGACTCTGATCAAAGCGATCTTTTTGTCAATGCATTGATAAGCAATTATACAGCTTAGAATGGCTCATTGTTCAAAAGCTCGTTTTTAGGATACCCTTTAGAAGAAACAATGAAAGGTACACATACAGTACAGTCAGGGTGGTAAAACTGTGTCAGGTTAGGGCTAAGATTTCCACATTGGTGGGACCCATCAATAGATAGGAAAAGGAGTGAGAAGTGTCAGAACTCACTGATACAGAAGTTACTTTGTTTAAACAGAATTACAGAAGATTGTCCAGAACTTCAGATAGTTGCATGAAAGCTAGATATACAGACAACATAATGGCAGATGACATTAGCACTGATAAAAGTGAATTAATGCACATTGAAGGAAATCCTTTGCTCAGAGTACTGAGTCCTAAGCTATTTGTAATGATTCAGGAGAAAATACCTTCCCTTTCTGTGGACAGTGCAACAGAGAGACTGTTAAAAAGACAGTAAAAAGGAGAAAGAAAGAAAAAAAAAAAAGAAAGTGGATTATAGTTTCATCATATTTAATCAGTGCACCAAAATTTCACCTGAAATAAAGTTTTGTTCCATCCATTAAGAGTGTAACAAAGCAGAAGTTTCAAAGATGCAAAAAGAGACTGTAATGCTTAGGATAATTTAGCTAGAAAAAAGATAAACTGGAGGTCATATCAAGGGCATATCATTGAGAAATATTTTCAAGGAGGTAATGCACATACTTTTCCTATTTCTGCATTTCCAGGTAGAAGTGGAACTTAAGTTGTTTACCTATTTTGCAAGAAAAAATTAAGGAAATTTTTTCATTGCTTTTTTTTCTTCTTTTTTTCTCTAATGTTGCCATTCTTCATTACAAGGAAGTCAAAACCTTCTGGAAAGAAAAAGTAACCAAGCTCAAAATATCCAATCCTCTCATAGGTAGGGACAGGGACAGAGAAGACCTATGTGCAGAGGGCCACCCTGTCTAGCTGAAACCACAGGCCCCAGGTAAATACATTTTTCTAGCATTACAGCAGTGCAAAGGTAAAGGAGGTCTCTCATTCTCTTTGGTTTTGACAGGAAATTTCTCATGGTACTTGAGAGACTTGTTCTGCTAAAACTGCCACATCCCTTTCCCAAAATAAAGGTTTTGACAGATTGATGTTAAGTGTAATGATTTTGCCTTAAAAAATTCCTAATAAAATCTAATAACTACAAAAGAGAGAAAGACACATCACTGAACTTAGAAAGGAATGCACTTAAAGGAAAATAATTTGTCTGCATAGTAAATCATTAGCCAAGAAAATTCTGTAAATACTTTCAAGTCCAAGAACAAAGAGGAAAGATGGTGTCCCTACTGACATGACTGGTACAGGTTCCAGGATATCAGAAATTAGTATAACATCTCTTCTACTCTCATGTACTCAAGAAGCTGCAGTTCCAGCACAGCCTTATTCAGCAGTTTGGCCTCAGAAGTTTGTAAGTGCGGCATCTCCCCATGTCAAAAAGCAGATTTTTACATTTTTTTGAAGTTAGTTTCTTCCCTTACTAAATTCCCCTTGCCTACTACTTCTCTGAGACAGCTTGCACTGACCTGCAGCAGAGTACCATGGCAAAGCTATATAATACACTAGAAAATTAATTAACCTAGTGCTTAGTGAAGAGATTTGTTCTCAGTAACATGATTCTGAATAATCACTTATCTCTTGTTTTCATTGAGCGAACAGTTTGCAAGCATCAGCAGCTATTGCAGGCAGTTACATCACTGATCTGTCATTCTTTCACGGCCATACCATATGGACAATAATAACTTCAATGGAGCCTAGCAGATGTTAAGGACAGTGCAAGGCTGGGAATGCACAGATAGGACCAGTGTGTTTGCATTAATTGTGATTTTTATGTTAAAATTCTTTTCTAATAATAACAAATATTTGTGTATATCAACATATATGTAGTGAAAATCTGCATTTACATTTAGTTACGGTGATGGAAAAAGCAGAAGGCACTACCAAGCAGTATTTCTAAGCATTTAATTGTTTTTCTAAGACTGACTAGCTTTCTAAAAGGCAGGGAGAAAAATTATATAAGATCATTTTTTTAATCAGTTAGCTTAGCAAGAGGTTTTGTGTGCACATACTCAAAAATAGGGAAGATATCCTGTTTAAACTCAAAGTATATAAATATCAGAATCTTTGTTTTCCCTACCTTTGCAAAATACATTCCATCATTTGATTAGGGAACAGAAGAGATACTGCTCCATTTCTCAGTAAATATACACTAAGAAAACCAAGAAACTAACATTTTTTAATCACTCTCTTTTTTCAGTACTAACATGCATGAGGAGGAATGCCTGAGCACCTCCTTCAGTCACCAGCAGTCCCTGCAAATAGCACCCCATCCTCCTCCTTCCAGGGTCCTGGAAACATGGGAAGCACCATAGGAAAGCCTGGGTCCACAGATCATCTCTTCAATAACAGCACAAACACCCCTGTCCCTCTCTTTCCCCCTTCTTACTCTGTGAAAGGTGGAGGGGGAAAAAAAAAAAAAAAAAAAAAGAAAGAAAAAAAAAGGTCGTTGTGTCCTTCACAAAAAGAAGTGAAAACTTTCAAAAACAAATAGGAAGCTCCATGCTGCAATGAAGACAGCACAATATTACATGCACACACACACAGACACACAAGCACCTTTCACAGCTCTCAGAGGCTAGTGTTTCTCTAACTTGACCTTTGGGCTGGCCCATAACCTTCATTTCTGCAACTAATGCAAATTCAAGGGCATTCTCTGAATTTTAAGAAAATTCCTGTCCCTGTGACCTCTCCTCCTGGCCTAAAGTACCTGTCTGCACAGTTACTTCATAGCATCAGAGTTCTGGGGATTCTTCCACTTCCTTATACAGTTACAATGAGTCAGAGTAATTGCTTCATTTTCTACCTGCAAGCTCATTTTTACACTAATTTCACCTATATCTCTTTATATTGAGAGCAGTGAAAAAAGATTTTTTTCTACTAAAGTTGATTGCAGAACCTGAAGTCAGTATTATAAATGTACAATGCAGAATTAGAAATTGCATACATTAGTCAAAGAAGAAAATGCTGTATTGAACCAATGGAACTTTCACAATAAAATAAAATGCTGAAGTGCTCATGTAAAACATTAGGTTGAGTTGTGTCAAACAGCTCAGAAGAACCCAAGAATTCAAGAAAAAAAGAGATCAAGAAAGAAGAGAGAGAGAAAGGCAGAAAGAAGGAAGAGAGAAAGAAATAGAAAGAAAGAAAGAAAGAGAAAGAAAGAAAAGAAAGAAGTGAGAGGGAAAGAAAGATAGAAAGAAAGAAAGAAAAGAAAAAAGACAAAAGAAAAAAAAAGAAAAAGAAGCCACTATACTAAAATTGTTCTAAGATAACATAAGTAGGAGGTTACAACATAACTGCCAAGGTTACAAATGTGGGGAGGAAGACTGATAGCCAAGGTTACAAATGTGGGGAGGAAGACTGATAGCCCCTCTGTTCATATCAGTGGGCTCTACCTATTTCTGGGTTGTGTAAAAAGTTTCACCAATGGACTCTAAACACTATAGACAGAGAAGTGGATCATTTCAGAAAGCACTAGGGCCATGTGTAAAGCAATGTCTTCATGTATTTTAAGTGAAGGAACTACTGAAGCCTGTTTAATGTGTAATTTCTACTGGAATTTTGTGTTGATTCTAAATCCCTAAAACCTCAAAATATCTTGCTGCCTTGTGGCAGAGAAAATTCAGTACTTTTAAGAAGAATGCCTTCTACTTGTGGACAGACCTTGAGAGCACAAAAAATTGACTTCCCAGCACCAGGCTGCAAGCAAAATGGGTCTCAAGGCATTTATCTCTTCAACAGTACTCTGTAACCTAAGGGTCACTCATTTCCCTGCTCTTTAGTCAAAATATCAGTTCTTCCCAGGAAACCTACCCCTCTTTGGAAAGAAACCTGGTCATTCTAGGAGCCTAAAGTCATGTTGTGCACATGAGGTCAGCAGTATAGTAATGTGTGTTTCCCATCATAGCTTCAGCTTTGAGCTAAACTCAACAAATGCATATATACTACAACATAACTTTATCATTCCATCTCCACGGAGGCCAAAATAAACAGAAGGATATACTGCTGAATCCCACAAGCACTGTCAATATACAAATATATTGCAGTCATACATTAATATACATATACAAGCAGCTAGTGTGTTGCCTAAACGTAGCAGAAACAGTGCACAGGATCTTCCCACAATTAAGCCAGCCAATATGTCTCATAGCAAAAATTCACAAACATTTGTTGCCCCCACCCCATCTTGTGAAAATATACATAACAAATCACTTTTTGATTTGCAAGCAGGGAGACAGAGTGATTGACTATATACAAAGTACTGGCCTCAAACCTATGAGAGTTTGGCACTGAGCCTCTGAAAATTTTACCTCTGAAAACAGGCAGAGCACCCACTTCCCACATCCCCAGTCTCTAACCTAACCATTCAGGCTGAGCTTCAGCTATATTTTTCTCACAGAAAGGTGTGCTAAATGCTCTGTGCTGCAGCTTACTACAACTCCGTAAAGAATTACAACACAAATTTCAGTTTGAGCAACTGAGGAGACTCTTCTCCCTATTTTTCTGCTTCCTCCACAGATTACAGCAGATATCTTCGGACCAGATCTATCCCCTCTCATTGTTATCTTTGCCCTTTTCCAGTGATTAAAAAGGCAGAGATGCTCAGGCATTCAGCTGAAGTCTGTAAGAGCATAGCGTGGTTAATTTTTTCCCAAAGGAGGACAAGAGGAAGAGTGGAAAGAGGGATGCCTCCTTATGTCTCTGTCACACTACTGCCCCGGAGCAGCATGACTAAGGGGCTGTGGGGGAGAACAACAACATGATGCTGCTGGCTTCACCCCTTGCTTGTTCATGTTGTCTTCCTTTTCCACCCGGTGACTTGCAACCTGTAATTTTGTGAGCAATCTGGGTGTTCCCAGCTCTGCTCTCCATGTACTTTCAGGGTAATTAGTCAGCTGTTCCAGCCTTCCCTCTTCCCAGAGGATCAGCACTAGTTAATGAGCTAAGAAGGAGGCAGAATACAGCATGGGTGACATTTGCTGAGTATTTTAAGCAGAGAGGAGTTAAGAGGGAGAAATGAGAGTACGAAAGCACTTACACAGGCCCAGTGTAAGTCATCATGACTCATCAGTACATAGCTGAAAGAGCAGTGGCAAACTGAAACACAAAAAAGGGAGTTTTCAGATCAGAATCTGCTTCCCACTTGCAGAAAACAAACAGATAAGAAGGCAGGAGGCTATCAACTAGTGGTTCAATTATGACCAATACATCAGGCCTACATTAAATGAAATAACGAGGCTGCTGCCCACCTGAGCAGAACTGTACTCCTCTGTGGATGAAGAATGCAGTTCAGTGCTTTCAGAAGAAGTCAGCTTGTTGAAGACGGAACCATTTTTGAAGGAAAAAAAAACCCAAAAAACAATACCCAGCTGCAACTAGTGCTGCTGAAGTTATTGCATGCTTTAAAGAATGTCTTAAAACTCATCAGAGATGTGCAAGGGTTAAAAGACCGCAGGGAATAAGCCATTGCCAGTCTGTGATTCTTTCAAAGGAGTCTGCTGGCTCTCCGTGGGGGTCTACCTACAGAGAAGAAAGCCACAGACCTACCCACCCTGTGTCAGGAAAGCTGCTTTTTTTCATGGCTGTTAAATCCTGAAAGCTAAACTGTTGTAAAGGGCTGAGTCCTACCCTACAACAATATGCATAATGTTACATCAAGATTCACAGAGAAAGTTAATTCTGCTAGATAGCACTGGCTGTATTTAAGCATCCTTAACTAAAGTGTATATGCAAAGAAGGGAAATATAGTTTTAAAACTGGCCAGAGTGGGAGGGTGGTAAGGGCACAGTGCTGTGATGTGATAAGAACCTCCAGTTTTCACCTGTATCTCTAGAAGCACAATGAAATTATTCTACTTCATCTGGAACCTCACAGACTCATTAGAACAGTTCAAAGCTCACTCAGAACCACATTTCTGTGCAACTGACCCAAACAGCTGGTAAAAGAAAAGCAAGCAAAAGCCCACAAAACTGCTCATTCTACCTATGGCAAATGGCTATATCATTATTATTAGTTTTTCATTTTGTCAGCATGTAGCTGAATATACATGCACTATCCATTGATTTTACCTCTTTTACTCTCTAATTCCCCTGAGATACATGAATTACTAGTTATCATGTTGCCAAAGCACCTTTTTAAAAGTTAAGAATACTTTCAGAACTACTTACGATTTTTCAAATGGCATGAAGGGCATTTTTCAGCACAGCTCACATTAAAAGACTCTGCCTAACTCTATATAGGCATTTGGAAAGTGTTTAAGTCAGTAAATGTACTCATGATCTGCAAAAGATCTGAGTAGGATGAAACATTCCAAGAAGCCTTCCTTAGAGCTAACAGTTTCAGAGGATTCAATAAAGCTTTTGGGAGTAGGAAATGGATCTGTAAGTCAGGTCTTACTTCCCCTGCTGTATAGGACAGGGAGATCAAAATCGGTGAACAAACAGGAAAAATAAAACAACCACATTCTTACTTGGCAGGTTCTTTATTAAGCTAACTCTTCCCACATGTTTGAAGATCAATCAAGTAGCACAGACTGATTTAGAAGATGTAATCTTACCTCTCCAAATCCTTCACAAACATAGCATTGGAAGGTTAAGTATATGGGTTATATTGTTATTTCACAGCTACAATGCTTTAGCACAATGTGGGCCGCTTGATTCAGGGTGCTAGTACGTTAAAACTTGGGCATGAAGTCAGGAGACAGGTTTCTTCCAGTATAAATTAAATCCAAGAATTTTGTGTCTGATGCAAGAGAGAATACAAGGCCACAGTGAAGGGACAAACAAGCATGTGCTGAAGTGATGCAGAGTATGGGGAAAGCCACAGTGTCTAGCAATGCACATGGACAAAAGCTTACGACATTGCTGCCATCAGGACTTCGACAGTCTAGAAGAAAGCTCAAAAACAAACGTGAATATCAGCAAGCTGCAATTTACTGAACAGAAAGCTAAAAAATGCACTTCTGAAGACTAAAGCTTAATCACAGTTCAGGAGTTCTCAGCCAAAACTGGAAAACCAAACTATAAAGTGGCTGCATTTTACAATCATTATCCTAGAATTGGACATTCTGCACAGCGCTCCACTGGAAAATCACATGGTTGATGTTAGAAGGAAAGTTTCTCTTTTATCTGCAACTCTTTTCCTGTGAGCTCCTTTTTTTTTTTTAATTTTCCTAGAAAGACTCAGTCAGCAGCATCACACAGCATACCCCACTAACTTCTCATACAAGGACGAATTCTTATTTCCAATTATTTCCAATAATTTGCAAAAACCTTTACTCAAGGCATTTACCCTGTAGTCTTTCTTCAAAGCTAGGGGAGAGACTTTTCCTCTTCCTTGCCATGAACTGGCTATTCTGCTCCGTCGCCAGGTAGAGACTGGGCCTGCAGCTTAATATTTCTAGTATTCGAGCTCTACATCTCCAGCCCCATGCTGTGAACTCATGGGAGTGGAATTTCTGACCAGCCATGGTTTGATGCCAAATGGCTTTGCCTTCCCCTCTGTTTGTTTTCAAGCAGCGTTTTGTGCGTTTTTGTTCATTTGCAGGAAGGAACACTGAGATTTTATTGCTAGTGAAGATAGTTTCACAAGCTGTATGCCTTCATTGGCAGCAAAGTTGAGAACACTGGGTTAGCTGTCTGAAGGAGGCAATAAGCCTCCTGGCTTAAAATATCAGACACCCAGTTCCCACACAGCTAGAACGAAAGCATCTCCTGCTAGGTGACAGACATGAAGGCAATGCCACAGGGAAGACCTACAAACTTGCACAATAGTACCAGACACCTCAGTCACTAACTGAGCATCTTTGCTAGCTAAAACCATGGGAATTGTCAGCAAGCGTTAGCATCCCCAATAGGAGAAGGAAGAGGTGGGGAGCTATCCTTTGGCAAGTCCCCTTCCCAAGGCACCTGCCACTGTTACAAGGTGCCAAACCCAAGCTGCATGCTCCCTGAATGCCTGAACTGGGACACTGAGCAAGGGTATCCTCTGCTAGAGAGACCCTGACCCTGTGACTACTGACAAAGCTGCCCAGAGTAAATGGCCCTCCAGATCCTCCCTGATAGCATCCCATTGTCCTTCACAGCTTGCTAGTGTGGTCTCCTGCTACGCATGCCTCTGACACTGCTGCAGGCACACCTTTGCTCTGCGCAATGACCATGGACAGTGTCACTTCCCAGCACAAGCAGAAGGCAGTTTTTAAGAACTTAGGGGGTTTTTAAAAGTCTTAGAGATTTTTAAAGAACAGTATGCTTGCCCTTCATAGGGCATGTTTATGTGGCTTGGCTGCTTGCCCTAATTAAAAAAAAAAAGCAAAAGCAAAAGCAAAAGAAAAAAAGACAACTCTGAATTTGTTGAGTTGTTTTTAATATTGTGAATGAGGCAGAATTTTCATCCAACTAAATTTCTGTCATAAAAGTCAAAGAGGAAAGTCAAAGGGCTCACCCTTTCCCCTATCCCTGTAAGTAGTTATTAGGATTTAATAAATGTCAAGCCTGGAACATGGAGTGAGATCATGAGGTTTTTATTTCAAAACTGTTTTAAGAGCTACCGATTTCCCATTCATGCTAAAATCTCACTCTTTAGCAATTGTATTTGGACCTTGACTCCACAAACACATAAGCACAACTGTAATATTGTGCAAACAAGGAACTCCATCTTGTGCAGCACAGTCATCAGTCCCACTGCCTGCTGGACTGCAGCTTTATTTTGTAAATCAACACCACCACTTTAAAGACTATTTTTTGCTGAAGATATCTCACAGACACATCACACATTGTTTCCCTGTGCATTCCAGATGTACATCCTACTAGAAGGGCAAATCCAGCCTGTCCATGAAAACCTAATTCTCACAGGTAACAGACAGGCTGGATAATGTGCCAGAATATTTTTAATGATATACATTAAAAGAGAAAATCAGCTAATGCTTAAAAAATGCTTTGAAGATATTTATACATAAATCCTAACTAATATTTATGTAGAATGCAAACAGAAAGGGAGCTATAGTATTCAGGCTCCTTTTTCAGGTAAACAGTGACTTTAGCTCTATACAATGTTCCTGAATTGTATTTTCATTGGAAATCAAGAGCTCCAAAATCCCTCCAGAGCCAGCCTTTCAGCAGCTAGTCTGAATTACACAGAAATCATTCTGCTGGGTGAGCTTTAAAAGGGTCCAAGGTGCTGTTGAGCTAAGCAACACTGTCTGGTGATTCTTCGAAACCTATCCAAATTTCTCAAGATTATGAAGCTAGGTTGGAAATAGACTAGCTATGCACTTTCTTGTGTGCTGTTTCCATTTCTTCCTGCTTCAGGCTAGACCAGAAAAACAACAATCAGCTCAGGCAAGCCTGCCAAGTTTTCTATTTTTCCCAGGAGCTTGCTGCTTTTTGCTCGCTTATATGGGTCTAGTGGAAACCCCAGCTACATGCTGCAGCTCCTAATGACAGGCTTTACAATTGGCATGGGTGGGCGGATGCAGCTGTGATTCCACACATGATCAGATAATGACTTCTGGACTTTTAGAAAACAGCAATATCTCACAACAACAGTAAAAGAAAACAGCGATATCTCACAACAACAGTCAAATAATTGCTGTCAGGTTCAAATTGGTCAAACCGGTAAGAAGCAGAACTTTTGATTTAATAGATGTGAACCTCATTACTTTATGATTCTGCAAGCATGCTTTTCTAAGAGCAAGCTTTCTTGTTTGAATGGTTTCTTAATACTTCTGATTCCTGTGTTCCTTGTGGGAAAGATCCGAACAGATTATTTATTAAAATAGGAAAACAGGAAAATTGACATTTCTCCATATAAGGATAAGCAAGGGAAGACAAAGGTCAACACAAAGGCAGCACAGAGCATCTGGTGACAAAATCCTTCCTTCTGCTTTTAAATAAATAATTAAATAAACACCCTCTCATCTCAATGTCCTTTCACATCCAACCACAGATGAGGGAAAACAAGAGGCAGATAATTGGCTTTGTGACATCTTTTTCGTCTTAAGTGACTCTCTGAGATGGTCAGTTGACCAAACTAGTGTTAATGTTTTACCTCTGGTCAGCCTGGCAAAGCCAATGCCCTGAAATTTTGATGTCTGTTTGCTTTTAACTGGTGCTTGACTGAGGCTGAGAGGCCTAAATATGTGTAAAATACTGTATTTGTGTATTTCTGCACCATGTGTTCCCAGACCACTATGTGTCTTTCTGAAAATCAGTGGGGTTTGACCTGGCTGTTGCCAAGCCTTTGCAGAAATGAAGGCTTCAATTTCCCAAGCTATTTTCTCTCTGAGTGCAAGGATAGCACTTGTGGCCAGATTTGTGGTAAGACCTGGGGTGATGCTCTAGGCACTTTGTCTTCTTTGGATGAGTATTTAAGACTAGACTCACTCTAGTTCAACGAAATTGCTGATTTCACTACATCTTTGATTCTTACTCAAACTTTTACTGCTCCTGCTAACATCACAACCATTACCCAACATTGTTGCAACGTCACCACTTGTTGCAGGAAGGGAAATGGCTGTGTAGGCAGGTCCCTGGAAGTTCACCTCTGCACCCTTTGGTCTTACTCATAATAGTAAAAATAACCAAAACCAGACTATCCTTCAGCAGTCTGGAGAAAAACAGCTAAAATTTTTTTCTGCTATAGATGTGGCCTTTCAAGGAGGCACTCAGAATCAACTTTCTTAAGTAATAAATTGCGAATACGTATGCTAGGTTGTGGGTGTACAAACCAATTCAGTTTAGCTGATGATTTAATAATTGGATAGGCTGGTTACAGTATAATTTCTTCAATTTCCCATTTTAAAATCAAGTTGAAAATGTTTTGATTCACAGCTGGTATGTGCATGATGATGGCAACAAGCAGTAAGTCATTAAGCTCAAATACTTGGCTGTATTTATTGCCTGCACCCTACGGCTCGGCGAAGCAGTGAGACAGGGGAGTGAGTTTGCAGTACACTAGCTGGCTACTTGGTTGCTCTGTGCTGTTTTCCAGTTGCATATAACACATCTGCATTAATACTGATTATCCTCTTGTGTTATATGCAAAGCACACTATGCATACATATTCAGACCTCTCCTCCAGTCAAGTATTATCCTTAGGTTTTGACTGTGGATAAGAATGGCCAGACTCTCATCATTTTAATTTGTGCTATGTATTCTCCTCTGTTCCTCCCTCATTGTGCAAAAATATCTGAAGTATCAAATTTTAATGAAGTGCATTTGTACCACCTTTCCCAGAAATTCCTGAGCTCCTGTTCAAGATTGTCACTAATGCACCTAAAATTGCATTGGAACACAGGCTTTACACAGGCATAGACCCAGATAATGCAGAGCAGTGTGGCTCTGAAAGGTTACAACAGAATCCCTCTTCAGGAAAATTAGCTGAGTGTGAAATCATATGTGGGCTTCAAACATCCTCCTTATGTCTCTTTGGAGTTTGTCTCTCCTCACTTAATATTGAACTGATTCTGCATTCCCCAAGCCCAAGGACTGCATTTTTATCTACTCATACCTTCAGGCTAAGGAAAGGGAATATATATTTATTAAATAATATTTATTCATATTTATTCTATATGTTCACATCCATTTTAAGAATTGTGTTGGATAATAACAATCTTTCTCTGAACAAGTATTTTTAAATCTACCAGAGTGCAAGCCTATAAATCAGCTTTCCCCCAATGAGGATGGGTATGCAGACAGGTAGGTTACTCCAGAGGAGGCTTGTCCTCCTTTCTAGAAAACAACTCCCATACAATAACAGCTTTAGCTCACCTGCCTTTGCTCACCATGATCAACATAAATTCAGATGAGTAGGAACTGCTGCATTTAAATACATAACCCTTAACTGTGAGCCAATTCTTACAAGCAACCCAAATGAGGGTTTGGGAGGCCCAGCTCTAAGGGAAAAAAGGAAAAAAAAAAAAAAGGAAAATCACCCTTCTGATTTCTACGTTTAGGAGGCCCACATTCAGGAGTATGATCTACTCCATTGCTCTGTGCAGCAACATTCACTTTAGCACCTATGTTAGACTAGTGTTTTTGCTGAAGATCTATCTACCTCAATCTGATGAAGTTATCAGGGGCAATTACTGCATCCTGATAGCTACCTGCACAGTGTGGTGGTTATAAAGTGTGGTGGAATTATCTATCCATCCTAGGAATGGTCTTGCTGGGAGGGACCAGTGAGCAGTGACAAGACAATATGCAACAGTATGGAGTGTCAACCTGTTGTGCATCTGCTGTGGGTGAACAGAAAGACTCCAGTCTCCACTATGTTCAATCCAGATATTTTCAAGTACATTCAACGTATACTCAGATGAATATGGAATTGAAAAATATTGTGAATATATGCCCATTAAAACTTAGTTTGAAGAGTCAATTATTTTTTGTGTGAAAAGAAAGCAAAGTCTACTATTCAACACAAAGTCTCTTACAAAGCATTCAGAAGCATTTACATCAAAATATGCTGTCTACTAACACACACTGTGCCCCATTACACATAAGTATTAGACGTTTGCTGTTTGAGCATCAACTGAGTATGTCAAACTCTCAGTGTTCCCCAAAGGTATTTTTCCTTTATTGAGTACATCTGTATTATTGATGTTTTTATATACTTTGAAAATACTGCCTCTGTGGTCAATGGAGGTATTTATGTACTCCCACAGCATACCAGGCAGCTTCCTGATGAATCACTTTCCTCCCTTGCTTTGAAACACCAAAGAATTACTATGACAGCATGAGGAAGGTGATGAATTCAACTTATCCTTCGTGTTCAAGGCTGCACAATAAATCGTGGTACAGCTAGTCACCGTAGTGTGGAGCTGGCAAACACGTCAGGTTTTTATGCAATTACTACCTCTCTTTCATTGTACTTCATATCCTCTGAATGTCAGTTCACTGTCTTTTCAAAATAATTCACTCCTTTTTTAATTACTTTAATCACTTCCTCTTCTTTTCACCCTGACAAAATTATTTTGCACTGATCATTTGTGTTTAGCATAGGTTACACAGGGCCAGCATTATGAGAGGAAGGGTTTGTAATTAACCATGCCGTTATGTTGTATAGCTTCGTATTTCTTCCAAAGATCCTTTTATGCAGCATCATTACCTACAAGTCTCTGAAAAAAAAAAAAAAAAAATTTTAGTCTGTCATAGCAGGGAAGAGGAACTCTTAACTTATTAACGGTCATGATGGTATTAACCCTAACCATGAAGTTGCCAGGTCAAGCAGCTGAGATAACACTTGCGAGAAATTGTTTCATATACAAGCAATGCCTACCTCACCTTTTAGTGACTTGCTTTTACTCTAGCCTACCTCTTCCTTCAGTCCTGTAACAATTCCACGTAGTAACACTTTCAAAGTGATGTGCTAGGATGCAATCTTGTAGTTTCCAGAATAACCCAGAAACCATGGTAGGTGGCAGCATTCATGAATAACTATGACTCAGCTGACATTGGCTACTGTGGCCAAGTCTAAGATAAGGGCAATTGTCACAGCTCATCTGGAGTGAAAATATTAATGATGAAGATGGTGGTGATGATGATGACGACAACCACTTGGTCTAAAGAAGTAAATTCACAATTAAAATCCAAAACCATTCATGGCAACAGGCTAATAAATCAAATTATACTGCAGAATAGTGCATGCCAGCAGCATAACACAGTTCAGTGCAGATGAACAGGCAACAGAGACCATTGATTTGGGGATATACCACAGAGCTTCCTACCTGAACCTTCCACTTTTGCAGCTATGCTACCAATTAAATCTCAACTAAAAAGAAGATACAGCACAGTGACCTTTTGCAGATGCGAAACACACTGTGACTGGGAATAATGACTAAGGATAAGAGAGCGCTATGGCAAGCTGCTGAACCGGACGACTTTGCATCACATTCATAATCCACATGTAGATTGTAAAGGCACAGTACCAGAAGAAAGTACCAAGCCAAACCAGAAAACTCATTTCTGTAGTAAACACTTGGAAGATCTAAAAAGGAATTCCAGAAGTTTAACACTTACTAGTGAACCTTTGAGATAAACAAAGTTACATTACTGAAAGCCACATACTATGTTATTAATTATAAGAACTAAATGCAAGGTGAGAAAGAAATGGTCCAGTGAACCAAAGCAAGTTGCTGAGCCAAGTTCACATATCAATACCTAGACATACTTATGTGGTCACTCAGACTCATATTTTTACCTTTGTGTTTTCTCTTAGTACTGAAATCTTGCTTATGTGCTGAAGTAACTCCCTTAGGTTTATATTAATTTTAAAAACTGGAATTATATAACTTTCATAATATGTGCCTATAATCTGGTTATCTATGGAATGTATGTGTTCAAAGTACATTGGAGAAGCTATGCAATGAGGACAGGTTCTTTTGTAATGCTAAAATTGCAATCTCAATTATGTTGAAAAATCTACTGTCAAAACCAGTGCACAACACCACCTAGTTTTGGTTTTTCTTTTCTTTACAATGCAAATTCATTAAGGCTTCTCAGTAATTAGGGCAAGTTTAGGTACTTCCTGATGTTACACTAATTCTAACTTAACTAAAAAAATAGTAATACATATACATCTGTTTTGTATTCACATTAATTCAGAAATGTTGACTTTTTCTCTCTTGGTTAGAGAACTGGGCAAGAAGCTCTGTTTGGAAAAGAAGGCATACCTTGCCTAAAGTGACATTAGCCCCTAAAGTGACCTTGTTTATTTGAATCACAAAAGCATCTGGAGACAGGAACAAGGAATAGCATGCTAAGCTTTCTGCAGGCAGGGCCACTACAGAAACAATTTATTGCCTAGATTTTGCCAAGGGCATTAAAGAAAGGAGGCTCAGTGAAATTCTGACAAAGTGTGTTCACAGAGGGCCTGTCCCAACAAAAGCAGTTGTCAGCTGTGCAGTGTTTTGCAAACTTCTGCAAGAGCGATTTTAAAGGTAGGAATACATGGAAAGGTAGGTTGCAACTCTATCACCACCTATGGTTTCTCTTACTTTTGCAGCAGTCTAAGAGAAAAGCAAGGGAAGGTGTTTGTGTGCTGAGTCTCTCCAATATGACAGTATTGCAGCCTGCCCACTTCATTCCAGCAAGGAGTTTTCTTCAGATTCTTTGTTGCAGTGGTAACTGCTGAAGGACTGTGGCAATGAACAAAGACCTTGGCTCCTTTAATGATGAATTCCAGGCTCTTTCAGATCTGAAGGCTTCTCCCAGGTACAAATTTTTTTCAGTAGAGTTTGTACATTAGAAAACTCCCACTGGAAACTCAGCTTTACCCTGTCTCCCCACTGATTTGCTTGGGAGCTTAGGCAGAGTCATCAGTCAGATAAAACACCATACTAGATAACTTCCAACTGACTCTGGAAAGCCTAGTATGGTAAATTAATTCCAAAATAGAGCACTTCAGATTGTCCTTTGTCTGTTTTTAAAAGTGAATATACATTTCCTACCTGGAACCATTGGTTTCATGGTAAGTGATTTTCTGGGGCTTAATATATTATTCTATCTTTTCTGGCTTCACAGATAAGCTTCAGATGTATACAGCTGTGGTAAATAAGCTAGCACATATACTTGGGTATATCCAATGTTTGAACTATTCTAGCTGATGTACACAGTTTATATTTTCTAAGATCCTGTTCATCAAATAGTGACATTCAGAAAAACCTTGTATGAATGTATAGTCCTACTATTTCTTTTATAATGAACAATAAATTACTACAGAAAAAAAGTGGGAGATTTTGATTTGTATGGGGGAGCACAGCTGTAAATTTTTTCTCTGAAAGGGTATTAGATGTTTTCAACTTTATCTTTTTTCTTTTTAGATCAATTTCAATTAGATTGGAGATGGACAGTAAGGATATCATACTAGTATGAGGGAGGGTTCAAAAAGTACTTCTGAGAAATATATATATATAAAAAAAGTCCAGCTGGGGAAGAGGAGGGGACAACATTCATTGAGTTCAGGTGCTAGCTGTCATGAATGCTAAATGCAGTTGCAACTGTTGACACAAACACGATGACTGCACTTCGCAGAAAACATCAGCAACCTTATGTATATTGTCAAAACAGTGCTGTACTGAAGACGCTCAAATATCAAGTAAAAAATCTGGGGTTTGAGTTGACATAATTCCTGAAAATATTTACACATTTATGGTTTGAATGTACGAATCACAGGAAACAAGCTCTCCCTGCCTCACTCTCAGATCCTACCAAGTGTAACCTCCACTGAAGAGGTTTAACATATTTTTAAGTCTAAAGACCCTCCACATCCGCAGTGACAGGTTTCCACAGTCAGCAATGAGTCCTACAAAAATGAAAGTAAAACTTAGTTCGTTACTGTTTCTTTAAGTCTTTGTAGATGTTTGTACTGGTTGGTCTCAAATTCAGTAGTCCATTTTACATGCTTTGGAGAAAAGCCTTCCTCCAGTACTGCAGAGCTGGATCTTAAAGGAGCAAACTCTGTGATGCTCAGTAATGAAAGCCATTGCCCCCATCGTAACCGTATGGCTGTATAACCCTAGAGAAACAGGTTTACACTGCTGTTGGATCTTTACTCTCTGATCCAATTGTTATCTAAGGTGACACTAGTGCAGCCCTGTATGGAGCAGGGAGCCTGTGGTGGGCTTCACGGGAGGACATTCAGCCACTGTTGTGTTGTGAAGATATTAAGGCATAAATAACTTGTATCTCAATGTTATGCACAGGCATTTTTTAAAGTCCAAGTTACTGAAGAGAGGCACCAGATCATTCCTGGGAAGGTAGGTGGGCATGGAAAATTACAGCAGGTCCCATTTCACTCAAGGGAAGGGCCTGTAGTGAAAAGCAACAGGAGTATTGCAGGTCACCCACCTGGGTTCCAGGCTCAAATGTCAGGAGTCTGGGACAGTTCTCCCTGCAAGATATTTTCTCTTATAAACAGAGGTGATACACTACTGCTGTTTTGCTGAATGAATTTTTCAGTATTACACTGCTTACTGCCTTACAAACATAACATGCACCAAAATACCTTGGAGGACCAAAAGGGGGAATGTAAAATAAAGGTATGTTTTGTAAACCCTTCCAAGCATGAACTTAGTATTCTTATGTTGGAAGAATTAAGAAAGACCCAAATCTTTTTCAGAAAGAGGATGTTGAGTTTGGGAAGGTGTTACTTTAGTCTGTGGTCATTGCAAGAGATGCTAAATGCCTTAAACAAATGATAGCACAGCATGTGGTTGTATAGGCTGAGGGACGCTGATATGCTGTTGCCACAAAGGCCCCATAGATCTGGGAATACATCAGACCATCTAAGGACCATGTCATTTCTATGGCCTTGACAATGTGGAAAGAGGCTGATAGCAGTTGACTTCAGTAGAGAATCACAAAAGCATCCTCCAAAACCAATGTTTAGAAAATGTGTTGGATTTTTGAGTATGGTAAACAGTGATCTGGGTGGCACTCATCATCTAGGAAGGGAGCAGATGGCACTGGGGAATCCTGGCAGAGACAAGATCACATGCTAATGATTCTTTTAAAAACAAGAAGGGGACTGGGAATGGGCAGATGGAGCAGTGTAAAGGCTGGGAGTAATATGGGCAAAGGGGGCTTCATTTTAATTACTAATTTTTTAATTGAGAGTATTACAAACATGAATCAGGTGGGACTGGGCAGCTGTGAAAGGACATCTGGGACAGGATAAAGGATGGCAGAGATTTGGGAAGAAAAAGAGGGGCACAGCTTTGTGAGGGCGCTTGACAGCACTGTGTCAGCCTGAAAGCCAGCTGGGGACTTCTGTCCTCTGCCTCGAAGACGCTTCATTTGTCCCCTGGGTGAGTATCCTGGGCCAAGGGTAGATAGTGCCACTCAGATGATGCTTCCCTGCCGTATGTGTCATGGAGCAGTCAGTGCCATCCTCTGTGCAAATGCTATGTGTGTGCTTTCTGTGTGCTTCAGCCTCTGTGAAAAAAAAAGTACAGAAGAAAAGGTGAAGTTAGGATCATGTTCTCTTTAACTGCTTGTGTTATTCAAATATTGCATTCCAAATGTTATTTAAACATTTGAAAATGTTTTATTTTAACACCTTGGTTAATACTCAGTAGAAACAGCCTGTCATTATTTATGCAGTACATTTACGTCCTATGTTTATTGAGAGTTTTAAGCATTTTAAATCAAATGTAGTGATCTGCTGTGTCAGCCACACTAATAGACATTAAAACTGAAACTTGTCATGTACTTAAAAAAACCTCTAAGTTTGTTTTACTTGTGACTAGAGAATAATCTTTTTAAAAGATAGAAAGTGAATCAAGACAAAATATGTTGGCCATCATTGACATTAGGGACAACAAACAGCTTTAAAGTGACCTTTCAGGAGTTCTTAATTAAAGTGTGGATGGCTCTAAAAATCAAGAAGCTTGTTAATACTTGGCATACTTCTGTACAGTTACACCTTGCTGCTCATTCTAAGAATCTAAATTAAACACATTATAAGGATGGCAAATGATGGGGCAGGGTGTGTGTGTGTGTGTGTTTTCTTAACCATATTTTTTTTCTCACTGCCCACAGTAAGTTTAAAATCAGTATACGGTGATTTTTAGAACATCATTCTGACATGATGCACAGACTTCACAACTCTGCAGCTGGCAGCAGTCACGCTGCTGATGGGTACTGTGCACAGGCTGATGTGTCTATAGACCTTTGTAGGTGTATACAGATAAGTACATACAGAAAGTAAGACAGAGTCATCAGTTACAGTTACTGTTACCTTCTGACGGAAGGGCTTTGTGAATCAATTAAGACCACTTCAGCTGAAATTTTGACACAAGCAATTCCTTTTGCACCCACACAGTACTGATAAGCATTTTCAGCCAGGCAGTCTAAAATGATGCTGATCCTTTGAAAATCAATAGATTCATAACAGTTTATTTCAGCCAAGGACCATGCCTGTTGTTGATGCTGTCACTTTTGACAGTAATATAGCTTCTCTTTATTTAAGAATATATGCATTTATAATACATGCAGCAGGAAGTAGCAATTCAGTTGCTGCAAGTTGACACAGTATTTGTGTCCTAAACTGAAAGTTCTTTATAAAATATTTCAGCAGTTGCACTTAAGAGGGATAAATACTTGGCCTCATTAAGGACAGATTTGTAAATTACTCCAGTGAGGTCAAGATTTGTTCAGAGCCTATCATCTGAACCATGCAAACAGATGCTGCAAGCTCGCTGCTCTTTGATTTTGACTAGTGCTGACATCTTGCCATTCCATCACGTTACAACCTGCTAAGCACAGGACGTTATGACAAGGACTCAGAAGAAAAATTGAGAAGTATAAAGAAAGTTGCTGTCCAGTTTTCTCCGGATTTTATAGTTGATTTGTGAAAAGGACAACAGAAGCAATGCTTTCTAATAATTCTTGTTCCATCTTGACCCCCAAAGACACACTTTGAAAACTAAACATAAAACAGTTCAGGACAGTTTTATTCACATACATGCATAGTACACGTGGTCCTGAAAGAACCGACACACACACAGGAGCTCATATGCTCTCTAATCTCTTCTAGCTGGCTGTGGCATCCTGCCTGCATCCTTTGTCTTACACAAACACGTAAGCCATGGCTCTCGGCCCAGTAGGATTCATGCCTAGTTAGGTCCTATGGCTTAACTGCAGCTTTCAGAACAGGCCATAAAAATTAAAGTGGCACCCATACCATTGCATGAGATAGGAATGCATCAGCTTTTCAGCCCTGATAATACAGGAGAGACCACCAACTGCAACGGAAATCATGTTTTTGTAGAAGTCTTTCATTGATTACATACTACCTATGAATCTATGAATTTGTCTGGAGTCAAGTCCCAGTTATTGCAAACAAAAATGTAAATATATCTACAGTACACAAAAATAAAAGTTTCCTTCCCTAAGGTCACTTTTCATCAAAATGTTTAAAAAAAATCATTGTCAAAAAATCACGAAAAAGGGAGCATCAGAAGTCTTCTGCTTAAAGCAGCACCAGATATACCAACTTTATTCCTGAGTGGTGCTTATCTGACATGTTCCTTTAAGACCTACAATGACAGCAGTTTCATATCCTTCATAGTCTAACCTTCCACTTAAAAGTTGTTCTTTTAACCTAAATATCCCTTATGCATTTGAAGTTTAATATCAGTCTCCTCTCCAGACTAAACTAATCCAAACGTGTAATTCATTTTCTCATTTTCGTATTTTTAGATGATTCATGTTTCTTTCCATTAGATTCCTGTATTAGTCCACATATTTCTTGAAATTCAGCATATGTAAGTAGAGAGTATACTTGTCAGGACCACCCAACTGTAATCCCAGAAAACCTACTGAACAAATGGCCTTATTCTGTCATTAAAACTATACATGAAACTCTTAGCAGTAACAGAGCCAGCACAGATCTCTGAAATCCCATTTGATCCTTCCTTTCATTTAGCAATTATTTTCTCTCCCCAAATACTCCATTTTGCTTATGATTGCCCAGCACTTCTGCACTTACCTGCAGTTCTGTGCAGGTCGTAACTCCCTAGCTTGTCTTAGGGATATTCCATGAAACACTGTCAAAAGCTGTACTTGAAGTCTGTCATGGCTATCAGTTCTCACAAGTGAACAAGCCTGATTGCAACCCATAATTTTGAAAATTTCATGCTATCTATTATTTATGACTTTGTTAGGTTGTAGATATTCCTGTGCTACTATTTGTTCCACTGCTTTTCAGAAAAAAAATCTCAGGAAGAGTAGCCTTCAGTTTGTAAAGAACACTTTCAAATCACTTCTTACAGTTATAAAAATTACACATGCAAAACCTGTGAGAAAATCAGTAGAAAATTTATGGAAAACTAATAGCAAACCCTGATTTTACAGTGTTAGGCTCTCCAACAATAAGGGATGCTCATAACTCTTGCTAAGGATTAATCTCTTCAAAGCAGTCTTGTTATTTTTGTTTATATTACAGAAATTGGCTTAATTGGGGGGGTGTTTTGTTTCAGGCACAGAGCAAGTTTGCTTTTGCAATTACACAGCTGACAACATAGCCTTCTTTTGGTTTGAAAACCTTCTATAAAACTGGATTTTATATGAAGCTGTTTTGGGGTTTTACCATGGTAATGGTGTTGTGTTTCTATTTTAAGCCAAATTTACTTCACTAACCAAAGAAAGAACTCATCCATATGAATTAAGAGTCACTTCAGACATGTTATAAGGATAAATAACAGTAATTTTTATTCACAGGGAACAACAAAATAGTGAGGTTTTTCTCACAGCAGGTAAATGGTGACAATGGTGACAATGGGTGACAATACAAGGACTATGCGCATCCTATCTAGGTCACATGAGGTGAAGAGTTTGCTTAGTCAAGCTCCACATCCCAACTGAAGCAATAAAGTGGAAATTCAGTAAACCTCTTTTGGACAAAACTGAGTTAATGTTGCCCTCACCAAACAGCAGTGTCCCACACACTCCACATTTTGGGGCAAAAGAATTCCAGTCTCAGCAGTACTAAGCAAAAAGGCATTAGGAATTCAAAACCTGCTGAGACAATATGAAAAGCTGCCTTTTATAGATATAAAGGAAAAATGTGGGACTGATTTTATTTGGCTACATTTAACTGGAGGAAATTCTTTTGTACTTCCCTGTTCTCTGCAATTCATCTGCCTTCTAGACGAGGAGTTTTACACTGACTCCAGTGAGAGACCTTGTCTGATTTAAGTCTCCTAGGGGCTTTACAATGTATTTGCCTGTTTTTTCCATCTCCTTCTCCCTTTCTCCATTCTATATTTGTTATACAGCTTAATGCCATTCACCCTAGCAATACAGTAATCAAACTGCACAGTCTGGACTGCTGTTTCTGCTGAACCAGAGCAGTGCTTGGATTAAGACTCCATGAAAATTCTGAATCCTGACATTTTCATGGCAGCAAGTTTGCAGTGGGCTTTTTTAGACATCAGTTATTTCAGTCCTGCTTTTCTCTGTCCTTCTCTCCTGGATGCTTAGCTTTAAGGTAGAATGAAGTTCATTCTGTGGCGCTCTGGTATTTCTGCGGGCTGCAGAGGGAAACCCTGCTAGGGATGGTAGTGCCTGCCCCAGAGGAATATACTCTGCTTGTGGGCACTTTTCAGAAACACCACAGAGGACTAACTGAGAGCACTGTGCCCCCTCCCCTTCCAGGAACTGAGATCCTCTTTCACAAGAAGAGTACTAAGTGTGCACCCTTACTTGCTGACCCAGACACACAGCAGAACCAAATACGAGGTTATGCTGCAGTCAGTAGTCTGGAGGCACAGATGTTTAATGCTTAGCCATGTTGTTCTTGCTTTGCATTTTCAGCACAACTCTTACAGAAAAGTTTTCAGTTGTGTCCTGGGACCTGTTTATCTTCTCATATAACAGATGCATGAATTTGCATGAATTAATGTGACTGATTAATGCTTTGGTTTTCCATATCTGTAATGTTTGGTATATGCAGTACAATTCTGAAGACTGTGAAAGAGAAAAATGTGAGTGGTAAGTGGGAATACCATGCTAGAGGAGAGGGAGGGAGCAAAAAAGGCAATGGAAAGGAAAACTTTGCTATCAGTATTTATCTGGCACCAACTGCTGAATTTTAGTTGATAGCGACCATCTTTAATGACCCTTGTCTTTAACTGTTGAAGACAAACACAACACTATCATATCATCTCAAACAGCAAAATGCATGAAAAGGACCAATCTGAAAAACTTGTCAGCAAGTTTCCATCAATACTACCACCAATTTAACCATCAATATTAGCATTACTTAAATTATTTAACCTACTTTTAGATTCTGTGTAATATTAGTAAAATCAAATGCATGAAACTGGGGACTGCAAAAAATATATTAAAAAGCAAAAAGGTTTTGTAGGAGTAAGAAAAGTTTGGGCTTAGTGTAGCTGATAATAGCTGGCACACACCTCTTCTGCCACTCACACTTGCCTGTCATAAATAATTTACCTATGATGGTTACAAAAGCATTAGTAATACATGACTGACAAGAGCCCTTTCGAATCTTCACACTGGGCCCTGATACCCTACAGATAGTTGTCAAGTACCCACCAGCCATCAAACATTTGTAAAATCTCCCTTTCTCTTTCAACTGCAATTGTAATACATCTAAGTAATTAAAATAACCTAGATGTCAGCGCAGGTAAACTTGGTAACTAGGTGAAATGTCCTAAAAATGCCTCACTTTCAGAAATAGAGTGTAATATGCAGACCCACAGCTATATTAATGAATTCAGCTACCATCTCAGCTTCACTCATACTAGGTTCACAAGGAACTCCCCTGCACATTAATGAGAATATTACTATGACTTATAAGTTGTGTTAAGGAGTAAATTGCTCTGCAGAGTGCTAAGCAATTACGCTGGGAGGGCAGTCAGTTTGTACAAGGCAGAAAACAATGCAGACCTCTACTTACAGCAAACCCAAGATTGTCATCTGTATCAGATAAACATGTACACGAGATTTTCCAAGCACTGAAATAAAAGCTCATCTTAAGTCTCTCCAAACCAGATGAAAGAGAAGACATCTGGTCACTCAGCTTAAAAAATAAAAGGCCTATGAATTGGTCAGATGTTACCAACACACAAATATTCTCTCTCACACCAAGCAGAGAATGGTCCCGATGCACACCAGAGGCAGTCTCCTCCCCCTCCTTGCTCAGAATCCATCGTGACACACTCCTGACACACAGCATGGCCTTTTTTGGGGTCACGAGTTTGTGAAGTGCTAAATTCCTGCTACTCTAACTTGGCTTTGACACTGCCAGGCTGTTGATATACAACGCCTGTTCCAGTACACTGGCTAGTCAGCATGGCACCATCCTTATCATTGCTTGTTTACTGTAACTCCAGGGCAGGGTTTAGCTGGTTGCAAACATTTCTTTTCATGAAAGACTGGACAGTTATGTCTGCCTCTCTGTATCCTTCCCTCTTTTAGCTTTTGGGAGTAAATGCTCCCCCCTTGGAAATGTAGTTTATGAGTACTGAGATTTTTTCTTGCTTGATCTGTCAAATTGGGCAGTTTCACTTCCTCATTTTTTGGACTTTACATCTCATGAGACTTAAATATAGGTGATAATTGAAAGTTTACCTCTGCATGAAAAGACTCCTGGAATCTATCAGCTTAACCAAATGAACTCACTCTCAGACACATGGAGGGGAATGTCACTTCCCGTAACACTATACAGAGTAGCATGAAAACATGGCAACATGACTTTAATTTTAGTATAAAAGATGACTTTATTGCATTACTAATTCCCAGGTGTATCTTGATGACAAGCAGTAGCATCACGTTTGTCATATATTTGACTAAGGAGATTGTAATGTATAAAATAATATTGGTACTGTGCCTTTAAGTTTCTTCAAGTCCTCTCGTTTTGTTGCTAGTACTCAAATACTCCTGAAATGTCTGCGGTGGCATGATTTGCTATGCTTTGCCAGAGCAGGAGAAGAATTTGAAGAAGGCTTTTTGGCACAGATTCAAGATAAAAGCATGTTTCTTATATGCCATATCTCAATTCCCTGAATGATTAACAAACCACATTTAGCATATGCTTCTGATGCTTTGAATATCTTTCCAAAGATGTGGTCCTAACATTTTTTTATACTCTTAGGAAATAATAAAGGAATTAAATCTAGTGAAAACTTCTGTATGCAATGCCTTAACTTTCAACAAGATTGAATCTGCTCCATTGCAATTTTGTACGTCTTGAAAAATGTAATTATGACATTATATCTGACATTAAGGCAAAGAATTCTGAGGCAAATACTACTAATAGTATTGTGCAAAAATTGCAGTTTTATTTTCAGTCACACGGTATATTGTATATATATTATAATACATAATACACCAGGATTTTTACTTTTAAAAAAAGTGTGACTTCAGGTCCAGCTAAGTATAAACATAAAGGAGGAAAAAATATTTTTAAATTCTGCATATATGTAGATCCCAAAGCTGGGGCTTTTTTCCCCCTGTAAACTCCAAACTCCCCTTTGTAGGTATTAAATAGAATCAAGCATGTGCAAACCTTAAATTTAGCTCATCAGCTATCACAACAGCTGAACCACTCCATAGAGAGGCAGCTGCCATTGATGGTATACACATTTCTGTGCTCAGAGCTATGCTCATGGAAAGTGTATACTGTACATTCCAGCTTCATGATGACACAGCTGTACCCCACGATAAGCCTTTCTGCACTGCGGATGTCCCTCATTTGCCAGGACTGCTGATGCCTGCAAGCCCTGGTTAAAGCTGGCATTGTCACCAGCAGAAACGCAAGATGGGGCGCTGTGCTCCCTTGCAGGGGATTGGTGTGTCTAAGCACACAGCCTCACCATTCCTAACAAACAGCTGGTCATAAAATCCACAAATGAACACATAAAGTTCATAGAAATATCCAGAAATTTCCTCTATGGCCGTGGCATGAGTTAAGACAACTTTTCACAGGCAGTTAGCTAAGCCTGCTGCTCTCCACTGCTTAAGCTGGCCTTGTCTAAAACAAGAGACAAAAATGTGAGTCATTTTATACAGGAAGAAGTGTGTGGAGGAGCAAGGATAATTTTAAAGGGGAGTCAGCATGAGGGCAGAAGGAAAAGGCATACCCAGCTCTGACATAGTAGACCATGAGTGACGCGTCAGTTGGGTACCTCTGCAGGAGCTACACTTCCAAACTGGCAGATGTCATCAGTGTACCATCACCATCATGACTCCTGTTCCACAGACATCTGGATGAAACTAGCCCTAGGTCTTCCAGCACTTCAGGGACTGAGTCATCTAGATAAAGGGTCCATCCTCCCACAACGAGTCATCTAATATGACTTTTCCTGGCCCTCAGCTTCTCGATTTGTCTTTTGACTTAGAGCTGAGCACTTGTCTTTGAACAAGGTTACTTTTGCCTCACCATATTTCCAAGGAAGAGGATGCCACTGTGTAGGAGTCTCCATCAGGAATTTCAATCATCATGTTTCTACTAGGACTGGTCCCCCTGCCAGAGCAAGCCCACCCCACAGAGATGGCTCACAGCTCTACACTGCAGGAGTCATTTCACCTTACAGTCACCAGAGGGAAGGGAAAACTCCATTCCAAAAATCATTGCATGACATCTGCCATGGCTGGTCATGACTTCCTTCTCATGAACATAAGCCAGCAGTGTGCCCAGGTGGCAAGAAGGCCAATAGCATCCTGGCTTGTATCCAAAACAGTGGCCAGCAGGATGAGGGAAGTGATTGTCCCCCTGTACTCAGCACTGGTGAGGCCACACTTCAAATACTGTGTCCAGTTTTGAGCCCTCCACTTTAAGACAGGCATGGAGGTGATGGAGCGTGTCCAGAGAAGGACAATGAAGCTGGTGAAGGGTCTGGAGCACAAGTCTTACCAGGCGCAGCTGAGGGAACTGAGGTTGTTTAGTTTGGAGAAGGCTCAGGGGGGACCTTACTGCTCTCTGCAGCTACCTGACAGGAGCCTGTGGGCAGGTGGGGGTCGGTCTCTTCTCCCAAGTAAAAAGTGATGGGACAAGAGGAAATGGCCTCAAGTTGCATCAGGGGAGGTTTAGATTGGATATTAGGAAAAATTTCTTCACTGAAAGGGTGGTCAAGCATTGGAACAGGCTGCCCCAGGGACATGGTGGAATCACCATCCCTCGAGGTGGTTAAAAAATGCATAGATGTGGTGCTTAGGGACAGGGTTAAGTGGTGGACTTGGCAGTCCTGGGTTAACAGTTGGACTTGATGATGTTAAAGATCTTTTCAAACCTAAATGACTATGATTCTGTGATTCTATGTAGGCCAAGCAAGGAGTATTCTCTACTTAGCACTTCAAGATGATACCAGAGGAACATGTTTAGCAGACAAAAACAACAGCAGATACTTTTAAGGAGGCCATGGGAAATGTAGTGCGCAAAGAAGAGAAAAGGCCTTTCAACCTAATTATTGCTCAGCCCCTCAGCTGGGCGAGCAGGAAACAACAGGGGAACGCTGCACGTGAAAGAGTCCATCCCCATCACAGAGCTCAGCAGCAGGAACAGAAGCACTATAGCCAGGGGAAGGGAACTCTTGAACCTGATTAAAGCCGAACCAGTTGCTAAAAAGGATTTAGTGTTCTTCGTCCTTGCTCCAGGATATTAAACTAGTCTCTTAGGTGTATTTAAAGCAGACTGGCAACACCTGAATATTGGAAAAATATAAGGTAAGGTCATAGGTTGTGGGGTGGAAAAAGGTGAATTACATGAAGTTGTGGTTCTCCAGGTGGCTCCAGCATGGAGCACCCATGCAGCCCTGTTCTCAAGCACAGCTGGTCTGAGCAGGAGGTATAAAGTTGCACTGCCCTGAGAGCTGGAAGAGGCTCCAAAGGGGGAATAGTTACAGGAGGAAACATTAACATAGCTACAACATTGTTCTTAATACTCAGAAAAAGATCTTTTAAATACCTGTGCAGGAATTTGTCAGGCAAAAATAAGAAATTTCCAGAATCTGAACTCTACTGCACTAGGCATGAGACAAAGCTGTCTCTTCACATTGCCAATCCAAGTATCAGTGCAACCGCGCCCTACATTAAAGTCCAAAACACACCTGCTAGGCTTGATGGGGTTCTAAGAGCATTATATTAGCTTTTATTGGAGGTAATTTTAAAATTAATTCATTTTTTACCAATTCCACCCTTTCCTCACTTTTGCATTTCATTCAGCTCAAGCTGTTTCCTAGATCAACCCTAGCACTGAAGTCGAACAGCCTTCCCACTGCTGTCAATGGGCACTACACCTGACTGATAGTCAAGCAGCCACCATAAGGAGGGAGGACAGCCCAGGCACGGGTTGTTTTGGTAGCCCTTGGGCACATGGTGAGGTTCACATGCTGCAGCATAGCCCCTAGAAAGGCTGCCAGGACTCTGCAGGAGCACTGTGCAGCCCAAGTGGTGCTGAGCCTGGTGAGCTCAGGCTATGCAGGAAGATGAGGGAAGCAAGGAATGGGGTTTGCTGTCTCTCTGCCTCCCCAGCAGAGCTATGTGGCAGCAGGGTCCAAGCCCCATTTGAGACAAGCATTGGAATCAGACTACCTATGCAATCAAACATAGCTACAGTTTTATTTACCAAATGTCAAGGTGTTTTTCTGTGATGTGTATTGCATCCTATTTTTTTCTAAGTGTAACTCCTGGATAACTCTTACCAAGTGTTCCTCTTACTGTTGCCATATAATTTCAGAAAAATATTCATTCACTTTAAATTCCCAAAATATAGGTAATCCACAGCATGTTTTTCTTTAAATATAGGCACAAATAGCTCTGCACATACTTACACAAATACAGCCCCAACAATTCCTTAACTGTACCTGAAGAATTTTGAACCCATAATAATTAATCTATCCCAGGCTTTGGACTAGCACTATGGTACATGTTGCAATACTAACCTCATCTCAGTAACATCCACAACCATTTTCAAAGAAGTTCCACAAGTGTTTTGTATATGATGTTTTAATTTACAGGGGAGTTAAAAACGGAATATAGAATATCCTGGACAATTGCTGACTTTTCATGCATGTGTTGACTGAGTATCTTGCACTGGGCTAATAAGAAAATATTTGACTGTACAAGGCTTAGGGGCTTACTATTCTTCAAGAGCAAGAGACGACTAAGTGTGATCAATGTATCAGAATACTCTTTGCAGATCTACTTTATCTTTTATTCTGAGACTGCAGAAGAAGAAGGCGGCTGTTACTGGCATGTTTTGGAAGATACTGTTTCAGAAGATCAGTTTTGGCCAAAACAGGAGTGCTTGACACATTACAACAACCCCTTAACCACTAAGCTGCTGACTTTTCTGTATATTTAGTTATTGATCCCTCAATCTTAACAAACTAGAACTCCTGTTGCAATACCAAAATTGCAACATAAGTACTGCTGAAGTACGTGCTACCAAAGCTGCTTTGCTCCACACTTAATTTTTATTAATTAAATTGATGCTAATGCAAGTTGTTGTCAGGTTGAAAATATTGGAAAATTATTTTTACCCAGGCCTACCTCCAGCAAAAAACTTAGGCATATGCGTAAATATAAGCATGTGAATAGTCTCACTGATTGCAATAAATGGGGTTGCTTTGTGAGCCTGAAGAACTTTGTGAACCTCTTCTGTAGCTTGTCCCAGGTATAACACTGCAATGTGTCCTATACTGCTGACAGTATATTGCAAATAAAAAGTGAAGACTGCATGCAACAGGAAAAGGCTATCCTACTTCTGTGTCAGGTAGGCACGGCAGCTGCTATGTGATCTCTGACATTTCACTGTGCACTGGATAGAAACTTCAAACGCACATGCACATACATCTGTATACTGTGTTCGTAGCACAGGACCCACATTTGCTTTCCTCCAGACAAGATCCAGAGGACAAGACTAGGACAGACTGAGAATGACTATGCCCTTCAAGATTTCCCTGCAGGCTGACTTGAGGCAGAATTACTTAGGAACAAGTTGTGTAATATACGCAGTATATTCCAGAAATCATTTGAAACAGCTCATCGACATTTCAAGAGAGTTTTGGTGTTTAGAACTAGATACCTTCCCAAATTTTACTCCCATTATTGCAGTAAAGTGCAAAGGTCCCTCTCAGCATAAATATGCCTGCTGTGCAGACCTTGCACAAAAGCAAGGCACATCTGGAAGTGTAGCAAGAGAAGGACAAACAAGAATAGGAGCAAAGTAATATCATAGTATCAGAGAAAAACAGTGGTGGAAATGTGCTGATGAGGTCACACCGCGATGCTTTCCCTCCCTCTGTCCCAATGCTGTCCCAAATGCGTATACACTGTTCCTCACTGCTGTTTGTCTAACTTGTTCTGTAAAACCTCCAGTGATGAAGACACTACAGTCTCCCTAGGCAAATCATTCCAGTGCTGCACTGTCCTGGACAGGGAAGACAGACTGTTCCCCTGTTTTTTACAGCAGCCTTTTACGTATTTCAAGACTAGTTACACAGATTAGATTAGCCAAGAACCTTGATTCTGACTGAGCTCATGGTTGGTTTATGTTTCAGACAGTTATTGATTGCTGGCTCAGGTCCTGTTCATTTTCAAACACTTTCCTATCTTCTTTTAACTTGATGTGCTCCCTGAGTGTAGCCAAGGGTTCAGGACTCACACATTCAGCTCACCTAATTGCTCACACCCTCCTGTTCTCTCTAATATGCTCATTCAGGTGGGAGCAGCAGCACATGCAGAGCCTGCCAGATGTTGGTACAGAGGATCCACAGGCGTTCTCATCACCCATGGACCATCCAGAAGAAATACAGCTCAATTTCAGATGCCCATCCATGTACATTGATGCCTCTTCTTTTTTCCTAAGTAATCCCACTGCAATGGGAGTCCTGTGAAGCAGTCGTTCTCCCTCTCAAAAGCCTGCAGAAAATTCTGACCATCAGCTGGGCTGACACCAACATCTATATGAAGTTGCTTGGTGCCAGAGCACCAAGACATTGAGACAGGAATAGGGAAAGTTGGACCAGCTGGGAGCCCCAGCTGCAGCTCAGCTCTGGGGCTCAGCCTTTCATGTGCAGCTGCAGGATTTACTGTTGAAGACAAAAAGGGAAAAAATCTATTATCTTAAAACACCTTAGGAAACAGTTGGTTTGTGTGGCATTCAGTAAAATGTGGAGTACCCCAGAGTTATGAAACATTATTGTTAAGGTTAGGCACATTCAAGGCCCTGTGCATCTGAGGTATGACACAGGCAATCACTTGAGCAAATTATTCTTTTTCCCCCAGCGAAAAGAACAGGGAAAAGATAAAACAAAGAGTTAAAATAAAGCTGGGTGAGAATTCCAAATACACTGACATTTCATTACCTTCAAACATTCAAGTGAAGAACCCTACACAGCAGTCTCTGAAGGTGTTTTTAAGGCAGTTTAGGTATGTATTACATTTCAAAAACCTGCATTACAGAGGTTACAGACTTACAAAGTCTACCACTGCATGACATTTCCTAGCTAAACCTCTCCAGACTTTGCTGGAACAACCTTTCACTCTTCAGATTATTGTTCTTAACATCATCAAGACATTTCCAGTGAAGGCTGATAATCTTAGATACATCACTGTCCAAAACCAGATTCTTGGGCAAAATACAATTAATAGGAAAATTTCTAGCAGTCTTATCAAGACTCATGTATTGAGTTTCAGGCCCCAGATGGGGAGTGTGCACCTGCCCTTGTGCAGGCACATGCCAAACCTCAGCTCAAACTCCTCTGACACCTGCTTCCTTCCACTAAGAGCAACGTACTCCACAGGCCACTCCCACTTCTGCTGTCTCCTGCCTTCCTCCTTTCCCAGGACTCATACCCCACCTACCCCATCAGGAAATTTTCTCCTCTTCCTCAAAGGCAACATCAGTAGCGGGACCATTTATAGTATGCAGAAAGAAGCCCTCCCTGCTCTGGCCATGCCTTCCACCCATAACAAGGAATCACACCTTGAAGCTTCAGGACAGAGCCTGGCCACCACAATTCTTTCAAAAATTCATCAGCCAAACTAATCTTATCATATGGCTAAGCTTGGGAAAAAAATTAGAAGAGACCTCACGAGATGCATCCCTGACATGAAGGGTGTCCTTGCTTTCACATAACAAATCTCTCCTCCAAAGCATGGTCTTGTCTACACTGGTAGGATTTTGATTCTATGTGGAAAAATATACCTTCCCCATCTTATTCTGGGGAACAGCAACAACATTTTCAGTTGGAAATTATCCAACAAGGAAGACAAACTCAGCAAGGCATCTGCTTTGGAAAAGTCATTCCTTTCCATCAGAAATTCTTCAGACCCTAAAATTTCAGTCAACATGGGGAACAAAGTTTCATGAAAGGAGCATAGACAGACTCACATACAGATGACACTAGATTGTAATGGCACTCATTACCTCAAATAAAAGGCAGAAGAGAAGCCTGTTATTTTGCAGAACCCTGACTCCAGCATTCAGAGGCTTTTTATATGTAACTATTAAACGTGCTGAAGATCTTCAAATGGTTTGAAGCTATTTGGATCATCAGTTTCCAAATTGCACTGCATATATGTTGGCCTGAGTGACCAGCCAGGCAGCATGATTTGCCAGAAAACAGCATACACAAACCAGGTAAGTATTTGGTGTGATCCTTTAAGAATTTAGAGTGTAGAAACAAATAGCAAGCTATTTCTTGCTCACAGTTACCACATTCCCCACCTGAGCAGCTCAAAGCCAACCAGAACTGGCACATCATTCACCATCCACTGCGGCTTTTGCCATCCGTTTTCTACCCCTCTCTCTCATGCATCCAGCAAGCTTTCAGCCAGTCCCCACTATGACACAGTCAGTCAGTTCTCTGACCTTTCCATGGTGACCAAGAAGCTACTGAGCAAAAATGGTGCCTTCCACAGTTTTCACTTATTACATAAATAGTGTATAGGATGATAATATTATAAAAGCAACTAAACACAAGGCATAAAGGCCTATGTTATGGAGATAGGCAAACGATCAGCATTTAGAAAACCTAAATTGTTGTATTTGGAAATAAAATATCTAAAAAACGCATGACAGGGATTAAAATGTTGTATGTGGTGGTTTTGGTCCTCTCTACAAAATATGTATGAGTATGCCTTCTACATGCAATTGTCCCATATTTATGTGCAGCAAAGAGAACACAGGAATAGAGAAACTCTTATTCCTGTGCACAAACTAGTCTGAAAAATAAGTAAAGTCATAAGTTGCTCTAAACTGAATATATAACCCATAAATTTATACAGCTGACTTGCTTAATGTATAAAATTGGCTTTTAATGTAGCTGTTAGCTGAAGTCAGTGGAATTTTGATGCATTCAGGAAGTTAAATATCCATTTCCTTAAAGTCCTGTATGTTTACCCAACAGTACAGCTATCTCCTCAAGCTCTTTTTAAAACCATGTATTCTTTATTTCTCTTTCTTACCAAATTATTTCCAATGCTGTGCATTGTGAAGTGCAGAAACCAAGGAAGACTTCCCATTCCCTCATATGCTGGAGCTGGTAGGACCTAAGATTTTCTAAAGGCAGTTCTTTGACTGGATGTGATACAGCTGTCTTTTTTGTTATGGTGATTTCTGACCATTAATGGAAGAAAGGAGAACTCTGAGCTGAATTCTTTGCGGTGGAGTTTGCACCAAGCATAGCTGTCCACATGCATGCAGAACAACTCCAGGCTTGGCCGATGTGCTTCTCTTTCTCCTGTTTTCTCCTGTTCTGTACAAGCGTGTTCTGGGATGTATGTTGTTTTGCTCTGTTACGTAAGACAAATGTTGCCTAGCCTGGTACAACCTTAGGTCAAGTTTGCTATACCAGCTGGTTTTCAATGCCAATGCTTGAATTAATACTTCTTTAAATACTGACTGAGGGACTAGTGCAGGAAAGAATATTTAACTCTATGGAGAAGCACATGATTATCATATGGACACTACCAGCTCTGTTCATCTGTGCATAGAATAAGTTTATATAATGCAGCTAGCATTGACAAGGTAAGTTTTCAAAGGCAAACCCTTTAATCACTTCAGCACAGTGAACTAAAAATATATCATAGTCATAGAATGGGTTGGGTTGGAAGCGATTTTAAAGATCACCTAGCTCCAACCCCCCAGTCATGGTCAGAGACATCTTCCACTAGACCAGGCTGCTCAAAGCCCCATCCAGCCTTCCCTTGAACACTTCCAGGGATGGGGCATCCACAGCTTCTCTGGGCAACCTGTTCCAGTGCCTCACCACCCTCACAGTAAAGAACTTCTTCCTAATAGCTAATCTAACCCAAGTGAATAAATTGCAAGGCACTTCTACAAACTTCCTGAAATGCGCTGATAAACCTAAAACATATAGATGAAGAACACTTGAATCTTGACACAAGTGAACATGTTTAATATTCATTACATACAACGACGTACCTCTTCCCAGAAAAGTCTGTAAGCCAGGCATGCATAACAAGACACATGAAAGCATGAGTGGGGACAGAAAATACAAACCCTGAGAATGACCTTTGATAATTCATATATACCTATGGTGCTATGTTGTTATGGAACAACCATGTCCTTGAAAAGCTTTAAGTTTCAGGAGTGCTGTGCCATGCCATCACCTTCAGCTCCCAGGGAGAGCAGCGGTCTCAGGGAAGTGGGAGGTGGATAGCCGGGGCAGGCTGGCTACCCGGGTACCTACAGGAGCCTGGATTTCACATGTGGCTCATTGCCCTCTGCCTTCAGTTTGACCGTTAAGTACATTTTTAGTAGATGCACAAGAACATAGTAATTTATGTCTGCAGACCGTCTAGAAAAACAGAGCTACTGCATAATTTAAAATGCTCTTTAAATTGATTTTATACCAGTAAGTCGCATTGATACGCAGGGACATTGTACTAGTACCAGTAATTACCTGGAGATCTGGTGGAGGAAGAGAAAGCAGTCCAGATCTTCTCTACTTTATGTTGGTTTAAAATAGCAACAACCCATCAAAATGAAGGGCCCTGTAGTGGTGTAAATAACACGTAAGGCCGCGCAGCCACTACAGCCGCACAAAAACAAAAACCCGTTGTTGCTCGGGTCTGCCATCGCGGGCAGGGACAGGAGCAGCACAGCACACCGTCAGCAGAACTAACACCCGCACTCTGCAGGAGCAGAACAGCCTCCGACCCGCGCCCCAGCGCCGGGTGACGCCTTCCACGACCACGCTGGGAGGCGCGACCCAGCGTGGGCCTCGCCGCCGCCGAAGGCCCCGCGCTCCCGGGAGCCGCACGCCGGGGCGGAGCCGCCTCCGGCCGGCCGGGCCCCTGCGCACCGGCGCCTGCCCTGGCGGCCCCGCGGGGCCAGGCCGCTGCCGCCTGCCGCGGGCCTTGTGCGGGCGGCCGCGAGAGCCGCCGTGGGCAGCGCGGAGGCAGGCGGCCGGCAGCCAGCCTGCTGCCCCGGCAGCGCGTCGGGGCGTTCCGGGCTGGCCTTGCCGGAAGCAGAGCCGGCGGGCCGAGGGGCGGCGGCGGCCCGGCCGGCGTTTATGCTCGGGGGCCGCCTGGCTTCTCCGAGGGGCGCGGCGCGGCCCGGCCGGGGCACCCACCGCCAGCCTTCGACGGGCGGGATGGGGCGAGGGGAGCCGGGCGGGCGGAGCGGGGCCGCGCAGCGAGGGGGCGTCCGCCGAGCCGGGGGGCTTAGGCCGCTTGGCTGCATGGGAAGGGCGGACGGGCAGGAGGAGAGAGCGGCCCCGGGCGGGGGGAAGGTCCCCGAACAGCTGAACTGCAAAAGCTTCACCCACCTGCAGCAGCCCAGCAGCAGGGAGGGAGAACGGGAGCGGGGAAGGAAAATTGTCAGCGGGGCTCAGCAGAGATGTGAAAGACCTGTGTCCAGTAAGCACTGCAAGCCTAGGTGCCCTGGGGAGCAGGGAGAGACTCTGCTACCAGTGAAAGGTACTGCAGAAGGTGGCATTAAGACAGAATTCAGTTGCTGATGCACGAGGGAGATTTGATGGTGAGGACAGGTCAGCTTTAAAGAAACCCGTCCCTGTAAGAGGTCTCACAAAGGAAATGATTCAGTATTAAAAAATATGGCAGGATGCATTTCCCAGCATTGGAGCTGGAGGCAGTGGAAGCACGGGAGGGGATTTTCAGAGGCACCTGCACCATTTGGGAGTATCCTGGTGCTGCCAGCTGCAGTGGGGACCACAGGTGCCCTAACATACCTAGGAACCACATGGCAAAGCTGGAAGTGTAGGGACCATCACATGCATGACATATGCTTTGACCAAAACAACGACAAGGTCACACATGCCTCCTCCAGTCCTGCAAGATTGTTGACAAACTGAAAGCATTAAACTAGTCCTAACACGTGATTTCCAAGCAAGTAAGTATTTTGTTAAGCAACATGCAATGACAGCACTTCAGAAGTGCAATTAGGACAGTACACACTTGCTTTCAGTTTTTCTAGTTTTCAGTTTCTCTTAATTTTATAACTACTTTCTGCTTTTTGAAGTATTGCTAAAATATACCACCATTCAATCTTACAGAGTTGCCTGCTTATAGCATCTGTGTTTCTGTGGTTGTGTGCACTTCATAGCAACACAGAGCTATTGACATGCACTCGGGTACATACCCTGTGCCCACAAAACTGCCCTGTTCTGTTCCCTCTGCAGAGGGGCAGGGTGCCTGTGCAGCCAGCACAGACTCCAGCACCTCCCAGCAGGGCATAAGGAATTGGAAGGCAAGAATCCATCCAGAAACAAATGTGGAAATGCTTCCCAGTGCCCAAGCAAGAGCATTTGAGTGTGCACTGGGCATCTCTCCATGACTCTCAAGGGATCGTGCCACTGGAATGGTGACTATACTTCAAACGGTGGACAATGCTAGGCTTAGACAGGCATTCATTTACTGTATAATAGAGTGAAAAGCTGTCATAAAAGTATACATATTCTTAGCGAGGTTGCTCTAACTGATAAGAATAACAATCCATTCCTCTGAACACGCAAAACAGCAAACCATCAAAAGAGGAAATCCAGTCAAAAACTTCATGTTTTTCCCCCCCAGCCCTTTACATGCCCCACTGAGTGAGGACAAAAATTTTCAAAACAATGATGACAAAAAAATGTCAAGTCCAGTGTCTGTTTTTTTTTAGTAAATACTTACTGAGCTATTTCAGATATTTAGAAGAGGACTTTTGTTTTCCTTTTTAGCAGACAACTTGCAGAACCTACTAGTATAAATGTACTCATCCGTAATTTAATACACCAGTGGACAGTCAATGTAGTTTCAATCTAAAGGTAAGCACAGAACTGTTGCAGTTATCTTAGTAAAATCTATGTATCTATACTAGGTTTCTTCTTAACCTGAAAAAATGGAACTGGCACTGTACTGGGTCTGGAGCTCAGCCCCATAGCAGCCCTTGTACTGCTGCGTTTGTATTGGTAGCTAGAAAGGTGCTGATAACACACCAGTGTTCGGCTGCTGCTGGGCAGAGCTGGCACAGCATCAAGGCTCTCTCCAGCCTTAACCCCTGCTGCCCCCCAGCAGGCTGGAGATGGGCAAGATCTTGGAAGGAGACGTAGCCAGGACAGCTGACCCAAAGTGGCCAAAGGGACATTCCATACCATATGACATCTGCTCAGATATAAAAGCCAAGAGAAAGGAGGAGGAAGGTGAGGACATTTGTTATTTATGACGTTGGTCTTCCAGAGCAACTGCTATGTATACGGAAGCCCTGCTTTCCAGCAAGTGGCCAGACATTGCCTGCTGATGGGAAGTAGAGAATAACATCTTTTGTTTTCCTTCACTTCTGTGCACGCAACTTTTGCTGTTGCTTCATTAAACTGCCCTTATCTTAACCTACAAGGTTTTTTCCATCTTATTTTCTCCCCACCCTGTTCTGCTAAGGAGGGGAGTGACAGAGCGGCTTGGTGGGCACCTGGTGTCCAGCCAAACTCAACCCACCACAGGTGCCCCCAGAAAAGATGAACCATGTTTAATTTACTCAAAACAGCATTCCAAGATTTCTATTCTGACTGCCAGCCCAAAATACTGCATTTCTGATGATACACTGTGGGCTCCATAGTTCAAGTTGCTACAAAATACTGCCAGGGAGTATCACTACTTGTACCAAGCACACTCTGATAGCAGAATTGATAGTTTCAGACAATGATGATGTCGTGTGCCTCTGAAGGGCTTTATCAGAGATACCCTCTGAGACACCAAGCAACAGAAACTGCAACAAAGGACTTATTTTCCTTTGCATATTCTGGACTGGTTTTGTCACAAAAGGAGAAATAATATTGGCTTGCGCAGACATAGATAGACTCTGAACTATCCTCCCAAGACAATTTTCTCTCCTGAACTTATATCAGTCCTAACTTAGAATTACAGTGGATGGAATAATTTATTATAATTAGCATATTTTTTTCCCCCAAGGCTGTAGTTACCCAGTTTCTGATCTTTTTTGTATTAATTCTTTTTTCTGAACTCTTCTGGAGCAAAGACATGAGTCTACATAAATAATTCATGGCAAACAGCACTTGCCACATACGCAGTGGCTTCCCTGTTGTATAATCTATATTCTTAATACAAAAGTTGTTGATATTCAGTGGACAAAAGCCATAATATTGTTTTCATGTCCCAGTGAATATAACTCTAAAGAGGTTGTTTCAGCTCTTGTGCACAGGCACAACATTGCTAAAATAAGACTGGGTTCAGACTCATGGAAAGAATACATGTTTATATATCCAAAACATGTTACATGTGAATATTCTCAAGTTTTTTTAGAATGCATTCTTCCTGTTAGCACTGCTGCCGGCAAATGTGTTTTTAGAATATTCACAATGATATTACATAAAAGGAAAGCAAACACAGACAAGTCAGGTCTATTTTTATGTGATCAAGTATTCATGGAAGTTTTCTGCTCTGTTAATGAAGACCCCTTTATTATGTTTTGAGAGGATTTTCTAGATCTACATATACTGTTTCTACCAAGTCATGCTGTGTGCACCTGTAATATAGCAGTATGAAAGAAGCAGAAGAAAAAGACATGTTTATTTACACTTTTGGTGTAACTTGGGCAGCTGTCCAAGGTAAGGTACCATTCATCTACAGAGTAGCTTTGTACAACTATTAAATATTTACTGGTGACAAATTATGACAAACCTAATGCATATTTTGATAAATGGTTAGATTTTCTAATTGAATAATATGATGCAAAATTATTCTAAACAGCAGCAGGACTCAGGATAGTTCTATGCAGGAAAGAATTGAAGCTGGAGATGATGTAAATTACTAAAAAGTTGCAAAAGTGGCTGGTTTTAGAAGACTGGCAGTGGGGAAGATCTGGAGGAGAATGACAATGCTGCAGTTCCTTAAGGATCTTGGCACACGCATTTGAAACTTTCAATAATGGTCATTTACAAAAATTAGGACAGGAGGAAACCTGATGACTACATAAATTGATGCAATGAGGTATGCTGTGACGATGGCAGAGCCAGAGGGCATTGCCAAGGCAGGAGTGAACAAGGATATCATTACAGAAAGAACTCTGAGAAACTAAAAATTACAAAAGCAGGAGAAAATTCAGTAGCTGCAAATGGGAAGTCGTGCACAGGGCATCAATGACAGCATTCTACCTGAAGGTAAAGAATGCAAAAGGGAAGTGTGGCCTTGATTGCTGGCCATGGAGCCAGGCAGGGGGGTGCCTCAGCAGCAGGGCCTGAGACAGGGTCTCAAGAGGACAGGGGACAGTGGTACACAGGGATGTCTGCACGCCTATGCTCTTCACTGCTCTGTGGCTCACTTGCTGCTGGTTTTATTTTACCAGGAGAGGCTTTTTAGTAGAGCTGCTTCACTCTTCAAGAATGCTTTCATGCTTTGTAAGCACTCCTGCACTCAACAGAAAAAAATATGGGAAAAACAAGTTAACTTCTCCTTTGCCACATATTTGAATTTCTCTGAAACGTGAGGATAGGATTCTGAAAATCTGCAATCAGGACACAGTCAAAATGTTGGACATTTTTTGGAAAGAGTGCCATGTGGCATATCCTTCTCTCTTGGAATGTCACTGAGCCAGCAGAGCTGTCAGCTGGCTAACACAGGACAAATTAAAATGCATTATAACCCGAAAAGGTGGCATCATGCACTAATCCTATCTCCACAGTGTTTTTTTTTAAGATGATAGTGCACACACTCCCAAGCTGTCGCAAAAAGCTCAGGTTGCAAGAGTAATGCAGGAATCAGACAGCTCACAGCATGTTTGTCCCTCAGAGGCAGAAGAGTGAGAAATAGATATAATTGAGGACTATAAGTGGTTACAAGAAGCAGGTAGTTGCTAGCAGTCTTTGCATGCTGGCAGGGCTGAGAGGTAAGCATTTATACCTCCAGTCAGTAATTACACACAGTTCTTGCTCTCTTGCCACGAAGAAACTGAGCCACAGCCACCTCAGGTCTCACCACATAAACTAAGCTGTATTTTTGAAAAGGTTTGCAGAGCAGTGATTAGCAAAGATACTTCTCTAAACTGCCTTACATTCTACCTTACCTCTAGCTACCTGTAGAGGATGGTGCTACCTATATCTTTGAGTTTGGGCTCTTAGTCTCACAAGACGCTGAAGTGTTGTGCTGTTCATACAACACAATCTACATAGCTTAGCCCTCCACACTTGTAAATGCTATTACAGGGAATTTTTTTTCAGGCACACCTCACACAAATGTCGGTTTTCCTGTCAGCATTGTACATACAGCTACCATTTACAAACCAGGTTAGGCATCAGCCACACAACACCACATAGGATATAATTTTAGGAAGATTTTTGAACTCTTGCCCTAAAAGAGCTGATGAATCTGTCAAGAGTTTTACAGAAAGCAGTACTAAACCAAAGTTTTCTCTGAGCTTTTAAAAAGCCATCCATGTTGGGGAATTCTGTTACTGGTTTCTCTAACTTGGCTTACTAAAAGCTCCTTGGTAAACCTACTTTTCCTCTTCATTCTCCAGTTCTCAGTTACCTTTTTTTTTTTTGCCCCGAACATATTGTCTTTGACTATATGTCATCTAATAAAGAAAAACATGTTTTGCAAGCTTGCGTCAATATTGATGCTCAGTGAAATGCTTTTCTGACTCTGGGATGCAACTGCCATGGGGAAGGAGGAGAAGAAAGCATCTGCCTGCACTGTTTTATCAAAAACTAGAACAAAAGCTAACACGAAAATTTCAAAAATCATTCTGAACTGCTTTTCTTAGACAAGCTTCAGCAATTTCTGCAGTTCCTATCACCACAGCATTCACAAAAATCACTCCACAGGGATTCGGCTTTGCAAACAGATAAAAGAAACTGAACTAGGTCACATTTAGCAGCTCACCACCTTGCCCGTGTCACTTTATATTTAGTCACTTAAGTCCCACATCTGACTTGTCCCAACTGCAAGAGTTTATTTACATAAAACAAACAAACAGTATCTCCATCAGTGGTACACATGAGGCTATGCCACTCATAAATGACTGAGATGGAGAAGCTGATGTGTTTGCTTGAGAATAAGCGTCACATTAATTAAAGATGCTCTCAGGGGAACAAAATATAAGCCACAGCAACTGAACTGAGCAGCCTCTGCCCCTATTGCTTAGGACTCTCTGGGGCAAAGCCAAATGAAATATAATTAATATGCCTGGGAACCCATAAACAAATAAAAAGGGCAGGATGGGAAGTGGGATTTTCATGTTCTTTACATGTAAGTTTATCTGAGTTGATAGCTAATAAATACTTTTGGGAGTGCTTATCTGTTGAAAATTATTTCCGTTCTGGAGCAATGTTTCTCTAGTGACAAGTTGTGCCATGCAAGAAGCAGAGGGAACTTTTTTTCTTAAAAGCTGTGGTGCCAAAAATATACTACCACAGACATTTTTTAAGCTAAATCCGGGAAAGTTTATTGACTAAAGATGAATGTGTCTGAAATGGAGATGTCCTTTCTACTGAAGTCTTCCCAACGGTCCTTATAGCATCTGTCAGTGCTGGGATCATGGGGAGATATTAAGTAGCACAGTACAACACTCTGTGTACATATTATAAGGACTACTGCACAGCATTCAGATTTACAATCCAGTAAAATATTCATGAAGACTAATGCACAGCTGAACTGGAGCCTGATCAAGCCAAACTATAACTTTATTTCTTATGCCCATCACACTGCACAGCAGCAAAGCTAGAAATAAGTAACTGATAATTTAGAGTAGCTTCCTGTTTAAAAGTAATTTAGCCCAGGAAATGCTGTCCTTCCAGCCAGGTGAATAGGAAGCATCTTGATTCATTGGCGTAAGACAGCAATCTCCCTAATTTCCACTCTCCAGTTCCTTTCTCAAACCCCACTGTTCTCCAAGCTCTTCAAGGAAGATATGCTACAAATTCAGTATCTACAGCAAATGTGATGGGGAGCCTGAATCTGTAAGGAATTAGGTCTGTAAATCCCATTCAGTAAAACTATACCATTGAACCCACGAAGAGGCCCTGCAGAGGGAGGGAGAGTATTAAATATGTACAGTTCTGCACATATCTTTTCAAGCACAACCAGGCAGAAAAAGAGAGAGGTGAGTTTGCTTTTCCTATCTGGTCTCTCACTTGATGTTTCTAAACCCTGACACTAGCCCTTTCAACAACATAAAAAATAGTGGGTAAAAAAGTAGCTGATGTACAGGTGAAAAAGCACCCTGATGTGCAGGCACTTGCCTTTAAATCATAACATTTAGAGAGCAGACTGGTAATTAATATTATTGTCATGTTACTAACATTTTACTTAAGATACTAACTGAATGTAAGGAAAATAATAGTGTGTCCTGTGTGGACTGAAAGCAATCGGATCAATTAAATAATCTGCCTAGCAGAAGACTTGATTTTGCAATCCAAAATAGGACCAAATTCAAAACCAAAACATATTGAAGCTGAATGACAAGCATTGGTGGTGGGAGAGGGAAGAAACATGGGAATAAAAGACAGCTGAGTGCATTGCCCATTTGTAGGGTACAGGAATTGTTTAAAGTATTCCTTTGAAGTATGAGATCCTGTGTTGGTTGGCTTAAAAGGCCTTCACACCACAACTGAAGCATTAAATAATTTTATCTTTCAGTGTTACTTATTCCAAGTTTAATGAAACTTCATTCAGCTGTGGCATGGCTTAACTCCCCTGTGTCTCAGCTCAGTAGTATGACAAAAATACCATTGTATCAGCACCAAACAGAAGACAGTGGAGCAGCATCAACATTTCAGAGCAAAGGAATAAGGGTGTCTAGTTTGTTGTATTTAACCTGAGAAGTACCAGGACTGGTCCTGCATCTACTAAGACCTGCATAATACTGATTTAGTGTCAGGGATATGAGTAAAACGAGCTGGTGGAGGACCAAGTACCACTATGGGAACCTAACTATGTTGCATGTTTGGATTGCAGAACCGAAAGGACAAACATGTTCTGGCAGATGTGAGTACAGGATGAGATTGCTAGCATGCATATGCTAGACACCTCCACAAGCACTGCCCAAAGCTCCCAAGTGGATAGACAATATTAAATTTTCTTCCCCCAGGCTGAGGGCAAAGTAAATTTTCTTTGTAGTAGCAAAATGTAGATTAGCCAGAGCAGCAGAGTTGCTGATTCTGGAAGGAAGGAAATAGGTTTCAGGGAGTTTTAAAGACCATGGGTGGAAGAAGTCAGTAATGCTTTAAGGACTGAAGATGGGGACATAGTGATCAGTGCAGGTTTGGGGGCTTGGAGAAGTGAGGACATTCAAATAGAGTAAGGAACTGGAAAAGATCAGTGGAATGTGAAGGGACTGGGAGTTAATCCCCTCTGTCAGTGCTGTTTTATGAGCTGCCCCTTTCTTCAGTCCCATCTGCCCCCAGCCCAGCCCTAGCTGCTCCCTCTAGGCCCACAGAAATATTGTTTTAGCCTGTGCCATCCCTGCTGCCAGTACCTCTGACACAGGTCCCTCTGCAGAAGCTCCTGTTCAGCCACCGTAGGCCACTGCTACATGAACGCCTCAGGAGGGTGATATGAGATGCTAAGCATGAAGCCCTTAAACACCGACAGTCAAACACTCCCTATGAAGACAATTCTTTACCTGTCATAGGTATGAGCTACAAATTCAAGGCCTCAGGAAGCAGCTTTGCTGATTTCCAGCAAATTCCATGTCTGTTTGGAGTAAGAGTGATGGTGGAAATCACAAGGAAGGAGAAGAAGCTCTCCTGTTGCTCCACTTGTGCATACTGTCATATGTGGAGCAATGGAGCAGCCCCAGTTTGTCCGACAACTGACACCAGTGTCTGCACAATTTCATCTGTGTCTCAAAATGCAGTGGGGAAGTTAAGATTTATCTGGGCTAAGCATAACCTATCAAAGCTCAGACAAGCGGAGTTTGGAGAATAATAGAAAGAAAGCAGAGTTAAAGAAAACACTTGGCCAACATTTTTACCAGTAGCCTGAGTGATGCAGAGAGACTGCACAGAGGAAACAGTGAACTCCCCACTCTGTTCAGCACACACACACAACAGGGACCAGCAGGAGCACACAGAGATCAGTAAAGAAAGATGGCTAAAGAAACCCTCTGAGTATGCTGAATATGCCCTGCATGCAGAAACAGGGTACTTCATTGCATGAGGCATTTATTTTCTGCTACATAACCTAAATCAGCTATGGTCTCACCATTCACTGGGACGGCACTGAGGGGATGAGAGCCTGGCAAGATACTTCAGCAGGTAGTACCACTCTGTGTTGCAGTACTATGTCCAGTGTCAGGTCCCACTAACAGGACAGCTACTACTAGAAGAGTATTTCTGCTTCAGCAAATTCTTCCTGAAGGGTAAGGTCTTTAAGATTCACCCATCAAGTCTTTGTCTTTACATGTAGATCTGTGCAAGACTGAGGAGCAATATTAGAAAATACGGGGAAATGTTATGTATCTGTACCTTTCTTTTTAAACATAAACAATGGTTCTTTTCATGCACACACGAAGTGTTCAAGTATGTTTAAAGAACAAAAAGGAACTTGGAATGTTATGTGTGAAAGCAAAGAAAACAGAAGAAAAATTCTTTAACAAAAACCAACATTTTCACAAGTTACCAATGACAAATAGCCAATTTACATCTATAGTATCTGTGCATAAAGAGGTGAAACAGTAGCAAAGGCAGAATAAATAACAAAAAATTGCAGGGGAATGAAACCCACTTTTCTTCGCTCAAGCAGCTTGCCAAGGCCAGTCACACATTTTGTATTCCGGAAGACATCCTCAGCTTTTCAAAGCAGCAGTTTTTCTTGAGAAAATGTCTGAAACAATTATTTTTTTATCATAAGCTAAAACTTATGGCTGGATGCCTTGGTCAGAGGACAAGAGTAGCATCCTTCATGGTACAGGGCATGATGCCGGTATAAGATCTTATTGTGTATGGGGCGACACAATATGCCTGAAAGTTGAAGGGCTATTTCAGAAGTACAGGTTATCTCCTATGTACTTTCCCAATAGGAACATGAAGAGGAATAGTTTTGTGGTCATCAAAATTTAATTTGTATCTTGCAGAATCTTACACCTACTTTCCTACTAAGTTCCACAGAAAACTATTTAGCTTTAAATTGTGATGTATTGTTCAAAGAAAGGGTATCATGTGTTCTTTCCTTTGACCTTAATATCTTCAGTAGAACACAGAATAGTTACTTCATCAAAAATTTGCTTCTCATGAAATTGAACTAATAAATCAATTATTTGTAAACGTACACTACAATCTCCTTGCAATGAGTAATCCAAATGTCATCTATTTTGTAGTACCAGGCTACCTTATTTGCCATTTAATCAAGTGCACTGAAAGGGAGTGAGACCATACTTTTAAGTAACAATTAATGGTAGTGTGTTGTCTTTCTATTCTGATAATATTTTCCTGTAATGTACATAACCTGTACTTGTAAATGGTGTAGAGAGAAAAATCTGTATTTCTCATAACACAAATTTTCCTGTTTCTGGCCCTTTGGGGAACACAAGGTGGTCATTCTCTCATCCAAGAGTAGCTACCTCAGTACTCATGAAGAATTTTTAAAGTCAGCTTAAGAAAGACTGGGCCAGTCCTTTAATTTGTTTCATTATTCTATTTCATTTGCTTTTCTGATAAATACTACAATTTTCCTAGAGTTACTGCGTGCACCAATTTCCTGGTCACCTATGCTTTCTTCCGGCTTTTTGTCTCACTGAGTGTACAGCAAAACTAGCACTTACTAGAGTAATATATATATATATATATATATAATTGAACATGTTGTTTTCAGTGGTCGTTAGGCACCTAAATATCTTTGGAAATTTAAACTAATAACTGAGTCTGACACAAATCTTTGTGCCTATGCTGCACAATGCCAGTGGTGCAGAGATCTCCATTGCCACACTGACAAAAACAGACTGTGCATGCATAGCTGTGCAGGCTTGCCAGCGTAGGTTCCAGTTGCAAAGAAGCTGCGCTTAGGAAATATGGTGCCCAAGTCAACGGGTTCTGCGTATAGTGCTGTGTGGACACAGCTGCCCTTCTTCTAGAGCTGAACTAGCTCTGTACAACTACAAGACCTTTTTCATCCTGTCAGTGGCTCTAGTATCATGAAAGGAATCAGACCTGCATGTATAACCAGTGGCAGGGACTGTGCTTTTCCCATGTTAATACCTGGATGCCAACAAGGAGGAATATATGTCCGCAGAGATTAAATTTTGATCCTGAAAACCTAGCCTCTACTGTTCCCCAATGCTGGGCATGTTTATCTGACTCAAAATTCCCCAAGCACCAAGTGGATCTGAGGAGAAAAACTGCTCTGAGCAGCTCTTTGTCTATCTCCTGTTCAACTCCAATGAAGAACCAAACCCGCAAGCAGCCATCCTTTATGGTTTCCAGGTAAGCCTTAAACATATCTTCCACATATCCCCCAAACCGGACACCTCACATAAGGGAATGAGATTTTACAGAAAAATAGAGATGAAGTGATTCTGATCTTCTAATTAATGGTCCAATATTTAGATTACTCGCCAAACTCCATTTTGCTCTCAGTTTGCCAACCCCATTAATCTTGTGTTCTTGCTGCAGAAGGGTGTTATTTCAGCAGGAAGGATCTCTCCAAACAAAAATTCCCATCGAGTCATAGTTTGAACACTGTGCTGGCTGGACATCAGTGTGGTTTTGAAATGCTTTGGTTGGGGAGAGAAAGTGAACTCAGGTCTCCCACTTCCAGACCAAATGTTTTTGGTTTATTGAGTAATGCTTTTCCACTTTGTTCTACAAAGAAACAGTTGATTAAAATCATGGGTAATGGTGATTACCCATAGGAGGAGGCTCAGGCCTGTGAATCCCAAGATGACAAATAAGAGCCGGCTTCAGGGACCTTGAATCTACCCCCTTCATCAGGTTTAGAAAATCTTTAATGAGCTTGCTGGACTTTGAGAACCCCTTTCTGAGGTATCCAGCTCTGACCATGAGTGACCTACTTCAGAACCAAGCTTCTTCACTGTTTTTTCTTTCAAACTCTCAGTAGCCCTGTACCACACTTTGGTTATTCAGTAAAGAAGAAAACCAAAGCATCTGTTAATTTAAGGGTGCAAGTGTGCCACAGCAGGTGAGGCCAGAGCTGATCACAGACAGCATCTGGTCTGTGACAACAGTCACAAGAAGATGCCTGTAAGGAAAGAAAGCAAAGTGGGTATGGGGCTTCCCCAACATACTCTCCCAGCCCCCAGCACTGTGTGCCTTGGGCATTTATTGAAATAGAGCTGTTTTCTATATACTTAGTAACCTTTGGTGGATTCCCCTTGCATGAGCCTGTCCATTGCCACTTCAGTAAGGATGCCTTATAATATAAACCAAAGTACTGTATGGCTAGTGAACTACATTCACATGTTCTAAAGAGTCCAGAGAGCCCGGCTTTTCAAGTCTGGAGTGATGATGTGCTCATTTCAAGGCACAGCAGTACACTCTCCTAACTCTGTGCCAAACAAAATCTATGAAATCTGAGCTAAACTTCTCATACATTCATTATACTTTTTGCATAAAATGTTTAAGCCATGGAAGTCTGTCACAAATGCAATAAAATTCAGACACTGTTTCACAAAGCCCAAAAATAGGAGCTCTTCTGTTGCTGTCTTCATCTGAAAGTTGTTTATTTGTAAAGCCATTTCTTGCCTTTGGTATCATATTTGCTGCCTTTAGTCTGCAGTAGTCTAGGGGATTAGCTACAGATAAAACATGTAAGACCTAGACCAGAAGTATTATGATTAGCTTGACGTGTTGGTCTGTATTCCCTGACAAAAGCTATCATCTTTGATGTTCTCTTGGATTTTGCTAAACTTCCTTCTTTCACATTAGAACTCAAGTAAAAGTGAGCTGAAAGTTTCCATCCTTTCAGAGTTGACTATGCATATGCCGTTACATTAATAAGATTTATAAAAATAAGCACAGGTCTTAAACCAGAATTAATTTGTAAATTCACTCTGATGTATAGTATGGGCAAAAATTCTACAATTTAAACAAATACTGTAGTCTCTGACATTGTCACTCTAGATGGGGTATTTGTTTAAGACAGATGTTACTATCTTTGACTCTGTTCTGGAACAAACCTTCACACTGAACACCCAGACATTACCCCTGTTTGTAAAACATCACTGGGGGTGCCAAAGTAAAGAAGAATGAATCTTAAAAATTAGCTGACTTGCTCTGGCAAAATATGTATTAAGTCCCCCAAATCAAATCATAGTAACTTACATGTACTGAGGACTTTTTTTCCCAGCAAAATTAAACCTTAGATTTCCACAGTGTTTTAAATGATACTTTCTTAGCAAACCAGCAGCATAACACAATAGCATCGTTCATATGTGTCTGGTACGTTTAGCTTAAGCCTTATATACAATTGCCTTACAAAATTACCTGGTGCTTTTTGGTATTTTGGTGTTTTGCTATAGTAGAGAACCAATGCAGCTGTTCCTTCAGTCTCAAAATTTGTCCTTCTTTTTCTTTTTTAAACTTTGCTGACTGTAAGCCTTGTAAGCAACACAAAACAGTCCAGACATTCAGACCAAGGTTTTAAGAAACAAGTGCCTGAAAATTAGGCCTACATTTTCATCTGCATGTTGGGCCTCACTTTTAAAATGTCCAGGAGCAAAGACATTTGTGGGCATTTTTCTTTATGACAACAAAATAAACCTAGGAAATTGACGGCTACAGTGAAAATACATTGTTTTCTTCCTCAAAGAATAAAAACCACAATTTTTTTCCTTCTAAAACATGAAAAGGTTTGAAGGATTATTATAGAAAAATAGTAGCTATACTTTAAAAACATCATCTACACTATCCAATAAGGACTTGAATATATTGTTGGTTTATTTAGATTAATACATGTATCAACTTCAAGCAGATCTGTAGCAGAAGCCATGAAGTCATCCAACAACACCCATTAATTTGGCTAGCAGAGTCAGGGTGTAGGCAAAGGAATGACCTGCTATCACATGAGTTTGTCACTTCAACTACTACAGAAAACCTTCCTGGTGCTTGCCCTAGCATATGCATGCATGCTGGGGATGCCTAGTGATGCTATTCATGCTTGCCTATCTGCCCTAACCTTGGGACAGTTAGGGATACTGTGATACATTTGCAATCCCACTGCTAGCACAGCAGTTGTTCTCACAAGTAGAAGGGGAACACTTCTGACACACCTTTCCCAAAACCTGTGCTTTTTTCACCCTGGAGTGACAAGTCTCAAGTACTGATTTTCCGTTTTGCTCCGAACTAGCAGGCACAAATTACTTTGCAAATTTATCTGAAATCCTGGTTGACCAGATGCACAAGGCTTCCCTGGTTATCAGCCACAATCCTCTTTTTGTGACTCATTTTGTTCATATGCTACATGGCTTGCACATTGCAAGATATGTAGGCAGTGTTTTACTACAGCATGTATTTTGGCACACAGATGCTTCTAAAACAATCACTGTTGTTGGCAGCCAGAAGTTTCCCTCCTTCCCTGATGTGGTGGCCAAAGTGAACAAAGCCCTACATTAGACTCAAAGGACCTCTTGGAGAACAGATGTCCCACGCGGGGCTATCCTGGCTGCCCATAAAAGGCACCTCTTGGCCTGGCGTTTGCCCCCTGCATGGAGGAGCACAACATGTTTGGGTGCTTTCCAAACACACAGAAAGTGAGTTAATGCCGCTATTATCCCAACAGATGGGCATAACTCCGAGCTGATCAGAGGCTATGTTTGGACATAGTTGCCAGTAGTAGTATGCCTAACTGGGTGACTGAAAAAGGTCTGTCAGTTTTGAGCTTTCATGCTTCTAGTTAAAGACATGCCCTGCTGCTAATCTTGCTTTTTCCAAACTAGATTAGATTTAAGACATTCAAATGCCTTTCCCATGGCTTCACAAAAGCATTCCTTATCTCAGGCCTAAAACATCAGGCACAACAGTGACAGGACAATGTGTGATCACAGCCCCTGAGCCATCTTTTTGTTCTTTTCTCCCCACGTAAGCTCAGCTGGATATATAGCTGGGATAAGCCTCACTCTTCCCTAGTGGCAGGAATTGCAGGCCAGTTAGGCCCATTCTCATGTGCATGTGCAAGGCAGCATGGGCTTCTTGTTGGCTATCAAATGCAGAGGATGTGCCACATCTCCACAGCTGACTAGAAGGTGGGAATTAGCAACAGCATGACAGCAAAATGATAGACCCACTTATGACTATTTGACTGCTTTGGTGCTGCACAATGGAATAATAAGATGCTTGTGATTCAAACTTCTGCATCGTCTAGTTGGCCACCTGCTTTGCTTGAGGTCTCATTCTGCAGCTGTAATGCTGCTATCTGTCAATCTCTGACTCCCCACATCCGTGGCTGGCCCAAGTGGTCATTTGTGCCAGCCTCGGTGCTAATGGCTTGAAAAGGTTGTAGCTCCCAGCAGAAAGAAAACTGATGGCACTTGACTGTACATAGAGCTGTGTGACATAATCTTCCATTTCCCTCTTCAGGGTTTTGTCCATTACTGTTATTATTATGCATCATTGGGTTATACCTTTGATCTTTTACCAGCAGCAGCTGTCCTTAGAGATGATTCATTAATGAAAATTCCTTTGAAGTAAATGTCACTCTTGTTCCTAGTGCATGATAAAAAAGCATTGACTCAGTCACAGAAGCCCCAGCCTACCCAATGACTCGATCCCAAATGACAAATCTAGGAGTCTGTCATCTTCCAGTCGCTTCCAGCTGTTTACTCCTGAATGGCTATTTTCCCTGAAATGTTTGTCAACTTTTCTATGAAAGTCATCTCCTTTTTAGCAGTGTCTTTCTTCGATTTGAAATTCTTTGGAAGATACTATAACACAAAATTAAAAGCACATATATAATTGGAAACATCTCATTGCCATTAGACTTTTTTTTGCACAAAACTCTAGGCAGATCACATTCACTGCAAATAAAATTGCCGCTCAAATGTTTCATGCATTAAACTGATTTGAAACAATCCTTCTTTACTTTAATCAGTTTGTCTGTAAATTTACATTAACTGTGTGTACATGAGGTAATTTTGCTGCTTTCAACATACAACAGTTGTATTTCAAATTCATTCCAACTAGCACAAACCATTAAGTACTTTCTGAATAAAATCAGCAAAAGATTAATCTAGTAATTCTCTCTAGCACAAGCAGCCAAGAAAAGCAATAAGAATCTCATTTCTGGGTATAAAAAAATACATACTTTTTTCACTTATATGTGTTCACTACTGTCTTGATCTTTTTGTAACATCCCATTAAATTAGTCAGTGGGGAAAATAAACACAGCCGTGACTAAAACCTGGATTTTGTTTTGTGAGGACAGGTCATAAAAGGAGTCTTTAAAAGGCTAAAGGAAAGTATACACAGGATTTGAGATAAAAACTTATAGAAACCGATAGCAAAATGGAAGTTAAAATTTCCAGGTACAAAAATTATGGTGTTAAAGTTGCTGGTAAAGAAAATGTTTCCCAAACACTCCTAGTCACAACAAAATAAATGTCAAGGTGGTTTTTTTTTATTTAAGGAAAAAATAAAAACACATAAAACCAAGCAAACAGCTGTGTCCCTTTCAAAAAACTAGGGCCTGGTTTTTGCATGATTTAGGGCATGCTCTGCATTATAAACGTCAGGTGCCCTGTCTGTGCCTGTGCCTCATAAATGCCCAATATTCACTCATTTCATTTCAGAAAGGGAAGGAAAAAAATTGAATTCTGATCTCTGACAGCTGCATGCAAGGCATTTTAGCAGATACTGCAAGCACCCAGGAAACTGGAAGGGGATAAAAAGGCTTCAGAAGGTCACAAAGAGTGTTTGCTGTCCCTGCTGCAGATCAATGCCACAGTATGCACTGTTCACACCATCAGCCAGACCAGGGGCACATGGGCACATCCTGCACCTCCCAGTCAATCCACAGGCCCAGTCGTAACAGTGGAGGAAGCAGAGGATGGCAGCAGCCATTGACGCATAAGCAAGTCTCAAAAAAATGACAGAGTCCAGTTGCATCAACATAGTTCAAAAAAGGGTTACTCTATTTCCAATGGTAATTGAATTGCACACAGTTATTCTCTTCAGAGAACATGTAGCTAATGCATATTTTTTATTTTGAAGAGCAATTATGTAAACATTCACAGAAATACAGTGATGGGGTCATTTTTTTGCAGACTTGGAAGTTGGAGCTATAGATAGTAAGCCATCAAAACATCATAGTACAAAACTGAGTACCTAATAAATATTTATAAAATTATTCTAATGTACTTGGTACATGTGTATATTTCTATTTTGCAATTATGGTGTGTATATACACGAAAGTAAGCATGGTGCTTTCCAACACTGTTCTAGATCACTCTCACCCAAAATTTTACTAAAATAGAACAAAAATATGTAATGAACCACAAGAATCTGTATTGATTTAGATATTGAGTCTTAATAAAATTCCCTAAATTCTAGAAAAGATAATTAAATATGGTGAAGCATTCTAAGAGCAGAGTGCTATTGTCCCTATGGGTAGATTTACTCGTGCAGGAAACCTGTGTCTGACAAAAGGTCTGGAAAAGAGTATCTATTAGGAAAAGCCTGCCATTAAACTTTCTGCAACGGTGGGGAGAGGACCTGGCAGGTAGCTGAGTTAATCTGCTAAGTAGTTTCCAGTTAATAAAAAATTTCCCTTGCTTCTTCTCACTGTTAACACCAGCCCCCAAGAGAGCTATCACTTCCATCCAGCCACAGGTCCTGTCTGTGCTCTTCTTTCCCTACTGCAAGAGCAAATACAGCCTGCTCAGTTCCTCTCCCTGCTAAATAGACTTTGAAATATGTAACTTATGCCTTTTTTTATTAAATAAGAACTCAGTTATAGAGGTCTTACCCTTTTTCCCCAAATGTTAATCCCCTGGGCTCTTATTACCTTGTTAAATGTTTAACATTGTGAGCATGCCCTGGTGAAAGCTGGGTCAGGTCACTGACCTCCTTGGCGGGGGAAGAGGCCAATTTCAGAGATATAGCGTACATCCCCCAAGGGCTGAGGGGGAGGAGGAGGCAAAACAGCTGTTAATCTGCCATAGCAGGGTGACAGCACATTCTCCTTTCATATTCGTATTCGTTTTTGCAATTCCCATCACTTTGTTTTCTTGGGTGTGTGTACATCATTTAGCAACTTAGCATAGCCCAAGAAAACTGAACAGGCAGCTCTACAGAAAATAACGCGTCTGGCTTTGACTATACAGATACGTACAAGTATGATTAAACTTTTGGCTAATAAATAGGCAAAAACTCACAGAGACGCTGTCAGCACAACACTGGTTTTGATGCTGAAAGGGACAGAGGATATTTAAAGAGCTGGAGTTACACCAGTTTGCATGTTTGGTTTTGTGTTTTTTTTCCTGCAGGAAAGAAACACATGGACGCTCAGGCCAATCTTGAACAGATTCCCATTAGCTCAGAGAAAATCTCCTTGTGTCCAGACAATAATCCACTTTCATAAGAGAAATAAGTTCACTCAACAAAGCTGTTCTCAGCCCTCCTTGACTGAAACATTGTATAGGTGCATAGGGATAAGGTGAAAAGTTTGTATTTAAAATGTAAAATTATTCTGCCATTTCACTATGGTTCCTGGCAGACTTGAGAAAGAAATCATGTGAGTTGAAAACTGAGGACTGTCATGCATTAGAGTTTAAGGATATCTACACTTAAATGATCCAAAAACTCATTCAAATATGAAACAGAAAGTCATGTTATGTTAGAAAGTTATGAAGGTCCTAATTCATAAACCTTACAATTTCTTTGTTCTGACAGATATCTTCATAAGAAAAATCAGTCCTTTCCTAACAAATTCATGGTTTTCCTCCTGCCTACTTCTGAGAAGCCACAGGAATAAGGATATCTGAATAAAGTTGGTGGAAGAAACAAATATCCATTTGTGATCACATATCTCACCCATACTAATTTTCCCTGACTTTCATGTCTGATTTTCCCTTTCATGTCTGATTTTTCCCACATATATTTCATCCTCGAAATCCAATCAGAAATTGTTTCCTTTCCCCATGCCCTGTGCCTATTAATGTCTTTCTGTGCTGGGAAGATGATACATCACCTCTACAAGACACAGAAAATAACTCAGGCTTGAAGGGATTTTTGGAGGTGACCTGGTCAGATGTCTGCTGAGACCAAAGCAAACTTACCTCAGGTTGCTGAGGGACATGTTCATTTGGACTCTGAGTACTCCCAAGGATGGAGAGTTCACAACCTCTCTGGGCAATGTTTGCCAGTGTGTGACCACCCTCATGGTACGGAATTAAACCCCAACATATGATCAGAATTTTCTTTGTTGCAACTTGTGTGTGTTGTCTCTATTACTAACCCTGCACGCCTTGGCTAACATGAGAGAAAGCAAAAAAGCCCAGAACCACTCTGTGAGTGAGACTGGAACGGGGCAGCCAAAGAAGTAAATGTTGCAGAAGAGATTCTCCCATGAGGAATTTCCGCTCTGGGAAAACCTGCAGTGCGTCACAAGTGGCTCATCTGAAGATTTGGGATTCATATGCCTTCTCCCAGTAGTTTTCCAGAGAGTTGTTTATTTTTTTTTTTTCCCCCTCAATAGTCTAAGTGCACCACCATCTCTGACCTACTGAGAACAAATTATTTGTAACCTTCCTGACAGTGAAAAATGAAGCTATGTTAACTACAGGCAGTCCCTATGTGGTGATCACAATATTTACATTGGATTCTTTCATTAAGCCTCATGTTCACTTTGTCAAAAGTACATTAATTACTTGAAACTTGCATCATATAAGTCAACATGAGCATGCAGGTCAAGATAATACCTTGAGAATGCTATACTTCTTTTGTGTGGCAACGTACTTCCGTTCTTGGGAATTACTCTACAACATGTGATGGGGTAAAAAGCTAAGCTACAGAAATGTTCAACACCAGTAGTACAGTGTTTTATGAGAAGGCAAGATGAGTATCTTAGACACAAAGAACTCCATAATGCTATTGTCCAAATAGATCTTCAAGCAAGCAACAAAAGTGATGGTTTAGGTGTTGTCTATGAAATAGTAACCAATTCAAGCACTGATTAAAAATTAATCTGATTCATCTCTGTCAAAAAGATGTCCAGATCTCATACTTGATCTTTCCTTCATTTTTGGGTGTAGGTAAGGACAAGTGTGCCTGATGCAACAGCTTCTTAATGCAGCGTCCAGAGTTTACTCTGCTAGAAGAAGTATAATCTAATGTACCACTAATGCACCACTCATAGGAGTGGGATAATGCCAACATAACCAGGTAATGTGACATAGGCCGATATCACCTTATTAGTATGTATATGAAACTGTCACTGAAAAATGCTAGGAAATGGTTTCCTGCATTGAAGGTCAGAGGTCTGTTAGCCTCTGATCACTGGCACAGACTGTAACACACATACTGAATAGCCTGCCATTAGTCTGGACGTGGCTTAAAGGACAAATCTCAGCTCCAGCGAGCCATCTTCTGTGGTGAGGATGCAGGCACTCCACCCCTTGTGCTGCCCTGGCCCTCTGAAAGTGTAGTGCTGCCAGAGGCAACCAGCCCCATCCTGGCACGTTCCGCAGCAGAGCAGGAGATGGCAGCGTGCAGGGGCTTCCCTGAACCAGGGCAGTGCCAGGGCCACGGAGGGAGCCATGGTGGCCACCCGCAGCCACCAGAGTGGCTGAGGAGGCCTGGGCAGGGCCAGGAGCGAGGCAGGCAGTGTAACTGCCACTAGAAGAGTGGCTGCAGGGAGACCTTGCTGCAGCCTTCCAGTACTTAACGGGGGCCTACAGAAAAGGTGGGAAGGGACTCTTTATCAAGGAGTGTGGTGATAGGATGAGGGGTTACAGTTTTAAATTGAAAGGGGGTAGATTTAGATTAGATACTAGGAAGAAATTCTTTACTGTGAGCGTGGTGAGACACCTCCTCAGTTTTACAGGCCTTTCCCCCACAATTTGAAGCTAGGAAGTTACTGGTTATGCTAGTCCATGAAGCATGAGAAACAGAAGACACTCTGTTAGTCACGTATTTAATCTATAGGGCTGACTGCATGGTGAGAAAGAAGGTTGTATCATCTCCAGATGTGGCCAGTCTACCCTACAATGTCCCAGAAGAGCTGCAATGCAACAGGCTTACCTCCAGCACAGCTTACTTCCCACCACAAAAGGAGGAAACTGAGACAGATAATTCAAGCCCAGGGTTACTACTCTCTAAATCTATAGTCACTAGATGTCTTTATTGCCTTTTTATTAAGGAAGATCACATACTCATTATGGTGCCTTAAAACATTATTTAAAGTGAATTATTTTGTGTAGCGGAAGATGAGTTCAGCCTGGCATCATTGTAGGCAAAAGCTACTTCAGGAGGCAGAAAAGAGGCCATAGCGGGTGTCACAGTAAGGAAGGGGGTTTCCTCAAGCCCTTTATATTTGATCAGCCTGACAGTTTCCCAAGAAAGATGAGACCCTTGTGTCCAACCAGACTGTCCGCTGCCTGCCTTTTAACAGCCCAGGAGGGTGATTTGACTAAGGGACCTCTGCTGACAGCATCACCGAGCCAAATCCAAACTATCCACCAATAAAACTGAGCTGGAAAACTCAAGCTGGCTAACCACAACAGCAGAGTCATAACCTGAGGTGTAACAGGGGCAAAAACAGTGATTGTGTTACAGATGCAGCCAGATCAGTTCGGGTGAGGGTATCTATCACACAGTTGCCTATGATAGAGGGACTGATCTTGATGGCCAGGGAGAATTAATTCCAGTTCCCTGTTCCTATGCCGTATCTCTGGCATAAAAATACATACAAGTGCCCATTTGTAAAGGTATCCTTTACTTGTGGGGTGCTGCATGGTGAAAGAATGTTCTGCATGTGGGCTTTAATCACAGTTGTCAAATACCATCACAGTGAATGTGACCCTTGAATATCAAGGCTTACTAGAATCCAGCCTCTGGATTTTTTTTTTTCCCTTCAAGCCACCTCCTACCAAGTTCTTCTTGGAAGTGCTTGCTTATGTATTTGGGCACCTGTCAGTAATGACAACCTGACTTTCAATGTCATAAAAGAAAATTTTGTGATTATCAAAGGCTTTTTGATAAGCTGTAGCAATAAGAGGGCAATGTGACAAGCAAAGTAAATTGCAGAACAAGCACTTGTTGTGACTGACCTGCACTGCTGCTGCTAAGATGACAACATTGTGTACTAGCACTTTACTGACACCAGTCCAACTTCCCCAGTTGTTCTGAGGGCAATTTGGTTAAGTAGAAAAGCAGTACTTTAGGAATACTGTGGACAAGGAAAATGCTACACCCTTAAGCTTACAATATGAAAGGTGGACCAGTCTTTTGAGAGCTGATAGCATATGCTATCTATCTGATAGCATATGCTGTCTATCTGAAGGGCATAAAACTGCAAAGTAGTACAACTTGCTCAAGGGGATGACAGAAAGCCTGAAAAATTCAAACAGATATGTATGATCAGTTTAAAACATGCCTCTGTTTTCTGATGGCCCATGAATCCAATAAAAAGTACAAAGAGATGTTTCCTGAAGAATCAAGCCATGAGAAGCACTGTCCTCTCCCCATTCGCTGCAGCTATCTTTGTCATTTTAAGGCTGACATTGCTCAGTCAAAACTTTCTTTATTATTACTTTCCTTATTTTGACCTAAACCAAGACTGACTTCTGGCTACAAGATTGTGCATAATTTTCCACATCTTTAAAAAAGGAGAGATACCTTATTTGTTTAACAAACTGAAAACTTCAGTTAAGGGGGAATCCTGAAGAATTACCAGAACTGCATGTAAGCTAGCTTACTCAGTAGTGAATACTGCCCATTCCCCAGGCCCTGGACCTCAAATTGTATGGACATTTTCCTTTCCAGATTTCTCTGAAGTTTAGCAAATGTGTTCCCAAATTTCAGAAAGAATAACCGTCTCTCTTCCTCTGCAAGGCTGTATCACACAAAAAAGCTAAAAAAAGTATCATTGTGGTAAATGAACAAGCATATTTTGAAGATATGAGGCTGCCAATGCATTGTTTCAAACTTCCATTACAAGTCACCAAGCTCAAAGAGAAGATGCTAGGCCATGTCAGAAAGGGCAGAATATTATTGCCAAAGAAAGAATAACAAAAGGGTCAAAGAACCACAGAACCACAGAATGGTTGACATTGGAACAGGCCTCTGGAGGTCAATCACAATGTCAAACATTCATGCTCCAGCAGGGCCACAAATAGCTGTTTGCAGTGGACCACATCCAGACAGCTTTGAAGATCTCCAGGAATGGAGACTACAGCAGCTCCCTGGGCATCCTGTACCAGTGCTCAGTCACCCTCCCAGTAAACAAGTCTTTCTGATGTTGAGGAGGAACCTCCCTCCCATGTTTCAGTTTGTGCCCATTGCCCCTGGTCCTGCAACGGGACACCACTGGAAACAGCCTGGCTCTGTTGTCTTTGCATCCTCCCTTCAGGCATCTGTACACCCTGAGGACATCTGCTTGGAGCCTTCGCTTCTCCAGGTTAAACAGTCTGAGCTCTCTCCACCTTTCCTTCTATGGGAGATGCTCCAGTCCCTTCATCATCTTAATGTAGCCCTTGGCTGCAATACCTCCAGTAGCTCCATCTCTCTCTTGTACTGGGGAGCCCAGGACTGGGCACAGTACTCCAAACAGTGGGCCTTACCAGTACTGAGCAGAGAGGATGGATCACCTTCGCATTGTGTGTATGGCTCCATTTGCTTGACTTGTTATTTCCCTGTGAAAACTTAGAAGTGGATCAAAGACACATGAACCAACAAGTCTCATGATTTTCAACACTATGATTTTCTTTGAAATTGAGCTTTTGCAAGCCCTAAGAATAGTAAGCCTTATGTTGCAGTGGTAGGATTTGCACTGCAAAATCCATGGAAACGATGTTATTCACAAAAGTTGTATATTCAATTTCTCTCTAAGTGTAAATGGATGTAAGTTCTTCTAGAAATGGTATCTGCTATGTATATTGTGCCTGTAGGAGAAGGAGAGAAGGAATGAAAGTAGGAACACAACTAATTTTTAATAGGTTTTTTTTTTCAGTTGTTTTTTTCTAAATTGCGTCCAATGTCCCCTGCTGACTCCCTCCATGTAGTCATAATTAAGCACAAATGTCTTCAGGGAGCAAACGGTTGGCATTTAAATAATTTGGTCATTCTCAATGGCCTTTAACTCCAGTCAGGACCTCCTTCACTGTCGTCCCCTAATTATCTCTGGCAACCACAATGGCACAAACATACCACTGCATGGGAAAACCGTTCTTCTGTTCCCATCTTTCCCACTCCTTCCCCCGCAAATCTGGAAAGATCTACATAGAACTGCCAGTGTCAGTTTACCTTAAGCATCGGTAGCAGAAGATACTTTCTCCAGTTCCCTTAAAGGAAGGAAAATGAGATTGTGCACATCATCTGCCCAGTCACAGTGCCTCAGCAGCAATCTTCTACTACAGCTATTACAACAATGAGTCTAATTGGATGATCAGGGAAAGCACTTTGAACAATCCACAAACTTGGAAAGTGCCACAAGGATTCTTCTTCAAATTCCTTAGGCCATGGAACAGCCACAGAATATTTTTTTTCTGTTACTATTTTGAATAAATAACAATTCAAAGAATTTGCTCTTGTCACAGTAGTTTTCATATATTCTAAAATTCTACTTAGAGTATGCAGAATTTTAGGATTAAAGCCCCTCTGTTAAGAAACCCAAATAAACAGTAATGATGCTAATACAGTGTATAGAAAAAGGAGAAGCTACCATGCCACCTTTGGAGAGAGAGTTAGAGGAATCCACAGGGCAGAAGTGTAGAAACAGGAGCCAAGAGGCAGAATTTAGATTACATACACAATCTAGGAGAGAGAAAAGCACCGTAGTTAAATGTTACCAGTCTCAGTGACAGAGTTTTTTAAGGATGGGGATACTGACAGACAGTAATGCCAAGTGTATGTAACATATGCCAATGTCTCTTCATTGGGGTTTAGAGGTATAAAAAGAGAGAGAGATGACAATGAGAAAAAAAAAATTGCTTTGTTTTGAGCAACTATTTAGGTTTGGTTCCAATACGTTTGAATTTTATTGACTCAACTGCATGGTATGGATACAGCGAGGATAAACATTATTGTCTAAAAGCTGGTCCTTATCCATTAAAATTCCTGCACTTGTATCTTACTGGTTTTACAGTGTTTCAGAGCTCTTAGCTCTTAATTTGCTTTTGTGTTGGTAGACTACAGTGCAGGAACACTAGCAACAAATACTCAAGATTCTAATCCTCATTTTTTTTTGATCCAGTTAATCTGAAAAAAATATTTTATGGGTAACCAACTATCCACTCCAAACCCACATATTTCTGTTGTGGCCTCTTGGCTTAATTACATTTTATAAAATGGTTATGGGGCCTGTTATCTGGTGACATAGCATTTTAAAATAACATCATGCTATCTTTCAGGCAAAGCTTTGCAAAAGGCTTGTTCTCTGGTTATTGATAATGATTAGTCTATCAGTCTAAGAGACAGTTGAAACGAGTCCACTCTCTGCTGGTCCTGCTTCTTGCTTCCAGCCTAGCATGTTGGTGGGGTATAAGCATTGCTCCCAGGGTCATGCCTAAGGGAATACACCCTCCCAGGCAGCTGAGGCAAGAGGAAGGTCTGGCAGGGCAAGATACACAAGCACACAGCTCCCATGAACAACTGCTGTGGGAGGTCATTAGGCAAACTACCTAAGACCCCCTCTTTCATTTCAGACCTTGCCTCTGTCAAACACAGCCTATGACTTACTGTGACACTCACCAGCATAGTCTGGGTTGAGCGAGCCTGAAAGATTTGGGAAAAGACATAGTCTATCTGCATCCAGCAGCGTGCAAAAAGTTAAATTTGGGGGTGGCGGGGGAAATCACTTTTGTGTTCACTACAAAGAAGTTCTGCATGTTCACTATTCCAAGAGTCATTATGTACATTCAGGAAGCAGCTGTCTTTCATGAAAGACAAGATCATAGTGATCGCTACAGTGACCATTTATCTAAGATACTTCAATATGTAAAGCAAAGTGTTCGCAAGACCCCTTCCTGCCTTTCGCACCATTTAAAAATTACCCTGCAGCATGTTTCACTCCTCAGCTTCTGCATGCCCATCCTCCCAAACTTCTGTTTATCTCCTCCTTATTTTAGTCCATACTGGTTTCCACACCAATCCTGGAGTTTTGAAGGGCCTCCCATTTCCCAACTACCCTCTTTCTTTGAGTTTGTTTCTTAGAAAAACCCTCAGCAGGGCCAGATGAAATGCAGGCAGAGTGGGCAGATGCCTCAGGCAGCAAGCTGCCTGTTTTTCTCACCTAACCAGGAGCAGGGAACAGCCACCTGAAGACTGTGAATCTGTGTGCAGCACTGGGGAACCCAGCCATGATGATGCCCCAACAACCTCAAGGGCTCTGCACCATGGCCAAGGGAAGGTGTGGGGGTGCAGGATGCCAAGGCACACATGAAGTCCAGCTATCGCTCTGCTTTTTCTTTATCCACTCCCATAGCACGGTTGCCACATCCCATGCCAGCCCAGCACTTCCTCTTTCCTTTCCATGTGCAAATCTGGAGGTGGCAGCCTCTTCCCTGTCAGCACTTGCAGCAGCCACCAGAGAGGTCCAGGGAGTCAGGAGGTCACAGTGCACCTGTGGGAGGAATGAGGTGGTAAGCAGAAGTGGGAGGAGAGCAATTTCTGTTGGGGTTGGGAAAGGAAACTGTGTCAGCTGGAGATGAAATTTGCCCAGGGTATTGAAAGATACCCTCTTACCCGCAGGTATAGGCACTCTAGACCCTGCTGACCCTGCCAGTCCCCCCCTTTCTGAAGGTGCAAAGCTAATTTTGCTGCTCTGCTGAAAGCAGGAGTAAGTTATTCAGTGCTCTTCCCCAGCAACCAAATTCAACTGTGCCTGCTTTGCTAGGAAGCCCTGTCCCAGGGCCATCTACTATGTGCCACTCCCCTCTGACATCTTTTGGCATCTCACCCCACACCTTCTGTACCTGACACAAAGTTAAGCTCTAAGAGCAGGATTTTTAGACCTGTTATGCTCTCTTTCTGTACCCTTCATCTCATGTTTGCCTTTCTCTCCCTACTTACAAAGAGGCTGCCCTTTCAGTTATGAAAGTGGAATAATTCCGCCAGCATTTCTGGACAAAAACGTGATCTATCCAGCCATGATTATGCAATTGTTGTGGACTTGATTGCTACTTGGTCAGTTTATTTGTAGGTAAGCTACATTAATAACTCAACTAATACAAAGTAGTAGGATATAACAATAAAATATTCTTAGAAACATATTATAGAGGTCTTGTCTGCAGAAAAAAAAGATAATTAAAAGTCTTTAGACTTAAAGACTCCCAAAATAGGTGTTTCCTGTTCTTTAACTTCAGTTTTCACCACCATTTTGCAAACGTTTCCCCATAACAGATTATTTTGCTGTAACACAGAAGATGGCAGTGATATGGGCAAAATTAAAACCCAGGATAATGTTATTTTCACAGCAATATAAAGCAGTACAAAAAATAGGAGAGAAGTAATTAAACTGGTGTTTGTTGTTTTCCTTTAGCGTAAATTATTTTGAAAACACACCAAAAATGACTACACCATTTTCAGAAAAAACTTCCTTGATCATCAGCAAGATGTGTTGAATTCAACCTGTATCCTGAGCCCACACAGCATAACCATATACATCTGGGGCTTCCACACACAACCTGTGAAACTTACTGAAAGATTCTCTGAAGATCTGAGGTCCCTGTGAGTTCATTTTGACTCTTCTTTTTCAGTGGCAGAGCCACCAGTCCCCCTCACTAGCTTGCCAGATTTCTGTTTTTCTTCAAGCTACAGAGATAAAGCCTGTGAGTCACCAGTGGTACAGCCAGACCAGCCCCAGGGATGTCTGGCAGACCCGCTGGACCTCATGGCCACATCAAGATGACTGAGGTAGACTCTGGGAAGGCACAGATGTCCCTGGGGCCCTTCTCTTGGGTGCTTTTGTCAGTAGTCGGATCTGGGATGGAAGTATTTGTCATAGTCCTGTCACGTTGGTAACAGCTGCAGTATCAAAGAAAAGGTGTTTTGTTTTTTCCTTTGGCATTCTTCTTCTATAAAGGCTTCTCATCCAAGTGCCCTACTGCAGCAGAAAGGTGGTTTGTTACAACTTACAGAAAGAGGGAGAGAAAACCTGATCCAGTTATTCCATTTATTCTTCAAGATATTTGTTCTGTGTTCTTTATCTAAAATAAAGTAAATCTAAGCAAAAATAGCTGTCTGCCAGCACAATGAAAATAGAGACTTTAAGAGACACCTCTGCTGTTTTAACAGGTAGCTAGCCTGCTTCCTTCTTCATAAAATGTTATAGATTTTCTTCAATGTTCTTAGATTTTTTTTGACTGGGATACAGAGCATATGTTTTATTCTGTTTTGTTGCTGTGCATTCACAGCTGTGTTCATCCCCCTACCTATTCATTTCCAGCTTTATGGTTAGACAGTCTGCTGAGTATTTGCAAGAATGAAATACTTATATAACTAAAAGCTAAGCACCTGTGACATTTGTACTTTGTTTTCTCAAGTACTGTCAAATGCTGTCACATTTTCATCATTATGCTTTCTTAAAGACCTTTTTAAAAATACAACAAAACTTGGTTGGCAAGTTGTTTCTGGGACACTTAGCAAGATGGTATTGTTTCATATCTGACATGTTACACAGCCCCTAGTTTTTCTATAACATTCTTTCAGGCAATTCCTAACATATCCTAAGGGATACCCCACATTCTACCAAAACACTTATCATTAGAGCTAATGGGCAGATTCATTTGCTCTAGACAATTTTCAATTGAACTCTATACAGGAATCCTCTCCTATTATTTTTGGACCAGGTTGGTTAAATATTGTTTAAAGCCAGAATCGTTAGTTTGGAAAAACACTCTCAGAACAGCCTGTATTTTAAAGCCAAATTAGAGTATTAAAGCAGTTCTTTTCTGTTTGCACTTTCACAAAGTAGATCTAAGCTTGAAACACCAAGAAGTAAACATATTATCTTGATTAGATCCTCAAAGTGATGGGAAATTGGATGTTAAAAGGCCTTTGAGGATGCTGATTAAAATGCTGTCTTCAGTAGATAATACCAATAGTTTCAATAGTCTTAGGGCAGTAATACACTTTCCATCTGAAGCCATCTCCCATTTCATGTTATAGCAGATTTTATTGGTTATAAATTGTCAGAGTTGACTCCACACAGAGAGGCCTCTCCTTGCCAGAGGAAGATGACAAAGTGAAGTAACAGAACTGATGTTCTTAGGGCCCAAACACATCCCTGTGTCTGCAGGCCAGTGCGCTGGGCTGCTCTGGAGGTAAGCAGCCCTTTGGTGGGGAGCTGGACATGTCCCTCTTCATTTTGCCTTTCTGATGTATTATCTGCTATATAATCAGGATTCTGGATTCATGAGAGAATAGTGCAGCACTATTCACCTCTCAGCAATACACACCCAAATAGGACATTTTCTTCTGCTGAGTATATTTATTGGAATATTAATATCATCGATGAGGAACAGCAACAAGCATGCTTCCCATTGTTGCTTAAGGCAAATTCTTCTTACATCTGTCAAAATTGGCCAAAGTCTAACTTTTGCGTGTTGAAGAAAGACATACCCTAAGAGTTCATCACCAAGTAGAACATTTTATAATAAAGTATGTTTTGCCAAGCTCTGCATCACTGTCTTCCAGGTAATCCTGCCATGAACACACATGCCATCCTGTGGGAACGCCACAAGGGTTAGCTTCCCACCTCAGGAAGCAATGCTTATCACTACCTATGGCATCAAACAGAAGGTTCCAAATTTAGACAGTAAGGGAATTGATCTGATAAAAAACTTCTGAACTAATCTTGCGTTTATCTTCCCATGTGTTACACCTTTTTTTTTTTTTTTCTTTGTTTTTCTTTTTTTTTTTTGTAAATACTGAAGAATTTTAACAGCTTTGGATATAAATGGCAAGAAAAATTATACAGTTCCTGTAAATCAAAATGCAAATGCAACACAAATTCAAGTATTTCTCACCTTGTTCAACTAAATCTGATCCAGTATTTTGCATGTTTATGCATATCTGTGTTATATAGGGTTACATATCTTTTCTTAAATCTTTCTCCTTTTTTTAGCCAAAGTCCTCTATAAAGGTTCATTAGATTTGTTCAATCCCAGAAAATTGAATAGATGAAGGCTATTAAGTTTGTCAATGGAAGACAAATCTAAAATTTCACTAAAATCAGAGTGGTACCGCAGGACCTTCAAAGGAACTTAAACCCAGAAATTCCCAAGGGCACACCTGCTGAGAGACAGAGGTAAGCTTTCTAAGCACAAATATATGATTGCTAATGGGGGCTTTTCAAAAGTCAAAGTGTAGAATTGTGAAAGCCAAGTGCAGTCTCAAAGACAGGCATTTCTGTAGCATACCTCACCAGGCCATTTTCCTTCTGAGCCATACTGCAGTCCAAGTACAGACTCAGGCCAAAGTCTGGCTAACTCTGTGTGTGTTTTTGAGTGCAGGTGAACAGACCCTCTCTGTATTTTCTGTAAATTTGTCAAAGTCTATGATATATCATTCTTTCAGAAATACTGTGTCAAATATTTTTTTTCTTGAAGGACTCAATCAAGGTGTCTTGAAACACCTTCTGAAATGAATACTTTTTGTTCATTTCTTAAACCCATGAAATACTGATATTGGCATCTGGAAACATGTTCTCATGACAGGAGCTGATCTCTGTCCTTGTATATACAGTCATACTTTCAGCTCTGCTGCATATTCAAAACACTCCTCTTTCTTCACTACAGTTGGCTTTAACTCTTTTTGAAGTATGTTCTTGCCCTGCTAACATTTTAATTTGCTGCTGAACAGGAAGATGCTAGAGCTGAGAGTAGGTATTGATTTTTTTTTTTTTTTACTTTGTTTGTTTGTTTTTTCAGTAATGTCTTGAACAAACAATGCAGTTCTGGAAGGAAAAACCCAAAGTAGGGCAGGTTTGGGTCCTGGGAACATCTTGCTGCTCCCCTCCCTTCACACACTTACAGAACAGCAGAGAATTAGGGTACAGAGACAGAGAAGAAGAAAAACATACAGTATATAAATTAAATTGGGCTTGTGTTTATACATTCTGCCCTATGAATGACTCCCAGCCCTGATAACTCATTTCCTTTTTGCAGGGTGGAAATTGCTCAGTAACAGCAAAAGTGAAAAGGTGGATCATTTTTTTACTGCCTCACAACAAGCCACTTGAGTGATTTGAAATTACTAGGTCACAGTCTCTGGATTGGAACACTCCAAGAATCCCATCCTTTTGTTCCAAACAGGAATTAAAATCTCAGACAATGATTAAATCACAGGAACCCTGATCCCTTAGACAGTAGCTAAGCTACAGCATGCTAATTGCAGAAGGCTGGATACAACCAATATGAACAAGAAACAGTAGGGCTTACTAGTTTTATACCTGTAGGAGCCTGTGTGAAGTCTTTTTCTAGCTTACTTTTACAGTGTTTTATTTTTTAAACTTTTGCCTAAAAAGAAGCTAGCATATTGTTTACAGGAGGTATATAGGGACACCAGATTTTTTTCTTGCCATTACCCTGCAAACAAGAGAACATGAGTAACAATCATGGTTTAATAATAATGATCAAAATCAGTAGCCAATGATATGTTGGTATTTCAAGTTTGTTGATTCAGTGGATTCTAATTTGTCATTTGGTGAATGATCTTTTTAACTGATTTTAACTGCTTTGATAACAAAAGTGGTTTGTTACTCAAATAAGAGCTGGTTGTCATATGCAGCTTTGGCCTAAACTGCTTTGGGAGAAAAGAAAACAAGATTATTCATGTTGGGAATTACAATTCCTTTTTGTCTTGGGTGTATAATATATATCGGGAAGTGGCTAAAATATCTAGTCTTTGTTATCAGAGGTAATAAGGTTATCTGGTCTCCAGAGTTTAATCTCTGCAGACTGCTGCGGGCATTTCGGGCGAGCGGGAGTCAGATTCAAATACTCACAGAGTTCAAGATCTGATCCGTTTATTGTACAAACCAGGTAGACTTTTATAAGGCATTCTATAAGCGTGCAATAATGTGGTTGGCTATTTTACAAGCGTATAATAATATGATTGGTTAACAATTGTTTACTGGGAAGATTTCTGTTTCTGCTTGTTCTGGCATGTAGGCTCCTTTCTGCGGTTTCCCAGCTCCTCTTATCACGTCCCGTTGGCCTTGGTTTTGAGCAAACATCTGCAATTTGCTCCTTTTTCTTCATCCCACTGTTCTGGCCGTAACCTCGTCTTATTTCTTCAGTATTTTTCCACTTGCTTCAGAGTTCAGTATAATCATTCAATACAGCAAGAGCCCCAACACCTCCCCCTTTCTTTTTAAATACAGCATTAATACTGCGTTCCACACAGCTCTGAAAACATTGTAAAAGGCAAGGCACTAAAAGTAACAAAAGAATAACAAACAACAATATAGACAGACCTTGTTTCAATAAATCCCTCAACCACCCTCAATTCTTGTTGAGGTAAATAAATTGATACATTTAAATGGTAAATCAACTGTACATATTTTTAACAAGTGTAGTATTCCACCAGGTACAGTTATCACTAAAGCCAAAATTCGTGTCATTATACTTCTTATCTAACCAACCCCAATATGATTGATTTATAGCCGTATAGTTTACTCCCAAAGGCTCAAAAGCTAGTTCAAAGCAGAAACACATTTCTTGTAGGTGACATCTGAAGCACCTTTTTTTCCTTTTTTTTTTTTTTTTTTTTCTTTTTTTTTCTTTTTTTTTCTTTTTTTTCCTTTTTTTTTCTTTCTTTTTTTTTTCTTTCTTTTTTTTTTCTTTTTTCTTTTTTTCTTTTTTCTTTTTTTTTCTTTTTTTTTCTTTCTTTTTTTTTTCTTTTTTTTTCTTTTTTCTTTTTTTTTTTTTTCCTTTTTTTTTCTTTCTTTTTTTTTTTCTTTCTTTTTTTTTTTCTCTCTCTTTTTTTTTTTCCTTTTTTTTTTTTTTTTTTTTTTTTTTTTTTTTTTTGGGGGGGGGGGTGGTTTGTAATCAAGTCCGTATTTTTCCTTGAGAAGCTTAAGCTGTTCCTCTAGTTTCAGGAGAGTTTCCAACTCTGATTTGTCGAATAGGTCCGTATTTCCCAAATAAATCATACATTTCCTCCGCTGTGATTTTATACGGCAGGTTCCGAATATAAAGGATCCCATTGACCTCTGGGGGCAACCAGATGTTAGCTCGCTTGGCCGCTTGCATCGCCATGGCGCCGATCGGAGGGGGGGGGGGGTGCCGCCTTGGAGAGAAACCGCGACCGGGACGGGGCCTGCCGGGCCGCACGCCGCCGCTCGCCGCTTGTTCCTTTTCAGGACACCAGGGTGGTAATTGCGCGACCATACCCCGTACAGCTCGATACGTGCGAGCCAAAGTCTTTACCCCCTTAGTCCCAACTTGCACAGATTCCCATAAGTCCTCTCCTACTTTCTTCCATGTTTCATTATTATATACATCTTGCGTAGAAGCAAGGTAACCACGGCGGCGACTCCAACATAGCAGATCAACTACTGCCTGCCGTGAGACTGGCGTTTCAGTTTTTTCTGCCAGTTTCATCAAACTGTCTACGATTGCTTTTTCCACCACTGATGCAGTGATTCCCATCCTGCTTAAGTTTCCTGACTCACCGGTCAGCCGTGCACGTTCCGCCTTTCTTCGGGCGCCCAGCTCTCTCTCCGCTGGCAGCAGGATCCTCGCCGGCTCCGCAGCTCGTAACACGATCCTTAATGAATCCTCCTGACCTTTTAACCGATCCTGTCGACCCTCATCGGATCACGTCGGGGTCACCAGATGCTGCGGGCATTTCGGGCGAGCGGGAGTCAGATTCAAATACTCACAGAGTTCAAGATCTGATCCGTTTATTGTACAAACCAGGTAGACTTTTATAAGGCATTCTATAAGCGTGCAATAATGTGGTTGGCTATTTTACAAGCGTATAATAATATGATTGGTTAACAATTGTTTACTGGGAAGATTTCTGTTTCTGCTTGTTCTGGCATGTAGGCTCCTTTCTGCGGTTTCCCAGCTCCTCTTATCACGTCCCGTTGGCCTTGGTTTTGAGCAAACATCTGCAATTTGCTCCTTTTTCTTCATCCCACTGTTCTGGCCGTAACCTCGTCTTATTTCTTCAGTATTTTTCCACTTGCTTCAGAGTTCAGTATAATCATTCAATACAGCAAGAGCCCCAACAGCAGACCTCTCTCCAGTCACCACTGTCATGCTACTGACACCTGTCCTGATCGCCCCGCACCAGGCTGTTTACTAGCCTGTGCAGAAGGCTCTCCTGTCATTTATCCTGTTTCCCCTTGTTTCCCCTACCATCCTCTCCTTGACAGCCCAGATGTCCCTTAAGTCTTTAATAAGCTAATTGGTCTAAAATGGAATAGAGGAATGATTCTGAAAGCACAGGCAGATCTCTTCCTAGCTCCAAGTGGCCTTGAAACTCAAGTTATGCATCCCGCTATAGAAAAAGAAAACCTTACAAAGAAATAAAAAAAGGAAGCAATTACATTTACAAATAACCCCACATGGCACTTTTTTATTGTTTGTTCTCATGAGCAGCACCATGTAGCAAGGGTTGTATGTCCAAAGCTGCAAAGGGCAACATTCTCCTTTCAGATGTTCCCAAACGCCAGCTGAGAGAGCTCCCCCTGTGCAGATCTCCCATGGACAATAGCATAGGGTGCTTCACATGCAATAGGTGTGAAAACACACTGTCAGTCACCTTACAGGTTGGACAAGAGTGTCCTCCCAATTAACAAAAGTATTTGCAGCAGCTACACCTGACTGCCTCTTTGGAACCTTAGCAATGACAACATATCCAACCCACAGCATTGTTAACATAGATCATGGATACAGAATAAATCAAACTTTGTTCTAACTTTAGGAGAAAACAGGTGAAGAGTTAAGAAGCACCCATTCATTTCTGCTCTACATATGTGTACTCTTGGCCTCTTGGTCCTACATCAGCAACAACCCCTATTAGCAGCTTGCAAGTGACAGAGCAAGGTACACTAATGATGGTGGCAGTGGTAGGCTACAGTTATTTCAGTTTTTCACCATTCCTATGCCAGTGCATATTAAATCAGTGTATGGGATGTAGAGGAGGTCACGTAATTCTTCTGCAGGTAAGAGAAGCCACAATCTTACCTTTTTACTGTAGTACAACTGGGACTTAAATTCAGTAAGAAATACAGAAATGCACTATTCCCTGAACTTGTTAAAGATTGTCGTGGATGCAGACATATGCTCTATCTTCTTCTGTCAGTCAGCTCTTTTATTTCCCCCTTTCATTATTTGTACATACCAGACAGGATAAATTGATCTGCAGGTTTCCACAGACATAATGCATGACTGTTCTGATTCAGACTCATCTGGGACACTGATGAGGTCTGTCTGAGGAAGTGATTAGTTCTAACAGTGAACCTGTTTTTTTCCTCCTGTTCCTATTAATTGCACTGTGCTTTGGGTTTGTTTTTTTTTTTGTTTAGAGGACACAGCTTGAAAGTGGAGCCAAGACAGAAGAAAAGTTCTGCATTACAGTGGAGCAGTATTCAATAAGGAACTCCCCCTTATAAGAAGCACTTACGGGATAATCTTTCTTTCTAAGAAAGTCCTTTTAAAGGACTCCCGGAAAATTCATAGAGCCAAGAATGCCCCCGTGGAACTGTGCAGGAGTGAGCAGATTTGTACTGGCAGCAAAGCTAACTGCTGAGCATACTGATTGTCATGAGTTATGATCTAATTGCCTCTTTCTTTCTTTTTTAATTTTTTTCTTTTTTTTGGTGTATATTTTCTACTTATGTCTAGTGAAAGTACAGCTACAGCATCTTAATTGTCTCCATCATTTTCAATAAATTTCTGTCAGAGTAGCAGGTGTATTTATCCTAAAGTTGATAGAAAAGGAAAGCATGCAATAAGCCTAATCAATTTTTGAAAATGGTAAATTGCTTTGACTCCAGTAAGAAAAGCAGGGATGCATATGCAATCCATTATGTATGTAATACATGAATAGCCTGTATATATTGAAACAGCAGCAGTATAACACATAAAGCCCATAATTAAGAGATTTCTATCTTAAATCTATTCCAAAAAGGGCTCAAGCACTTTTGCATACTCACTGCAAAGAAGAAAAGTGTGTTAAGAAGTCTTCAGTGGAAAAATAACTTACATAAAATTGCAAGCATTTTTAAAAAATCAATTTGCATTACTAGTGAGTTGTCCTGAAAATATGAAATATGGTACCTATAACTCAGAAGGGGAGGTAAGCAACAGACATATGTCTGTTACCCCATCTTCAATATGCTACATTTTGAGGTAAAAATAAAGTTAAGTAAGTGATGATGCATGAAAAATGGGGGGAAAATGAAATATTATCAGGTCAGAGTTTCACCATGCCAGACTAACCTGACCTGTCTAATAAGAAAAATGAGAATGCAGCAAGTCTAATGCAGCTTGGCTGCGTAAACCTTTTGCTATAATATGAGAAGGTAGTTAAACCGAAAAGACAGAGATGAGAAAGCTTGCACAGTAAGAGAATTCAAACTGAACAATGGCAGCCAGCAATTCTGAACATGCCAAGCTGGGAGTTGCAAGTTTGGTTTCTAAATGATGACTGAACCATCTTTTCCTATATTTACTTTCAATTAATTAATGCTGATGAAAGAAACTATGCTGTTTACACACCCATCTCAAGTCCTTCTGTGCCCCTCCTTTCCCACACCTCTGCTGCTTGCATTCACATTCAAACACCTCAAGCATCCTCAGCGACCTAGCAGAGACTCAGAGCCCAGGGCAAAGGAAAGCTAAAGGGGATCCTGGCTACTCCTTTTGTTTCTGAGCCTGCATAAGCATCTGTCTCAACGTAATGATCCAGAGAGAGCTCTTTAGCAGCCATCGTATGGGCCACGCTGATGCCCAGAACCTTCACTAAACTGTGTGGCTTGCAGATCCCCCCCTTCCCTGTTCCACTGCCGCAAGTCCATACCACTAATGGCTTCAGCACTGGTCACAAAATTACTACACAAAATAGTTGGAGAAGGATCATGAGCAAATAGTCCCTCAGCTGTCTGCTAGCAATGTCCAGGACTAGACTTGTGGAAGAAGGCTTAAGATGTACTTGCATGCACTACAGCCATAGCATCTGCATGAAGAACACACAACAGGACTGAAAATCTTACTCTTAGCAACTTCTGTTTACAGTCAGAGTAAATGGACTCTTGTATCTTCTTTCAGTGCATCTGTGTTGTGTGTTGCAAGGCTTCTGCTATGGTCAAAAATGTCCCCTTCTTTTTGGTCAATGTCTAACCCAAAGCACACGACTTGAAAATTAAATTCAGGATTGAAGTTTGTCTGTCATGTTCTTTCTACCTACTATAATAAAAAAAAAAGTCATTAATTAGGCAGAAATACATGTCTTTCCATTCCTGAAATATGATTTTCATCTGCCAAGGACTAGAGTTTTTATCATCTTCCACTGAAATACCAGTAATGCAAACTAGAAGGGAAAACTCTGTTTAGTAGTTGATGGATGATACTGATACAAATAAAAATGGACATTCTTTGAAACTTTCAGGTTATGAATGGGAACTCACAGACCACAGCAATAGGAATTGAATGAAGACCCCAAAAAAGTAGGCTGGTTAGTTATCATTTCCATTACTAAAAAATGGCTGAATAAATATATGTGTTAGTACTGATATAAGAACTTACTTTTGACGTTTACATAATACAATGAGAAAGGACATATGGAGTCTACTGCTTATGAACACAGAAAAATATTCTAGATAAATGGAAATGCAGAAAAGCTAATCACTCACAGCAGAAAAAATTTGTCATTTCAGCACTGTCTTGTACAACATTCACCCAAAGAAGTGAGCAGATGTTATACAGAATGAAATCACAACAACATACCCAGAAATGGAAGAAAGCCAAAAATAAGACCTCTGGATATTTCATTCTCCAACACTCTGCTATAAAATACTCTTTGAAAACTATTTCAAAATGGTACTAAGCCATTTCTAGAAGCTGGCGTGGAAAGAAGCTTACAGAAACAGGATAGGAGCATCTGTTCCAATGTCTTCTACAAGTGAAGCATTTCTGTGTTCTCCATCCAAGATTCTGCCTTTCATCTAAGAAAAAACGTCACTGCCATAGATTCTACAATTGTTTTGTGAGTGAGTAAGATGAGGCATAGAAACTAAGATACTTCTCTTGAATAAGCCCATGGAAGACTCATTCCTGATCCCACTGGCCTGACCCTTCCCCAGCACTACAAGGTGTTCTGGAACTACTGCCGTAGAAAGGTGTTTGATGGGCCCCAGAGCAACCCACGGCCATGTTAGATGTTGAAACGTTACTCACAGACCACAAGTAGGCATCCCAGAGACTGCAGATGGTCACACCAGAACAGACATTTATGCTTCTTTCCTTTCATAGTACAATTTGATTCAATAACATCAATCAGCAGACTTGCAGGTGATGTGTCAGTGGTGTGCACACACACAACATGCATGTACAGAGGAGAACATATCAGATGTATGACAGGTAAGCATGCAGATTCTCAGAGATGCACTTAAAATGCAAAATATCTAAATTCTGCTCAGAGTCCACACTGAATGATCACCTGAGGTTCCTTCTCTGTGCAGTCCTGCATTGTCATTCTTAGAAAGAAACTACCTTATAAAAAATGGGAGGAGAAATGGGCTGTAAGACAAGAGTTTATTAAGCTTACTTTCTATTATATACAGTTTGACAGTACATAGAAGAGTCGAGATTCAACTGTCTAACTTCTTCATTCTTAAAAGCAGGTGTCAAAAGGGAAGACCAAAAAGAGTCTTGGGTGAAACTAGACAGTTTTGTACATTAAAAGTAACATGACTTTGCTCCACTCATTTTTGTGAGGAGCTGATTAGGAAGAGTATAATAACCCTAGCTCTTCTACCTTCAACAGTATTAAATCCTGAGATGCTGTCAGATTTATTAATGCCACTGTCAAGTATTGTGAGCATTCAAAGACACACTACCAAGAAATCAATGAGAGACAACAGTACACACATTCCAGCAGCAGCCAGGCTAGACAGCTCTACCCTGGCTTACTCGGCATTTGGGCAACTCACACACCCAGGGAAACTGTGGCAATGAAAATATGACAAAGAGCACACATGCCTGTGTAAAGGTGGGTCAAAGCAAAACTGCATGTGTTTGGAGAGGTCAAAGTTGCTCAAATAGTAGCATAGATGGGGGGGGGTGGGGGTGGGGAGAGGGGGGGAAGGTTATCGAGGGGCAAACTTGCCAGGGTGTTGGAGGAAGTGGTCTTTTGGGTTAGCTAAAGGGTAAGCTGCAAAGGGCAGGCTTTAATGGTAACTCGGCACAGAGGAGACATGACATGACTAGGAACCCACCAGGGACCAGGTTATTAAACACCTTCAGCGAAGCCCTAGAAAAGGCCATAAAGAAAATGATCTCTAAACAAGTTAGTAAACTCTTTGAAGTAGTGAAACGCCATCCCACTGGAAAGAAACTCTGGAAAGACTTTTAAAAAATGTACAAATGTAACATCAAATGAGCTTTATCTGAATAAATGTAAAGCATCTAGGCAAAAATAGCCTAAGTCATGTTGACCCCAAACTCATGTTGAACCCTGAGCTAGCAGTCAGGGCACAGAAAGGACATAAGAAGGTCATTGAAATGAACACCTTGAAATTATCATCTCTGCATGCAGCAGCAGTCAAAACAGGTGATAAAATATTAGGTGTTGTTAGGAACAGTACTGAGGAAAGACAGAGATTGTTATTTCTCACCATATAAAAATGTTGGTTTGCTGATGTAACAAGTTTTTGGCCAGCTTAAAAGGAAGGGCATCTCCGTGGCAAGGAGAAACTCGAAAGGCCAGGGCTTTGCAATCTGGAGATGGGAAGGCTAAAGGGGGTAAGCTAAGGCTTTGCAAATCTGTAAATGTGCTGAAAAAGCTAAAAGGAAAACTGTTGTTCCCTGAACCCTATGCTGTAAGGAGGCCATTCAATGTCTTTCATGGGCTCCTAAGGTCACTTCTGGCCTGAGTGATTATGCAACTCTGTGCCTCCACGGGCAGGCATGCCCAGCCTTCTACACCTATCCTTGCCCAGGGATCTCCAACTTTTGTCCTCTCCAGCACACGAACACCTACACTTGCATATAATTTGCCTCGTTTCTGCATGACTATTGCCTTGAAATTTGGTGCACATTCCATAAATTCATGTATAAAAATTCGTATTAACAAATGTGAAAAGTATCTTCTAATTAATTTAACAAAGTGTGTACCTGTGGTTTCTAATCTATTACTTACTTTGCATTAATATTCAAGGTCTATATTTAGCCTTGCTACATGCAGTTTTCTAATAGATACAGTATTTATTTTTTCAATAGCCATCATACTTCACTGTTTGACCAAATGGAATACTAATTACAATACAAAAACATAAGTAGCTAAACACCCATTTTATTGCAAAAGACTCGCCTAGGCATTATTACAGTGCCAGATTTTGCAAGTTCCTTTGTAAAAGAACAGGAGACATTCCCTTTAAAATATTGCATTCAGTGTTTTTGTCTTTGCAAAATGTATATGATAAACAAGTCAAAACTGCATCAGTCAGATGCAAAGTGCTATACCCCGGTGGGGGAGAAAAGAAGCAACCTGGGTAACTGCAATCCATGTTTTTTTTCTGTAAGCTTAATTTCATTCAAAAGAGCTTTTTCCCACACCTTAACCATTAACCAAGGTCATCTTTACAAGTACCCACGCCACTCCATTGTCCCTAATAATTGTAGTATTTCCTCTGCAATGATGAGGTGGCTACTTCTTAGAGTGTTGAGTGAGTTTTTTTATTATTTTTCACATAACATCTCATTATTAAATAAATGCAGATTATGATGGATGAGCAATAGTAATTTCCTATATAGTGTTCCAGCACTAGTGGACTTCTTAATATTACATCTGACCTGTTAGCAAAGTACAGAAGGCTACCTATACTTTCAAAATTATCAGAAGCCAAATCTTGAAGAATAAAAACCTAGAGGGCTTTTTAAGGTTTTAGAGGATGTCAAAACAGTCCCAGCAATCTCACAGGCAAGCACCACTGCACTGCCCTGTCTGGGCCATGCATAAAGTACCCCATTCTTTTGTGATCGCTCCTCTGTGGCTACATCTGTTGTTATTTGGAGCAGTTTAAATAGCTGAATCTGATTATTTGGATTCAACCATCTTTTGGTCTTACTGTGCTTGTGCTATACCATGACGTTCTCCATATAAAGCCTGCTTTTTTTCATGTTAGGGTATTAAATAGTTTTTGGATATGGCTATTAGATTTAGTTTCATTGAGAAAGGACCAGTTGTTTCCCATCTGAATAGGTAAGTTGCAGAGGTTTAAGCTGCTCCCAGCTGAGCAGAAGCGAGTATATCCCACAATGCACAAACCCTTACCTTGCACCAGGTAATGCTCCTAGCTGACCTACAGCACTCTTGGCTCCACCTCCTAGAAAAGCCTTTTAATATTTGCAAAGTCTGAGGCACAGTAGCCTTCATTTTATTCCATATTTGTATAGCTTGAAGTGTGAGAAGTTTATGCGCCATGCCAAGGTTCACAAATATCACGGTGAGGTTAATAGGCTACCTGCAGGAGACTACAGCAGCTGTCACCATCAATAAGAGACAGTTTCTTTTTCCTGCTACTTTCTACAAGCTTGTTTGATCCCCTGCAAGTCTTCTTTAAGAATACTAATATAATTTATCTATTTTTCCTCAACTCTTTTGCTCAGCCTTGAGTGCCTTCTGCTTTGGGTGATAAAAAATCTGCAGGAAGATCCCTATTGTTTCTTGATGACAGTAAGTTATAGCTTGTGTTTCCATTTTTTTTTGCATTTAAGACACTCAGAAGCAACCTGCAATATGCGGGATGTATATATAAGTATGATAAGAACTATGGTTTTCAACCTACTTTCTGCTAATCTTACCTGATAAGATCTGGAGTTTCTGAACACCTGCTGCACTGTAGGTTTCAGCCTGTGGAAAAGTTTGTGGGTTTTGTTATCATCAGTTCATGTAACCATATATGCAAGGAGAAGCTTGTTATAGGGACATTTTGAAGAGTGCACACACAAATCCTTTAACACAAAAACGTGTTAAAAATATCATAAGGGGAAGATGCACTGGCAGTGCCTTTGAGTGCTTGAAGGGTGTGTTACAAACATGAATGAGCTAAACAGCTCCACTTAATTGCTAGTCTGATGTCTGTCCCACATTCAGGATTATCCTATATATATGGTTATGAAATTTTAATTTGGGACAAAAGTGTTTTGTTTTATTGAAAGGCATTATTATTACAATAGACTAATTCTGTTTATTTATTTAAAAAAAAATGCTCATTGTAACTGTGTTCTGATAATTGCTCCCACTGAGCAGTATCTTTACAGAAAGCAGCAGAGTGGGTCTCTGCCAGGGATGATATGAAATATCATACCCTCTGAAAACTCCAGGGTTTGTACCATTTAAAACAGGTAAGCATCCAAAAACTAAAAACCTTTTCAGACCTCACCAGGCTTTTTGAAGGCCTCAAAATCTGTTAAAATTTCATACAAAATCACCAAGCTATGGGTCCAATCGAGACTAGGAATATCCTAAGTGACCCAAAAGGCAGGCTAAAGTCATGGCCAGGAATAGTAGGGGAAGGAGCGAATACCAAAGTAAAATAACAGGCATTACTGACAGCGTTGACTTTATCAGCCTTCCTTTGAGGACCCTGACTTCTAAGTTGAAAAATGCAATTAGGTTTGGTATGAAAGTGTTAGACATTTCAAGTCCCTGCAAACCTGTATTTTCCAGTTTACTTTGGCCCATATGTCAAAAACCAAAAGTGATTTCCAGCAATCTTCAAGATTTTGTGGCTCTGAAGAAAACACCATATATTGCTAGACTCATGATAAGAATACTGAAAGGTGACGTTTGCACTTGCATATGCTGTCACCATAAACACAACAGGCAACTCAAGGGATTTTTGATATGACACTAAAGCAGCAAAATGCAACTGCATGGGACATGTCTCGTAAACAGCTAAGTAGACAGATTCATAGCAATATTCATATCAATGAACTCTGAAAGGCATTTTTACAAATCTACACAAAAATACTGCTGAGACCCTTCCAGTACTGCCAAAATTTCAGCCAAACATTATGACTAAAAAAAAAAGCAAACAGGGTCTCTGGAACTGGCTTTAGAAAGATGGTGTGATATAATTTCCACACAGTGAGACAAACAGAAATAGATTTTCTAGACCCCAGGATAGCTGAAAGGCTCACCAAGATCACTGCAAGTTCCCCATTTTGCTGTCCCCAGAGCCCTTCACACCACCTCTCAGCTCTTTGCTGCATTTCCTAGTGCTCTCAGTTCCTACTACCCCCTCTCAGCCATCCTACTACTACCATTTCAGGATTCATTTTACCTAAATTGCTGAGAGGGTTGAGCCAATTCTTGTTGTAAAGACTTTGAAAATGGCTGAACATCCATATTCATGTGAACAAGGGAAAGATTTTAACCATTGAAGGAGTTTGAACCCCATGTGAAATCTCACGACAGAAAATTGCTATTATGTTTAACCACTTAGTTCTTTCACAAATATTTTGGTATTCTAATTCAACAGGGGTTTGCTTTATTTGTTTAGTTCATTTTATATTCATATATACATATGCATATACCTATTGTATACACTTACATACTTATGCGTGTATAAAATTTGGGTATTCTATATTGGATATTCCCTATATTTGGATATTCTTTACACTAGCTGCCTTCTACATATTTCAACACACCAATCACACTGACCTAGAAGAACAAATCTGTTTTGTTTTCCTTTGGTCTACTTTTTTCCTGTCATCACAGTACATACAGCCTATAAAAAAGAGTGGTAAGTCAGTATTATCACATGGACTGATGGATATTTTACAAAATAGTGGGGTCTGCAATCAGTTTTGAATCAGGAAGTTAAATTCATCGTCATTTATTTGTCTGTGAAAAGTCCGTTCACCATGACTAATTTTTATCTTCTTATGTGTTAACAAGTATTAACAGCATTAAGATGTCTTGAGGTCCAGGAGCCCCTCACCAACCTCTCCAACAGATGTTTTAGGCAGCTTATAATATAATATATATATATATTATATATAATTATATATATAATATAATATAACATATAATAAATGGAAAGTTCCCTTGCAGGCAGTGCATGAAAATATTATGCTTCAACCTCACGCTGTCTGCAGATCATGTTGCCTTGAGAACTTACTCATTCACTAGTGCTACAGCATATTTCATGTAAAAGCATGTGCTGCTGATATCTCAGCAATTACTAAAGCTGAGGTGAGGGTTTCAAATTATGACCCTGCTATCGTGCTTGGCTCAAGATGCTAACACGTGCCTCTGTGAGATTACTGGTGCACTTACAAAGCACACTTTGGTGTGCAGCAGACTCTTAATTAAGCTCTCTGCCCAGAAGCACACCAACATAGGAGGAAAGTTCACTTCAGACCATGGGAACATTTTGTTTTATCCGTGTTGGGACTGCCTTTTAAAGCATAGCTTCAGCCAGCCTTCACACAGCACTCACGGTCATTAGGGAATATTAACCTTTTGTAGACTGTAAACACAAACTGTGTACACACATCTTCCGAAGTATTCATTTGGCTCACAGACTGGAAAATGCCATTGTGTTTAAATCATTGTCACTGATCTCATGCAACCTAGGTATATACTGTAAATTTGGGTTAATTCTTCTCCTGATTGATTTGTGCATTTCACCTTCACAATATTTTGCCTACGACTACGTTGTTGAATATAAAATACCTCTTTTCTAGGTAGTCACTCCAGTACACCAAGCCTTTCAGAGAAGGAAAAAAAGAATCTTAAGAAAGGAAGAGTGATTAATGCTGAAGACAGCTTTATATCTTAATATTTGTCTTGGAGGCTCACCTATTGAAATTATTCTCCATTTTATTATTTGATCAGCATGCAACACTTTACGGAGGCACAGAACATATCTGTTCTTGTACATAAAGAAGAACCAATAATAACATAACAGCTGACTAAATAGTAATTGGAAAAAGACTGAAGTATTTGCCTTCTGCCAAAGAGCTCAGAGGAAAGGTAGTCGGGAACATACCGGACTCAAAATCAGGGTTATAGCCATAATGTAAAATTAAGTCACTTAACTCCAAAGTAAAAAGTTAAAGATGCTTGGACCTTTAGGTATGTAGAAGTAAATGTCCTTAAATATCCATTGCCTTTCTTTGAAGTTGCAGATTCTCAACTCTTCTAAAAGATCAACATCGTGAAAACCTAGTGGATGTCTGGACAATTGGCATGAATCTCCATAGTAACATTCTTCTAAAACAGAGACACAGGAATCAAAGACCAGGAGCATGACTTTTGTAGGAGCATCATGAAGTCTTTAAGTGATAACACATAGATGGAAAATGTTATGTAATTATTAAATGTTACTGGTAGCACTACATAGCTCAGAGCAATACTTCAGCAATCCAGTGGCATATAACAGCATGCCATGAAAAGTATGCCTATTGCAATATTTCCCTCTCTTTAAAAAATATCTCTGGTGCCTGCAAAACCAGACACCACATTGGAATATGTTATGTACATCTCTGAGGACAACTAAAGGTTTGAGTTGCATGAAGTAAGACTGTACAAATTATGAGAAAAAAAAGAAGTAACTAAACTTACAAGACCTTGAAGACATAATGAAGTTATTTCAGGGGTAAAGGAGAGCAAGATCAGAAAGTGAGACATAAAAAATATTAGATTTTTATTTTATGTAATTTTGTTATCTCTGGTTTATGAAAAAAATAGGAAATTTCAAAATACAAAGCCTTGGAAAAGGTTGTATGTAAAGTCCTTACAAATAACTGAAATATTATGAGACATTGCACATGAATGCCTTGTCCATGAGATTTGCAATCAACTTTCTCAACTAAATGAATCCAGCCTTTGAATTTTCACTAATTTTTGAACAGATACACTCAAAGCTTTCATCAATACCTGAATGAATGAGCCAGGCTCTTGATGTTCAAGCTTTTGCAGATTCCTTCCAGCAGGAGAACTGGATGATGAATCAGGTATGGTTGCAATCTTATTTATTTCAAAAGCTGTACAATGTGCAATTTCCTTCATGGCACTGGAAATCCAAAATAGAAAGGAGTTTCTTTGTCCAGAGTCTTAAATGTTTTTCTGGCTTGTATCACAGCCAAAACTTTCAGCCTTTACTCACTGGCTTCTCTTTCTCTGTGCACTTTTGTGGTGTTTCTGCATCTTTTGACTGTGCTTGTCTCTCTCAGACACAACCAAACACACATACAAACATGTACATATATGTACCCCCACATAAGCTTCCTCTGATGATGCCAAATACATGCATTCAGATCCAAACCTTCATCTGCTCAGATGACTTCCCTCCCTAGCCTCCTCACAATCTCTGTGCAAGACAGTTGCTTTGACTGCTGCAGTCATTTATTCCAGGAAAGAGGTTGGTTTTTCTTTCAGCTGGGTTCAGAAACAGAGTAAGTACTGTAAGATGCCACAGTGATGTGTAAGAGGTGAGGTAGGAATATGAGGAAGCTGAAAGCTGAGACAATGGGACACCTGGGCAATACTTGCTGCAGTACAGCAAGGAGCAGGGGAGTGGAGATCCAGACAGGGTCCTGTCCTGTTCTACGCACCACCTGGGCTTGCCTTGCAAGCAACACGGATGTGCACAAAAGTAGGTGACACACATGCATATCTCAAGCGTACATGTTCATCTAAGTTTCCTTCTACTGATTATGAATTACACGTCCCTCTGGAAAAAAATCTGGTGCATGCTTTGTTTGCTGTTTTATATGCAAAGTGTGTTTATCATACACCAGTCTCATTTGTAGCTTAAGTTTTATTGTGCCACCTCTACTTCCTCTTGCTGTTCTGTGCATTGCTGGAGTGTGTGGCATGCATGCTTTAGTGAGTGTATAAACCTGGTGCAACCAGATGGTAGAACCTGTAAACACAGGATAAAAATGTTTGCATGAAGCTGCCATAGCAAATACCTGTTGGAAATCAATAAGATTCCTAGACAGCTCTTATTATACGTTTTGAGCTTTTCTTATTTTGAACATCGGTAAGATGCTGGCCTGACCAATGAAGCAACTCCAAATCCAGGCAAGCTTCTGAGTGCAATTGAATAGTTATGCAGGACAGCAGTTTATTAAGTTACAGCAATTAGCTGAATTGAAGCAGCATTTTATGGCCGGATATATTGCACTGGATTTCTTGTGTCTAATCTTACCTTTAATGCTACTGACTGTCAGTTAAATTTAACATTGCTTATAAAACTCTATAGTTTCTTCTCAAAACATTAAAAAAAAAAAAAGAGGTATTATTTGGCTTGTCTAACAAAGCAATACAACTGCTGTAACCCAAGTGACAATCAAACTACATGGAATATATCTGAAGGGAATGGATGAATCAAAATTATTGTTCTCATTCTGTGATACAACCTTAGTATTATGAACACAGCAGAAGCTGGTTAGCAAAAACAAAAGAAGAATACTTTAACACTGACATACTCCACAGGATAGATTTCCCAGAGGAGGTGAGGTAAATAGGATATAGCCCCCCCAGTGGCACCTCCTTATTTCTATGCACGTTGCAAAACTGCAGGACAGGAGAGGAGGGAGGTTGGATTATTTCAAAGCCCCTGTCACCACTGTGGTTGCATTCCCATTACACCCAGCCTTGGCCACATCCCCTCAGCTGCCAGGGCACCAACGTGTGTTATACAGCTCACTGAACTGGGTGCATTAAAAATCCTACCCTAGGGGTAGGATGACAAACAAATCCATGCAAAGACTGAGTTCTGACATGCAGTCTCACGAACCACGGAATCACAGAACAGTCACAGTTGGAAGGGACCTCTGGAGGTCATCTAGTCCAACCCCTGTTAAAGCAGGTTCACCTAGGGCAGGTTGCACAGAGTCGTGTCCAGGTAGGTTTTGAGTGTCCCCAGAGAAGGAGGCTCCACAGCCTTTCTGGGCAGCCTGTGCCAGCACTCTGCCACCCTCAAAGTAAACCAGTTATTCCTCACATTGAGGTGGAACTGCCTGTGTTGCAGTTTGTGCCCATTGCCCCTTGTCCTGTCGCTGGGCACTGCTGAAAAGAGCCTGGCCCTGTCCTCTTGGCACTCGCCCTTAAGATATTTGTATGCATTGATAAGATCCCCTCTCAGTTTTCTCCAGGCTACACAGGCCCAGCTCTCTCAGCCTTTCCTCACAAGGAAAGTAGCTCCCTGTCTCTCTTGAACTGGGGTGCACAGAACTGGACACAGCACTCCAGATGTGGCCTCACCAGGGCAAAGTAGAGGGGGAGGATCACCTCCCTATTGGTTGCAATGTTCATACTACTGTTTAGCATCAAAAGTGGTTAAAGCTGGGCCATAATGTAATCCTCACAAAACAAAGAACTGACCATATTTAGCGATGAGAAAACCAGTCTGCCTCTGGTGAGTCTTTATCTGTGCTGCTCAAGAGAGCTGGAGCTTGTCAGTGTGATCTTACTTCATCTACTATAAATTCTTCAGATTCATTATTTTACTTCATATTGCCTCAGCATCAACTGACCTACCTGCTCTGACATCACAAATCACAACATTCAGAAAAAGCTGGTTTTATTTAATGTGTTTATTGCTACCTTCAGGAATAGGAAATTTTCATATCTACCCATGACTCATTAGTAATCAGACAATTTTAACACCTACACAAAATAGTGATTACCTCCTTTCAGTTTATTCTTTCCCCTTGCTGATCTCGCTAACATTGACTGTACATATTATACTTTCTCTAACAGAATTTCCAAGAGGTTGCATCCACCCCACCAAGCTATCCTAGTTAATAGAGAAAATATCTTTTGCAAGCCCAGACACCCTCAGACCTTAGGACAAATTAGTTTGGGACACAAAATTATATGCACTTTAAAGAGGAGAAAAAGAGAGAGGTGAGGCAAAGTGGGGAGCGGGGAGGAGGCTCTGTTAGCTCTTTCACAGCCCTCCTTCTTTCTCTTTCTAGATGGAACCAGAAATACAAATTATTTCATTGACTTGAAAGTGATCATATATTGGTATGGTAGACGTTATGCTCTGAGGTCTGTGGGGGCAACACACCATCGTCCACTTGAAGGATGAAGCCCATTCCCTAGTATCAGACATCAGCCCTGTACCTAAAGCATTGCCTGCCAAGGAGCCAGCAATGTTTATTGAACACAGTGCATCCACCAATGCTTCGGAAAGAAACACACTTACAGAGGGCAGAACCACTTAGCTCTTTCTTGGTATTGATATGAAGAAAGGTAATACAACACCTTCAGCAACTGTCCATGCATTTCTGTTGCAAATGGCATGTGGCACATGTTGCTGCAAAATGTTACCAGTACAGTCACCAACTTAAGTGGATACATTCTGTGTTTTAAAAAGATAATGTATGAGGAAAGCAGTGAACCAAGACAGCCTAGTCAGTGTACTAGACAGTGGAGACAGCTACTGAACACAGGCCAGAAAACCCGTGAATGTTAAGGTGGTTTCAGTTTCAGTAAAAATGTAATAATGAGAAAACAGAATGCAGCTGAAGCAGTATCCTCTAATAATTCCAAGAGATTTTTTGAAAGGTCCATGGGCCTTCGTGTAGGCATCATGTCTGAGCTACATGCAGTTTTATTAATGCACGCTGTGCATTCCCCTCCTCCCACTGTGGGTATCCTTCTTAAGGGACAAGTACCATGGACTGGCAGTTAAGAAAAGATGTGCTTTCCTGCAAGGCAAGTGGAATGGTATAGGTTTAGGTTTGTCAGTTGTTTGATACCATAATGCTTAAGTATGTTTACTGGGGCTATAGCCCTAAATGGATAGCATGGGAGTGGTAAAAATGAGAAAGAACCTTCAATGGGCAAATGCAGTCAAAATAAGACCTCGGAATCTGGGTTTTCATCATGCTTTACCTATCCATTTCTCTATCCACAAATAACTACAATGTAATTCCTATAATTCAAATGTCTGAGTATTTTGCATGCAGGCACAATCACATATTTAGATGTCTAGCTGATGTCAAGCTCCTACAGTTCCTGATGCCTCCATTTGTTGCTGCAAAAATAGAGACCATTGTTTAGAATCTGCTTCTTCAAGTGTGTCTCATCATTGAAAGGTAACATCTGTTCATAGTATGTGCCATTGTCAGACACACAGGGAGGTCATGGACAGATCTGCACCCATTTCTGCAGATTAAGACAGAATACGAACACTTGAAAGACTGTACTGCTTCCACAATATTTTTTTTTTTTTATTTCTTTCACTGATAAAAACATTTTAGCTACAGACAGCATCTCATAGGATTTGAGACAGTATGCAAATGAGATCTGAAGCAGGAAAAGATGTAGTCTTTCACTGCTTAGCCTGTCCCCGGGGTTTGCTGGAGCTGTGAAAGAGTTCACCGAGCATTCCCCTTTTCTCCTTCTAAATAAATATTAATTGGTCCAACAATTCACACAAAAATGTCTTAATTGAACAGCAGCTAAACAAGAGCACAGGAGTTGGACTTGGTGGTTCTCTTGAGTCTCTTTCAAATCAGGATATTCTAAGAGCTTAGTCAACAAAAACCTAATATGTCAGAGACATGTCATGAGCAATCCTTTAGAGACTTGCTTAATTATTTGTCTCAAAAGAAAATATTTTCTCTATCCCATGCTCTTCCTGCCCATCTTCATGGTTTCCTACTGATCTTTCTCTTCAACCTATTTTTGCTCTGCGTTTTCTTGAACATCCTTATTTCAGGTCCTTTCCTTCCATTAAAAATATGATGAACTAGAAGATAAATTGGAGAGAGGCAGGACATGAGCAGTAGGTATTTGAGGAGACAGAGGCAATATTCCCCATCAGGAGCATGAGGATCAAGAGGAAACCAAGTTCCCGTAAGGAAATGTACTTAGCTGTGGGTGAAGTACATGCAAGGCCTGTGACAGCAACTTCACTGATTCATTCAGCTCAGGTTTCCCAAACCAAAGTCTGGAACAGCAGAAGTTGCAACTGGGAAAGGCCAGTGTCAGTTTGAGAGAGAGGTGCTTGCAAACTACAGCAGGCTGAGAGGCATGATCTCAAGGCTGACAAAGAAAGCCAAGCAACATGTCAACCAGATTCTCAACAGAGGAGGTCTTGCAGGGAAATTCATGCTAAAAAACTGTCCCTTCATAAAGAGGAGTCTAGGCTGTGAAAGGTGCAGATGTCAACTCTTGTAGGGGTCATGGGTCTGCACAGAAAGACCAGCATGCAGGCCAGGGTCCCAAGGAGCAGCAGCCCCAAGTGGTGTGTCCAGAAGGACCCCAAGAGCTGCAGTACTATCAGAGGGGCCAAAGGATGCAGATACCACTGATGGAAAAGATGGGAAGCTGTCCCTCAGCAAGGGCTGCAGAGCAGTACCAGCTCAGCCAGGAAGAGAAATGCTATTTCAAACATGCCAGGTTAGCTCAGTGAGCACCAGCTCACCAGCTGCAGGAGGAAAGAAATCACGCAGCTCTGCGACACACAGCGCAGTCAAATGACCTTGAACTTCAAATAAATGTGGCCGGCCACGCCATGCTGTACTCGCAGAGCCATTCCGTTCTCCACGGGCTCTTGTGGAGAAGCCTGCCAGCAGTAGCTCCAAACCACTGTCATATAACCATGTACGTGTTATGTAACCAAAACGCTGTAAGAGATTATACATCTGGGTGAAAACTACAGACATTAAATCATCTACATGGCCTGCACAGCAACTTTTTGTATCAACACGGTAAGGACAAGGCCACTGGAGATTCAGGAAATGCTGGCAGATACATTATTTGATGTTATCACTTGAAAATCACTCTTTAATTACAATTAATTACATTAATTAACAGAGTGGAAGAGTAATACGCCCAGACAGAGAGGTATAAGAATGCAGCTGTCCGCTACAGGTTTTATTCATGCAGGTTTCTGTACAATGGAAAGTAAGTGGCTAGGAGAAAAATAGGGTCATTTTTCCCACCTGTGGCCAGGAGATAGGTTTACTAAATTCTACATGAACAAGTGAAAAAGTTCAGCTATACATTGATCATAGGAATATTTTCAGTTAACATCAGGATGACTGTGTCTTGGAATTTATACTGGCTTTTGCAGAGAGAGACTAGATATATGATCTTGGTATGATAACACCTAGAATGGAATTTATTTCAAATTACTTCAGGGTGGAGTTCTTAATTAAGTTATTAATTGGGTGTGAATATTGGATGTTGGCAAAAATAGAATCTTAAAAATAACTTCTAGGGAAACTGTGAGCAATTAAAAGCAGCTGTGAGAATTTCAGAGGCAGCTAGTGAAATGGTTTCCATACATTTCTGAGAGCTGGGAAAGGGGAGAAAACAAGAAATATGTAAATTCTAAACATGTCAGAGAAGTAACAGGAGCAGAAATAGTCATTTCATCATCATGTCCCAAACAGATGTGATTGCAGAGAGTACCATCAAATGGGGTTTCCCAGTCTGATCCTGTGTTGTGGTGGGTGACCCCAGTGTCACCTGCAAACCACATGGGGGTTCTGCTGGGTGGTGCAGTGCCTGGCTACAAACCCTACAGCAAAGCCAGCACACCAGGAGGGAGAGCAAGTCCTGCATCCCAACCTAAGCACTGAAATCAATAGTGTGCAGTGCAGACTTGCCAACTGGCAGGTGACAACAGAGCCAAAGAGCAGGAAACCTTTTGCCACCTTCAGGCAACCCTGATTTCAGGCCACCCATAATATCCCGTGCCTACCTCAGATTGGACAAGGACTGGACTTTGGCCTCCTAGGTCACCTCTGCAAGTCCCTCTACAGAAAGACCGACCCTGTGTGAAGCTCTGGCAATGCTCAAGAGTGGAAGAGCTCAAAGGGGAACATCCTTCCCCAGAGATGACAGGGAAAGGTGATGCATGTGGCTGAGTGCCTGGAGTGCAGGGCACTGAGCCTGTCCACCCTGCTGTTCAGGGACTGAGACCTACGGCTGCACCACCCTGTCCCTCAGCAAAGCTGACCTGCTCAGTCTCTGAACAGAAAACTGAATGGGCCATGTGGGGTTTCAGGCAGTGAGGAACTACCAGAGAACTGGATGCTTGCTCCTGAGCTCTCCAATGCAGCTGGGCATTCCCAGTCCCTTTTGCACAGTCACTTGAAGAATTTCATAGTGTAAACAAGATGTTAAAAAAAAAATCAACCAAAGTGGAAAGATTTATTGAAGGGAAAGGGAGACTCAAACCTTGTGGAAATACGATTTTTATGACTGTAATGCACTCACCTTCAGTCCTCAAAGACACCCACTGCACTTTTCCTGAGTTAAGAAAGAGGCAGATGAAAGCATTCAGATGTGGTAGTGGAATACTGAATATAGGTAACATCCCATAACAACCATAGCAATCAGATGTGATTTCCTTCTGCAAGACAACGGTAACATCCCTGTAGGTGCTTAGAAAAATATGGCCTCTGTAGAAAACAAAACTGTGCGCAAGATTAAGAGGCAGTAAGAGAAAAGAGGAAAAAAGAGACTGTGGGTAAAGACCCTGAAGGTGCCTGAGGGGTTAACTAATAGACTTGGCCAGGATTTAGGTTTTCAATAGAAAATACAGTTTTCAGAAAATCAAAAATTTTCATAAACATCAACCACAGTGGGAGAGAAGGCTGTTTTATGCCTGGGGAAATGCAGACTTCCAGAAAATCCAACTCACAGGAGAAAACAAGGGCACAAGACTTGTGAACAGCAACTGCTGAGAGAAAACAATTCCTTTTGAGAAGTGTGGTTTAATTTTTGAAATTACTCAATAATAAATGTGTTGGTACACTTTCAATAGGCTAAATTGAAGCATTTTAATTATGAATCATTTATTCAGAATTTTTCATTCCACCATAAACAGAATTTGTTTCAACTTTTTCCCTTTATTTGGTATGGAAATGCCTTCCTGCTTCATACAGGACAGAAACTCTGATGTTGACTATGCTTTATGCAGACTTCAAGACCAAATTTTCACCAGTACCCTCAAAGAGGAGCCTAATGATATGGTTTATGTGAGTATGTATGCCAGCAGAAAGGGAAGAGCAGCATGAGGCAGGGGACTAAGCAGCCAGGAGTTGTGGTGCAGGAGTACAGCAGGGCGCCCTTATCCAGGAACAGTGCCCACTTAAAGCAATATTCAGACATTTGCATTATTGTTAGAGATTTTTCAGTGAGATTTGGTCTCCTAAACTTTTATCTTCTGTTAAGTGGGAGAGGGGACACAGTCCTCCCACGCCTGGGGATGCTCCCTGCCTTGAGGCTGCTGGTGGCATGAGAGGGGCAGTGAAGTCAAACGTTTTGCAAGATGGGCACCTGGTCTTGGGTGTGAAGTGGAAAGAGCATTTGGGATAGATAGGTATCCACCCATCTTTTAGGGTTGTAGATACAGCAGAGGAGGTTTTGCCAGAGGAAGGTGAATAAGGACACGCAAACAGGCACACACACATTTGTTATGTTGAGAGGGGAAAACAACATACGTGTTCCTAATCGTGGGTTTACCACTATTTAATGCAAGCTCACAAACAATGGTAATTCCCCTATTGTTACTTCAAAGGCTGGCCTAAAAATAGGCTGCCTGACCTGAATATAGCATGAGGAAGTCCTGTGACTCCCTGCACAAAGTCAGTGCCAGCAGCTGTATGTACCAGTCTGACACTGAAATGTCTGGCCCTGAAACAGAGCTTCGTGGGAAAGCTTCTGCATATTGTATACAACCCAACTCTTCAAATTTAGTTATGCAACTTACTATTTCCATGTATATAACGTATTTGAGAAGATCCACAAACCCAAGTAACTGAAAATGTCGAGCTACAAAGTACCCTTTCAAAGAAAGGTATGCAACCCTAGCACTCCTGGGGCTACACATCACAAACCACCCAGCACAACACTAATTTAGCCTTTGGCAAGCTTCAAATTCCCTTCCCCAGCTGGATAAGTGTACCCCAAAATAGAACTTGCCAGGAAGAACACTGAAATTAGCTTTCATCAGTATTTATATAAAGTACCTGGGTGACTGATACTGCACACTTCAAGTAACAGTATCTCACGTGATATCTTCTTCAGTAATCGCTCAGGTTAATTTCTATGTCCTGTCTTTCACTTGGCCTCCAGAATGAGCAAGTCACACAGCTTCTGCTACTTTTTTTTTCTACTGGAACAAGCATCTATCCATAACAGTGCTAAGGTAGGGATATGAAGAAGAAAACGTCACAGAACAGTGCGTTTCTGCTGCAAGAAAATAGCATGGCTTCTAACACAACCAGTTTCGTTCTGTACAAAAAAACCACAAAGCTGGAAGCACTCATTATTAGGCTACCTGGAGAAAGCCAGTGAGCAAGCAAGAACGAAAGACAGCTGGGAACTCAAGGTGGTAGAAAGCGCATCAGGTAAGACAGAATACTTAGACACTTAAAGAGTGTTTTCACCGACAGAAATGTCACAAGTATTGTAATTAACTCATTCTTGAGCTTTTAGATGCCCAGTCTTAAGAACTGGCCCTGGGACAAATACAGGCACTGAAGTCCTGTAAGCAGGTCTCCTGGTGTTTTTTGGTAAGACATGGGAAGGCAGCATTAGTCCCAGTGATACTAATCTCTCAATGCTACAGGACAAAGCAGTTCCCTGCTTCAGGCTGGCTGTGACTACACAATTGCCCAGTCACTCCAATGTCATCACCTCCCCACATCTTACAGCTTTGTCATCGCAAAGTCTAGGTCTTTGTTCTCTGCCAACCAACACATCTGCGCTAAAGAGAACTTAAAAAAAAAACCCCAAAACCAAAACCAATAACAAAACCCAAACAAAAATAAAAACAGAAAAGCAGTATTTCTACTATAATATACTGCCATTCAGAAACATGCATTTCCTTTTTAACTTTCAGCATATGCCAGCATAATTACACCAGGCTGCATCAGCTGTATAACTTGACATGAAGTTGCATAAGACAAAATGCCTCATGCAATTTGCTGCATCATCCAGGAAATCTGAAGACAAAAATATTTAAGAGGCTGTACTGTTGGGTTTTTTTGCATTGTGTTAAAGCTACTTTCAGATCTTCAGTCAGAAAATCAAATAACTCTCAAGCAGACCTTTTAATTCTATGCATCATCATCACTAAATCTGTCACTGCCTCTTCACGTGGCCCATTCCAGCGAAACAGCTACCTTCTGTAACAAGTAGCATTTTTCGCCAGTCATGATCTGAACCCCACTCTGGGGCTGATTCTGTCACTCTTATTCACAGTGAGTAATATTGCTGACTCAAGGGGCAAGATACCTAAATCTGACTATAAAATTACATTATTATATTCAATGAGTGGATTGCAACAGTAGAGTAGTAATATGTGTTACTGGCTGTGCCACATCCACATCTATCCCAAATGCTCTTTCCACTTTACATCCAGGACCATATAAAGCCATGGAATGGACAAGCCAGCCTCCCAGCTTCTCTTAGAACCCAGGAGCTCATGCCCTTCCTATTATTTAAGGCAGGGTCAGGATTTCATTTTATATTGCTGCTGTGAAAAATAATTAATTTCATGCTAAACATTTTGCCAGAACCCAACAAAGTATATTTCCCAAACCAGCAGAAAAAGGATGCAGGCACATTTTCACATGAAAAGATGTTTTCCAGATCCACAGCTGTTTTCCAGATCCACAGCTATTTTTTTTTTCCTTGAGAACTAGATATACAAAACAATTTCCAGAACTAAAATGATCATGACCATCTTTGCATTCATTGATTATTTTCCTTCTCTAAATCTAACAAGTTCCAGCAAGACAATATAAATGATTAACATTTCATCATGTTTTCTATTCAACAGCAGCAGAGAAATTTCCATTCTTTTTCACATAGCAAAGACCATAGCAGGCACACCCAGCCCAGGCTGACTTCTTTTTCCAAGGAGAATGCAATTCTTTTGCACATAATTTTGCACATAGATTTGGGTTTCCATTTCCCAGAGGGAACAGCCATACCAGTTTGTCTTCAAGACAGGTTATTCTGCTTATGGTAAAAAAACCCCATGCCTGCCAATATGGTGACAAAGAAGCTGACATGTAGCCTATGTGAACTGGTTTAGAGCCTTCCATTCAGGTCCAGCAGAAAACTACCTATCTCAAAAAGTTTGCTCACTTTTCAGCAGCAGTGGCAACGGTGCCCAAGGCAATATGGATGGAGGTTATTCTTCTGGGAACAAACTTTTTTAAATACTTCAGAAGGTTCTGTGGGGCAAGTGCCTGCCTATATTCTATCTAATGAGAAAAAAAGCAAGAAATATGGCTTTTCTGGATCACAGTTCACTATCTTCTGTTTTGTGCTAGCACCTGTGCTGGGTGACTTTCTCAAGCTGCAGTCACTCCTTTGAGCAACATTTGAACCATGACTTCTTTTTTTAAATTTGGAGTTCAGGTTTCCTCATCAGTCTTTCCCTCCTCCAAGGTCAAGCCAGTCCTTCCATTCTGGCCATGTCCTTTTGGTGGACATCACTTATCAGAGTATGTGGAGCTCTGCTTATTCGTGTATCTGATGCTTTCAGGAGTCTTAATTTCTTTGACTTGTCTTGCTTTCTGGTATCTCCACTTCAAGTGAATGCATGGCCATTTCTAACTCAGGGTTCAAGTTTCTTTGCAGGCATATCTCTGCTTCCCAGCCCTAAGCTAGCAACTGCTAACCTTCACAAGGCTACAGAATGTCAAGATATTAAAACATACATGAAAGCCAGAGATAACAAGCTGTTGTCTAAGCAGGGGAACAAGGAAAGCCTGCTTTCCAGCGGGTTTTGTTATGACACTGGGGTCTAAAGGGTCTAACTGGTGACAGGTCAGACTCAAGCTTTTCCCATGGCTGCAGTGTCCCTGTCCTTGCTGCCATCCGTCATTGCCTGCTAAAGGTTAAGTAAGCTCAGTGCTGCTGCTTTTCTCTCAGTAAAAGTAATAATACGATCTTCTCTCCTTTGACCACTGCCTACTTTCACCAAACATTTGTACTTTCTAATGTCTTCAATAGCACTGCCAGTCTTTCACGTTAGCTGACTTACATACAGGTACCCAAGTGATTAGTGGGGGATGGATGACACACACAGGTTGCAACCACAAAAGCCTCATTTCCTTAAGAGAACAGGATAAAAAGCACCAGAGACACTCATGGTAGAATCACATGGAATGGGTACAAAAGAATAAGCCCACTTCACCAGTGTCATAAAATGGTAATAATAATGTTATGCGGCTCCTGCCGAGATCATATGCAAAGTGTGCCTTCCCTCCCAGAACAAGGACAAGGTTCACCAGTGGAAGATAAGGTATATCAGGTTCATTCTACAGTGCCCCTCTTCACTGAACAATTAAATTCATAAACGGGTTTATGCAGCCACTTATAAAACCTCAGCACAGACACAAGTTCAGTGAACGTGTTCTTAAAATGAAATTATCATTGTGAAGGCTAAGAAAACATTTTTGTTTTTACACATCAGAAGCAGCATTTTCAGACAATTAAAAAATATGCATTTTGTCTGTGAAATAATGCGAGTTTGGTGACATATTCAGGCACTTCAGCTCTCCAGGCACTTCAGAACAGCACTCTACTTACTGAGTATGCAATTGTGTGGAAACCATTTTTCAAGCACAAAATTTCATACTGTGCTCTCCTCATAGCTTGTTTTATCAATTTGTTGCCTTTTTTCTAGTTAAAATTCAAGCTCTTTCAGTCTATGAGAATTGTTTTGCTCAGTGTCCACACATTGCTTAACACAAAAAGGCTCAAGTTGCAGCAATCTGTATGGCACAAGCATGCAAGTAGCAATTGATTATAATGAGAAATAATAACTGTAGTAGCACTGGCGTTGTATAGGAAAACAACACAGCTGAAAGTTCAAACTATTCATCTCATCATCGGGTAGGAGGACAGGTCAGCTACAGTGGCTGGTCCTACATCTTGTCCTTTGCAAGTCATTAACAACTTGCATGACACACTCCTACTTAGTGTTTGTCAGAGTTGCCGAAAACATGAGCATGGGAGAAATTGCGAGCTCTCTCAAGGACAGAATCAGAGCTCAAAATTATTCCAAGAAAAACAGGGGAGATCATTTGAAATCAACATGAATTCAACAAAGACAACCGCAAAAGTGTACAATTAAAGAAGGAAAATTGAATGCACAAGTTTGAAGGAGGGAGTAACTGCCTGGTCAGCGGTACACTGACAAAGAATCTGGAGTTACAGGAGGTTTGAACCTAAACATGTGAAGCTGGTCATCAACACACGTGTGTCCACTGTGAGAACTCCCAGGACAAAAAATAGGCTTAAGTTAGAGCAAGGAAGAGGAGAAAAAGAGCCTTTTAATCTGCAAGTGTAGTGAAACACAGTGACAAAGACAGCTTCAGTGAAGTGTTTTCCTTGAACAGGTTAGCCATCTGTCAGGTTAGATGTCAATCTAGGTGACCCCCAGAGGTTTTTTTTCTAGCCCTGTGCTTTTATGATTCAACAGATTTCCTCCAGCTAGGGAAATTTACTGCTGCATGAGCTGCAATGTGGAGGGCACACACTGGCAAAACCATTGTTTTATATTCCCTGTTCTGCAAGTGTGCCTGAGACAGAGTGAGGAGACCACAGAAGAGATCCCTATGGCTTATCTCTATACTTGGCATGATGCCTACTTCCACTTTCCCCTGTCTGGAAACCAAACCCTTCCCAGTTGTTACAGGGTGAGCCTTCTTATGGAGGAAACACTGAAGTGCCAGTCTAAGCACCAGTCTATGCTGAAGTCTTTCATTTTATCCTGTCACACACCGACCAATTGTTTTCCTTCCCCTACTGAAAACTAGCACTTCTCGGAGCAGAATACTTTTGCCAGAAATAAGCGTCATAGTCTAGCTGTAGTGTAGGTCTACAT